>NC_138977.1:169397205-170597205 GCF_964341445.2 Mesoplodon mirus | reverse complement strand
ACTGTTCGACTTAACCTGACACTTTCAATATATATGATATCTTATTTACTTATTGATAAATTATCTCATAACTCTCTATGCGATCCATGTCCAAATGACTATAATCACTCAAATAGTCTTGGAAAATAATGGGTAACATTAGAAATGTCAATACCCAAGCAGAAAATTATTTTGACTAGTGAGGTTGAGAATTTATCAAGAATTATTCTTCCATGCTGTTACCAGATATGTCTTTACAAGGTCAATTTCTGTGTCCAATGTGATGAGAGCATAGAAAAATTCAAGTGTGTGTTGACTGTCAAGTATAGTTCTCTGAAAGAATGAGTAAACTTTTACATAAAACATTAAAAATGTTAAGTCGGCTGCTGAGAAATAATGTTTATGTTTACAAATAAAATAAGAACATGAAACTAGAGCATGAAAGGAAGTTGAAATTTCAGAGATGACTGAGGTGTCATCAAGGGAAAGAAAAATGTATAGATTTCAAGAAAATTCATGTTCAGACTGAATATGATATATGAATGCCCCAACCTTATCCTCTGACTTTGAATGTTGAAATAAACCATACTTCCAGCAAAGTAGATGCTTTTGGAAAGAATTTGATTTTGCAATCTTCAAAAAATCCTGAATAGTTAGGAAAAGGAATTTAAGGGAAAAAGCTATTTCCAAATAAAATAAGCAGAAATGGACTGATAAAGATCTAATAAGTCCAAATGAAAGAGCTCCTTCTAACCTGAGTGACTGCCATATGCTAGGTACTGTGAGGGGTACTTTGAAATATAGGATGCATGTAATTCTCAAAAATGAGGTCAGGGCTTCCCTGGTGGCGCGGTGGTTGGGAGTCCGCCTGCCGATGCAGGGGACGCGGGTTCGTGCCCCGGTCCAGGAGGATCCCGCGTGCCGCGGAGTGGCTGGGCCCGTGAGCCATGGCTGCTGAGCCTGCGCGTCCGGAGCCTGTGCTCCGCAGCGGGAGAGGCCGCGACAGTGAGAGGCCTGCGTATCGCAAAAGAAAAAAAAAAAATGAGGTCAGACATTGAAATCTATTATCTAGTTGCCAATGGAGAATGAAATAGTTCCTGGATCCTAAACTTTAAGCAGAAACTGAATTTCAAGTTTCTGGTGGTCTTTAGATTCCTTAGTTTGTTAAAACATTCTAGTAAAACACTGAAAATAATTTCAAAAGAGAAGGAATTATAACCAGTTTCAAAAAGAGAATAAAAAATCTACATAAGTACAATTGACTTTTGTGTTGAGATGGAAGTATAATGTTACACACTTAGTATATATTTTTGTATTTCTCTAATTCTAATAACATCCAAATAATGATTTTGCTGAGTCAAAGCATATAATAGTAAAGAAACTCAGATAAGGAATTTATTTAGCAAGTGTCTTGAAAAGTACACAATGCATATAAATATACACTTGAAAACAAACAAGACTGTTAAAAAATATACCAAAATCCTTAATAGATACCTCACCAAAAAGACATACATGTTGCAACTAAGGCTATGGAGGAACATATGTCACAAGGAAACGTGAAAAAAACAACAAGGGCAGATCCCTGCAAACTTACTAGAGTGGCCCAAATTGGAACAATGAGAACCTGGCTCAAATCGGGACACTGGGAGGATGTGGAGCAGCATGAAGTCTGTTCATTGCTGGTGGGGATGCAAAATGGGATGCATGTTTTGGTGGCTTTTTACAAAAGTAAACATACTCTTATGTTTCAGCAATAGTGTTATTTTACATGTATCTGAAAGAAAAAATTTATGTCCAGACAAAAACCTGCCAAAAAAAAAAATTATATATATATATATATATATATATATATATATATATATATATATATACTTGAATCAATCAATACTAATGTTACTGAATCTGCTAAATTGGTGGACCTCATTCATTATAAAACATTAATCACTGTATGTTTTGCCCAGAACTATGCAACAATGGAAGAACCTGCTGCTGACTTCTTATTACAGCCATGGAATAGGAGCTTATTTTTTAAAGCATGATGCCTTTCTGGGTGGTATATTAGAAAAAGTAACAATGCTTTAAAAATATTTTGCATACTCTTTTACATCTGTAAATACATTCTATCCTCAGAGAAGTTTTGTAAATTGTTAGACAAAGATAATTATATCCATTTTATAGAAGTCACACCAGGCTTTTTGAAATCAAATTTATCCAAAGCTATGTCTCAAGTTAGTGGAGAAGGTTAAATTCAAACACAGGTTTCCTAACTTCTTTCATGAAATCCATCCTTTAAGATGCAGCACAAAATACCCCTCCTTTGTGAACAGAACATTAAAGCTTTCTTCCTCATTGCTCATCAATACCTTAAGTATATTTCCAATATATCACCCATCATGTTGCATCCAAACACAAAAGGAAGAATAAAAGTAGAGGCAGGTAGGTATTAAATAAACTACACTAAATTAGAAGCCAAAGTTTTACACAGTTCTTTAGATCAGTTAAAGCATTTTTTAAAAGACAAGAAAAACTTTTGAAAAGAATAATAAGAACTAAATATTCACTCCCTCTTACGAGAGCACCAGAATCACAACTAACTGCTGAACAATCATTGACAGGAAGACACTGGAACTCACCAAAAAAGGTACCCCACATCTAAAGACAAAGAAGAAGCCACATTGAGATGGTAGGAGGGGCACAATCACAATAAAATCAAATCCCATAACTACTGGGTAGGTGACTCACAAACAGGAGAACAATTATACCACAGATGTCCACCCACTGGAGTGAAACTTCTGAGCTCCACATTAGGCTTCCCAAACTGGGGGATCCAGCACTGGGAGATGGAATTCCCAGAGAATCAGTCTTTGAAGACTAGCAGGATTTGATTGCAGGACTTCTACAGGACAAAGACTCCACTCTTGGAGGGCACAAAAAAAAGTGCTGTGCACATCAGGACCCAGGAGGAAGGAGCAGTGATCTCATAGGAGACTGAACCAGATCTACCTGCTAGTGTTGGATGGTATCCTGCAGAGGTGGGTGGTGGCTGTGGCTCACCGCAGGGACAAGGACACTGGCAGCAGAAGTTCTGGGAAGTACTCCTTGGCATGAGCCCTCCTGGAGTCCACCATTATCCCCACCAAAGAGCCTGTAGCATCCAGTGCTGGGTCACCTCAGACCAAAAAACCAATAGGGAGGGAAATCAGCCCCACCCATCAGCAGACAAGCAGATTAAAGTTTTACTGAGCTCTGCCCACCAGAGCAACAATCAGCTCTACCCACCACCAGTCCCTCCCATCAGGAAGCTTGCACAAGCCTCTTAGATAGCCTCATTCAGCAGAGGTAACACAGCAGAAGCAAGGAGAACTACAATCTTGCAGACTATGGAATGAAAACCACATTCACAGAGAAAGACAAAGTGAAAAGGCAGAGGACTATGTACCAGATGAAGGAACAAGATAAAACCCCAGAAAAACAACTAAATGAAATGGAGGTAGGCAACCTTCCAGAAAAAAGAATTCAGAATAATGATAGTGAAGATGAGCCAAGACCTTGGAAAAAGAATGAAGGCAAAGGTCGAGAAGATGAGAGAAATGTTTAACAAAGACCTAGAAGAATTAAAGAATAAACAAACAGAGATGAACACTACAATAACTGAAATGAAAAATACACTAGAAGGAATCAATAGCAGAATAACTGAGGCAGAAGAACGGATAAGTGACCTGGAAGACAGAATGGTGGAATTCACTGCCACGGAACCATAATTCAATAAAAAGAAAAGAATGAAAAGAAATGAAGACAGCTTAAGAGGCCTCTGGGACAACATCAAACACACCAACATTCACATTATTGGGGTCCTAGAAGGAGAAGAGAGAAAGAAAGGACCTGAGAAAATATTTGAAGAGATCACAGTAGAAAACTTCCCTAAAATGGGACAGGAAATAACCACCCAAGTCCAGGAATCATAGAGAGTCCCAAGGAAAATAAACCCAAGGAGAAGCATGCTGAGACATATAGTAATCAAACTGGCAAAAATTAAAGACAAAGAAAAATTATTAAAAGCAACAAGGGAAAAATGACAAATAACATAGAAGGGAACTCCCATAAGGTTAACAGCTGATTTCTCAGCAGAAACTATACAAGCCAGAAGGCAGTAGCACGACATATTTAAAGTGTTGAAAGGGAAGAACCTACAACCAAGATTACTCTACCTGGCAAGGATCTCATTCAGATTTGATGGAGAAATCAAAATCTTTAGACAAGCAAAAGCTAAGAGAATTCAACACCACCAAACCAGCACTACAACAAATACTAAAGGAACTTCTCTAAGTGGGAAACAGAAGAGAAGAAAAGGACCTACAAAAACAACCTAAAACAATTAAGAAAATTGTAATAGGAACATACATACTGATAATTACCTTAAATGTGAAAGGATTAAATGCTCCAACCGAAAGACACAGGCTCACTGAATGGATACAAAAATAAGACCCATATATATGCTGTCTACATGAGACCCACTTCAGACGTAGGGACATGTACAGACTGAAAGTAAGGGGATGGAAAAAGATAGTCCATGCAAATGGAAATCTAAAGAAAGCTGGAGTAGCAATATTCATATCAGATAATATAGTCTTAAAAAAAAGAATGTTACAAGAGACAAAGAAGGACACTACATATGATCAAAGGCTCAATCAAAGAAGAAGATATAACAATTATAAATACATATACAACCAATATAGGAGCACTTCAATGCATAAGGCAAATGTTAACAGCTATAAAAGAGGAAATCTACAGTAACAAAATAATAGTGGGGGACTTTAATACCTCACTTACACCAATAGACAGATCACCAAGACAGAAAATTAAGAAGGAAACACAAACTTTAAATGACACAATAGACCAGATAGATTTAATTGATATTTATAGGACATTCCATCCAAAAACAGCAGATTACACTTTCTTCTCAAGTGCACATGGAACATTCTCCAGAACAGATCACATCTTGGGTCACAAATCAAGCCTCAGTAAATTTAAGAAAATTGAAGTCATATAAAGCATCTTTTCCAAACACAATGCTATGAGATTTGAAATAAATTACAGGGAAAAAAGATAAAAAACACAGACACATGGAGGCTAAACCATACATTACTAAATTACCAAGAGATCATTGAAGAAATCAAAGAGGAAATAAAAAAATACTTAGAGACAAATGACAATCCAAACCCAATGATCCAAAACCTATGAGATGCAGCAAAAGCAGTTCTAAGAGGGAAGTTTATAGCAATACAATCCTACCTCAAGGAAGAAGAAAAATCTCAAATAAACAATCTAACCTTACACCTAAAGGAACTAGAGAAAGAAGAACAAAAATACAAACAAGTTAGTAGAAGGAAAGAAATCATAAGGATCAGAGCAGGCATAAATGAAATAGAAACAAAGAAAACAATATCAAAGATCAATAAAACTAAAAGCTGGTTCTTTGA
Source organism: Mesoplodon mirus (assembly GCF_964341445.2). Taxonomy (NCBI): domain Eukaryota; kingdom Metazoa; phylum Chordata; class Mammalia; order Artiodactyla; family Ziphiidae; genus Mesoplodon; species Mesoplodon mirus. The sequence goes on along the minus strand of NC_138977.1, from coordinate 170,591,746 downwards.
GAAGATAAACAAAATTGATAAACCTTTAGCCAGAATCATCAAGAAAAAGAGGGAGAGTGCTCAAATTAATAAACTTAGAAATGAAAAAGGAGAAGTTACAGTGGACACCACAGAAATACAAAGCATGATGATAAAGTACTACAAGCAACTCTGTGCTAATAAAATGAGAAACCTGGAAGAAACGGACAAATTCTTAGAAAAGTATAACCTTCCAAGACTGAACCAGGAAGAAATAGAAAACATAAACAGACCAATCACAAGTAATGAAATTGAAACTGTGATTAAATATCTTCCAACAAACAAAAGTCCAGGACCAGATGGGTTAACAGGTGAGCTCCTTCAAACATTTAGAGAACAGCTAACACCCATCCTTCTCAAAATCTTCCAAAAAAATGCAGAGGAAGAAACATTCCCAAACTCATCCTATGAGGCCACTATCACCCTGATACCCAAACCAGACAAAGATACTACAAAAAAAGAATATTATAGACCAATATCACTGATGCATATAGATGCAAAAGTACTCAACAAAATACCAGCAAACATAATCCAACAACACATTAAAAGGATTATCCACCATGATCAAGTGAGATTTATCCCAGGGATGCAAGGATTCTTCAATTTATGCAAATCAATCAATTTTATATGCCATATTAACAAATTGAAGAAGAAAAACCATATGATGTAACAATAGATGCAGAAAAAGCTTCTGACAAAATTCAACACCCATTTATGATAAAACCCTCCAGAAATTGGGCACAGAGGTAAACAACCTCAACATAATAAAAGTCATATATGAAAAACTCACAGCAAACATCATTCTCAATTGTGAAAAACTGAAAGCATTTCCTCTAAGACCAGGAACAAGACAAGGATGTCCACTCTTGCCACTATTATTCAGCATAGTTTTGGAAGTCCTAGCCATAGCAATCAGAGAAGAAGAAGAAATAAAAGGAACACAAATTTGAAAAGAAGAAGTAAAACTCTCACTGTTTGCAGATGACATGATACTATACATAGAGAATCCTAAAGATGCCACCAGAAAACTACTAGAGCTAATCAATGAATTTGGTAAAGTTGCAGGATACAAAGCTAATGTACAGAAATATTTTGCATTCCTATACACTAACAGTGAAAGAAAAGAAAGAGAAATTAAGGAAACAATCCCATTCAGTATTGCAACAAAAAGAATAAAATACCTAGGAATAAACCTACCTAAGGAGGTAAAAGACCTGTACGCAGAAAACTATAAGACACTGATGGAAGAAATCAAAGATGACACTAACAGATGAAGAGATATTCCATGTTCTTGGATTGGAAGAATCAATACTGTGAAAATGACTATACTACCCAAAGCAATCTACAGATTCAATGCAATCCCTATCATATTACTAATAGCATTTTTTTTTAAAGAACTAGAACAAAAAAATCTTAAAATTTGTATGGGGACACAAAAGACCCTGAATAGCCAAAGCAATCTTTTTTTTTTTTTTTTTTTTTTTTTTTTGCGGTACATGGGCCTCTCACTGTTGTGGCCTCTCACGTTGCAGAACACAGGCTCCAGACGCACAGGCTCTGTGGCCATGGCTCACGTGTCTAGCCGCTCCATGGCATGTGGGATCTTCCCGGACCGGGGCACAAACCCATGTCCCCTTCATTGGCAGGCAGACTCTCAACCACTGCGCCACCAGGGTAGCCCACCAAAGCAATCTTGTGGGAAAATAACAGAGCTGGAGGAATCAGACTTCCTGAGTTTAGACTATACTACAAAGCTACAGTAATCAAGACAATATACAATATTGTACTGGCACAAAAACAGAAATATAGATCAATGGAACAGGATAGAAAGCCCAGAGATAAACCCATGTACCCGTGGTCAACTAATCTATGATAAAGGAGGCAAGGATATACAATGGAGAAAAGGCTGTCTCTTCAGTAAGTGGTGCTGGGAAAACTTGACAGCTACATGTAAAAGAATGAAATTAGAACACTCCCTAACACCATACACAAAAATAAATTCCAAATGGACTAAAGACCTATATGTAAGACTGGACACTATAAAACTCTTAGAGGAAAACATAGGAAGAACACTCTTTGACATAAATCACAGTAAGATCTTTTCTGACCTACCTCCTAGAGTAATGAAAATAAAAACAAAAATAAACAAAAGAGACCTGATTAAACTTAAAAGCTTTTGCACAGCAAAGGAAACTATAAACAAGATGAAAAAACCACCCTCAGAATGGGAGAAAATATTTGCAAAGGAATCAGTGGACAAGCAATTTATCTCCAAAATATATAAATAGCTCATGCAGCTCAATACTAAAGAAACAAGCAATCCCATCAAAAAGTGGGCAGAAGGTCTAAATAGACATTTCTACAAAGAAGACATATAGATGGCTGAGAGGCACATGAAAAGCTGCTCAACATCATAATTATTAGAGAAGTGCAAATGAAAACTACAATGAGGTATCACCTCACACTGGTTAAAATGGGCATTGTCAGAAAATCTACAAACAACAAATTGTCGAGAGGGTGTGGAGAAAAGGAAACCCTCTTGCACTGTTGGTGGGAATGTAAATTGATACAGCTACTATGGAGAACAGTATGGAGTTTCCTTAAGAAACTAAAAATAGAATTACCGTATGACCCAGGAATCCTACTACTGGGCATATACCTAGAGGAAACCATAATTCAAAAAGACACATGCACCCCAATGTTCATTGCAACACTATTTACAATAGCCAGGTCATGGAAGCAACTTAAATACCCATGGACTGATGAATGGAATATATGGTACATATATATAATGGAATATTACTGAACCATAAAAAAGAATGGAATTTGGTCATTTGTAGAGATTTGGATGGACCTAGAGACTTTCATACAGAGTGAAGTAAGTCAGAAAGAGAAAAACAAATATTGTACATTAATGCATATATGTGGAATCTAGAAAAATGGTACAGATGAACCAGTTTGCAAGACAGAAATAGAGACACAGATGTAGAGAACAAGGGGGGACAGTTTGGTGTATGGACACCAAGGGGAAAAGTGGGGAGGTGAGTGATGGTGGTGGTGTGATGAATTGGGAGATTGGGATTGACATGTATACACTAATATGTATAAAATGGATAACTAATAAGAACCTGCTGTATAAAAAAGAAAATAATATTCAAAAAAAATCAAGCAACAAAAAAATCCCTAAATATAGGATTACTGATTAGTGATTAAAAGTTTGTGAGTATGAACACAAGGATTGGTTAGGGGTGGCCATTTATAATTTTCTATACCAGTCGGGAAATCTATCCGGGGCATTTTATATAGTTCATTAACATATCTTAGGAAACCAAATGAATTATTTGTCAGAAAGAATTATCTGCAAAGAAATTAGTGAGCTCAGTGTTGCATATATTTGTGGATATTGCCACACCAAAATCAATTACAATTATTAATAACAGTTTTCTCTGAGGATGCGTCTTCTGCCATCCAAATAAGTCATTCTGAGCCCAGGCTGAATGTGTTCTGTATTTTCTTTGAATGTTATCACATATTTGAAGAAGTCTGGAAATAATGGCAACTGGAGATCAAACATTTTAGAAAAGTAAGGACATTTTAGTAATGCAGTTACTCAAATATACCTACAGAAATAAGTATATAGGTTAGCAGGATCAACAGGAAACAACTGACTTTGCAAAAGTGTAGTATCTGGCAATATTTCTTACCTAGAGATGTCTATTATTAATAATTCCATGAATATTAATGAAGCTTCTGTTTACATGACAAAGAAAATAGGTATATTTGATTTGGAATTATAAATCACCATCTATCATAGCTAGGCCAAACTGGTTGCATTTAGCTGGATGCTGGCTGAAATATTAGACCTCACATAAATGAAAAAAGTTATTTTTTGTGGCTTTTTTCTCTTCTTTGCCAATAGCTCCTTATATTTGAACAAATTACATATGTGTTAATCTTGATAGTTTGAATGATTTTCTCAGAGAGTGTATCTTGCCCAAGTCTGTCATTTTCTCAGAGGCCAAAGAAGTGTTAGAGATCTGTGTGAGGTCACATAGTTGCGGCATCAGGGACTCTCCACTGCACAATCTCTCAACAAGATTTTTAGTCAGATCATTGGAAGGGCAATGATATTTGGTGTTACACTTCGGACTCTCATCTTCTTTAAAGTTAATTCAATCTTAAGCATTCAAGAAATGCCTCAGAAGTAGAAGAATGGTAGTTTCCTTTTTTGAACATGCAACCAAAAATTTTGGAAATAACATCTATCTATATAGATTTCACCTCACAGTAATCCCATATGTACATCTCAGACCAGACATTTCTTTACCAATAAAGCTACTAACAAAATAATTACTGACAATTTTGGTGGTAATAATAGTTACCATGTTCAAAGTGTGAACTATGGTCCAACTGCAGTGTTTGGAAAACCTCATTCTGGATGTGGAATTATGTGTTTTTAGTTGTCTCTGAATTTTGACTAAGGCCTGATAATTGAAGGCAAAGGGTCATAGAGAGGTTGTAGGCACATTTATGCTAAGCTTCCCAAGATAGTATTGGTAAAACTGGTCCAGACATTCTCAGCTCCTGTTACCCACTTCCAGGTTTTATAAGAGAAGTTTAGAAATTTGAAATTAGAAGTAGAAAGTCAGGGAGGTAGGACATTTTTGACCTAGGAGATAGGGATTTGGTGTTTCCCTTTCATATCTGGTCATGAAGGAAGAGAAAATATCATTTCCACTTTTTTCCATGCAGGGGAGGAGCCTTATGAGAGGTATGTTCCTGTAGATTTGGTGGGTGCTAGTTGAATATTTATGGAATTATGGAAATTGAGAACCTCATTCTATAAAGGGAAGAGAGCAAATGTGACAACAAATTTCTTGGGAGAACTTGGCATATGACCTCTGAAGTTTGAGAACACACACAACTATTGCTTCTCACCTATATGATTTTGAAGACAAACAATTGCTAGGAACATCTGGTAATGGCCAGAATGCAAAACCTGAAGGAAGGGGAAGGGTTTCACTAGAGACACAATGAACTGTGCAGTGGCTTGGAACACTCATAATAAGGCCTAGATTTGGAAGCCTTCTGTAAAAGAAGTATAATGGCCAAGAGAAGAAAAAAAAAGATAGTAACACCTGGATGTGAGATAGGTATTCCTTTTCTTCTACGATAATCCCCTCCACTGAACCTGTCTTTGGAGATAATTGAAGATGGATAAACAGTGATAGGTCGGACCAAATCCCCTCCTCAAGTGCAATAAGAATGATTCTCTCAGTTGTATCAACTGGAGAATAAACAATTGTATGTGAAATTGAAGCATTGATGTGAGGCAAAAATCTTGGCCAAAATTTTAAATCCTGAAAGTCAATCTTATGTATGAAAACTGGTTGCTTTTTTATTTTTGGTAGCCAAAATGATGTGAGCCAAGATATCAGCCCAAGTGATAGTCTAGGAATACGAGAGGGAGAATTGACACAGGAGAGTTGAGCAGCATGATGGAAAAAGGTAGTTGCTCTTATTTGTACTGTCATCAAATTTATCTTGGTTACACTCATAGGCTGTATCTCATTTAATCCCTACAACAACCCTCTAAATAGTTAACTCCAACCCTTCCTATACAGATAAAGATTCCGAAGCTTCAGGGAGTCACTAAAAAAAAGAGAATTAAATTACATATGTCTAGATCTAACACCTCAGCTTTAGTATCTAGAATTTAGTACCATTCAAGAGAATATGGTAATACTCATATGTGCATTGTCCAATGTGATATCTATCCACTAGTTACATGTGACTACTGAATACTTGAAATGTGGCTATTGTGACTAAGAAAGTCAATTTTTAATTGTATTTATTTTAAATTAATTTAGACTTAAATAGCTACTAGCAGCCTAGTGACTGCTATATGGACACCATGCTCTAACCTGCTTCATCTGTCCACAAGTTCTAAATTTCTGTGGATCATGGCATACTTGAAACAATTGCTCTAGGTCTCAGAGTTCCCATTTCTCAGGCCTTTGATCACAAAGAGAAACACACACACATGCAACTTGATTCAGTTTAGAAGAACAGTGTTTGAATATGTAACTGATGAAACTATATCTCTTTGTGTTTTTGTGAGAGGGGTGATAAGTATAGGTGTTCAAAGATGAGACAATGGTTTGCAGAATATGCCAGACTTTAGAAACAATATAAGTAGCAAACAAATGGATGAACCCATGGGGCTTTGGGTCCCTCACCTCTGATGAAATCTGACCAACTCCACTTTACTATATGCTGAGTTTTATAAAGGATTTTATTTGAAGTATGTAAACATATAAATAAATAGGAAGACACATACATAAACCGATGAATGAAACCTACTTTGAAATGCATTAAGATAAAGGAGAGTTTAGATTTTCTACCAGCTCTTTAAGTTATTAGCAGAGTGACCATAGGCAATTTAGTTAACCTCTCTGAGTCTCTAATTTCTCATCTGTACACTGGGGAGGATACCAGGTCTGTATCCTTCAGAACCTCTTCTGAGTTTTTGTTGATCATAAATGAGGTATTCCAGGAGAAGAGAATGTGTGAGCTGTGAAGTGTTATACAAGTGTGAGTTATTATTCATTTGTTACCACAGCAACTGAAGGGCATCTCTGTGACAACAGAACAGCTAACTGAAAAATAATGACTAAAAAAGAAAAGTATTATTAAGATTGAGGTACATGATACTTTAACAGCCAGAAAGCCCTAGTACTGATATTTCTCCCATGTTCTTTTCTTTCCAATCAAAAAATATTACATGTACATACAGCTAATTTTTGAAATATACAAAACAAAATTGCCAATTTGTTATGTGCCCTTCCAATGTTTTTTCTTTGCTTATGAATATATTTATATAGATAATAGATATACAGGCAGATCGCTAATGTCAATTTTTAAAAATTTAGATCATACTGCGTATTTTGTTTGTAATTTGCTTTTTTCACAAAAGATCCTTTGTACAGATTATTAAATATTTTTCTAAAATATGATTTTAATAATTACATAATATACTACCACATGACTATGTCATAATTCTTTTTAACAAACTATTATTGTATGTTTTAGGAGTTTATTTTTCTCTTTATTTATTATCACTTTGGTGGGGAGGAGGGTTGGCTATGGAAACAGTACTGCAGCAAAAACATCATAAGCTTCTAGAACTGCAGACACGATCTCTCTGAAACAGTATTTGAGCTGAGGCTGAATGGCCAGAAGGACCCAGACATTAGCAGAGCACCCAGGCAGAAGGACAAGCAAGTACAATGTCTTTGTGGAAATTGTGTTTAACTGATAAGACTCTGCATTAACTCCCCAGGGAGGATTTATCATTTAATTCTTATTCTGACGGCCAGTGGGTTAGATGTTATTTCATTGTTTAAGCAATTGCAGTTGCAGAGTGGGAGATGGGGTCCATTCCAGGCTGTCACCTTTGAGGTAGATTTTGTCCCCCTATACAAACTTTCCATTGCACATATGGAATAGATACTGAAGCCAAAATCTTTATGTCTGGCAACCTCATCAGTCCTTAAAATAATATTTGCCATGTATTATCTTGTCAGGAAATATAGATTAATGAATGTAAAGAGGTGAAAATACTTGCAGTTTAGTCACTATTTTATAAAGTAATAGTTACAAAAAGTTCCCTGCCTCACCTTTATTCAAAAAAGATAATGAAGGGCTTCCCTCATGGTGCAGTGGTTGGGGGTCCGCCTGCCGATGCAGGGGACACGGGTTCGTGCCCCAGTCCGGGAAGATCCCACATGCCGCGAAGCGGCTGGGCCCATGAGCCATGGCTGCTGAGCCTGCGCTTCCGGAGCCTGTGCTCCACAACGGGAGAGGCCACAACAGTGAGAGGCCCGTGTACAGCAAAAAAAAAAAAAAAAAAAAAAAAAAAAAGATAATGTTTTTTCATGTTGATAACTAATATTTAATTCATTTATATGAATTATAAGGAAGTACAAAACAGAAACTGCACAAAACTCCAGGTCAATTAATTTCTTCTAAGTGTAAATAGCCAATATTCAATACCCATAGATGCAGAGGAAAAAACAAAGAAACAAAATATTTGGAAAAGGGATTTTTTTGATGATATCATAGTTATGTGAAAAAGACTCATAACTTTGTTTTTATTTCTCTATGTTATGTTGACATAACATAGAGACTTTTGCACTTGTAGTTAAGTGTTTAACTTATAGTTTGTGTAACATATAAAATTCTGCTTCAAGATGAATGCAGCTAGTATAAATATCATCATCTTTCAGGTCCTATCACTTTTCCTCCCACTTAGCACATAGATTATATTGCAGAGTTTAGAACAGATGCTGGGTATTACATTCCAATTGTTGATGAGGGAAGCACACTTAACTTAGGGACATTTGCCACCTATACCCTCAGCTTCTCTGTCTCTAGCTCAGTACTTATGCAAGTGTTCCAACATGCTAGACACCAAATTTCTGAATATTCAACAAAGTATATATTTTCGGCTAGATGATGAGCCATTCACAGAATAATGAGCTGTTTTTATATGTCAAATTAATTTTTAAACCACTGCTAGAGAAAACCTAATGCTTAATCTGTCCATGTTTGATTAATGCAGATAAAAATGTCATCTAACAGTTTGAGGATAGGAATAAAGACCAGGTATGTTCAGCAGTTTCCAAGTGTTCTTAAGAAACTCCACTGTACATAAAGCAGCAATTTCAGAAAATCAAGAAATGCTAGTGCTCTACTGAGAAGAAATTAAAAAGACTCACTGAGAAACTAATTTTCACTCTAGGTTTCTCCCTAAGAAGTCCGTTCCACAGGTGGACTGAAGAATTCAAAGAAACCTGGGCTATGGCATGTGCTTTCCACAGAGATGCACAGCATTGTAGTAAAAAAAAAAAAAAAATCACCACTAGTTTTGATTGTGTACTCCAAGGTCAAAGTAAGTGTTATTCCGGAAAAAGTGGTGATTATGTCTCTGGGCTGCTTCAACTTAAAGTGAGCTGGGCTGAACCAAAATTTATTCTTGTCAATTCCCTTGTGCCTTAAGACTGAGTCTGACTGGCAAAGATAGGCATAGGGCATCCCCTCATCCCCCATAGATCTATGTGAGAATTTGACAATGGACTTGCTCTCAGCCCCTGCATAGTCTGAGAAGGCTCTCGTTTCTGACTCTTCTCCTTATACTCTTACAGTAGAAGATTCCATTGACCTTACAGTGACTCACAGGAAAGGAGAAGATTGGACTATGTTAAAAAAAAAAAATCAAAAACCTTCATGAAAAAGAACATTGGCAGACAACTTGACCCAACTGTGTTCTAGTGTTTTCTGGAAAGTGGAACTTGTAAGTGGTGAACTTGGATGTTAACTGAAGAGATTTCTAAGCAAAGTGCTGAAGTGACAGCTTTGTTTCTCCTTCCTGCTTATAGTAAAACACTAGAAGAGAGTGAAATTGAACAAGGGGTGTTGAACAAAGAGGAGTCAGCACTTGATGATTTGAAAGATTCTCAGCCCTTCCAGATAGTGTGTTCTGGAAACAGGATCAAGTGCATGTCTGGACAACTGTTTGCTAAAGAGACTAGGTGTGTGACTCACGGATCCAATCAGCCATCTTAGGAGAAGTGAGGAACAGAGATGCGTATATTCAGGAAGTGTTTGTGAAGGATCCTCTTTTCTGATGGTGTGGACTCATGAATTGCATGCAGGGTCAGAAAGGACTTTGAGAAATTTATACCAGCAGAAACATTGTCAGCCTGTATTTAAAGGGACTGAGATAAGAAGTAAGGAAGGAAGAATGATTTTAAGGGTAAAGCCACAGATGCAGGGGCTGGTGGGGTCACCATGGACCCAGAAGGCACAGGCCCAGGGCTCAGGGCCATCTTCTCCTGAATTCCAGAAGGCAGAGCATGTCTGTGGTTTCAGCAGGTGGAGCTGCCATCCACCAAAGAGGTGGAGTTGCCATCCCAGTGGGCCTAGAGGACAAAGCAACAATCCCAGAAGAATTATCTTTAAGCCTTAAAATCTAATGAAATTTGTTCTGTTGGGTTTCAGACTTGCTTAAGATGACCCCTCTGATTTTTCTCTTTTGAAATGGGAAATCTGTTCTATGCCACCGTACTTTAAAAACATATAACTCGACGTGTTTTACAGGTTTGTGATGGAGAGGAATTTTGCCCTAGAATGAATCACACCCTAAGTTTCACACATAATTGAATTAGATGATGTTTAGATAAGATTTGGGGTTTAGAGATGATACTGAAATGGGTAAAGACTTTTGGGGGTGTCAGGATGTACTTTGCATGTGAGAAGGACATGAGTTTTGGGAGGAATTAGAGGTCATACTGTTACGGGTTTAATCGTGTTCCCCTCAAACCCAAATATGGAAGTCCTAACCCCTATAAGTTCTGAATGTGATTGTATTTGAAGATAGAACCTGTACAGAGGTAATCAAAGTAAAAGGGGGCTATTAAGGTGGGCCCTAATCTGTTAGGACTGGTGTCCTTATAAGAAGGGGAAATTGAAGACAAAAACACAAAAGAGGGCAGGGCTTCCCTGGTGGCGCAGTGGTTGAGAGTCCGCCTGCCGATGCAGGGGATGCGGGTTCGTGCCCCGGTCCGGGAAGATCCCACATGCCGCGGAGCGGCTAGGCCCGTGAGCCATGCCCACTGAGCCTGCACGTCTGGAGCCTGTACTCCGCAACAGGAGAGGCCACAACAGTGAGAGGCCCACCTACCACAAAAAAAAAAAAAAAAAAGAGGGCAGATGATGTGAAGAACAGAGGGAGAAGATGACCATCTATGAGCCAAGGAGAGACACTTAGAGCAGATACTTCCTTCACACCCTCATAAAGAACCAACCCTGCTGACACCTTGATTATAGACTTTTAGCCTCAGAACTGTGAGACAATGAATTATTTAAGCCATTCAGCCTGCGATATTTTGTTATGACAGCCCTAGCAAATTAATACAGTAAGATGTGATTGATATGCCTTAGTTTTTCCACAATCCATGATTAAAACAGCCTTAGTATTATCAATTCAACAAATAATTAAATGTCTACTATGTGCAGGGTCCTGTAACAACAGCTAAGGGGATAAAAAGAACAATGAAAACTCAGTCCACGCTTGTGGATTACAGTTTGAAAGAATAATATTTATAATTTCTGAAAAATAGCCCGGAGGAAGATGGCGGAAGAGTAAGACGTGGAGATCACCTTCCTCCCCACAGATACATCAGAAATTCATCTACACGTGGAACAACTCCTACAGAACACCTACTGAACGCTGACAGAAGACCTCAGACCCACCAAAAGGCAAGAAACTCCCCACATACCTGGATAGGGCAAAAGAAAAAAGAATAAACAGAGACAAAAGGATAGGGACGGGACCTGCACCAGTGGGAGGGAGCCGTGAAGGAGGAAAGGTTTCCACACACTACAAGCCCCTTCGCGGGCGGAGACTGCAGGTGGCGGAGGGGGAAAGCTTCGGAGTAGCAGAGGAGAGCACAGCAACAGGGCTGCGGAGGGCAAAGCGGAGAGATTCTGGCACAGAGGACCGGTGCCCTCAGGCACACACCAGCCCGAGAGGCTTGTCTGCTCGGCCGCCGTGGCGGGCGGGGCTGGGAGCTGAGGCTCGGATATTGGCTTTCAGTCGGAGCGCAGGGAGAGGACTGGGGCTGGCAGCAGGAAGAGAGCCTGAAGGGGTTAGTGCACCACGGCTAGCCCGGAGGGAGTCTGGAGAAAGAGTCTGGAGCTGCCGAAGAGGCAAGAGACTTTTTTCCCTTTTGTTTCTTGGTGCGCGAGGAGAGGGCATTAAGAGGGCTGTTTGGGGAAGCGCCAGAGACCGGCACGACCTGCGGATAAGGTGCGGACCTCGGAGACGGGCGTGGGCCGCCGCCGCCGCCGCCGCCACCGCCGCCGCCGCCGCCCGCCGCCGCCGCCGCCGCGGGGCCTGTGTGCGAGCGCGGGTCACTGTCCGCCCCGTCTTCCGGGGGGCCTGTGCACCCCGCCACTGCCGGGTTCCCGGGACCCGGGGACGGCTTTCCCGGGAAAGCGCACGGAGCGCCACGGGCTGCTGCAACGTCACGCTGGCCTCTGCCGCCTCAGGCCCGCACCACACTGCGCGCCCCTCCCTCCCCTCTGCCTGAGTGAGCCAGAGCCCCCGAATCAGCGGCTCCTTTAAACCCGTCCTGTCTGAGCGAAGAACGGACGCACTCCGGCGACCTACGCGCAGAGGCGAGGCCAGGTCCAAGGCTGAGATCCGGGAGCTGTGAGAGCAGAGACAGGGAAATCTCTCTGGGCAGCCTGGGAGGCAGCGGATTAAAGCTCCACGGTCCATTTGATGTGCCCTGCGTCTGTGGAGTGCATGAATGGACAGCGAATCATCCCAAATTGAGGAAGTGGACTTTGAGGACAAGATTTAAGACTTTTCCCCCCTTTTCCTCTTTTTACAACGAATTATTCCAAATTAAGGAGGTGGACTTAGAGAGCAAGATTTCAGACTTCTCGCCCTTTTCCTCTTTTTACAACGAATTATCCCAAATTGAGGAGGTGGACTTGGAGAGCAAGATTTTTGATTTTCCCCCCTGCTCTCTTTTTGTGAATGTGTATGTGTAATCTTCTGTGTAAGATTCTCTCTGTATAGCTTTGCTTCCACCATATGTCCCAGGGTTCTATCGGTCCGTTTTTTTTTTCAATAATTACTTTCTAATTTTAATAACACTACTATATTTCATACTTTATTCTATTTTACTTTACCTGCTCTTTCTTTTTTTCCTACTTCCCTTCTTCCCTCCCTCCCTCCGCTCCTCCTTTCCTTCTTTCTTTTTCTTTCCTTCCTCCCTCCCTCCCTGCTCTCTTTCTTTCTTTCTTTCCTTCCTCCCTCCCTCCCTCCCTTCTTCCATTCACTCTTCCTTTTGGTTTCATTCCTCCCTCCCTCCTTTCTTTCCTTCTTTCTTTCCATCCTTCCTCCCTCCCTCCCTCCTTTCTTTCTTTCTTCCGTCCTTCCTTCCTTTTTTCCCTTCTTCCTTTCTTTCCCTCTCTCTTTCTTTCTTCTACTAATTCTTTCTTTCTACTTTTTCTCCCTGTTATTCTGAGCCGGGTGGATGAAAGGCTCTTGGTGCTGCAGCCAGGAGTCAATGCTGTGCCTCTGAAGTGGGAGAGCCAACTTCAGGACACGAGTCCACAAGAGACCTCCCAGCTCCACATAATATCAAGCAGCGAAAATCTCCCATAGATCTCCATCCCAACACCAGCACCCAGCTTCAGTCAACGACCAGCAAGCTACAGTGCTGGTCACCCTATGCCAAGCAACTAGCAAGGCAGGAACACAACCCCACCCATTAGCAGAGAGGCTACCTAAAAACATAATAAGGCCATAGGCACACCAAAACACACCACCAGACGTGGACCTGTCCACCAGAAAGACAAGATCAAGCCTCAACCACCAGAACACAGGCATTAGTCCCCCCCACCAGGAAGCCTACACAACCTACTGAAACAACCTTAGCCACTGGGGTCAGACACCAAAAACAACAGGAACTACGAATCTGCAGCCTGCAAAAAGGAGACCCCAAACACAGTAACATAAGCAAAATGAGAAGACAGAAAAACACACAGCAGGTGAAGGAGCAAGATAAATACCTACCAGACCTAACAAATGAAGAGGTAATAGGCAGTCTACCTGGAAAAGAGTTCAGAATAATGATAGTAAAGCTGATCCAAGATTCTATTTCCAAGATCCATAATCTTGGAAATCGAATAGACAAAATGCAAGAAACAGTTAACAAGGACCTAGAAGAACTAAAGATGAATCAAGCATTGATTAAAAACACAATAAATGAAATGAAAAATACTCTAGATGGGATCAATAGCAGAATAACTGAGGCAGAAGAACGGATAAGTGAGGTGGAAGATAAAATAGTGGAAATAACTGATGCAGAGCAAAATAAAGAAAAAAGAATGAAAAGAACAGAGGACATTCTCAGAGACCTCTGGGACAACATTAAATGCACCAACATTCGAATTATAGGGGTGCCAGAAGAAGAAGAGAAAAAGAAAGGGACTGAGAAAATATTTGAAGAGATTATAGTTGAAAACTTCCCTAATATGGGAAAGGAAATAGTTAATCAAGTCCAGGAGGCACAGAGAGTCCCATACAGAATAAATCCAAGGAGAAATACACCAAGACACATATTAATCAAACTGTCAAAAATTAAACACAAAGAAATCATATTAAAAGCAGCAAGGGAAAAACAACAAATAACACACAAGGGAATCCCCATCAGGTTAACAGCTGATCTCTCAGCAGAAACTCTACAAGCCAGAAGGGAATGGCAGGACATAATTAAAGTGATGAAGGACAAAAAACTGCAACCAAGATTACTCTAACCAGCAAGGATCTCATTCAGATTTGATGGAGAAATTAAAACCTTTACAGACAAGCAAGAGCTGAGAGAGTTCAGCACCACCAAACCAGCTTTACAACAAATGCTAAAGGAACTTCTCTAGGCAAGAAACACAACAGAAGGAATATACCTACAATAACGAACCCAAAGCAATTAAGAAAATGGGAATAGGAACATACATATCAATAATTACCTTAAATGTAAATGGGCTAAATGCTCCCACCAAAAGACACAGAGTGGCTGAATGGATACAAAAACAAGACCCATATATATGCTGTGTATAAGAGACCCACTTCACACCTAGAGACACATACAGATTGAAAGTAAGGGGATGGAAAAAGAAATTCCACGCAAATGTAAATCAAAAGAAAGCTAGAGTAGCAATTCTTATATCAGACAAAATACACTTTAAAATAAAGACTATTAGAATAGACAAAGAAGGACACTATGTAATGATAAAGGGATTGATCCAAGAAGAAGATATAACAATTGTAAATATTTATGCACCCAACATAGGACCACCTCAATACATAAGGCAAATACTAACAGCCATAAAAGGGGAAATTGACAGTAACACACTCATAGTAGGGGACTTTAACACCCCACTTTCACCAATGGACAGATCATCCAAAATTAAAATAAATAAGGAAACACAAGCTTTAAATGATACATTAAACAAGATGGACTTAGTTGATATTTATAGGACATTCCATCCAAAAACAACGGAATACACATTTTTCTCAAGTGCTCATGGAACATTCTCCAGGATAGATCATATCTTGGGTCACAAATCAAGCCTTGGTAAATTTAAGAAAATTGAAATTGTATCAAGTATCTTTTCCGACCACAATGCTATGAGACTAGACATCAATTACAGGAAAAGATCTGTAAAAAATACAAACACATGGAGGCTAAACAATACACTACTCAATAACGAAGTGATCACTGAAGAAATCAAAGAGGAAATTAAAAAATACCTAGAAACAAATGACAATGGAGACACGAAATTAAACAAAAACCTATGGGACGCAGCAAAAGCAGTTCTAAGGGGGAAGTTTATAGCAATACAATCACACCTTAAGAAACAGGAAACATTTCGAGTAAACAACCTGACCCTGCACCTAAAGCAATTAGAGAAAGAAGAACAAAAAAACCCCAAAATTAGCAGAAGGAAAGAAATCATAAAGATCAGATCAGAAATAAATGAAAAAGAAATGAGCAAAACGATAGCAAAGATCAACCAAACTAAAAGCTGGTTCTTTGAGAAGATAAACAGAATTGACAAACCATTAGCCAGACTCATCAAGAAAAGAAGGGAGAAGACTCAAATCAATAGAATTAGAAATGAAAAAGGAGAAGTAACAACTGACACTGCAGAAATACAAAAGATCATGAGAGACTACTAGAAGCAACTGTATGCCAATAAATGGACAACCTGGAAGAAATGGACAAATTCTTAGAAATGCACAACCTGCCAAGACGACACAGGAAGAAATAGAAAATATGAATAGACCAATCACAAGCACTGAAATTGAAACTGTGATTAAAAATCTTCCAACAAACAAAAGCCCAGGACCAGATGGCTTCACAGGTGAATTCTATCAAACATTTAGAGAAGAGCTAACACCCATCCTTCTCAAACTCTTCCAAACAATATCAGAGGAAGGAACACTCCCACACTCATTCTATGAGGCCACCATCACCTTGATACGAAAACCAGGCAAGGATGTCACAAAGAAAGAAAACTACAGGCCAATATCACTGATGAACATAGATGCAAAAATCCTCAACAAAATACTAGCAAACAGAATCCAACAGCACATTAAAAGGATCATACACCATGATCAAGTGGGGTTTATTCCAGGAATGCAAGGATTCTTCAATATACGCAAATCAATCAATGCGATACACCATATTAACAAGTTGAAGGAGAAAAACCATATGATCATCTCAATAGATGCAGAGAAAGCTTTCGAGAAAATTCAACACCCATTTATGATAAAAACCCTGCAGAAAGTAGGCATAGAGGGAACTTTCCTCAACATAATAAAGGCCATATATGACAAACCCACAGCCAGCATCATGCTCAATGGTGAAAAACTGAAACCATTTCCACTAAGATCAGGAACAAGACAAGGCTGCCCACTCTCACCACTCTTATTCAACCTAGTTTTGGAAGTTTTAGCCACAGCAATCAGAGAAGAAAAGGAAATAAAAGGAATCCAAATTGGAAAAGAAGAAGTAAAGCTGTCACTGTTTGCAGATGACATGATACTATACATAGAGAATCCTAAAGATGCTACCGAAAAACTACTAGAGCTAATCAATGAATTTGGTAAAGTAGCAGGATACAAAATTAACGTACAGAAATCTCTGGCATTCCTGTACACTAATGATGAAAAATCTGAAAATGAAATCAAGAAAACACTCCCATTTACCATTGCAACAAAAAGAATAAAATATCTAGGACTAAACCTACCTAAGGAGACAAAAGACCTGTATGCAGAAAATTATAAGACACTGATGAAAGAAATTAAAGATGATACAAATAGATGGAGAGATATACCATGCTCCTGGATTGGAAGAATCAATATTGTGAAAATGACTCTACTACCCAAAGCAATCTACAGATTCAATGCAATCCCTATAAGAATACCACTGGCATTTTTCACAGAACTAGAACAAAAAATTTCACAATTTGTTTGGAAAAACAAAAGATCCCGAATAGCCAAAGCAATCTTGAGAACGAAAAACGGAGCTGGAGGAATCAGGCTCCCTGACTTCAGACTATACTACAAAGCTACAGTAATTAAGACAGTGTGGTACTGGCATAAAAACAGAAAGATAGATCAGTGTATCAGGATAGAAAGCCCAGAGATAAACCCACGCACATATGGCCAACTTATCTTTGATAAAGGAGGCAGGAATGTACAGTGGAGAAAGGACAGCCTCTTCAATAAGTGGTGCTGGGAAAACTGGACAGGGACATGTAAAAGTTTGAGATTAGATCATTCCCTAACACCATACACAAAAATAAGCTCCAAATGGATTAAAGACTTAAATGTAAGGCCAGAAACTATCAAACTCTTAGAGGAAAACATAGGTAGAACACTCTATGACATAAATCACAGCAAGATCCTTTTGGACCCACCTCCTAGAGAAATGGAAATAAAAACAAAGATAAACAAATGGGACCTAATGAAACTTCAAAGCTTTTGCACAGCAAAGGAAACCATAAACAAGACCAAAAGACAACCCTGAGAATGGGAGAAAATATTTGCAAATGAAGCAACTGACAAAGGATTAATCTCCAAAATTTATAAACAGCTCATGCATCTCAATAGCAAAAAAACAAACAACCCAATCCAAAAATGGGCAGAAGACTTAAATAGGCATTTCTCCAAAGAAGATATACAGACTGCCAACAAACACATGAAAGAATGCTCAACATCATTAATCATTAGAGAAATGCAAATCAAAACTACAATGAGATATCATCTCACACCAGTCAGAATGGCCATCATCAAGAAATCTAGAAACAATAAATGCTGGAGAGGGTGTGGAGAAAAGGGAACACTCTTGCACTGCTGGTGGGAATGTGAATTGGTACAGCCACTATGGAGAACAGTATGGAGGTTCCTTTAAAAACTAAAAATAGAACTACAATATGACCCAGCAATCCCACTACTAGGCATATACCCTGAGAAAACCATAATTCAAAAAGAGACATGTACCAAAATGTTCATTGCAGCTCTATTCACAATAGCCCGGAGATGGAAACAACCTAAGTGTCCATCATCGGATGAATGGATAAAGAAGATGTGGCACATATATACAATGGAATACTACTCAGCCATAAAAAGAAACGAAACTGAGCTATTTGTAATGAGGTGGATAGACCTAGAGTCTGTCATACAGAGTGAAGTAAGTCAGAAAGAGAAAGACAAATACCGTATGCTAACACATATATACGGAATTAAAAAAAAATTGTCATGAAGAACCTAGGGGTAAAACGGGAATAAAGACACAGACCTACTTGAGAATGGACTTGAGGATATGGGGAGGGGGAAGTGTAAGCTGTGACAAAGCGAAAGAGAGGCATGGACATATATACACTACCAAACGTAAGGTAGATAGATAGTGTGAAGCAGCCGCAGAGCACAGGGAGATCAGCTTGGTTCTTTGTGACCGCCTGGAGGGGTGGGATGGGGAGGGTGGGAGGGAGGGAGATGCATGAGGGAAGGGATGTGGGAACAGATGTATATGTATGACTGATTCAGTTTGTTATAAAGCAGAAACTAATAAAAAAAATCTAAAAAAAAAAAGTTAATATCCTAGACTACAGCATTAAAATTGTAACCTCAACTTTTGATTAATCTATTCCTAGAAATTCAGAGTTCAAATTGTCTGAGTGGGGAATTGCTTAAATTATGATACATGTATTTTATGGAATTTATATATTCTAGAAGTTTTTAAGAATTTAGGAAAATACAATTTAGAGAATTGTATGTAAATTATGTAAAACAATATAAGACATGAAAGGCCTTATGCATGAAAATGTTATCAGTACTCATCAAAAAGTGATGAAATTGTTTTACATTTTTCTTGTAACATTTTGGAAATATTTTATTTTGAGTACATATTAGTTTTGCGTAAAATAAACTTTATTTAAAAAAAATTTTCTGAAAAATAATGTGGCAGCTACTAACAAATGGATTTCTTGAAGTAAATAAGCCATGCATTTGAATTGGAAAACATAGGTATATTGCTGTTTCTTTATGTGACCCCTCTGACACCTTAACAATAATGCTGCTGTTAGAAATTGTAAAGTTATTGTCAGTAGAATACATGGAGAAATGAAAGCAATTGACATTCTCATACTGAGTACAACATATCATTGTGTGTTTCACAGTTTTATGCAGAGCTGGATCTGCTTTTCAGCCCAAATGCATAGAAGTATAGTACTTATTTATTTTACACTTTTGGATATGTATACAATATATAACACTTACTGTAGTGAGCTGAATTTTCACTAAACAAATGTACCTAATAATAATCTATACTGCTTTCATTTAAAAGTATTTTTGTAGTATTTTTTCCTAAGTGCCATTTAATTGCAATGATTTTAATATTTTGAACTCCAAATTCTTTGGACTATCATCTGCACATTTTTTTCTATTTTTTCATAAAGGCAGATTTTACAAGTACTTTTCTAAATATTCTCTGATCTTATCCGTGGAACAAGATAATTATCACTATACTGTAGTATTGTCATTTCTCCAAATTAATGTTGTATTTGATGATAACACATCTGGCTAATAAATTATAGTATATCATGTTGTGAATCATGGGACAATTTTTTTGACAAATTCTACTAGTAATAATGGAAATCATTCATGTAGACAACCCATGCATCAGGATACGATTACGGCCTTTGTATTTATTGACCAATAAATTTAGGATTAGAGATAGTGTAGGAAGAAATGATGGGGAAAAGCAAAGCTTTATAAGTTTATGAAAGTTTAGTTATAGAAGTGAGAGTAGGGAATAAAAATCATCAGTGTGGCACCTGGGCCAATCAAGGAGTGATGGAGTTTCTATAATGAGGCAACTTGACCATATCTGACTGTTAGGCCTAATTGACTTCAGAGATGTGGGGAAAAACTAACAGCTAAGAATGGAAAAGATGAGCTGGAAAAATACCTGGTCACATAGGTTGTTCAGTTTTTACCTGTGAGAGTGAACAAAGCTATGGAAATTGGAGGATCCATGTATGTGGGCTTTCTGGATCTGTGTTCTACCAGGGTAGTTTGACCTGGTATGTGGGGCATAACAAGTTCTTGGCAAGTTCTAGATGAGGCTTCTTCTTGGGAGAGGGTCCCACAACAAGGTGGAGTTACAGGGAAGTGAGCTTGGTTTTTAAGGGAAAAGAGG
Source organism: Mesoplodon mirus (assembly GCF_964341445.2). Taxonomy (NCBI): domain Eukaryota; kingdom Metazoa; phylum Chordata; class Mammalia; order Artiodactyla; family Ziphiidae; genus Mesoplodon; species Mesoplodon mirus. Next base: position 170,571,380 of record NC_138977.1, on the reverse strand, counting down.
ATTTGTAAAAACTCATTATTGAGTTAATGCTACCCACATAGTTTGAGATTAAAGACTGAGAATCTATTTCATAGATAATATTATGTTTATTACACCATAGAAACCTATAAAGCTTTAGGTATTGAGCCAATTCCAAAATAGTAAATTCTTAGAAAAGTAAACTTTTGCTGCTCACAGGAGTCTTAATTTACTAAAAATAACTGTATGAGTTGTATTGCAACTGAACAAAACTACCTAGAGATAATCTGTGTTCCCCTTGCTTTAAAATGTTCTGCTTTCCCCATTTTCTTAGTTGATATTCTAAAGGTATATTGTTTAATCAATCATTCACTCACTTATTCATTCATTTACCACACCTTTGTCATATACCCAGAGGCAGAAAGGTTAGAATTATGAGCAAAATAGGTAGCATTAATGTCTGAAATGTGATTTACTAAGTATGTTCTGAGGGAATGTGTGAATACACATTTCTAAATGAAAGATAAAGATTTTATTTGCAGGTCTACTTGTCCCATTACTTTGGAGAAGTCCCTCATAATGTTGCTCATAATGGGGGTAAGATGTGTTTTGGTAATAGTAGTAGGACTAATCCAAAAGAGGATTACTCAGTGTTACAATGGGAGAGAGGAACTCATGACATACATGAACCTCTGTAATTAGATACAGAACTCCTTCCAGCTGTTCCTGGTAATAAGTAATAGCTTCATTATCTATTTGGTGATGTCAAGATGTATTACAAGGAACTGAGAGAAGCCAAAACTACTAGGGTAAGTCTGGTAATATAATATTTATCTCCTTCCTCTGAATTCTTGGGTAGTTGGATTTAGCAAATAAGAATCGAAGATGCCCAGTTAAATTTGAAGTTTAGATAAACAATGAATGAATGAACATCTTGTGGCAATTCTATCTGCTCCTTGGAACCTTAGGCAACATCTAGAATAGTGTCCTACAACTAGTGATATAATATTCTTTATCAGAAGCAGTTTTTACTCTGATAGTAATTATCTACTCAGGCAATGGCCATACCCTCCAGGAAGAAAGGGTTTTACTCAGAATGTGAGAAAAAGGGAAGTTGTGTTTTGAAAAAAAAAAACAAAAAACCCTACCTTCATATGATTTATGTGTTATATATGGTCCCCATAGGGACATCTAGTGTTCATACTCATCTACTTGGAAAAGAATCACTATCCTGTGGTAAAGAGGGCAGAGTATATTTTTCATTCTTCAGATGGGCACTTTGCCAGGAGCCTCACAGTAATAAAGTTATATTATTATATGAACTTGGATTACTACTGTTACTACTCTTGCTACTGCTGCTGCTGCTATTACTACAATTATCTAATGACTATATATATATATATATATATATATATATATATATATAATACTGTTTTAAATTCTTTTGACTCAGCAGCCCTTTAAACTCTGAATGCCTTGTCATTCTTAGTGCTATTTTATAGATAGAAACAAAGACCCAGGGAGATGAAGTAATTTATCCTCTGTCAAATAAATAGGCAGCATCAGAAATGTGATTCATGGCCAGAAGCTATGCCTTATAACTCAACAAATGAATCTTTTCCTTCTATACCCCACTGCAGTTGGTTTAGTCTTTCCCTTTCTTAGGCTTATGAAGAGATAACTAGAGTATGGAAAAAGGAGTTGGTATTCTTCCTTTACATTTGCGAAACTCCTCAATGCATAGATGAGAAATTGGCCCATTCACATTTGTTAATACAAGTGTGAAAACTGGGAAATTAATTAAGAACACATACGATATCTTCTCACTTTCAAAGATGTTCTCTCCTCAAAAAAGCAAGATTAGAATTCTAGACATAGGGAGGCTCATAGTAAATCATGACAGATATTTTGCCTCATCATCATAGTTAATACATTAACTGCTGCCAGCAAATGAAAGTAAGTTAAAAGCATGTTGTTTCACCTTAATATCTTAATTATTTATGAGATGATGGGCTTATTTAAGGATTATCTAGGAAATTACCTTATAACAAATAGGGGAATGCAATATATTAAACAAATATCTAAATTAAGTGGTATATTTCTGTATTTTTATTATAATCCAGTTGGAGAAATGTTAAATAATAATAATTGATAAAAATAACAGTTCTGAAAAGTCATATAGGAGATGTTACAAGGCAGAACTGGCAGCATCACATTCAAAATTATGTGAGCTGTGGCACCAGATAGATGGGATGTGGTTCCTAAACTTTCTTTTTCATGATCATTGTCTAGAATATTACCCTGTTCTAATTCTCTGCACAGTATCTATAATAACCTGATTTTTAAAAATTAATTTATGGTTTCTCTTCTACTAATGTAAAATCTCCATGAGAATATGTCTGTATTTTTCACCATGGTACCTCTAGGATCTGGAATAGTTCATAGCACATAACAGATGAAAGAGTGAGTAAATAAACAAATAAGTAAATTTCCTAATTATTAGGTGTGTGGTCTTGGGTTTTTCTAGGGCTTCAGTTTTTCCATTTAATTTTCTCTAAGATTTCTCGTTATTATTAAGTATAAAGGAAGTAAATCATAATGCACAGTGACAGCAGGCACATAAGGGTTCAGTAAATGGTAGCAATAAAATAAATGTGGCACTCTCCCCTTCATCATAAAGTGATTTTATATCCCTTCCCTATTGTTGGGTTTGGTGTCATTATTGTGTTTGATGCAACATGAGCAGATGTGGCATATGCTGCATCTGAACAGAAACTTGATGTTGTTCACTCTTCCCTCTGCCACGAGAATGTGCCTGTTTTAGATCAAAGCTGCACCTTCAGCCTGGACCCAAGAATGAAGATATGTGAGCAGACCCAAACTCAACTGCCAACTTGAAGCTGAGATTCAGAGATGATCTGCCAAATACATAATGTGAGTAACAAATATTTGTTGTTGATTGTCATGCAGGACAAGCTATTGAACATTGACTATTAAAATCTTCTATGGAATCTCAGAAGATGAGCAGTACATCTTGGGATAAATTAGTTGACAAAGATGGGTTTGAGTTGACAAAGGAAAAGGTGCAGTGCATTGCTATTATGAAAACAAGGCATGACAATGTCTGCCCCCCTCACCGCCCCACTTTCAGCAGGTTAGCATCTTATTTGGTTTTATTGTCTTTAGTCTTACTTCCATCTGCCCACTACCCTTCCACCTAATTCAGTCCATCCACCATGTGTCCCATAAATCTGGTCACATCACTATTGATAAAACCAAGCACACTAGGAACCCTGGTTGCTTCTCCAGCCATTTCTGTTCTGGACTTTACACTTCTGCTATATTGAATTAGTTGGTTCAGTTCCTTGAAGCTATCATACTGTTTTCTGCTTCATATGCTTTGCACAGGTCTTTTTCTTGTTGTCCTCCTTCTCAAAAGCATCGTATCCCCACCTTTCACCAGTGAGGTCCTCCTCAGCTTTACAATCCAGTTCAAATGTCGGTCACTCTCTACCTATCATCACCACAGTGATATCTTTTAGGACAGGGCCATCATTTAATCACCTTTACTATCCTTGGTGGTTAACACAAGACCCAGCATTTAATATGTGTCCCATAAATACATGCTGAAATGAGTTGGACTGACAGGTCACTTCAAAGACTAAAATTTAAAAAAAAATCTAGAAAAAGCATTCTGGCTAAAATTTAGCCTGTTTTGAATGTGATTTGTATCATTGTATTTTGATAAATTAGCTTGGAGACAGCTTTTTGAATAGAGGAAGAGGAAGTGAGAAGAATTTTTAGACTTAGAATGTGGCTTTTTCCCCAATCCCTTTGTGAGCATAATTTCAACACTAGGCATCAAAAGCTGTTTGGTCTTCTCCAGGTCTCCAGTTGGTACTTTAAAGTTTAAGGCCTTCATTTCAGAATTACATCAAGAGCTCAACTGTTTTACCCAAGAGAGAGAGAGAAAGAGGTTTTGAAAAAAAAATCTATTTTTTCTCATTTAAAAATCACAATGATGACTTTTTCTATATTTATCTCATAGGGCTGGTTGGTAGGAACACATGAGAAATTGTGATGTAACTTGTTAGAAGTATTATTAGAATAAATGGACACCATCTTATTTTCTTATGTATTTCTCAAGCATACATGAGCAGGCACAGGATACAAGAGAACTGATAGTTTTTATACACAGAAGAAAAACTACCCACACACCAGAAATGAACCTGAGAGAGGTGGGAGACACCTTGGTTAATTTTCCAACATTGTAATTTACCCCCATGACCAACAATAGTTGAGAAGTCTTGAAGACATAAACAAAGAATAATAAAGTTACATTAAAAAAAAAAAGGTGGAGAGAAGGGAAAAAATCCCTGAAATGTGTGGGAAAAAGAAAAAACAACGAAAAAACAGATCTTTATCTTTCATGCCTTGTGGAGTTTTACTGTGAAGAATCTTTCCAGTTGGACCTATAGATGGTTACTCTTTGTAAGACTTCCTTTCCAGACTTTTACCTGAAACATAACGGTTCCTTGCTATAGACTTTAGAAAACATATTAATTCCTATTTTCTGTTATGTGTTCTCAATAGGAGAAATGCATTTAATTTTAAAGCCAACAAAACCATGTGACAAGGGAGACCTACTTGGCTGCCACAAAGAAATGAAATGTTGAATAGGGTCTTTAATAATTCATATGATCTGTATAGAAAGAACAGATTGCCTGATTGTAGAAAATGACTTAGATACCTTGGTGTGGAACCAATAAATTGCTCCTCATGGGTCTCTTTGACTCCCTCCTACCTATGTCCTTAATGTATAAAATGCTCCTTTTTTTCTGACAATGCTATGTCATTTATTGGTTTTAATGAAAGCAAGACTGGTGATCAAATGAGAAAATATTATGCAGGAGAAAAATTAATTGATAAAGTGTTACTTACATTATCTCCTGCCTAAATTCTTTTCTTAATCACAAATTTAGATTGAGATAAGCCTTAGACTGGATTGAGTGATCTTGATATTGGTGAATCAAATATTGGGTTGGCTATGCTTTCAATCACATTTTTCCTTAACTCTTCCTTCATGTCACAGGGTGATAGTGGTTAGAATGAAAAGATTCTCAACTCATATAAAGTTTCAAGAAAATTTACAGACCTATATAGCATATAGGCAAAATTCCTTGAAAACACTGACCCCCTAAAAATAGCCTTCACTAAATGAAAGGAAACTAATAATGCATCATACTTTTCCTGCTTGAAGGGAGACATGTTCTTCTAAGTGTGCTGTGATCAGATGGGCAATACTTTGGACAATGAAAGAAGAAATAAAATCTGCGTGATGAAAGAAAAATCAAGAATTGAAGTGTTCCCAGGAATTATAGCTGAGCTATAATAGTGTATATAAGATTAGTCCACAGAAGTAATTTTGTAAGTCTCTTGCGGCAGACACAGAATGATAGGGGAACACTGTGACATACAGGATGTTTCCATTACATTCCATAAATTTGCGTTAGAGGTTCAGCGTAACATAAATAATGCATGATAAATTCTATCAAAAGATTTTCTAGCTGGGGTGAGTGCACATAGGAAGCTGCCTCTAAGGCCATATTTTAACAAACCTGGGTAATGGCCTGCCTGGCCACATTCATGCCCATAGAAACTGTGGGGTTTGCAATTTGTCAAAGGTTAATGGAGAAGCAAGAAAAGTGAGTTTGGTTTAAACTTTAAGCTGGTTTCCTATGTAAAGATACAAAATACTAGCATCATGCTTCTAATGCTTCCATCTCTCTATATAAAAAAAGTAGCAGAGCATGATATCACTTGTATGTGAGAACTAAAAAAGTCAAACCTGTGAAAAACAGAGTGAAATGGTGGTTAGCAAGGGATGGGGGAGAGGATAAGATTGATGGTGCTTAAGGGTACAAACTGGTAACAAATAGTAAATAAGCAATAGAGATCGAATGTACAATGTGGTGAATATTGGTGAAACTATTGTACTAAAATAATGCAACGTGTTAAATGTCCCCAAAAGGGCAATGGTATTACAATATATAAATGTATCAAAGTAATACATTATATGCCTTAAACTTACACAATGTTCTATGTGAAAATGCATTCAATAAAAAAAAATAATCTGCTTTTAAACTATACAGCATTTTGACTGACCCACAGTTAATGCAGGGAACCCCCAATACAGCATCCTCTCCTCAAATGATGACTTGACAATGGAAAGAAGGTTTGGCTGCAGGAGAAAGGGCACACCACATGCAAATTTTGGTGAGAAACAATAACTACTAATTATTGAAGGTTTACTCTGTGCCAGGTTTCATGCTAAGAATTGGATACATTATCTCATAATAATCTCATGTAGTCCATCCAACAACCTTAAGAGAGATTATCCTTGACTAATAAAACAATGTCTCAGAAGGATTAGGTGACTGTAGGCCCTATAGGTACATTTATAGAAAGCATCTACATCTGACTTCTTTTTCCATTCTTTTTACTACTACATTATACTATTTAATGATAGAGGAAGTGAATTTTGAGGTCAGCTTGCAAGAAGCAGTTCTGGAGGGAACAGCCTCACCTGAGGCAGAAAGAAAGGGTAAGGCTCTTGGTGACGCTTGGTAGTTAGGGATATTTGAAATGGTGTGAGGAGAAAGTGAGCAGTTCTAGGGCCTGGTCCAGAGGCACAGAAACAAACTCTCTAGAACAGCCTGGATGGGTGAAGGCCCTAGTAGAAGGCTGTGTGAATTGGGTTGACTGGAGAAGATCGAAGCACAGGAGATAAGGCCCTTACCTATGGCTCATAGTTGCCTTCCATTTTGTTTTTGCAAATGAAAAGAAAAACCCAAAATCCATTTGAATACCCATCTCCCACCCCCAGTCTTTCTCCTCTCGCCTATTCATTCCTTCCAGGGGGGAATATATTGTTCCCTGTTGATCAAGGGTCTGATTAGCTGATATTTTTCCGTTAGATCCATTCTACTCCTTCCTCAGGTTGCCATGAGCCAATGTGGGTAAAGGTGGGGGGGAGAGGTGTGGGGGGGTGACACCCCATGGACTGCATCCCTCTCTGGCTTCTTGTTGGGTTTGGCCAATGGAAACCACCAGCAGAAGATTAGAAGGCAAGAAGAGAGAGAAGCCAGAGTATTTCTTTCCTCTTTCCAAGTTTCCTTCTGCTTGTGTCGCATTTCTCTGGACCTAGCTCTGTTTTTCTACAGCTATAGCTACCACTGCTGATGGCTCTTTCTCTAAGGCCCTAGTTTTAACTGGGCTCTAAATGCCTAAATGCATGATATTCTTTTCTGTTCTTTAAGCCTCAGTGGTGTTAACAGCTTCCTCCTGTTGCTGGTGTTTGAGTGCCTCTCCATCCTTTGCTTCCTAAATGCTGACCTCACCTCTGTAAATAGTCCTGTCATTAAAGTCTGTTTGAGCCACTTGAGGTAGATTCTGCCTTCTGCCAGGTTCCTACAGCCTACAAACATAAATGGTATTACCTACCACATCCACGTTAAGTTGCACAGGGTCAGACCCCAGTGAGAAGGGACTGATGGGGTCTAGCTAGGAAGCTAGAGTGAGGCAGAGCTTCAATTCAAGGGTTCATTATTCTTAGCGAGCCTGCTCACTGCAGACCTAAGAATTTGGTATATAACTTCTTCATCTATTTCTCAACTGATTTTGCAGTTCACATAAGAAAAAAGAAAAGAGGTGTAACATCCCCAGTGTCTTCTGCCTTTTCCTTAGCTCCCTTCCCAGTGCCATGGAGGCTGTATACAAAGTAACTTCACCCACATGGAGGTACAGCAGGGGCAGTGTGTGCTCTCTGCTCCCTGCAGAGGCATCCTCTTGATGTTACCCAGACAGTGGGGAGAGCCCCTGAGGCCAGCACAGATGAGAAGGAGAGAACAATTGGGTCAAGACAAGAATCAGACTCTCTTGCACACTTTTTTGAAATCCGAGAAAGATATCTGGGGACTTTGGCAGTACTGTGCTTTTAATATGTACCCCTTACTTTAATGAAATCCTTGCTAGACAGAAAATAACAAACTGAGAAGTGAAAACAGGCTGGAGAGAAGCCTGTTGTTAACCAGAAGGGCTCTCCTCGGTGTATTATCACATGGGAAAGGAAAGAGTATTATCTCTTCCCAACTTTCCCTTGAGAAAAAAAATAGGTCTGTATTAGCCTGTCACAGGCATACGATGCAGTGTTTTAGGGTGTGTGGTCGCAAATGGGAAAAGAATGGAGGGAGCAGTGAAGACATTTGTAACATGAATACACAAAATAAACAACAAAAGAATTAAACCCTTCTCTTCACTTTGTCCTATGTATTGCCTTAGTGCCTCCTCCTGGCTTTCTGAATGGGGAGATGTCTGCCCCATAGTAACACCACAAGGATAGGGAATCTCTCTGGAAGGAAGAATCATCAAAAGCCATCATTTCATAAGCATTTATTATGTGTTCCTTATATTTCATAGTTTGTATCAATAAGGGGCCCTTGGGAAGGAAAATGATGGGGTAGGAACCGATAGGAAGTGAATTAGATGTTTATAGGATAAAATAACACCTGGCAGAGTGTACCTGTTGTCCCATGATCCTCAGTGTAGTGAGGGAGACAGAGAAGAGCCTCTTTCATTACGAGGCAGTGTGACTAACATGAGGAGAGGGGCACATGGAGGATCAGAGGGGACACCTTCTGTTAGGACTGGTCCATTTGCTTCCTTTTAAAGATGAGGACCTGAAGCCCAGGAAGCTTAATGACTCATGTTGGGTCACATGGCTTGTCAGAAGCTGTCTTTGACTAAAACTCAGCTTCTGGTTTGCAAATGGCCAGAAAGGACAGAGGAATATAGAGAGAGGGCAAGAAGAGGAATCTTTTTTTCCTTTCTTTGTGTCTAGAGGGTTGGACTGCTGTGCAGAATCAGAACAGAGGATCCTGATTTGCCAAACTACCCTAATCAGAGCAGAAAATGAATACAACTTAATCTTGCATTTGAAATGAAATACTCTCAATTGTTTTGAATTTGCAGTATTGAACCTATGCTACTAGTATGCAAGTGAATTACAGAAAACCAAACAGCTTCCACGATACAAATGTTCATCTATGCCACAGAAGTAAAACCTCAAACTTCATTGCAAAACACAAAATACACAATGTCAACTGCAAGTGTGCTAAGGCCATTTCTTCTAGACCTGGCTGTATTTTCAGGATGCATTTTAAAATATTTCAAGCAGATGCTCCATATTCAGCAGCCATTAAATGAAACAGAAGCGTTAATAAAATCAGTTCTTATCTGTGACAGAGATTTAAAATGTAGTCACTAACTACAGGTATTGAACTGTTTTGCTGGAAATTCAAGCCTTAGTGTATTAAACAATAGTCATAGTTAGATGAATTTCAAACAAGAAAGAAAGGTAGAAATGTGGAACAGATTGAGTGCGTGAACAAAGTCCAACTAGAGAATCAGGCTGGGAAGAATAATAAGCATTGATCCGATAACAACAACAACAAAAGACTAATTCCATCTCCAAAGATAAATAATTGCTCTTTGCTTTCCATAGCTTGAGGGAAGCTTAAAGCCAAGAGTAAAATTTATAATCTCACTTGCAATTACTTTTTTCCCCAACATTTTACAAGCATTATGCCTTTGCTTTCAATCAGACATGTTCATGCAACAGCAAATTTGTACCAAAAAAAAAAAGCAAATTTGTCTCCAACGTAGCGAATTATTAATTAAGGACCCAGATGTGTTTTACAGAGCAATGGAAGCTAAAATCAATGGGTGTGTAACCTGAGGGTTAGGCTCAGGCAATGTCAGAATGAAATAAATCTATTCCCAGGCCATACTAATGAGAGCTTAAGTGATTGTTTGAAAATAGTGCAATGGCAGGATTACATGGAATGGACCTTTCTACATACTTTTTCCTCCATTTTTTCTAATCCTGGGAAACATAACAATTTAATTCCTTTTGATGGTTCCCACTGGTACCACTAGGCTTTTCAGGGAGTTATGAAAAATGAAAAGTCATGTTCAAGCTATACGCCTGAGGAGGAAAATGGAGCATTTCCTAGAAATTAGTTAAGAAAGAATAGAATCCCCTAACTTTCTTATGTTCACTTTATCGTGGCCAATCCACTTTCCAAGATTATATTGGCCATAGAGAGGAGTTTCAACTATCCCAGCTAGCAATGACTTGGATTCCAACAGTGGCACAAAAGTTTGTTCCTGTAATTAATCTGACCCCCAGAAGGCCAGTATGGACTGATTTAATCATGAAGAGGGGGAAGGAAGCTAATATTTGTTGCAGTGATAATTAAGTGGGGTACACAGAGCTAGAGACTTTATACATGCAGCCTAATCTGCTCCTTAAATCAATATTCGTGCTTGGAAACAGAGCATATCCTACTCATTTGTAGAGAAGAAACTTAAGGCTTAGAAGTTAAGTACATTTACCAAGCTTTCACTGCTAACAAATGAAGAAGTGTGATATGATGCCCCGTGTGTCTGTCTTCTGATTAGTATGTGTGGAATCAAGATATAAAACTAGCCCAACTGATTAGAAACCTGTGAATCTTTTTTTCTATGCCGGGTTTGTGTCTCTCAGAAGGAAATGCTTGGTTTATGGCCTTAGAAATCTTACTGAAACAATATAACTTCAGGAAAGCTGTTGAACCACTCACAGACTTCATTTCCGCATCAGTAAAATCACAGAGTTGCCATAGACGTTGCCAAGGGTTACACTGAGCCCTGAACAGTTTTCTTTTCCTGCTATATTGGCAAGTTTTTCTTTCCCATTCAAATCATTTTGTTTTCCTCTCCCTATCTGATCTTGACAAGGCTAGATAAAATGAAAATTTTCCTAAAGGCCATTTCAGCTTACCAGGAAAAAAAGCTAATGGGAAAGACTGAAAATGGGGCAGGATTTTTTCCATGTGGAAATCTTTTTTAACATTTATAATTCTAGTGCATTTTTGAAGGTGATTATATTTAAGTGGTTCTTTATAGGAAGCTATCCAAATACTATGCCATTTTATTTTTCCTGCTAGAAAACAAATATTTCTATGGAGACAGACTGTGATGACATAAGAAAAAGATCATAGAGATCCATATACTGCCTTTTCTTACTTTATGTGTTTTAAACAATCCATTTAATGCAAGTTTGCCAAAAGTAATCAAAACATACAAACAATGAAGAAAACTTTAAAATATCTATAAAAAGTGTTTTTAATATGGTATCTAGAAAGATGCCTTATACTTCATGATTTGGTTAGAATTAAATTATAAGGTAAAAATTCCAGAATTGAGGAAGTTATACTAACATTAGTGAATTCACTTGAATTAGGATAAAAATCTAACTATACAGACACATCTAAAATAAAACACCATATAATACTTGTAAAAGTAAAAGATATATATATATATATATATATATATATAGGGCTTCTCTGGTGGCGCAGTGGTTGAGAGTCTGCCTGCCAATGCAGGGGACACGGGTTCGTGTCCCGGTCTGGGAAGATCCCACATGCTGTGGAGCAGCTGGGCCCGTGAGCCATGGCCACTGGGCCTGCATGTCCAGAGACTGTGCTCCGCAGGGGGAGAGGCCGCAACAGTGAGAGGCCCACGTACAACAACAACAACAACAAAAAGATATATATATATATATCTGTATATATACACATATACACACAAACACACAGACACATACACACAAACACACACACACACAAAATGAAATGTTAAGCAAATGGAAGCACAAAAATTAAATACCAGAGGTAATAATAATATTAAATTTAATTTAATTTAAAGATTAAAGTCTTAATAAAGATAGACAGCACCAGGATTAACACCCTTTTGTATGAGAAGGGAGATAATCCAAGAAGAATATAAACAATATGTGAACAATTTGATACTTAACACCAGGGCAAGGAAAATTAGCAAAATAAAACTCATATTGAGACAGAATTTGACAGATCAAGTAGACTTTTTAAAGCCATAAGGATGTAAAGATCACATTACAAAATTGTCAAGGGTGACAATTCCTATTCATGGGATTTTATACTTTATAAAGTGCATGCTTTTCTCTTGTGACTGAGAATCAATAGGTAAATAAATAATAAATAAATAAATAGCATTAAACTACTCATAAAATAAATCTAAATAAATTTCCAGAGATGGAAAATTTAGAGGCCACATTTTTTGGCTAATTGCCAAAAAGCATATAGAGTCTTGTAAAAAAATAATAAACCACATTTTAAATTGTCTATAATAAAAATTAATTTAAATGAATAAAATATATATGAAATAAAACTATAATTTCAAATCATTTACAGATTAACAAAAATTAGACCACTTCATATGAAAGCATTGGGAATGCATCTAAAACCATACACAGAAGAAAAATTAAAGCTTTGAATTTGAATTTAATTCATAAGAAAGGAAGACTATAAAGGAATGGGTTAATATTAAACTTAAGAAATTTTATGTTAGAAAGAAGAGGAATTAATAGAAAAATTTAAATAGGAACATTTGTGAAGAAACGAATACTAAGAAGAAAAAATTAATAAAGTTAAAATCTGGTCAAATCAATAGATAAATATGATTTTGAAAATAGAAATACTTCCAACTATAAAAATAACCAAAGAAATACAATAAAAATTCCAATAAGATAAATGTTATAAACAATTATATGTAAGATTTTATGAAAGGGTATACAAATAATTTAATGAAGAGAAGAATGTTTTATGATACTATAAATTTCCAAAATAAATTTAGAGTTAAGTAGTATGAAAAGATAAATTTTTAAAGAAAAATTATACAAAGTTTAAGGTCTAACCCTAAAATATCTACCAACTAAGGTGAATTTATATGTAAATGTTATCAAATCTTCTGGGAATAGAAACTTTGTGTGTTATAAAATTATTTCAGAACATAGACAATATAAACAGTTTGCTAAGCTTGTATAACTTCATACTAAAATGTGATAAAAATGGCACTAGAAAATTAAGCTATGGACGAATAATACATCAAATATAAACAAAGAAAGCTATGATATAAATAAACAGATAGCTTTGAGGGAATTACTAATAAATACACTGTACCATGAGGAAGTAGCATTTATTTCAAGAATTCAAGGTGGTAAACTTTAGGAAACCACCTAGAATACTCCAGTATCTTAAGCTATGAGTGTTTCAGTAGATAAATAAGTTAACATTCTACATTTACTACTATTTTTTTAAATATTAAAGTAGAAATAGATCAAAAGTTCCTTAAAAATTGAACAAAAAAATATGTTTGACAGCAACAAATGCCTTTATAAGTGCATTGATACATTCCATAAAACATTCAAGCTTAAAGAGGAATGCTGGCTGTCAGCACTATACCACTCTTATTTAGCACTGTTTTAGATTATTTAGCTAAAGAAGAGACAACTTTATAACCTTGTGTTTGGCCATATGCTCTCAGAAGTTAGAAACAGATTTTGGTTCTGATCCTGGGACAGACAGTTATTACCTGGAAGATGCTGGGCAATTTCTTAACCCTTGCAAGTTTCAATTTTTCACTTGTGGAAAAGTACATGGATCTTTCTCTCAGGAGTACTGTGAGGATTCAATCTAATAACCTTGTACAGTGATTAACAAAATGTCTAATACTTTGTCAGTTATTAATTAATAAAATGATTATTAACCATATTAGCCATTATCATTATTGTTATCATTTTATCCCTGTCATAATTATTGTTATTATCTTATATTTTAACCCCAAACTAAGGAAATTCAATCAGGTGATAGGATAGAATGAAATTAGTCAAATTCCCTAAATAGACATTTCTCCAAAGAAGACAAACAGATGGCCAAGAGGCACATGAAAACCTGCTCAACATCACTAATTATTAGAGAAATGCAAATCAAAACTACAATGAGGTATCACCTTACACTGGCTAGAATGGGCATCATCAGAAAATCTACAAACAACAAATGCTTGAGAGGGTGTGGAGAAAAGGGAACCCTCTTGCACTGTTGGTGGGAATGTAAATTAATACAGCCCCTATGGAGAACAGTATGGAGGTTCCTTAAAAAAACTAAAAATAAAATTACCCTATGACCCAGCAACCCCACTACTGGGCCTATACCCAGAGAAAACCATAATTCAAAAAGACACATACACCCCAATGTTCATTGCAGCACTATTTACAATTGCCAGGTCATGGAATCAACCTAAATGCTCATGGACAGACGAATGGATAAATAAGATGTGGTACATATATACAATGGAATATTACTGAGCCATAAAAAGGAACGAAATTGGGTCATTTGCAGAGATGTGGATGGACCTAGAGACTGTCATACAGAGTGAAGTAAGTCAGAAGAAAAAAAAAACCCAAATATCATATATGAATGCATATATGAGAAATCTAGAAAAATGGTACAGATAAACTGGTTTGCAAGGCAGAAATAGAGACACAGAGGCAGAGAACAAACATATGGACACCAAGGGGGGAAAGCGAGGGTAGGTTAGTGGTAGTGGGATGAATTGGGAGATTGGGATTGACATGTATACACTAATATGTACAAAATAGATAACTAATAAAAAAATAAAGAAAATAAATTAGTCAAATTCAAGTTATTTTGTTTATGTTTACAATGACAAATCTAAACATATATTGGGAAAACAAACCAAATCCAAAAGAGAAAATACAAAACAAACAAAAATCTAAGCTAATATTTTAAAATATAAAGATATACATTTAATATAAATCTACATAAGAATCAATATTAGGAAATCTATGAAACATTACTAAAATAAAGCAAGCTTTTAATAATTAAAGAGTTATCCTCTGGGATAGGATGATGTCTTCTCATCTCAAAGAGCATTAACATTTAATTCAATTTAAATCAGAATTCCATCTTTTGATGTTTCTGCAAGAAATTCAAAATGTCAACTGGAGGAGTACATGTAAGAGAGAGGCCGCGAAGAATCTAAAAAATAATTTTTTTTTCAAGTATTAAAACTTTTTATTTGCATATTAAAAATTGTGCATTCCAATAATTGAAATTATTTGAATAACAAACAAGAAATGACACTCTGATTAAACTTCATTTTAAAGCCTGCAGCACATCTTGGACCAGCTGAATCTGAATCACTTTGCTGTATACCAGAAACTAACAAAACATTGCAAATCAACTATACTTCAATAAAAAAATAAAATAAAACAAATGGTATTTATATACTATGGAATAGTACTCAACCATAAAAAAGAATGAAATAATGCCATTTGCAGCAACATGGGTGGACCTAGAGATTATCATACTAAGTGAAATATGTCAGACCAAAAAAGACAAATATCATATGATATCATTTAAATGTGGAATCTATAAAAAAATATACAGATGAACTTATTTACAAAACAGAAGTAGACTCACAGACATAGAAAACAAACTTATGGTTACCAAAGGAGAATGGGCGGGAAAGATAAGTTAGGAGATTGAAATTAACAGATACACAATACTTTATATAAAATGGATAAACAATAAGGTCCTACTGTATAGCACAGGGAACTATATTCAATATCCTGTAATAATCTATAATGGAAAATAAGCTGAAAAAAAATATATATAGTTGAATCACTTTGCTGTACATTAGAAACTATCACAACAGTGTCAGTCAACTATACTTCAATAAAAAAAATTAGAGAGAAGCCAAGAAAATATTGAAAAATATGACTAATGAAGGTATACTTGTGCTCTTAGAATTTATAATATACTATGGAGAATGAGTGTACACAGGATAGATAAATAAATCTTAGGAACCCAAATTCAATAATCCAGAAGCAAAGCAGTGTGTAATGGGAATTCTGTGAAATAAATATGTTTCAAAAGAGTAAGAAAATAACAGGATATTCAATCAATAATTTTGGTACAAAATTCAGTTCACACCAAAAAAAGTGACAGCTCTTTTCCACACAACATACACAAAAAATAAATTCCAAATGAATTCATGTTCTCAAGGTTTAATTTAAAGGCTAAACAAAAATTAACATGAGCTTCAGGGGAGTATTTTTATAAGCCTGAGAATTTTTAAGCATGATGTAAACTCCAAAATTTACAAAGAAAATCATTGACAGATTTGACTATTCAAAAAATAAAATTTTTTATGGCAGAAGACATATAAGTTAAAAAAGGTATAAATGATAGAAAATGTTTTGAATGTATTTTAAAACATAGTTCTTGGGCTTCCCTGGTGGCGCAGTGGTTGAGAGTCCGCCTGCCGATGCAGTGGACGCGGGTTCGTGCCCCTGTCCGGGAGGATCCCACGTGCCGCGGAGCGGCTGGGCCCGCTGAGCCTGCGGTCCGGAGCTTGTGCTCCACAACGGGAGAGGCCACAACAGTGAGAGGCCCGCGTACAGCAGGAAAAAAAAAAAAAAAACAAACATAGTTCTTGTCTACAACACATTTTAACCCCCCCTACTAATTAATAATAACAAGGAATAATACTTTTTAAATAAAGAGTGAAATAAGCCAATCACAAAAGTCAAATACTGCATAATTTAACTTATATGATGTATCAAAAATAGTCAAATTCATAGAATCAAAGAGTGGAATGGTAGTTGCCAGGGGCTGGGGAGAGGCAGAAATGAGGCGATATTAATTAATGGGCATAAAGTTACAGTTAAGCAAGATGAGTGAACTCTAGAGAATTGCTGTACAACATTGTACCTGCAACAATATGCTAGTATTGTACAGTTAAAATTTTAAGAGAGTAGAACTCATTTTAAGTATTCTTACCACAATAAAACAAAAATAAACATAAAGACACCCAAGCATTTAATATAAGAATAACATAAATGTATAAAAAACACAAAAAGGAGCTAACAAAATAATTATGAAGGAAAGGCAAAATAAGCTCACAACAGCAATAATAAAAGTACTCTTTTGTCATGTAGTAGCCAAAGAATACATGGAAAACTGTGTAGTAATTTGAATTGTGTTGCCAACAAGATATGCCCAAATTTTAACCCCAGTCATGTGTGAATGTGAACTTATTTGGAAATAGGGTCTTTGCAGGTATAATTAAGTTGAAGATCTCGAGATGAGATCATCCTGGATTTAAAACCCACACTAAATCCAATGACAGGTATTCTTACAAATTAGAGGAAGAGAAGACACAGAGATGTAGAGGGAAAAGTCAGGTGAAAGTAGGAGCAAAGATTGGAGTGATGAAGGTAAAGCCAAGAAATGCCAAGGATCACCCACAGCCACCAGGATTTGGGAGAGAACCATGGAACAGATTCTTCTCCAGAACCTCTGGAAGGAACTGACCCAGCTAACATTTTCATCTCAGACTTCTGGCCATCAGAATTGTGAAAAACTTGTCTAAGCCGTGAAGTTTGTGGTAATCTGTTACAGCAGTCCTAGGAAACTAATACAGATGGGTAACATTAGGTTTTGCAAAGAAGTAGGGAGTGCACAATCTTTCATGTTTAAATGTACAAAGTTGAATATTAGATAGTTAGGAAGGATTGTGTCATAAAAATCTGTATAACTATGACTCCACTGGCCCGTGAGTTCACAAAGATGTGCATGTGGGAATATATTGTAGCAATGTATAAAACAGAGAGAAACCCAGAAAGAAACTAAAAATATCTCAATAAGAAAATGGCTTAATAAATTATGATGGGGTTATAAAGTTTTTACATATAATTATAATAAAATGCATTATACGTAATTTTTAAATTACAGAAACATAAATACATGGGCTGGAAAATATATCCATAATTTATTATGTTAATAACAAGCTAGAGAGCAATATATATGAAATGACCTCATTTTATAAGACATACACATATGTGTTCATATTTATGATTTTGCATTTGTACTATGTGTGCATGTGTTTATTTATAAGGCACATATATATATGGAGTATGTACATGAGTGTGTGTTTTTATGTGTGTACCTTGTAGAAACAGAGAGGTTTGAAAGTTTGTGCAGAAAACTCTTAGGGATATTTATCTGTGGGAGATTTACCTTGTTTTACTTTATACACAAAATAAATAAAAGTAACCAACAATCAGCATCCTTGTCCTCTGGCTTGCAGAGGCATCCAAGGCACCTGAGGGTGGAGATATATATATATCTCTGTGTATATATATATATATATATATATATATATATATATATATATATATACAGAAAGTCTGAGCTGAAAATATTTGTTCCGAAATTTCCTGTCCTGTCAGGTCATCATGAACTGGCTGTGTCCCTCTATTAAAGGCCACTGCGTTAGGCAGGCAGCCCGTCTCATGCAGTTCTCTCTCTGGGTTCAGGAACTGCTTCTTTTTTTACCTCTTTAGGCCTAAAATAATAATGGCTATCTGTAACTACCTCTGAGACACTCTACCACTACTTTTCACATTTCCTAAGTACTGTCTGCACCTTTGTTAATAGTCCGTGGTCATATCTCCTTTACCCAGTTTGAGTGTGCCTCTGTTTCCTTCCTGATGATTATCCCTGTCCAATATTCATTAACTGTAATTCCCTGACTTGGAACCCACCTGGCTTAGGTGAGCCTGGAACCCCAGTTTGGCCAATATGATAACTTCGTTTCTCAAGCCTCACTGATCGACTTTGTGGTGATCATATAACTTATCAAACCAGGTAAGAGGCAAGCATCGGAATTCTGCTGAAGTTAAAGGAAAAGAAGCAATCTCTTTCCATTGTATTGATCTGTGCCCCAATAAACTGAAAGCCAGTACTTCAGGTGGTCATTTTTGTCACCACATGGGAGAAGCCTGAGAGAATGATGGCAAGGCAGGTAAAAGCAGAATTGGAAAATGAGGACCAGAAAATTCCTGATGGTATAATTTGACCGTAATATTCAGCCATATCTGTACTTCAGCTACCATGAACTCGTAAGTTATGTGAAGCTAATTTAACCCTTTTCCTATTTTCTAATTTCAGTTGCAATAAGGGTTCCTGAATGATACACATATCTTGTAATCTTATCCCCTCAGCCCAGGGCCGTGACTTATTGTTATGCTGGTTAGCTCTCAATGTCCTGACTTTGTGTGACAAACTCTGCTCTCACATTGAGGTGATAGTTGATATCTTGCCCAATCAGATTCAAACATCATTCAGCTCACCGCTCTCTCTCTCTTAAAAATTTAAACTAGAAATATGGGTAAATTTTATAGTTGATTGGAAGAAAGTAAGCAAGAAAATATCACTGGTTTATAGCTAACTCATACCTTGGCACTCTGGTGCCATTTCACAAAACTCCAAGTACTAACATCCCAGAGCTCCTGGGAATCCAAACAATTCTTCAGCTCCAATCCCCATGAGGTACGGACCTACTTTAAGAAAAAAAATAGTTGTGTTTCTACTCCCTTATTTCTCCATGTATTTTAATACAATCCTGTTCAATTGAACTGGTTTGTGGGGATGTCTGATCCTTTAATGAAAAAAAAAAGAGCTTAGCTAAAGGATTTATTGATATGGACCCATGTTCATTTTATGTTTGCTGAGAAAAGCTCCTTTAAAATAATATGATTTGGTTCCAAACCTCTCTCTCTTTCATTACCTCTATCTTTATCCAGACTTTTCCAGTATTGATATTGATGCTTAGGTGAATATATATCTACACCCACACCACTTATATCCATGCCTATGCCTGCACTTGTGCTTATTTCACATTGATATCTACTTTTATATCATTAATGGGTTGTACCTCTGAGTTTCAGCTGTGCCTCAACAAGGATTATAGACCTTGACTATTAAGAAACCAAAACAAAGATTTTTCAATGACTCAAATATTTTCCATGTTTGCCTCAAACACCATAAAGATAAGTCATATCATCTAAATATGCATTTTAAATTCTCACTTTCTTGTCCTACACACCACCCAGCTTTCCCTTGCCTCCATCTTCCCAAATTTCCTCTCAGATGTTTTCTCTACCCCAAGCCAAATCTTCTTCTAACTCTCTCACTTGTCCTGATTTGGGACATCTAGTGTCCAAAGGGCTGGTCTAGAAATAGGAAGACACTCCAGGGAGGGCTGAACAAATAGAGTGGAAGGAGAAATGGATGGACCCAGACAGGATTCTCTTTAACACCCAAAGAAAATGTGAAGTGTGGGAATTCCCTGGTTAATTTCTGCTTTGTTACATAAATTATAAATTTACAGAAAACTTTAGAAATATTCACCATAATTCAGCAATGACTATTTTTGAATGCAGAGTTCTTTTTATATCCAACTATATATTTCTGCATGTTTTACAATAGGCATATATTGCTTTTAAAATCACAAAAAATAAAGTCACCAAAGAAATTAATATTTCAGAGGCACACATATCTAAGCAAAATGATACTGCAATCCTGAACATCCTTTGGAGATGTACTATGAGAAATGAAGCAATCTTCCCCTAAATTATTCCCCTACTGGGTACATAACACCTACTGCTACATCCTTTCCCATCACACTCCTAAGCTAACTTGGATTTGCTGTGTTTTCAAAATGGCATTGCATGAGGCATAACTTGTCTCTGGAAGGTAAATACTTCTGTTCTCCAGAATGGATTAAAGTAAGGTCCACACACACTCTGGTTTTTCCTCTGAGTTGGTGCTTGGGCTTTGATGGGATGCCTTGAGTAGGAGTGTGGAGCACCCAACCAGGTTGTTCATCACTGCCACAGCTGCAGTCTCCTTGTGCCCTCAGGAGCTCTGTGGGGCCTTTACTTCTCCTATGGCTTCATAAATTGGATGAAGTACTCTTTTGTGCCTTCTTCTTGGCAGAGAGCCTAACAAGTGAAGGTGAAGCTTGACTGCTTCAGTAAAAAGGAAGAAAAATATTTCCTCAGCGCTTGTTTAGGTCAGTACAACTAAGTCCCCATTAGTCACTCTCAAGTAACTACAAAATGTGAATAGGTGGTGAGGTTCTGACTCACCCACTCATTGATTCATTGTATACTTATGAAGCACTTCTTCTGTGCAGATGCTGGGGACAAGATGAGCAAGACACACTCACTACCCAGGAGGGACTCCTAGAATAATGGGAAAGATAGACATGAAAGGATGACGTCCAAAAGGTTAATGCTGGTAATGACAACGAAAAAAGAAATATTTACTGAATTCTGTGTACCAAGGATCTATTCCAAGGTTTTTGTGTATTTTATATTATCTCTAAACAACCTCAGAAAGAAGGTATTATTATAATTACTATTTTCTCCCTTTTATAAATAAAGGAATTGAAGTCCAAAGAGTTGTTCAAGGTCACATGGTAATATGTAGTAGAGCCAAAATTCAGACTCAAGAAATCTGACTCCAATAAATATGAGATAATAAAAGAATGAATCCAGTGCTGCAGGAGCCCAGAAGGCGGATGGCCACAAATTGCCAACTAAAGTTCTCTTCATGTCAATTTTGTTTTAGCTGGATTTTAAGTTCCATGAGCTACAGAGTAAACCCACCTCTGTTCAAAAGACAGGGCTGACAAGCCTGCAATGAATTTGGCATTTTCATGCATTTCCGGTGTACTTCTGGAAATTAATCTCAATTAAATAAACCAACACACTGAAAACATTTTTATGCCTAAAAATGTTTCATGTCTATTTCAATGACACTTATATCAGTAAAATGTAGAATCATTTCTACAAAATCAGTTGAGTATCTTTTTAATGAATATCTACTTCACAGAGGAACTCACAAACTTTGAAAATGAGGCTTAATATATATATATATATTTTTCGGTACGCAAGCCTCTCACTGTTGTGGCCTCTCCCGTTGCAGAGCACAGGCTCTGGACACGCAGGCTCAGCGGCCATGGCTCACAGGCCCAGCCACTCCGCAGCATGTGGGATCCTCCCAGACCGGGGCACGAACCCGTGTCCCCTGCATCAGCAGGCGGACTCTCAACCACTGCGTCACCAGGGAAGCCAGAATGGGTTTTTTTTTTGTTGTTGTTGTTTTTGTTTTCTTTTTTTTTTTGTGCTGTACGCAGGCCTCTCACTGTTGTGGCCTCTCCCGTTGCAGAGCACAGGCTCCGGACATGCAGGCTCAGTGGCCATGGCTCACGGGCCCAGCCGCTCCGTGGCATGTGGGATCCTCCTAGACCGGGGCACGAACCTGTGTCCCCTGCATCGGCAGGCAGACTCTCAACCACTGTGCCACCAGGGAAGCCCCAGAATGTTTTTTTAATTCTGGGAAATTTTAGATAAAAACATAGGACAGAGAACAGGTCTATTTGGTGTGATCTGAGCAATTTTATAATCATATATATGCAGAGTGAAAGAAAATAACAAAAACATAATAATAAGCACTATTGATGTTTTCTCCTTTTCTTTTATTTGTGTTGTTTTTTTTTTCCTAAAATAAGGATGTATTACACTCTCAGTGGAAATTTTTTACAGTGAACATTTTGAGTGATCACAGGAAAATAATCTATAAATAAAGCTTAGTTTATTACCAGCAGTATCTTGAAATTCTCAAAAGAAAAATTAAATTTTAGCTTACTTTAATATATAAATTCATCTTATTCAGATTTTTTTTCTACACTGACACGTCATTTGACTTTGGAACGAAATAAACTATGATGAAGTGTCATAATTTCTAGAAGCTCACAGAAAAAACTCAAATGTGCTAAGAGATTTTCCAGCAAACCAGGAGCCTCTTTAGGTGCTTGATATTTTCCTATGGCCTCACATCAATCTGCACACCTCCACTTCTGAAACTCTGGAAAGCTCTTCCAGCTGTATTAGTTTTCACTCTATCAGATCTTGTCATTAAAACATTACTTAGTTGTTGCTTAGACATATAAGAATGGACAACTGCAATAACATCATAACAATTTCATTCATAGCCAATAATTTCCTCAACACACAACTTCACCTTTTTGGTTTGTTTTAAATTATTTAAAACTCTCCCATGTGAAAACTTAGTTAAATCCCAAGGTACAATAAGTCCCCTACATACGAACAAGTTCCATTCCGAGAGCGCATTCGTAAGTCCAATTTGTTTGTAAGTCCAACAAAGTTAGTCTAGGTACCCAACTAACACAGTCAGCTACATAGTACTGTACTTAATAGGTTTATAATAATTTTTACACAAACTATACATAAAAAATGAACACACAGGGGCCTCCCTGGTGGCGCAGTGGTTGAGAGTCCGCCTGCCGATGCAGGGGATACGGGTTCGTGCCCCGGTCTGGGAGGATCCCATATGCCGCGGAGCGGCTGGGCCCGTGAGCCATGGCCGCTGGGCCTGCGCATCCGGAGCCTGTGCTCCGCAACGGGAGAGGCCACAACAGTGAGAGGCCCGCATACCGCAAAAAGAAAGAAAAAAAAAAAAATGAACACACAAAAAATAAAGAAAACATTTTAATCTTACAGTACAGTACTTTGAAAAGTACAATAGTACAGTACAACTGCTGGCATACAGGGGCAATTTCACATCTTTGAAAATTTGCAATTTGAAGGTTCATATAGGGGACTTATTATAACCTGATTTAAAATACATACTGGCTGAGTTTTTTACTGACTGTGTGACCCAAGATGGGTAATTCAACCTCTTTTAAATTAAATTTTCTTGCCTCTAAAAGTAGCTAAGAAAGATGTTCCACAGAGGATCATGATGCAGTCCAAATAAGATAAAGTAGTCAAAGCACTTGATGTAATAACTTGATGATAAATTATATATATATATATATATATATATATATATATATATATATATATATATATTTTACTAGATGGTACAAGATAATCAAGAGCTAACCACAATATTTTTGTTAAGTTTACTGTATTCTTTCATTTTCAAAGTTGGAACTGCTTAGGATTATGGAGTTGTTCTTTTGGAACTTCTTTCCTTCCTATACTTTGTCTTTTTGTTTGTTTGTCTCTGTCTTTCCCCATCCTCTACTTTCATCTCCTTATACAAACACACACACTCAATTTTAGCCTTGCCTACTCTCTTTACCTCAAACATATTTTATCTCACTATATTCTCTGCTTTCCTCTTTCTTCACACACACATAGTCACACTCACACAATACACTCATATTTGGTGAATAGAAATACAAGGATAGAAATGATAGTTTTAGCTTAGTCTTCTTAGTCTTAATCTGTTCCTTGGCTGGAAGGAATGTTCAGGTCTCAAGCCCATGACATTGTGCATAAACAAGTCTGTACAAGTTTCAAGTGATAAAGGAAATTTAGACCCTCTGTCTTCTAATTTCCAACAATTAGGATGGTCTACTTACGGGAACAGGAGTAGCAGCATCGCCTGGAAATTTAGAAAGGCATAATCTCGAGCACCATTCCTCTTCTACTGAATCAAAAACTGCAAGTGAGCCTAGAAATCTGTGTTATCCAGGTGACTCTGAGCATGATAAAGTTTGAGAACTTCTGGGCTAGAAGATGCCCAATTTTTCTTTTACCTTTCTTAGGGGTGCTCAGACAGATCATTGCTTACTGGCTCATCTTGCTGAAAAATAGATTTGCCAAAACAGTGACCACAATCAGTGATTTAGTAATTAGAGAATAGAGACTTCTCAGTTGCTAATTTTTATAAGAAACTGGTGAGGGGTTGCATTACATTTTTTTTTAACCAAAACATGAGAAAATTTAAGACAAATATGATTAGAGCTTTTACTTATACAGATAGCCAAGAAAGGAGCAAATGTAAAGGAAATAAATGGGTAAAAATCATTTAACACTTTCAGCATTCAAGCCAGGAAAAAAAAAACAATGGAACAAAAAATTATTTATCCTTATATCACATAGTGGATCCCAACATGAACAATCAGCTTTGGAAAATCCAATTGTATAATGAGATTAATTTTTAAAGAGCCTGGTTCTTTTTAGTTGCATTCTAGTCATTAATGTTCCTCCAGCAAGAGTAGATGGTTCAAATTTTATATATCTACTCAACTCCTCAAAGAAAAGAAGAATGTAAATTCCACTAAGGCAGAAATTTCTTCTCTTTTCTTGTCCACTGATGTATCCCAAGCACCTAAAACAATGCTTAGCATGTTGTAGGTGTTTAGTAACTATTCATTGAATGAGAGATTGAGTAAAAACCATACTTGTATAAGTTGTTCTTATCTCTTATTTCTCCACTATCCAAAAAGCTGGATTCATGGCCACTCCATCAGTGCAATCACTCAAAGCCCAGAACTCAGAATGGCTCCATGCTTGGTTCAGTGAATGTTCTGCTGCTACCATCTTGAAGTTCTTAATAATGTTATGTCTGAAAATGTGTCTTATAGGTGAAGTCTTAATGTAGGTGCTAATGTAGTACATGCATGAGCAGAAGATATATATGAATACAAATGTCCATGATTACTTGTCACTCCATTTGAATATAGTGTTCACTGTGCTGCTTAGAAGCAAGTGTATGAGTTTCCCAGGGCTACGATAACAAATTAACACAAATTTGGTGACTTAAAACCACAGACGTTTATCCTCTCACAGCTCTTAAAGCCAGAAGTACAAACTCGAAGTGTTGGCAGGGCCATGCTCCCTCTGAAGGCTCTAGGGTAGTATGCCTCCTTGCCTCTTCGAGCTTCTGGTAGGTCTGAGTATTCCTTGATTTGTGTCTCTACAACTCCAACCAATGCCTCCTTCTTCACATGGCCTAATCCTCTTTATCTGTGTGTCTCTCATTTGTGTAAGTCTTATAAGGACACACATCATTGGATTGGGGGCCCACCCATGTAATCCAGAAAGATATCATCTCAAGATCCTTAATTACATCTACAAAGATCCTTATTCCAAATAAGTTCACATTCACATGTTCCAGGGATTAAGATGTGGACATATTTTAGTGAGGAGGGGATGCTGGGCACCATTCAATTCACTACAGAAGAGATCCACACAAGAAATGCCTCAAGACATAAGCTTCATGAACATTACAGTAAACCTGCCTCTTCTGAGCTCTATTTTAATAAAGAAGTACATGAGGAGAAATAGGTAAATAACTCAAGCTAAGCTTCTAGAAATAGCTGAGCAGTTTTGAGTTGGCCAAAAAGTTCGTTCGGGTTTTTCCATAACATCTTACAGAAAACCTGAATGAACTTTTTGGTCAATCCAATATTTAAATTCAGGTCATTTCTGCACTTTTGCCCATGCCAATCTGCCTTTGAATTTTACTTACAAGTAACTTAAGCAGAAATATAATTTATAAAACTCATGTGTTTCCTCAAAGCTTTTTAATAAGAGCCAGAAATCAGATGAAAAATTATTACCCAGCCACAGCTAATTCATTTAAGATATTACCAATGTCTTTACCATGTATGTGTAAATATATATGTAAATAAAAAATATATAATTTACAAATACATGTAAATAAATACATGTTTACAGATATAGAAACATTTATATATATATTTTTATATATCATATATAAATATATATTTGTAAATATATATATGAATAAGGATATATATTTATTTACACATATGCACACATATCTGGGAATATCCTGTAGTTTGTACATGGAAGGAACCCCAGTGAGGTTTCTAGTGGGGCAATTGAGGCAAGAGTTATGAATCATGACTTGAGCAAGCTCACTCAGCTGGCATATAGACAGAAGTGGTATGCAGGCCACTGGCTTCCAGCCTTTATTCTCTATATTTAAAGTTGCCCCAGTTCTCAGTATCTTCATTGTTTTCCCCCTTTCCTGAGCCGGTTTTATTTCTATCAAAGTCATCTCAATGATTTTATTTTAATTAACCTGATGGATTTAAAGGATAAAGTGTATTATGTTCATCTCCTTTAGGAAAATATTTGATGACTCTAAAACCCAATTCTCTGAGAATTTGCTATCACCAAGTCTTAGTATTTTATAGCTTCTGAATGTTAATTTTTTTCCAGATATGGATTACAAATGAGAAAGGATATCAGAGTAGCAAATTGGCAAAAGCTCTTTTTGAGATGATCATGAATAATGGATACTAAATTCATTTTGAATATTTTGAAAAATTATGCACATCATATTAAATAAATTCTTATGAAGCGAGGTGTTTTGATAAAAACAGCATATTTGTTAAGGCATGTAAGTGGTATTTAATCTAAACATATGAGAATCTTTAGGCTTCCTCCTATATTATAAAAACCTGAATTATCTAATAATAATATCCTCTTTCCTTATAGCATCAAGGCTTTGGTGCCTTTAGCCTCAACCTTTTATTTTTTTTTTCCATTCTTAATTCCATTAAACTAATAATGTATCATTTTATATACTTTCTAAAGTTATTACATTTTTTCTTATTGGATTTGTGATTTGAATACACCTTTTGATTTGAAAAGTGACCTTTATATTAACTATTCCTTGGACTAGAGTCAGTTCTTGCATAATTAGGTGGGTAAAGGTACATATTCACCAACTATACACGGGCATGCCAAGTTGAAGTGACTGGATTCTAGCTTCAGGAGTTTTAAAGTCTTTTGGGGAGAAAAGGCAAATACCTCAGCAAGCCAGGGTATAGGCAGTGCAAGTGGGAACACAGGAAGCAGAAGTTACTTTAGGATTTAGGGGTGAGTGGGTATTCAGTGAATATATCACAGAGGCATTGACATTTGAGCTAAAAATTCAATTATTGAGAGACTTTGTATACAAATACATGAGAAAAGGAGAGCGTTTGATACAAGAACTGGATGAGTGAAGCCTGGAGATGAGAAAATATAGTCTATTTTGAGAAAGAAGTAGTTACTCTGGTTTAAGAGAGGTAGATAATCTACATGAGGAAATGTAGTGGAATCTAAGATTATAATAACAATAAATAGTAATAATACAATGAAAATAATAAAACTTACAATGTCTTGAACACTCACTACGTTCAAAGCCTTGTGTTTAGCACTTTATATTTTGTTATTTTTCTTAGTCTGTTTGGCTTGCTACTACAGAATACTGCAGACTGAGAGGTTATAAACAATAGAAATGTATGTTTATATTTCTGGAAGCTAGAAGTCCAAGATAAGACAGCGGCAGAATCAGTGTCTGGTGAGGCACCACTTCTTGGTTCATAGACCGACATCTTCTTGCTGTATTCTCACAACGTGGAAGTAGTGCAGGAATTTTCTGGAGTCTATTTTATGATGACACTAATCCTATTCATGATGGCTCTACCCTCATGACCTAATTACATCCCAAAGGGCCCACCTCTTAATACCATCACATTTGGGGTTAGAATTACAACATATACATTTTGGGTGAAAACATTTCACCCTTTGCATTGATGAACACTTCCCATAACTCTGGGAGGCAGACAGTAGCTACCTGTTCCAGTCTAGAAAACCAAGGTATAGAGAAGATACACAAATTTCCCAATTGGTAGCGTCTTAAGTGTCAGATTGAAGAATTGGCCTTGAAACCAGAGCTTCCATGAAGATTCTGATGTCAGGATGCAGTGTGGTTTCTTCTTATATCAGAAAGTTCTACCAAAATGTAATTAGTCAACAAATATTTTTTTTAACGTGTCCTATGAACCAGGCACATTCTTGGCACTGCAAGTAAATCATTGAACAAACAGAAAAAGACCCTGTTCTCATTGAGTTTATATTTTAGTAGGAGGAGACAGAAAAAAATACACACTATACAGAAGAAAATTATACCTTAGAAGGGAGCAGTTCTATGGGGAAAAAATAGAGCAGACTGGGCAGGATAGAGAAAGCAGGCAGAGGTTCCATTACAAAGTTTAATAATGTGGGCAGCATGAGCTGCTTTAAAAAGGTAAGATTTGAAAAAAAAATACCTGATGGATGTGAAAGTGTCAGCCAAGCCAGTATCTGGAGAAGAGTATTCTAAGTAGTAGGGAAAGTTAAAGTCTATACTCTAAGGTGAGTGTGCCTGGCAGGTTTGAGGAATAGTAAAGGCCACTGTGGATGGAGAGGACTGAAAAGGGAAGAGTGGTAGGAGATGAGATCAAAGTAGTAACTTTGGGATAAAAATCACATATAACTTTGCAGACAATGAAATGATGTTTGCTTTCCCTCTAAGTGAAACAGGGAGCCGGTCATTGCAGGGTTGTGAGCAGAGGAGTGATGAGATTGGCCTTACCTTTCAAAAGAATAATTCTGTTGTGAAAAGACAGGCAAAGAAGTAGTATTTCAAAGTTTCTGCAATAGTCTAAAAGAAAGAAAATGGTGACTTCAGATCGGAATGAGAATAGAAGAGTGAGTGAGAACTGGTTGGATTTCAGGTATAATTTAAAATGAGAGCCGAAAAAAAAATTGTTAAAGGATTGAATGTACAGTAGAGTGTGAAGTAAGAGAGAATTCAAGGATTGAAGATTTTGAGCCTAATAATCTGGAAGATTGGAGTTGACATCAAATTGAATTACATCTATAATTCAAATAATTATAGAAAAAACATCCTCCTATTCCACCCCCCTCCACTCCAAATATAAGTAAGATTCTGATTCCAGATGAACCAGGGCAGATTTGATGTGGACTTATTGTCCAGGCATAATTATTAATAGTATTATGTACCTTTTACCAGCCTCTCCAAATTTCCTCCATGTAGTAGCCAACCATTTTTCAATTCTCTGTTTCCATGAGTTTGACTTTTTTTCTTTTAGATTTTACATAAAAGTGATACCATGAAGTATTTGTCTTTCTCTGTCTAGTTTATTTTATTTAGGATAAGCCCTCAAGATCTATCCATGTTGTCATAAATGGCAGGATTTTCTTCCTTATTATGGCCGTAAAATATCCCATTAATTATATGTGCCACGTCTTCTTTGTCCTTTAATCTGTTCAGTTGTTTCCATACCTTTGCTAATGTAAATAATGCCTCAAGAAATATCTGGAGTGCAGATATTTCTTCTAATCCTGTTTTTATTTCCTTTGGACAGATACCCAGAAGTGGGATTGCTGAATCATATGGTAGTTCTGTTTTGAATTTTTTGATGAAACTCCATGTTGTTTACTATAGTAGCTGCACCAATTTACATTCCTACCAACAGTGCACAAGGGTTCCCTTTTCTGGACATTCTCACCAACACTTGATATCACTTGTCTTTTTGCTAAAACCACTCTAACAGGTATAAGGTGATATCTCATTGTGGGTTTAATTTGCATTTCCCTGATGATTAGTGATGTTGAGCATCTTTTCATGTACCACTTGGTCATCTGTATATCTTTTAAAAAATGTCTGTTCAGTTCCTTTGACCATTTTTTAATTGTATTATGTGTGTTCTTTTGCTATTAAGTTGTATGAGCTCCTTATAAATTTTGGATATGAACACCTTGTCGGATATATTATTTGCAAATATTATCACCTATTCTGTAGGTTATCTTTTAATTTCATTGATGGTTTCCTTTGTTATGCAGAAGTTTTCAGTGTGATGTAGTCCCAGTTTTTAATTCTTTTTGTTTTTGTTTCTGTTGCCTTTATTTTTGGTGTCAAACCCCCCAAAAATATTATTGCTAAGACTAATGTCAAAGTGCTAACTCCCTATGTTTTCTCTAGGAGATTTATGGTTTTAGGTCTTACATTCCGGTCTTTTATCCATTTTGAGCTGACTTTTGTGTATGGTATTAGATAGTGGTCCAATTTCATTCTTTTGCATGTGGCTGTCCAGTTTTCTCAGCATAATTTATTGAAGAGACTGTCTTTTCCCCATTGTATAGTCTAGACTTCTTTGTCACACATTAATTGACCATATATACATGGGTTTATTTCTGGAATTTCTATTCTGTCCCATTAATCTATGTGTCTGTTTTCATCCCTATAACATATTGTTTTGCTGACTATAGCTTTGTAGTATAATTTGAAATCGGTAAGTGTGATGCTTTCAGTTTTGTTCTTTCTCAAGATTGCTTTGGCTATTTAGGGTCTTGTGTGCTTCCATCAAATTTTAGTATACTTTTTTCTATTTCTCTGAAAATTGCTATTGGAATTTTGATAAGGATTACATTGAATCTGTAGATTGCTTTGGGTAGCATGGACATTTTAACAGTATTAATTCTTCCAATCCATAAGAAAAGAATACATCTCCATTTATTGTGTCTTCTTCAATTTCTTCCATTAATGTCTTATAATTTTCAGTGTACAGATCTTTCACCTCCTTGCTTAAATTCATTCCTAAGTATTTTATTCTTTTTGGTGAAATTGTAAGTAAGATTGTTTTCTTACTTACTTACTTACTTACTTACTTTTCTTACTTACTTAAGTTTGCATTTAGCATATAGTAACACAACTGATTTCTGTATATTGATTTTGTATACTGCAAATTTACTGAATTTGTTTGTTAGTTTTAACAGGTTTTTTGTGAAACCTATAGGGTTTTCTATATAAAATATCATGTCTTCTGCAAATAAAGACAGTTTTACTTCTTCCTTTCTGATTTGGATGCTTTTTATTTATTTATTTTTTCTTGCTTAAATTACTCTGGCTAGGACTTCCAGTTCTATGTTAAATAAAAGTGGCAAGAATGAGCATCTTCTACTTGTTTTTGATCTTGCAGCCAAAAAAGAAAAGTCCAGGACCAAGGTAGCTTCACTGGTATTTTCTACCAAACACTTAAAGAAGAATGAACACCAATTCTTCTCAAACGTTTCCCAAAAATTGAAGAGGAGGGGACACTTCCAAACTCATTGTATGAGGCCAGCATTACTTTGATTCAAAAATCAGACAAGAATACTACAAGAACAGAAAATTACAGGCCAATATCCCTAATGAACATAGATGCAATAATCCTCAACAGAATAGTAGGACACTAAATTCAAAAATACATTAAATGGATCATAAAACATGACCATGTGGCATTTATTCCACGTGTACAGACGTAGTTCAACATCTGCAAATTAAATTAATGTGATATGTCCCATTAAATAAATTAAGGATAAAAATCATATGAACATCTCAAAAGATGCAAAAAGTGCATTTGATAAAATTCAACATCCATTCATGATTAAAAAGTCTCAACAAAGTGGGCATAGAGGAGACATATCTCAACATAATAAAGTCCATAAATGATAAGCCCACAACTAGCATCATATGCAATAGTGAAAACCTGAAGACCTTTGGTCTAAGATCAGGAACTACACTATTTACGTTCATAGTTCACTACTAAACTTTCATCTGTTGTCCTCCACTGAGTCATCATCTCTACTACCATCCAGAAACTACTTGCTAATGTCCAGTTATGACCTTTTCTCAGTGTTGATCCTCCTCATATTCAGCAACTTTTGATGCAGATACAGGTTGTCTCCCATTCTCCTCTTATTTTGAATTGCTACATTCTTTATTTTGGGGGATACTTATTCTTTTCCATTCATTTGCTCTTTGTGTTTTTGTTCCTCAAAACCATACAAGCTGCCTTGCATCTCATAGCTACCCCACACCATACAGAGCTTGGAGGGGGTTTCTACCCATAACACTTTGTACCTTCTTTGTCTTAATGCTCATGACACTGTATTTTAATTGTCTATTTACTTATTTATAAGCTCTGAGATGTCAGAGTCTATATTTGTCATATTTTGCATTATATCATGTCAATGAATATTTGTAGAGACATTTGTTGGATCAATAATGAATTAATCTGTTATATATAATTCACCACAACTTATATGTTTTCCAAAGCTCAGTCCTGCAACTAGAAAACATCACTAAATATCTCCACATGGTAGCTTCACTAGCACTCCAAACCTAAGATATACATATATATTTACAACTATCTGACATTTATTTTCTTAGATACCTTATTTTTGTTCATGTGTTCACCATTTTTCTAATTTCCAAAGAGCCTGAATCCATGGGGCAAACTTTTTCTTCCCATTAGCCCCTCCATGGGTCATTCCAAGATAGAAGGCTACATGTTATAAATTACATCTCCTTTCAAGTTAGATGCTTAATTAAAAACTCTAGTAGTCCTCAATTATAAAACTTCTGATTGT
Source organism: Mesoplodon mirus (assembly GCF_964341445.2). NCBI lineage: Eukaryota > Metazoa > Chordata > Mammalia > Artiodactyla > Ziphiidae > Mesoplodon > Mesoplodon mirus. Next base: position 170,538,535 of record NC_138977.1, on the reverse strand, counting down.
ATAATTCAAAGTGTTACTTAGGCATTAGCAAACTGTAAGTTACAGTGTGGTACTATAGAAGGTAAAGTAAAAAATTCCATGATTACATTAGTTTGGGAACTAAATAATCTAAATTAACTAACTGTGTTAGATGGTAAATTGTGGCTGCAAGACCCATCCCATCCTGTATGCAGACCCCTTTACAACTGGCTTTGCCACTTGTGATGGTTAATTTATGTGCTACCTTGACTGTTTACAGGATGCCCAGATTAAATATAAGTTCTGGATGTGTCTGTGAGGATGTTTCCAGACCATATTAATATTTGAATCAGTGGACTCCGTAAAGAAGATTACCCACCACAAAGTGGTTAGTCATTATCCAATTTATTGAAGAACTGAATAGAATAAAAGACAGAGGAAGGAGGAATAATCCCTCCCCCATTTTTTTTCTGCCTTACTCTTTGAGCTTGGACATCTCAACTCATCTTCTCCTGCCCTCAGATTGAGATTTACAGTGTCAGCTCCCCTGATTCTCAGGCCTTCAGATTCAGACTGAATTATACCACTGGGTCTCCAGCTCACAGACAACAGGTTGTGGACATAGCTTCCATATTTTCATGAGCCAGTTCCTTATGATAAACCATCTTTTATTTATATTATATATATAAAGCTGACCCTTGAAAAGCATATGGGGGTTAGGGGATCCTACCTTCTGTGCAATTGAAAATCCAAGTATTATTTAGAGTGGATCCTTCCTATATATGTGGTTACTCCATATACATGGGTCCTCTGTATCCACAGTTCTGCATCCTTGGATTTAACCAACTATGCATGGTGTGGAACTGTGCAGTTCAAACACACATTGTTTAAGGGACAGCTGTATCTATATCTCCTATTAGTTCTGTTTTTCTGGAGAACCCTGACTAATAAACCACTTCTCTGTTGAAGAGGTGTAGTCTGTTTCTCTATCCCCTTTAATGGGGCTGGTCTTGTGACTTATTTAGATAGACAATGATAGTGTGACAGAATGATGTGGGGTGATTATCAAAGCCTGTATCTCAAGAAACCTTTCAACTCTCACCTTTTTGGAACACTTTTGCCTTCGTGTGAAGGAGCCTGATATTAAAAAAAAAAAAATTCAAACAAACAGAAAATACAACAACTAAAAAATCTACTTGGGGAGAGAAACCCAGCCTTGCAGGGGTCTCCAGCCCCCAGACCATTCACCTGCTCAGTGCAGATGGGTGAGTGAGCACAGAACTGCTCAGCCAACCCACAAAGTCATGAGAAAAAATAAAGTGTGATTTAAAGCCACTGTTTTAGGGTAGTTGCTTATGGAACAATAGGTAATTAATAGAGACGTATTTTCTTTTTTGTTAAATGAGAAGTCACTTTTTACTTATTTTTATTTTTAATTTTGGTCACATGGTGCTGCTTGTGGGATCTTAGTTCCCTAACCAGAGATAGAACTCTGGCCTTCAGCAGTGAAAGCACAGTCCTAACCACTGGACCACCAGGGAATTCCCCAGATGTATTTTCTTTTACTTGAAAAATCTAAGGCATATTAGTCTTCTGAGGTCTAAAAAAATACTGCACTGAAAGAACCTGCTTAACTTTGCTTAATCCAGTCAGATTTATTTAATTTAAGGAGCATTTGTTGTTGCTACTTAAAAACTTTGTTCAGATTTCTAGTGCTGGAACTCTCTTTGGAAACCCAGATTCTTATGATCTGTCTGCAACTTACTCTTTAGCCCTATTTTTTCATTATTGTGTTTTCATACATAATCCAGATTTTCAAATTCAATCATCTGCAATTCTTAAGCATTCTCACTTCTCCCTGGTCTTCGATCTTGGCCAAGTTCTTCACCTTTTCTTTCTTAGATACAACTCATCTTTCAAGACATCTTAAAACTGTACCTCTTCTATTAAGCTTTTCCTGAACATCCCTTTTGTAAGTTACCAAATTATTGTTTTATGGTATATGGCAGTCATTTCAATGGAAGTCCCCAATTAATTTATGTGCACCTGCTATATGTCAGGGACTATGTTGAGACCTGGAGTTGCAATGAAGAGTAAGGGAGAGCTTTGACCTCAAGACATTTAGGGTATTGCATTTTGGTTATCTGTGTTTCACTGGTCTGGATATTCCATGAGGATGGATGTAGTTTATTAAGTGCATTTTTCAATTTTTAATGTTTTTTTTTCTTGGGTAAATTCTCAACAGGTATTTGTAGAATGGTAAGTGAATGAATAATGCAAACAATTGGAGTTTATTATTCATCACTTGATCTATTGCCTAATATTAAGTTCTTTAGAATCTACTAATTTTTACAACCAATCCCTAATGCAAACCATGAGAGGAACAGCTTGAAATGGTCATTGAGCAGCACTTCACTCAATTAACTCAAGCAATTGTTCACTTGAATAGTCAGCCTAGATAAAAATATAGTTCATTAACTTCTTATAAAATTCAACTGTCTGCCCTTCTTGCTATTATTAGAAGCCCATATGATAAAGGAGCACTTAAATAAAGCCAGGATAAACATTTAATTACCATAGTTAGTGGCTTAAAACAAGACAGTGGTCTCATCACATTAAAACCAAGATATCAGCAAAGCTGTGTTCCTTTTTCAGACTTAAGGAAGAATCAGTTTCCTTGACTTTTCTAGCTCAAAGAGGTCACCTTTCCTCCATCTTCAAATCCAGCAAGGTGATATTTCTCATGCCAATCTTTTGTTGCCACCTCTTTCTCTGACCACAGATGGGAAGGTTCTTCCCTTTTGAGAACTCCTGTAACTAGATTGGGCCCACCTATATAATCAGGATAATCTTCCTATCTCCAAGTTCTTAACCTTAATCATATCCACAAAGTCTCTTTTGTGAGGGCAACATATTCACAGATTCTAGAAATTAGGATGTGACTATCTTTGAGGGACCATTATTCTGCCTTCCACAACTAAGGTGTCAACTGCTTTTAAATTTTATCGTTATGTATAAAACACTCAAAAAACTTGTGTGGGGATAATATTAGCCCTGTTTTATAGATGAAAGAACTGAATCAGGCCATTTAAACTTGCTATCAGTTACTACCTTAGGATGTATGACTTCGTGGCCTTATTTATCAAAGTCACCAGCTTGCTAAGCTAGAAGGCAAAGGAAGAAGGCTCTCAAACATCATTCATGGGGCACGACATCAGAAGAAAGCAGCAACAAGCACAGTCTACTTAACACATTTTACTGAATAGACAGGTCAAGTATATAATCTCAAGCAGTGAACTCCTAGTACCTGGAGTATGAGTGTTTTTGTCAGAATGCTGTGAACTAAGTGTTTCTGTCATTCCAAAATTCATACGTCAAAATCCTAACCGCCAATGTGTTGCTATTAGGAGATAAGCCTTTGGGAGGTGATTATGTCATGATAGTAGAGCCCTCATGAATGGGATCAGTGCCTTACAAAAGCATCCCCAGAGAGCTCCCTCCTTCCATCTGCCATGTGAGGACACAGCATGGCTGACTCTGAATGAAAATGTGGGCTCTCACAGGATGGCTGACTCTGAATGGAGAAGTGGGCTCTCACCAGACACTGAATCTGTTGGTGACTTGACCTTGAATTTTTCAGTCTCTAGAACTGTGAGAAACAAATGTTCATTGTTTAAGCCACCCCGTCTATGATATTTTTCTTCAAGCAGCTTGAACAGAATAAGATAGAGACCTGTGCTAAATCCAAAAGGCAGAGACTGTAACTGTAATTTCTTTCTTAAATAGCTTTGAAATTCAGAGCACCGTATACCAGGTAATTCATCCAGGCAAATGCCTATTAGATATCACTCTGCCATACAAAGGAGGTACAACAAGAGTAAGACACAGCCCAATGGAGAAGACTGAGATTGAGAGTAGATGCTGGTTAATATAATGCTATGAGTGCTCTGCTAGAGTGATATGCTATTAGAGTAAGATGTCGAGAGTTCTTCCTGATGTGCAAGGGATAAGAGTAGAAGAGACCTTCAAAGAGAAACATTGTTTGAACTGTTTTCAAGGATTTCACTATGAATAGGTTGAAGACACAGAAGGAGTGAATGTAGTATAAGCATTAAAGTGATTGTAGTGGATATTTCTAAAAGCCTGGGTAAGAGGTGAGGCAATATCTACAGAGTCCTAGCTTTCAGTGATGGTGGGCAAGTCACTTCACTTCACCGGATCTGATTCTTAGTCTGTGGATGTTTGCATTGCTTATAATTAGCACATTTCCTGCCATATGTGGAATGCAGTAAAGAATGTTAAGTTGAATTGAACAATTAAAATCTGAATATCTTGTTTAAGGGTTAACGAGAGCTTACAGAGATGGTGGAGTAGGAAGACCCTGAGCTCTCCTCCTCCCACAGGACCACCCAGATTACAACTATTTACAGAAAAACTGTTGATGAGCAAAACTGGAAGACCAGGAGAAAAGATCTTCTACAATTAAAGATAGAAAGAAGGAACAACAATAAAACAGGTAGGAGGGGTGGAGACTTGGTATAGTCAAGACCAATACCCCTGGGTGGGTGACCCACAAACCGGAGGATAATTAAAATTGCAGAGATTATCTGAAAGGAGTGAGGAGTCCGAGCCCATGGGAGTCCTGCAGCAGGAATGTTTGACTTTGAAGGGCAGTAAGGCTTACTTTCAGGAGACCCAGAAGGCTGGGGGAAATAGAGACTCCACTCCTAAAAGGTGCAAACAAAAATCACAGACGTTCCAGGACCCAGGGCAGAAGCACTAACTTGAAAAGAGACTGGGTCAAACCCACCTTTTGATTGGAGAGCCTCCCAGAGAGGCAGAAGGCAGTTGGGGCTCAGCCTGGGGACATAGACTCGGGTGGCAGCCATTATTGGGAGGTTGTTCTACCTCGTGGACACTGGTAGGTGCTGGCACGTGCCACTTTGGAATCCTCTCTCTAGCTTATTAGCTCTGGGACTCGGCCCTGCCCCCCAGCCTGTTGGTACCAGAACTGGGACAACTCAGGTCAAGCAACAATCCAGGAGGAGACAAAGGCCCCACCCATCAGGAGGCCATCTGCTTTAAGACACTCTGTGTCCACTGCTGCCCTGGGACTTCTCCTGTCCACCAGAGGGTCCAGGATCAGGCCCTACATACAAGTATGCCAACAATAACCTCAGGACCATCCAGAGACCCCGGGATCCAGCTCCACCCACCAGTGGGCCGAAACACAAACCCCAGGACACCCAGGGACCTGCAGCCAGAGACCCTTGGACACAGCTTTGCCCCCCAGTGAGCCAGCACAAGCCTCTGGACACTCTGGAGCCCAGTAGCCAGCAGTCTCCTGACCCGGCTCCACCCAGTGGTGGCAGACAGCCTCTGTACAAGGCACAGCCTGGCAATCAATGACACTGGGAGCCACCCATGCCCACCAGATTGCCCAGAGCAGTCAGCCTGCCACAATAGAAGGACCCACGCAGTCCAAATAGAGGGTACCTCTGCAGCACACATCTCTGGTGACCAGAGGAGATTGGGCTGAGATGCATAGGACTTCTCCTACAAAAGGCCAATAGTCCAAGGTCAGGAAACATAACCAATGTACCAAATACATAGAAATAAAAACAGAAAACTTGGCAGAAGGAGGCGATACAGGAATATATTCCAAATGAAGAAATAAGATAAAACCCCAGAAGAAGAACAGAGTGAGGTGGCACTAAGCAAATTACCTGATAAAGAGTTCAAGTTAATGATTGTAAAGATGCTCAAAGAACTTGGGAGAAGATTGGTAGGTCGGAGGAAGAGAGCTGGGAAATATAGCTCTATCCTGTATTGAAAAGAGAAATAAGGAAGAAATGAAGAAAAGAAAGCATACTTTTTGTATATTTTACCAGGAGAAAGACTTTGAAGGAAAAAAATTAGAAGAAAGGAAATTCTTGAGTGCAACCAAATTAAACAAACAAACAAACAAACAAACAATCCAGTAGCTCAGAACCTACATAGTTTCTTCACATTTGGCAGTCTGTACACAATCTGCACTTGATCGTACTTTCACAGAATGGTGGTTCCTTATTTTCAGGACAGTGGACCCCAGGTTATTGAGAATGGTTTCCTTAAACATGAGGAATCCTACAGAAAAATGAAGGGCAGTACCATGTTTCCAAGGCTGTAACCTAAAAAGAACACCGTTCTTTAAATCCCTCTCTAGCAGTGAAGTCTTCAAAGAGGGAATTCGGGTGTATTTCCTTGAGTCTTTGACATTACTGAAAACAAGATTGGGTGACAAGTGCACTGTCAAACCCACGGAGAAGGCCTAGTGTAGCTTGATGGGCTACCGTGATGGATGGATAGTTACGCTTAGAAGCATATGAAATAGAGGGAAAGAAGGTATTAATTCTATTAACCTGTATAATTACTTTTAGTAGACTCATATATGGACCTATGGATATTATAAACATGAAGGGTAATGTTGGATTTAAGAACAATTGTTTAAGGATCATAAAGATGAGAGTTTAAATACTAGATTTTCCACTTACTAATCTGTTTACATGGCCAGTTTACTTAATGCTTTCAAATCCTCAAGGTTCTTATCTGTGAAATGGAGATAATATCTACTTCAGAAATGTTATAAGGGTCGGAAATAAAATGTACAACAAAAAAAGTAGAGATAGCACAATGTCTGGGACAATTTCACTAAATTTTCATTAAATGAGTACTGACTGGTACATGTTATACCTGTCACAGTAAGTACAATCTGGAAATGCATTTTCCTTTTTGCTGTACCCTTGGGGGAGTGGGCATCACACATACTGCTCTTTTCAGGACATTCTGCCTGCCACATTCTACCTGAAAAGAGGGTCTTATATGACTCATAGCTTTTGAACCAGAGCAAAAATAAACATGAACAGGTCTATTTCTGTAACAGGGCCTTTGTGTATTCTCTGCCCCCCACCTATATTTGCACATGTAGAGATAACTTCACAGTTGGATGCCTAGTCTGCAGTTTATGTTAATAAATCGCTGTTCCATGACCCTTTTATAACTATGGACTAGGGAGAGGCCATAGTTTATTATTTCTGTTTTATGGATTATATCACTGAAACCCTAAACCTTAAATGGCTTCATTTTGACCCCAACATTTTAGTTCATGGAATCTATCCCAAGTAAATAATCAGAGAAAGGGCTAAAGATTTATGTACAGGAATGTTGATCATGGTGTTATTTATTATAACAAAACATAGAGGAAAAATCCCAAATATCCAGCTTTGGGAGATTTATTAAATAAATTATGGTCTATTCATATGATGGAATTTGTTCAATAGTAAAATGACATTTTTAGAAGGGTATTTCATTATATAACATTGAGTAAAGAAGGCATGATTTAAAACTGCTTTTGTAAGTATAATAAAATTTTTTTTAAATTTTGTGAATTACCAACTAAAGCAAATATACTCAAGTGCTTTCATTCCTTTTCAATGCTTGGATTACAGAATTTTTTAAACAATGTTTCCTATTTGTGTAAAGGTATCTGCTGTAAGCTTAAATTATTTCATTATTACAACAAGAAAAACTGCACATAATTTTTTGAAGAAATGAAGTTTTGTCTAATGAGGTTAGAGAACTGAATATAAGTGCTACTTCTATTTTCATCATTAAAAGCTTTATCTATAACTCTATCTATCTATCTATCTATCTATCTATCTACCTATCTATCTATCTATCCTGGTTTACCAGTATTAATTACCTGAATTATCTGCATCATTTTAAATTTACTCTTAATTTTTGCCAAGTCGACAAGATAATTTCCATGGATTGAGATGAAAGAAATAATGGAATTTTCCATGCAGTGGTACAATCATTTGTCACATGAAAACTTTCCTAAGACCTATTCCTGGAATGATTACATTACTTCAGTGCATATTTCAAGCAGACACTTATATCAGCATTTATAAACAAGAGACAACATTTTCAATATATTTGTGGAATCTTTTGTTAATATTTCACTTATTAAATTAAAGAGTTCATTAAAATATGTATGTGATAATCTTTGCTTTACCTATTTTTCAGTTTAAATTAGGATTTTTCAACGTTAACACTATTGGCATTTTGGCTGGAAAAGTCTTAGTTGTGGGGACCTGTTCTGTGCATTGCAGGATATTTAATAACATCTCTGGCCACTATCTCACCCCCAGTTTTGAAAATTAAAAATGTCTCCAGACATTACCAATTGTCTCATTACCAAAATTTCTCCCAGTTGAGAACCACTGTATTAAACAATAGGTGTGTGACTGAGACTTATAAAACATGTTAACTGGAAAATCTCAGTGGTCTCTTTTTCTAAATTATCTCATACAGCTCTTGTGAAAATAACATTTATTTTCATTTTCTGTTATTTTGGTTGTGCTAGTTATATCTAGATAGTCAATCTTGTTTGAAGATGTCAAATTCAAACAAATAACTATTTCAAAATTTAATTGAGTGGAAGGGCTGGTAATTAACTGCTTATCTGATTTTAATCATTTTCCTCCCCAAATCAGTTTGGATGTAGAAAAATACTCAATCTAATACATCACAGAACATCCTAGTCCATGATTTACTGAGTTTTCATGGTGGAATAAGCATAGTTTAGTAGTCAGAAAAAACATCTATGTATAGTCTGTCTGTGTAACTTTGGGCAGATCACTGAATTTCTCTTGAAAGTATTCTTTTCATGTATAAAAAAATTTCAGTTAATATCAACATCCTTCAAAGATTTTGAGGGTGAAACAGAAATAAAAGCAAAATATTAGTGCAATATTAAATCTGCTATTAAATCTAGTGTTTTGCAGATATAGTATTAACTTTTAGTTAGTATTAACTAACTAGTTAGTACTAACTAACTTTTAGTTACTAACTAACTGCAAAGATGAATTAGACCTTTTCATTGACTCAGCTCACAATCTGATGGGTTAGACATGTATGCAAACAATAACCACTCACTGTGTCTGGATGAGCAACTATCCTAGCTTGCCTAGGTCTGAGCGATTTCTTGGGTGTGGGTCTTTCTGTGCTGAAACAGAGAAAGTCACGTGTGATCAGCAACTGTTGGCAACCCTAATGAAATGTGCTTTCACTAGATCCTGTGAGAGACAGAAGGGGAACTTTTTGACATTGTAAGTGGGGTTTTAAGGATTCAGAAAAGATGTCACATTTGAACTGAGTTTTTGAAGATGAAGTCAGGATTTGAAGGCAGAATTCCTAGCAAAGGAAGAAGCAGGTGCTAAACACCAAGGATTAGAGGGCATATCAAATAATGTGCAAGTTATTTACCACTGGTACCCAGGGTGTTAATAATAGAGTTGGCAGAAACAAGGTTCAAGATAGCATACGTCTGGCCAATGAAGGTCTTTTGAGTCATGCTTAGGAGTCTAGGCATTTAGCCTTTGATCTATAGACAGTATTAACTAATTTAAATCTGGAAGTAACATCATCAAATGGGTTTAATGTAAATCATTTTGACAAAATATAGCGTGAATTGGCACCAGACAAGTTAGAAGTCTTAGGGTCCTGTTAGAAATCTGTTTCTAGGGGACTGTGATCAGAAAAGTATGATGAATTTAGAAAAATCATGGAGGCGGAATAAATAGGGCTTAGTGACATGCAGGAAGAAGTTGAAGATAATATTTAAGTTCTTGGCAATGGTTAGAAAATTACAATTATGGAGGCATCCACAAAATTAAAAGTATGGAAAGAAATGGGATTGGGGATGGGAGTACGAGATGGGTAAAGACAGTCAGCTTATCATTAGCTGCATTGAACTTGGGGTGCATGTGTGATCTTCCTTTGGTCAACAATGTCTGGTTGGTAATCAGAAGTGTAGGTTGAAGGGCTGAGTTTGAGCCTGGAGGTGACATTTTAAATGACATCTGCACAAAAGTCAATGATTAATACGTGGGATTGGTGTGAGGTCACCCAAAGAGATCATGAGGGTTTGAAGAGGAAAAGATGCTAAGCATTGGCCTGCAAGGGAAAGTTTATCTCATTTTTTGTTGCTTTTCATTTACTTAGAACCAGGATAGACCATTTTGTACACATAAAGATTTTGATATATCTGGTTTTAAAGAAATTTTCTTTATGCCAACTGTACTCTGACTACTCAACTTTGTTAAGGCACAGCTTTATAGTACTCATATCCACTGATATTCATAAAGAAGGAAGAAAAAAAAACTTTGATTAAAGTTAGTGCCGCTGGAGAAAAACAGCCAGCAACCAATTACCTCACACTTTCTTAAAAGATCTCTCAGTTAATTTCTTGTTATTTTGGGGATGGGTGAAAAGAGACAGCACCTGAATTCACCTTTATGTTGCTTGGCCAAAAGCTCAGCTTCCTAAGTGTAACTGAAATAAGCATAACTCCTTTTAAAGCGAAGAATTAAGGCAGTAAATTCAGCCATCAATTCTCATTTCATGTGATGTGCAATCTAACACATTTTCAAACAAGCACTCTGGAAACAATTAAAAGTAAGCAAGATGCCCTGATCAAAGGCTGCTGATGTTTTTGAATTGCATTCTTGTCACCCACAACTAGTCTTCCAGAATGTGCCTTGCCCTAGTGAGGCCTGGAGCATAAAAAAAGAAAGTTTTTGCCCTCCTGCCCAGTGTGAGTTTAAGGCTGTGGGTCATTAGGAAGCAAACACATTAGGACTAAAAAAATAATTGTTTGGTTTATAGTCACTTGGGGCTTCGACTTGAATCAGACCTCAGCTACACTGTGGTGGAAGTGCATGGAATGGTTTAGAAAAACAATTTGCTGATATGTCACTGTCAGAAGCATATGTGATATTATTAAATTCCCAAACATGCAATTTGTGCTCATTTCAAAAAGACAAATACCATCACATAGGCAAAATGTAGCTGGATTTCCATGCAAACCTAGGAGACATAAATAAACATGTTTCATGTATGCATTCCAGCTCTGCAAATCCTCTCCGTTCTGGATACAATTTGGGGTCATGGGTAAACTTGATCTCCTGGTTAGGGATCCTCCACTTTGGACAGCACATGGCCAGGAAATGTGGGGCTGGTTTTACTCTGGGTCCATCCAAGGAATGTTTAAATGCTGTTCATGACTTTAGACAAGACTCCCACTTTGGTTTACACATGGATTTTTAGTGCAGGGAACTCTTAATGTGATGCAACAATAAAATTTAAAAAAAAGAAAGATGAGGCAAGGCCCATTGGCCCATATCCATGTCAGTAAACATACACTCATGCAAGTGTAGTAATGGAAGGAAATGTAACTATCCAGTCCAAACCTTCATTTTACAGAAGAGGAGAACATGGTCAAAAGATTTGAGATAATTTGCTGATGGTCTCAGAGTTAATTAGTGGCAAATACAGGACTGGATCCTGAGTGTTTGACTTCCTACTAATATGTTTCCACAGCACCATATTGCCTCCATAATAAAAAGATGAAAAGTTTAAAAAAAAGAGAAGTCCAAGAAATATTAGCCATGCTAAAAAATAAACTAGACTTGGGTTATATATAAGCAAATTACAAGCACCTGGGATTTACAGCATTCACTATGTTAATACTTAAGTTTAGTCTTCAAAAGTTCTTAATCATCAGACTTGAACGTAAGCATTGGAATTATTGAATGACCCCTTGAAATGAAATTACTTATGCGGTAGTTTGAATTAGTGGTCCCAATTCTTCACTCCCATAGAGTATTATTACACATCCACACCCCTGCCATAGACTTGTGGTTGGTGGAGTATTCTTTTCTGTACCTTGACTTTGGACTTGATGTCTTGGGTTGTCCAAAGGTTTAGATGTTAGCAGATGTGGTGACAGAGGCTTGAAGTGTACTTGTATAATTGGGCTTGCTCTCATGTGTTCCTCCCTTTCCATATGAGAACATACCTAGAGTACCCAATGGTCTAACCCACAATAAGACTCAAGTGCAGCCAAGGCCAACCTACATCAGTTGAACCCCAGATGACCACAAATATGTGAGTGAGAAGTCATTGCTTACTGTGAATATCTAAGATTTTGTAGTAGTTGGCTAAATGGCATTATTATGATAATAATGGCTGATGCACACTATTTTCAGTGCAAATCCACTTATGTGACACTCTATTTCCTAAGGCAGATAATAAATGAAGTCTTGAGTTCAAAGACCCAGAGTTAGGTAGTAAATATTGCTCAACCGAGTAATGCTAAGGGATCCATATATTCATTTTTTTTCTTGTTGATTTACAGTCCTGAAAGATTAACAGTGATGCATTTTTTAGTCATTCTTATTTACAGTTCTATTCACAAGATGGTTTGTGGTGGACTGTGTCCCCCCAGCATCATATATGTTGAAGTCCTAATCCCCAATGTGATGATATTTGGAACTGGGGACCTTTGGGAGGTAATTAGGTTTAGATGAGGTCATGAATTTGGAGCCCCCATGATGGAATTAGTGTCCTTGTAAAAGAAGAAGAGAGGGCTTCCCTGGTGGCGCAGTGGTTGAGAGTCCGCCTGCCGATGCAGGGGACACAGGTTTGTGCCCTGGTCCGGGAAGATCCCACATGCCGTGGAGCAGCTGGGTCCGTGAGCCATGGCCACTGAGCCTGTGCATCCGGAGCCTGTGCTCCACAACGGGAGAGGCCACAACAGTGAGAGGACGGCGTACCACAAAAAAAAATGTGAGAACAAGAAATTGGCTGTCTGCAAACTGGGAAGAAGTTTGTCATAAGGAACTGGATCTGCTGGCACCTTGATTTTGGACTGCACATCTTCTTGAACTGTGAGAAATAAATGTCTGTTGTTTAAGCCACCCAGTCTATGGTATTTTGTTGTAGCAGCCCCAGTTGACTAACATATAGTTCATTGATGATCAAGTGTTAAGAATCATGATCCTTGAAGATCTAACCCCCACTTCTTTACAGCTCTTCAAATTGATATTTTCAACCACAAAAAGATGCATTGGAGATACATTTTCTCCAATGAGTTAACATTTCCAGTAATATTTCATACCCTATTATAGATTGGCAACCTGGCTGCTCAAACCCTTAATCCTCTTCTGGATGGTTATCTAAAGGAGGTGAGTGAACCCAGTGATGAGGAATCCAGACTCATGTATAGAAAAGACAGGAGAAGCTGGTGGTGGTTATACCTAGAAAGTACTTCAAGGTGAAACAGAGCCTGGTCCTTGGAGAGCAATATGGCTATGATAAAAAGATCAGCAATGGAGTCCACAAATATGTACTGAGCACATAGTATATTCTCTGCCCTGGGCTAACCTCTGGGGATAGGATTATGTGTAGAATGACCCCTCCCTTCAGGGAACTTACATTGTGATGGCAACTGTAGTGAAAGGAACGTGAGTAGATTATATTATTAAAATGTAGTTGGTGACAAGATGGGGATATGCAGGGCTCACCCTTTACTTCCTTGTGGTCATTACTAAAATGCCATTTTAATCAGTGAGGCTTTCCTGGACACTTTATGTAAAATTACATCTCCTCTGAACATCTCCTATTTCCCTACCTGCTTTGCCTTTCTGCTCAGAAACTATGTAATATATTTTTTGTTTTACTTCCTTTGCTTATTGTCTTTCTCCCCTATCATAATGTAAAGTTTATGAAGACAGGAATTTTTACCTGCTTTGTTTGTCTATACCCAGCACATGTAGGTTCTGAATACAAAATGTCAAATGAACAAATTCATAAGAAGTTCAGGGTATGTAGAAGAGGGTCAGGCTTGCCTTAATAGAGAATTTGAAGTTCCCACAAAGGGAATAATACCTAAACTGAAGCTTGAAACTTATTTAAGGGTTAGCACTGCACAGAAAGGCAAGTGATGTTCTAAAATAATCAATGAGGCCTGTGACAGGATGATGTGCACACAAAAGCACCTCAGTACCAATTATTCATGTTGCTGTTGTGAAGGTGGAGCTATTTTTCACCCAGGGTTTTATTTCTGGATGCTTGTTCCTCATCTGGATTTACTGCAAGAGCAAGTGGATAAACAAAAGACATTTTCCCCAACCAAATATTTGATGAAACTCACTCAGAAGTGACATCAAAGAAGAAATCTTATGTGATAAGGATGCAAATTGAGGAATTCAGAGTAAGAATATCTATAAAAGTGGCCCTGCTGTGTGGGGTAACCCCTGGGTCTTAGGACACAGAGAAAGACATTCCAAATTGCAAATCCATGTTCTGAGGTTGCCTTGAGTTTCAGCTTCAGGTTACAATTTGTCTTGAAATTGGAACCATAGGTGGGAGGAAGTTTATACACCTTCAAAACTGGGGGAGGCAGATGTTTCATGGTGGTGGCCTGGTCCCTTGGAAGAGAGAACAGACATTGATGCATGGATGGAAATATCCACACAGAATGATTGGACCAAAGCTAATTATATTTTAATTATGAATGGAGGATATTTTAGTAATAACTCCACAATCATTTATTGAAAGCTTACTGTCTCTGGGCTTATGTGGTCTCATTTGACCCTCGCAATAACCTCCTGTGGAAAAAAGTATTTTTAAATTGTTTCTTATGAAGAAAATGAAGTTAGAGTGGTTAAGTAACTTATCTGACATAACTCGACTAGAAAGTAGAAAGCATTTATTCATTCAAAACTTTTTATCTCATTTGGTAACAAATAAACATTGAACATCTGCTAGCTCTCTGCTAACCCTAGAAATTTACTGTGAACAAAAATGACAAATACTTGCCCTCATGGACCTATAACTAATTGCATTCCAAGCTCAAACACAGACTGCTGGGCACCTGAGCCTATGCTTCTAACAAACTATGGATGAGAAGGAAAAGAAAGGGGAGGGATGAGATGGTGAAACAGGAGGGAAAGGGGCAGGGCACAATCTTTAAAAGAAAGACTTAGCCCAAGGACACAACATAAACTGATTAGAAGCAAATAGGCCCAAGATGTTGGACTTCCACTAGACCTTGAGCCTCAGTATATGCTCATTGTAACACATCAGCAAGCTAAATGACACACCCAACAGAAGTGCTATGACAGTTCCAAGGCTGAACAAAAAGGTCAAAATGTGGGAGGTGGCCCAATTCCTGGAAATCCCCACCTCTTCCCCAAAATACCTGGAATGCTCCTCCCACTCATTAGCCTATGAAATTATTCACTCTTCTAAAAACTGATAACTCCATATCCTGGTGCTGCTCTCACCTTCTGAGATGGCCCACACTCTGTCTGTGGAGTGGTTTTCTCTCTAAATAAATCCACTTCTTACCTATCACTTTATCTCTCACTGAATTCTTTCTGCATTGAGACATCAAGAACCTGAACTTTGGGCTTCCCTGGTGGCGCAGTGGTTGAGAGTCCACCTGCCGATGCAGGGGACATGGGTTCGTGCCCTGGTCTGGGAAGATCCCATGTGCCACAGAGCGGCTGGGCCCATGAGCCATGGCCACTGAGCCTGCGCGTCCAGAGCCTGTGCTTCACAACGGGAGAGGCCACAGCAGTGAGAGGCCCGCATACCCCCCCCCCCAAAAAAAGAACCTGAGCTTCATTAAGTCCTGAGACTAGATGTGTGATCTCACTTAAAAGACCATGGATTCAAGTCCCAGTCTGGGTTTTGGTTGGGTTCAAGTCCCGGTGCATGGGTCCAAGTCCCAATTAGAGTTACACAGTTTCAGTAGGAGTAGAGGGGAGAAAAGAACTGTTAGTAGCTGCTGTTCTCCAGACAGAAGCGACATGAGAAAGTAATGATTTGCTTTGTCTCAAAAGCTAGTGAGAATTCACTAATTTATCTCGCCCATTGGTTCAACAAATATTTATGGAGCGACTTGCTATGATTCTGGCCCCGATCAAGGTGTTGGGGATACAGTAGTAAACAAGACATTGGATGAATCATTCAATAATTCCAGAGTGACAGGGCTTTCTGACAGCAGTATTAGAAAGGGGTCAACGGAATGTATATCAGAGCTGAGAATTGAATACAAGAAGGCATTCCTGAAAAGGTTGTTCCAAGTAAAGGGGAGAGGAAATAAAAGCCTCCAGTCAGAAAACATTAAGACAGGTTTCAGTAACAGAAGTGGAGTCTGGAGTTAAGGGGGTGTTTAAAAGGCAAGGAGGTGGCCAAAGGGTAGGAGTGGCCTTATCACATCCTACTTTGCTGTTCACAGGGAGGGACCACTGGTGTTGGGAGATCATGGGATATTTTTCTCTTTAAATTGTTGTGGTTCCCGTCTTGGAAAGCTCACATATCACAGGAAGTATAATAGACTGTATCTGACCTTTAGTAGCTTAGTAGAAACATCCCCTATTAAGCCCAGGAGGAGAATGTCCTCAGAGGCATTATTTTTCTGCTGTTGAAATGCTCTGTATTTGGTCAATATTAGGGGATCCCACAGCACTAGCTGAAGCCAACTGTTCTTTTTTGTGTCTTGTGTGATTTTGCAATCGGAAATTACATAGCACTTCCTTTGATAAGATCATTAATGGTTTTTCTAGTTGTTATTAATAGTTTTTCATCCATTTATAAATTGTGCCTCTGCAAACTGGGCCCAGGGTTGAAATACAAAAATTGAGCTTTGATTATTATAATAAGTGAAGTATTATTAACAAAAGCAATTACAGTTAATAGTTTCAACTAAGGAAAACAAAATGATAGACTTTAGTGCTTTCCCACTGGGTAAAAGAGATTAAATCACTGCAGAAAATAAAAATCTTTATTCTTGGTTCCACCAAACATTATAACTAGACAGTGCCTTTGGATATTTCTGTCTCCTTTGTTTAGAAGCAGAAAACTAAGGCTTGAGCTCTACAAAGTCATTGCTAATTAGTTGCTCAGATGAAGCTAGATCAAGCATTCAGGATTTTAATCTGGGTGTTACTTGTCCCATGTTACAGATGAGCTAACTGAGTTTCAGAGAGTTTATCTAACTTAACCTTATTTTATAACTTAAAAGCAGCCCAGTGGAGATTCAAAGGCAAATCAATTTTTCTTCAGTCAGGATTTTTCTGAAGTCTATCAACCAGTAAGGTTTATGTGACATTAAAACATTTCTAACAGAATCAAAATGAACATTCTTGTACGTTTTCTCATTTATTCTAATTTCCTACAGAATGAGATGTCAAGGTATTTACCTTTATCATGTTTACCAGCATGATCAGAGAAGACTGAGCATGATTAAGGAGCTCAGATTTTCTCTAGGAAAGTGAGGCTCAGAGAGGTTTTGGGATTTGCATCTAATCACATAGCTATTAATGGGGGACTTGATATTTGAACTCAGACCTTTCTGTCTCCAAACTTCACTCACTTGCTGAGAGAACTCAAGGTCACTTTTTACATAAGCCTTCCCTTTTCACTTAACAACTTATTCATTTTGGAGGAAGAGGCCAACACAGAATATGTGCCATGAACTCTGCTCCCAAATCTCTTTCGATGTAATATAATCTGTATTTCCCAGGGCCTGGTCAGTCATTGGTTGTTTGTGGGATACTAATCATACTAAAATAACCCACATTTCATTGACTTTTGCCCCTGCTTGCTCACATAGTTCCCACAAAGTCTTCTTACTTATGTTTGGAAGTCCAGTTTATGAGTTGATGGATGTGTCTCTCAGCTAGACTCACATCTCTGCCATTGTTCAGTATCAGCTGTAGTCTCCAAGCTATTCCCCAGCATCAACTTTATGTATAATCCTTCATGCCTGTGGTTCCCTGTGGGAGGGCTCCACGTTCCAGGGAGCTACCCTCCTCTCCTCCAAGTTCTACTCTATAGAGAGAACACACACAGGGGACCATGTAGGAATTAAATTATAAAATTGTTAACATTTTGACTGAAGCCTCCAGTTTTTACCCACGACTTTAAGAAGTGACCTAAGCTATCAGTCCTGTGTTGAAAATACCAGGAATCCAACGAAGGGCTGCCTTTATTACCCATCCAACTGTAGATGAAGCAGTCTGAGAAGAGAGTATGGAGCCTGGCAGCCAGCTGTGCTCAGTCTGCTTATTCCCTGGAGAATGAGTTTAAGGTGACCTCATCCCTCCCTGAGCATAGGCAGTTCAAGTCAAAATAAAAACAAAAACAAAAAAGGATACAGGAGAAGGATTGGCCCAGCTCCCTCTCAGTTAGAAACTGCACATAGTCATATACACAAACCAAGTAACCTCAGCCTCTCCCCATTTCCCTCCATCAGATAACTCACTCCTAACAAGGAAGGCAGTGGAGGGTGTGGTGGTGGAGAGGCAGAGATGGAGAGAGAAAAAGAGATGATCTTTAAATAGCCCATCCTGGAGAGGATACAATTTCCTTCTTCAGGGAAAACCCGAGGGCATTTCCAACGCTTCCCATGACCACACCATCTCATTTCCTGCAGGCCTTACAGGGCAGCTGTCAAACTCTCATCTTCAACTGAGCAGGGAGAATACTTTTCCTAGTTCTGTGTGGGCCTTTGTCACCTGTGTCCTGCAGCAACACTTCCTTGCCTTGCACAGTGTCATTTATGAAGGGACTGCTGGAGAATGCTCTATTCATACAGCTTCATGTAGTCCTTATGGCCGGGCAGAGAATGGACCCTGTCTGCAAGGTTTCCTACCTCTCCCAAGGTAAGAGCCTCTTTATTCTCCTCCTTCATTCCAAACCACAGCCCTGGCCCCATCTTGTTCCCACCATGTGTTATCCTACAAATCAGATCATGCAAATGAAGTCCTCCCAGAACTTTTCCTTGCCTGAGACCTGTCCTCACCACAGCCCAGCATCAGGTAGAGATCACACGGAGGTCAGCTCTGGGGTGCCGTCTGCCTTCCCTCCTTCACCAGGTGCTCTGCCTTTTTCTCTGAGCCCCAAGTCCTATTCTCACTCCTTATGGAATCAGAATTTTTTCATTTCCCTTAGCTCATTCTTTAATTCTCTTCCACGTCATTCACCATGGCCTCTGTTTTACTTGGAAAAACACAAACAAACAAATACAAATGCAAAACCAAAACTGTCCTCCAATCAGAATAAAATTGTTGTCCCACGGTGATCTTTCATACTTTATTCTCTTCCTCAAAACCTGTCTAATCCATCCATAGTTTCCTCTTCTCGTGTTTTCTTTGCTTGCTCACTGGTCAGTTATTACCGAAGCACCTGCTACCTGCAGTTCCTAAAACAAGCACTCAAAATACAAATAGATATAGCTCAGACCCTGTCCTCAAGGTACTGACACCTAACTGCAGACACAGGTCAGCCAACAAATATTTGAAATAAAGTGGGATTCGTGATAACATTGGGGTATGAACCAACTAAAGAGGCAGCATAGCTGGTTGGTAAGGGCATGTTTTCTGAGTTCAAATTCCAGTTCTGTTGTGCACATATGGTATGATCTTGGGCAGATCATGTATTCTCCCTGCACTTTACTTACCTCACCTGTGAAATGGAGATAATGTTAGTAGCTACTCCAAATGGTTATTGTGAGGATTCACTGAGTTAATTTATAAAAACCTGTCTTAGAATTGTTTCTGGTACAAAGTAAGTGCAAAGAGGGTTTGTTTTTATTAAATGGTGACAAATGGGAGAGTTAGTGATAAAGTGGGGTGCACTGGGGGCTGCCCATGGATGTCTTTCCATAAAAGAGAACATTTGAGCTGGATTTTGAGAGAGGAGTGGAATTTTGTCAAGCAGGTGAAGATGGAAATTCTGGTTAGAGAAAAACATGTACCAAAGGCTGAAGTGTGACAAAGGCTCTTTGGGGTTCTGTGCAGAGTGGAGTGGGGCTGGGGTGTGGGGATGCCAAAAGCAATCATGGCAGGAAAGGGATATAGGAAATGAGCTTAAGCCAGGTTGTAGAGGTTTCACAGGCGTGGTAGAAAGATGTTTGCATCTCACCCTACAGAAAGAAGGGAGTTTGAGGGAACGTTGAGCAGATTTGCTTTGTTAAACCATGACTATGGTAGCAGGTTATGGTTTTTCTCTTTAAAAACCATGGAGTGGTAAGGAAGGACACATACTTTCCCTTCTAAGGGTTTATTTCCCTCGAGATGTGTCTTTTTCTGATTTGAGGATTGGCTCATGAAAGCAAGCAAATTCCTGCCAATCACCAGGGGTTACATAAATGAACTAATTTTCTGGATCTACTCAAGTTTCAGATTGTTTTTCCTCTCCTCCTTCCAAAAATTCTGAAGGTTTCTCATCAAACTCTTTGCCTGGGTCATGTTATTTCTTGAACTTCCTTTTTGGCAAGCATCCAAACCTCACGGTAACCAAGAAGAGGCTACAATGTTTAGACATTATCCCTTCTGCAAAATGACTCACAGATAAAAGTGCCTTTTCTCCAGTGGAAGTATTATTAGACTAACATTTGATCGAGGACTTGAACTATTGAAGATTACTGGAACTCTGTGGAAAACTGAGTGTGCTTAAGCTTTCTCCATCTTACACAAAGTGGAGGTGCCCTAGTACCTGCGATGAGAACTTTCTCATTCCCCAGGTCTCCGTTATTCAATCTTGTTCTTTTATTTCCTTACAGTGCAGAGACTGACCACAAATTTGTTGAGTATGACTTATCATACACAATGCATCTCTCTGCTGTAATGCACTAGTGCTTCTAGAACAGCCATGTCTTAGCAATATCAAATGCCATTACACAGTCAATAAAGTGTCAGAAAAACACAGCAGGATGTCCACATTGTTCACGAGCAGATGGACCTCTGTATTAGATCACAGTGTATGTAGCCCAAGTTAGAGTGTTTTATGCCCTTCTGCATGTGCACACTTGTTTGTCAGCAGAAATGTGGATATGGATGTCATTGTTAATAAGGGTACTTTTCCCCACATGTTGTAGTGTCCATTTCTTTAAGAATTATTAGTTCTCTTCCTATTTTGAACTAGACACACTTACGTTCTCTGAAATTTTCCCCTCCATCCCAACTCTGCTAAAAATGTAAACATATGCAATAATTTTACAAAATAGGTGTTTAATATGTGACTTATAACAGTATGCACAAATCAGGGAGAAAAATCTTAGTGTCACCAGATACTATATTTATGGATATGGTAGTGTGATTGTCTAAAAAGGGCCACATTTTATTTTCCTAGTACTTAGTACATGAAGGAGTATATAGATTCTCAAGAAAGATTTGTTGAGTGAAGGAATTAATGATTTCCCAGACTCTGGTTTAAAGGCCATTTACATATCAGATAGCTAAATAGCTTACCCAATTCTGGATCTGTAATATTCCTATCAAAGGGTCATCTAGTCTAGCTTGCATGCCCTCAAGAGCTTTGGTTCATTAACTAAATCTCCAGATACAACCAGGATTTGGATATGTCTGGTTGTTATAAAGTTCTTGCTTATATTAAAGTTCAAACCCCTGCTGTTTACAACAATTGATGCCTGTACTTTTGATAAATGCTTAGCTTGACAATTTAAGTCAGCTACAAAAATCAGTTCTTTGTCAGTGAAACAACCAAAATGATCCATGATGTATAGACTCAGTATTTCCTTTGGTGTGCACTTATTCTCATTTTATAAAATTAGTGATTACTTCTTATCTATTAATAATTCAGAGTTTACTTATTTAGAGTAGGAAATATCTTTCTCTTGTCCTCAAGTTTTTCTTCTGGATATTACATATACAGTCGTCCCTTGATATCTGCAGGGGATTGATTCCAGGACACCCTGCAGATACCAAAATCTGCAGATGACCAAGTCCGTATATAAAATGACATAGTATTTGCATATAATCTACACACATCTTCCCATATATTTTGAATTATTTCTAGATTAATTATAATATCTAATACAATGTAAATGTTATGTAAATAGTTGCCAGCTCACTGCAAATTTAAGTCTTGCTTTTTTGGAAATTTCTGGAAGTTTTTTTGAATATTTTTGATCTGAAGTTGTCTGAATCCAAGGGTATGGAATTCACTGATACAAAGTGAAGAGAAAAGGGACCTGCGATTGACTTTGGTATCTTGCTGTATGTACTATAATGCCTTAGCTTTCTTTTAAGAATATCAGTTTTATATATTCTACATGAAGAAGATGCTGCATATATTTTGTGAGCTAATATCCCTACTACAGCATGATTGCATATTAATTTTTCTGGATATTTTCACTTATTTTAGTTGCATTGGCAAGCTAAAAGAAGCTGCAGAGTGCAGGGGTGAAAAGCTCTGGTTCAGTCTGTCTTGATTAGAAATCTGTCTCTGCCTCTGTCTGTGTAAACTTAAGTAAGTCATTTTACTTCTTTATTCCTCCATTTTCTAGTTGATGAAATATTTAACACCCACTAGTAGAGCCATATTGTGAGCATTAAACAATTTAAATCCCATAAAGTGCTTTTAAGAGTAACTGCTCCAAACTAAGCAGTCTATAATTGCAAGCTGTTATTTAGTGCCTTGGCTAAAATCGTTTTCTGTCATCTGTCATCTGTCATTTCTATTTCTTTCCATAATTTTACAACATCTAGACTCGTGTTACTACTAGGAACCACAAGATAATGAAACCTTCTGAAATCTCTATACAGTTTTTCTTTAATCCACACATCATGGTTTCTTCTCGCCTTCAAGAACAGGATGCATCTTCTTATGAGGAAGCCAGGTTTCTAGAGGATTAGAAAAGTGTCCTCCATAATCCAAATTATCTCACCTCATGACTAAGTCCAGATGAAGGACTCCATTAAAATGTTCCCTGGAATAAGTTACAATACCACCATTTTCAGAGCATCTACTATATACTGAGTACCAGGGTACTATTCTATGTACTTTCCATGGGCTAACTAACTTTAACTTTAAATAGCCCTATGAATTAGCTGACATCACTAGTCCCATTTCATAGAGTAGGTTCACAGAAGGCTGGGTAGATGACTGCTGGTAAGAGGTAGAGATTAGATTTGTACTAAACAGTCTGTTTGCAGCTTCAGCTCTTAACCACTCCATTTCCTGCTCTTTTTCTCATTCCCAAAGAATTGAGTTACCATCTGATGAGAATAAGAATAAGTCTTCCTGCTTCACTACCTTATACACAATGTTTTTCATAGTGCCTGGTACATAGTAGGTGCCCTGTAAATGTTTACTGAATGAATGAGCAAACCAAACATCATTGCCTTTGAATTACTTTATCAGATGAAGTAGTCCATATGCAGACTTGAGGGGAATAATTGGATAAGCATTGAAATGGATCTGGTGAAGGTCAGGGAGAAGAATAAAATCTTGAATCTGTTGAAATTTTACTGACCTGTTATCCCTGTGCTTGACACTCTTATATTCATTATGGTTTAATACTGAGAAATTTGTGGAATAAAGAATAGAATCTCCCATTGACAGTCCTTTATTGACCTTGACTTATTTATCTCCCAAATAGGAATAAGAGCAGAACACAACTGCGTACTCTGATCTAAGCTTTCAAACCACAACATGATCAACTTTGTCATACTCTGTGTGATTGGGTAACAAGAATAACAGAAGCGTTAACAAGCTATGTAGCTATCAAAGTCTCACAAACCAACTTAGCACCTAGGGTGGGGTAAATATAGGTTTGTCAGGGAACTGTTATTTATAGCACGCAAAAAAGGTAAAGTTAGGTATTTAAAAGATAGTGCAGAGTTCTGAGCTCCCTTCTATATGATATCACCCCCTCCTATTGCTTCTCCAACCCTGATGTGTAACGCACCCCAATCAGGATCAGAGCTTTGGGAATCTGTGAATTATACAAAGCTACATACCAAAGTCAAAGGCAGGTCACTTTTCTCCTCTCTTTGTTATTATTTTCAAATCCTTTTCTGCCATTTCTTTCAATGAGAAACCTCCTTCATTTAGGAGGTCTCAGCATACTTCATGTTACTTACACAGATCCAAAAATGCTATTTATATCTCTGATTAGAAAATATGCTTTCAGTGGAGACCTTCAAGATGGCTGAGGAATAAGACATGGAGATCACCTTCCTCCACACAAATATATCAGAAATACGTCTACATGTGGAAAAACTCCTACAGAACACCTATTGAATGCTGGCAGAAGACCTCAGACTTCCCAAAAGGCAAGAAACTCCCTACATACCTGGGTAAGGAAAAAGAAAAAAGAACAAACAGAGACAAAAGAATAGGGACAGGACCTGCACCAGTGGGAGGGAGCTGTGAAGGAGGAAAGATTTCCACACACTAGGAAGCCCCTTCACTGGTGGAAACAAGGGTTGGGCAGTGGGGGAAGCTTTGGAGCCATGGAGGAGAGCTCAGCAACAGGTGCGCAGAGGGTAAAGTGGAGAGATTCCCGCACAGAGGATTAGTGCCGACCAGCACTCACCAGCCCGAGAAGCTTGTCTGCTCACCTGCTGGGAAGGGTGGGGGCTGGGAGATGAGGCTCGGGCTTCGGAGGTCAGATCCCAGGGAGAGGACTGGGGTTGGCTGCATGAACACAGATTGAAGCAGGCGAGTGCATCACAGCTAACTGGGAGGGAGTCTGGGAAAATGTCTGGAACTACTTAAGAGTCAAGAGAACATTGTTTAGGGGTGTGTGAGGAGAGGGGATTCAGAGCACCACCTAAACGAGTTCCAGAGACAGGTGCGAGTCACAGCTATCAGCACGGACACCAGAGACGGTCATGAAATGCTAAGGCTGTTGCTGCAGCCACCAAGAAGCCTGTGTGCAAGCACAGGTCACTGTCCACACCTCCCCTCCCGGAAGCCTGTGCAGCCCGCCACTGCCAGGGTCCTGTGATCCAGGGACAACTTCCCCGGGAGAATGCGTGGGGTGCCTCAGGCTGTTGCAAGGTCATGCCGGCCTCTGCCGCTGCAGGCCCGGAATTCTGTACCCCTCTCTCCCCCACAGGCCTGAGTGAGCCAGAGCCCCCTAATCAGCTGCTCCTTTAACCCTGTCCTGTCTGAGTGAAGAACATATGTCAGAGGGCTACCTACACGGAGAGGTGGGGCCCAATCCAAAGCTGAACCCTGAGAGCTGTGCGAACAAATAAGAGAAAGGGAAATTTCTCTGTGCAACCTCAGGAGCAGTGGATTAAATCCCCCAAATCAACTTGATGTACCCTGCATCTGTGGAATACCTGAATAGACAATGAATCATCCCAAATTTGAGGCAGTGGACTTTGGGAGCAACTGTAGACATGGGGTTTGCTGTATGGGACAGACTAGTTACAGATTTTTATGTTTACCTTAGAATAATTTTTAGCACTTGTTATCATTGGTGGATTTGTTTATTGGTTTGGTTGCTCTCTTCTTTGTTTTTTTTTATTACTTTAAAAATATTTTTATTTAAAAATACTTTTTATTTTAATAACTATTTTTTTCTTTATATGTTTTCTCCTTTCTCTTCTAAGCCATGTGGCTGACAGGGTCTTTGTTGTCCAGCCAGGTGTCAGGCCTGAGATTCTGAGGTGGGAGAGCCGAGTTCAGGACATTGGACCACTAGAGACCTCCCTGCACCACGTAATATCAATCGGCGAGAGTTCTCTCAGAGATCTCCATCTCAATGCTAAGATCCAGCTCCACTCAATGACCAGCAAGCTACAGTGCTGGACACCCTATGCCAAACAACTAGCAAGACAGGAAAACATCCCCAACCATTAGCAAAGAGGTTGCCTAAAATTGTAAGTTCACAGACACCCCAAAACACACCATCAGATATGGTCCTGCCCACCAGAAATACAGGATCCAGCCTCATTCACCAGAAAACAGGCACCAGGTCCCTCCACCAGGAAGCCTACAAAACCCATTGAACCAACCTTACCCACTGGGGGCAGACACCAAAATCAATGAGAACTAGGAACTTGCAGCCTGTGAAAAGGACACCCCAAACACAGTAAGTTAAGTAAAATGAGTAGACAGAGAAATACACAGCACATGAAGGAGCAATGTAAAAACTCACCAGACCAAACAAATGAGGAGGAAATAGGCAGTCTACCTGAAAAAGGATTCAGAATAATGATAGTAAAGGTGATCCAAAATCTTGGAAACAGAATGGAGAAAATATAACAAACATTTAAAAAGGACCTAGAAGACCTAAAGAGAAAACAAACAATAATGAATAACACAATAAATGAAATTAAAAATTCTCTAGAAGGAATCAATAGCAGAATAACTGAGTCAGAAGAACAGATAAGTGACCTGGGAGATAAAATAGTAGAAATAACTACCGCAGAACAGAATAAAGAAAAAAGAATGAAAAGAATTGAGGACAGTTTCAGAGACCTCTGGGACAACATTAAATGCACCAACATTTGAATTATAGGGGTCCCAGAAGAAGAAGAGAATAAGAAAGGGATTGAGAAAATATTTGAAGAGATTATAGATGAAAACTTCCCTAATATGGGAAAGGAAATAGTCAATCAAGCCCAGGGAGCACAGAGAGTCCCATACAGGATAAATCCAAGGAGAAACATGCCAAGACACATTAATCAAACTATCAAAAATTAAATACAAAGAAAAATATTAAAAGCAGCAAGGGAAAAGCAACAAATAACATACAAGGGAATCCCCATAAGGTTAACAGATGATTCTGTTAACCTGCAAGAATCTCTGCAAGCCAGAAGGGAGTGGCAGAACATATTTAAAGTGATGAAAGGGAAAAACCTATAACAATGATTACTCTATCCAGCAAGGATCTCATTTAGATTTGATGGAGAAATTAAAACCTTTACAGACAAGCAAATGCTAAGAGAATTCAGCACCACCAAACCAGCTTTTCAAAAAATTCTAAAGGAACATCTCTAGGTAGGAAACACCAGAGAAGAAAAGGACCTACAATAACAAACCAAAAACCATTAAGAAAATGGTAATAGGAACATACATCTTGAAAATTACCTTAAGTATAAATGGACTAAATGCTCCAACCAAAAGACGTAGACTGGTTGAATGGATACAAAAACAAGACCTGTACATATGCTGTCTACAAGAGACCCACTTCAGACCTAGGGACATATACAGACTGAAAGTGAGGGGATGGAAAAAGATATTCTATGCAAAAGGAAATCAGAAGAAACCTGGAGTAGCAATTCTCATATCAGACAAAATAGACTTTAAAATAAAGAGTATTACAAGAGACAAAGAAGGACACTGCATAATGACCAAAGGATCAGTCTAAGAAGAAGATGTAACGATTGTAAATATTTATGCACCCAACATTGGATCACCTCAACACATGAGGCAAATGCTAACTGCCATAAAAGGGGAAATCAATAGTAATACAATAATAGTAGGGGACTTTAACACGCCACTTTCACCAATGACAGATCATCCAAAATGAAAATAAGTAAGGAAACACAAGCTTTAAATGACACATTAAACAAGATGGACTTAATATTTATAGGACATTCCATCCAAAAACAACAGAATATACTTTCTACTCAAGTGCGCATGGAACATTCTCCAGGATAGATCATATCATGGATCACAAATCAAGCCTTGGTAAATTTAAGAAAATTGTAATTGTATCAAGAATCTTTTCTGACCACAATGCTATGAGACTAGATATCAATTACAGCAAAAAAAAAAAAAAACTGTAAAAAATACAAACATATGGAGCCTAAACAATACACTACTAAATAACCAAGAGATCACTGAAAAAATCAAAGAGGACATCAAAAAATACCTAGAAACAAATGACAATGAAAACATGAGGACCCAAAACCTAGGGGATGCAACAAAAGCAGTTCTAAGTGGGAAGTTTATAGCAATAAAATCCTACCTCAGGAAACAAGAAAAATGTCAAATAAACAACCTAACTTTACACCTAAAGAAATTAGAGAAAAAAAAAAAAAAACTAAAGTTAGCAGAAGGAAAGAAATCATAAAAATCAGATCAGAAATAAATGAAAACGAAATGAAGGATGCAATAGCAAAAAATCAATGAAACTAAAATCTGGTTCTTTGAGAAGATAAACAAAATTGATAAACTATTAGCCAGATTCATCAAGAAAAAAAGGGAGAAGACTCAAATCAGTAGAATTAGAAATGAAAAAGAAGTTACAACTGACACTGCAGAAATACAAAGGATCATGAGAGATTACTACAAGCAACTCTATGCCAATAAAATGGACAACCTGGAAGAAATGGACAAATTCTTAGAAAAGAACAACCTTCCGAGACTGAACCAGGAAGAAATAGAGAATATAAACAGACCAATCACAAGCACTGAAATTGAAACGGTGATTAAAAATCTTCCAACAAGCAAAAGCCCACGGCCAGATGGCTTCACAGGCAAATTCTATCACACATTTACAGAACAGATAACACATATCCTTATCAAACTCATCCAAAATATAGCAGAGTGAGGAACACACCCAAACTCATTCTACAAGGCCACCATCACCCTGATACCAAATCCCGAAAAAGATGTCACACATAAAGAAAACTACAGGCCAATATCACTGTTAAATATAGATGCAAAAATCCTCAACAAAATACTAACAAACAGAATCCAACAGCATGTTAAAATGATCATACACTGTGATCAAGTGGGGTTTATGTCAGAAATGCAAGGGTTCTTCAATATATGCAAATCAATCAACATGATACACCATATTAACAAACT
The DNA here is from genome assembly GCF_964341445.2 of Mesoplodon mirus. NCBI lineage: Eukaryota > Metazoa > Chordata > Mammalia > Artiodactyla > Ziphiidae > Mesoplodon > Mesoplodon mirus. The sequence goes on along the minus strand of NC_138977.1, from coordinate 170,510,101 downwards.
GAAGGAGAAAAACCATATGGTATTCTCAATAGATGCAGAAAAAGCTTTCGACAAAATTCAACACTCATTTATGATAAAATCCCTCTAGAAAGTAGGCATAATTTTATTATGTTGAGGGAACTTACCTCAACATAATAAAAGCCATATATGACAAACCCACAGCCAACATCATTCTCAGTGGTGAAAAACTGAAACCATTCCTACTAAGATCAGGAACAAGACAAGGTTGCCCATTCTCACCACTATTATTCAATATATTTTGGAAGTTTTAGCCACAGCAGTCAGAGAAGAAAAAGAAATAAAAGGAATCCAAATCGGAAAAGAAGAATTAAAACTGTCACTATTTTCAGATGACATGATACTATACATAGACAATCCTAAAGATGCTACCAGAAAACTCCTAGAGCTAATCAATGAATTTGGTGAAGTAGCAGGATACAAAATTAATGCACAGAAACCTCTTGCATTCCTATACACCAACGATGAAAAATTTGAAAGAGAAATTAAGGAAACACTCCCATTTACCATTGCAACAAAAAGAATAAAATACCTAGGAATAAAGCTAACTAAGGAGAAAAAAGACTTGTATGCAGAAAACTATAAGACACTGATGAAAGAAATTAAAGATGATACAGACAGATGGAGAGATATACCGTGTTCTTGGGATTGGAGGAATCAACATTGTGAAAATGACAATACTACCCAAGTCAATCTACAGATTTAATGCTATCCCTATCAAACTACCACTGGCATTTTTCACAGAACTAGAACAAAAAATTTCACAATTTTTTTGGAAACAAATGTCCCTGAATAGCCAAAGCAATCTTGAGAAAGTTAAACAGAGCTGAAGGAATCAGGCTCCCTGACTTCAGAGTATACTACAAAGTTACAATAATTAAGACAGTATGGTACCACACAAAAACAGAAATATAGATCAATGGAACAGGATAGAAAGCCCAGAGGTAAACCTATGCACATATGGTCACCTTATCTTTGACAAAGTGTGCCAGAATATATATGGAGAAAGACAGCCTCTTCAATAAATGGCATTGGGAAAACTGGACAGCTACATGTAAAAGAACGAAATTAGAAAACTCCCTAACACCATACACAAAAATAAACTCAGAATGGATTAAAGAACTAAAAAGGCCAGACACTATCAAACTCTTAGAGGAAAACATAGGCAGAACACTCTATTACATAAATCCCAGAAAGATACTTTTGACCCAGCTCCCAGAGAAATGGAAATAAAAACAAAAATAAACAAATGGGACCTAATGCAACTTAAAAGCTTTTGCACAGCAGAGGAAACCATAAACAAGACGAAAAGACATCCCTCAGAATGGGAGAAAATATCTGCAAATGATGCAACTGACAAAGGATTATTCTCCAAAATTTACAAGCAGCTCATGCAGCTCAATAACAAACAAAACCCCCCCCCATAAAACCCAATCCAAATATGGGCAGAAGACCTAAATAGACATTTCTTCAAAGAAGATATACAGATTGCCAGCAAACACATGAAAGGATGCTCAACATCACTAATCATTAGAGAAATGCAAATCAAAACTACAATGTGTCATCACCTCACACAGGTCAGAATGGCCATCATCAAAAAATCTACAAACAATAATTGCTGGAAAGGGTGTGGAGAAAAAGGAACCCTTTTGCACTGTTGGTGGGAATGTAAATTGATACAGCCACTATGAGAACAATATGGAGGTTTCTTAAAAGGGTAAAAATAGAATTACCGTGTGACCCAGGAATCCCACTACTGGGCGTATACCCTGAGAAAACCATAATTCAAAAAGAGACATGTACCAGTATGTTCATTTCAGCTCTATGTACAATAGCCAGGACATGGAAGCAACCTAGCTGTCCATTGACAGATGAATGGATAAAGAATATGTGGCACATATATACAATGGAATATTACTCAGCCATAAAAAGAAGCAAAATTGAGTTATTTGTAGCGATGTGGCTGGACCTAGAGTCTGTCATACAGAAGAAGTAAGTCAGAAAGAGAAAAACAAATACCATATGCTAACACGTATATATGGAATCTACAAAAAAAACTGTTCTGAAGAATCTAGGGGAAGGACAGGAATAAAGACGCAGATATAGAGAATGGATGTGAGGACATGGGGAGGGGATGTGTAATCTGGGACGAAGTGAGAGAGTGGCTTGGACATATAAACACTACCAAATGTATAATAGATAGCTAGTGTGAAGCAGCTGCATAGCACAGGGAGATCAGCTCCGTGCTTTGTGACCACCTAAGAGGGGTGGGATAGGGAGAGTGGGAGGGAGACACAAGAGGGAGGGGATATGGGGATATCTGTATACATATAGCTGATTCACTTTGTTATACACCTGAAGCTAACACAACATTTTAACATAATTATACTCCAATAGATGTTAAAGTAAAATAAAATAAAATAAAAGAGATTAATGTGCACACAAATAAAAAAAAGAAAAAAATATGCTTTCACCTAAGAGGTTTTAGCATAGTATAATAGTAAACATCAAAGTGCTGGAGTCAAGTCAGACTGCCTAGATCTGAATTCTCTTCCTTGCTTGCTGAGTGTGCAATCCTGGGACTGCATGTACACACACACACACACACACACACACACCTGTTAGTCTACCTAGAGATTATTTATCTATCTACCCATCTGTCATCAACTATGCATTTTAAACTCTGTGTATCAATTTCCTCCTCTATACAACCATATGGTTTCTTTAAGCTTCAGTAAATTAATTCATGGAAAATACTCACACCATTGCCTGCCTGCAGTGAATAAAGTTTAGTAATTATTATTTGCCACCGTTATTTTTACTACTACTTACAAGAAACCAAATGATGAATTATGGTTCCTAATTAATCTAAACCTTATAGTTCTTTGTTTAATGAATCCCTCTTTACTCAACTAGCCTAGTAGATAACGTGACTCTACATCTCTAGCTGGAATTCCTTGCCATAAAACACCCAATTCTTTTCTCATCTGTAGGTCTTTGCAAATTTCACCTTGCATATACTCGCTCTTTATTCCTGAGTTAAAGCCCCCTGAAAGTTGTATTTTTCCTTCATCTATCCATGAAGGTTTCATTTCTCTGCCTTAAGTCCCTCCAATTATTAGAACACCCTCTAGGCCATATTAAAGAGACTCTGTACTGGTAACATTGTATAACAGGAACCATTACTGCTTTTGTAAACACCCCATCCCTATCTATCTATCTATCTATCTATACACACAGAAAATATTGGATTCATGCCATGCATAGTTTTATAACCTTATGAAGGAAAAATATTCTTCACATTATATAGTGAATATTCTCACTTTATTTTATTTTTGTATATCTCACTTTATTTTTGAAGATAACATTTTTATTAGGTATATAATGTCCCACCACATGAATCTCAGCATCATTTGATGAATTTCTATTTGGAAATTAACTTAAGTTGATCACAGTTTTTCTTTGTTTTTAATAATGTAATGGATAACTTTGTATATGATTCTTTTTGGCTCATCTTGTCAAAACATATGCAATATTTTAAGGCTCTAAATCTATAATAGCATAATAACTATTAAAATATACACTTAATAAATATTTGTTGTTCTTCTTTTTGCCCTGTTTCCTCCTTGCATATATATTCTGGCTCCTTTGGAATGCAAAATTTGGGGCCTAATTATAATCCAGCAAATTATCCCTATACAAGTTAAAAAATGGATCTTCTAAAGGCCATCTTAAGGATATTTTACAAATTATCTTGATTTCTGACTTCATTTGTTATAGATTATCTGAAACCAGGGAATAAAGAAAAAGACTAAGTTTAATTAACAGAGGTATTTCTCATAATATTACAGGATATGTTGAAATAAATTGCTTCATTTTAGTATTTCTAATATGTTGAAGGTGACCTTTAACTTTAAATAGATTAGTCTTTCATTATAGGTATTCAGTTTAGGATGGATGCTCTTCCCTTGTCTGACATATGTTTTGAGGTATCTTTTGCCTGGTTTCAGGGTAGATTCCGAGAAAACCTGGCATCATCGCATACATTTAGGGGAACCCTCAAATGAATTTTAACTACCCATTTTAGGTCCATAACAAAACAGTACAACCACCAGTTGTCTGGGTGGACATTAAACCCTTTTGATCTTACTCCTGATGTCTCCTGTATCCCATGAAACAAACTCTTGGAGAAGAGTGCATTTCCAAAAATCTTCCTGCATTTAAAATTTAGGTGCTAAACATTCACAGTTAGTGAATATGTAGAAATCAAAGTTCAATTATTCATCTCAGTTGCCCCCTACAGATGTATCTTCTTGCCAGATGTCCAATGGATTACTGATTGTTATGGTGGATTTTCAAAGCCTCCCTTCCTCTTCTGCTTTTCTTAAACTCTTATAGACTTCCTTTCTCTTCATGTCTCTTAGCTGTTTTTATGACATTTTGAATCAGGCTTTGAGAGGTTAAGAGATGAATCACCTTTACTTTTCCTTCTGCCTTTCTCCATACCAAATAATTGTTTGTGGATTGTCCTGAAGGAGGAGAAATAAAAGGCTGATAATCAGGTTATCTTCCTGCCTTTGCCTAAGTACTATCAACATCCCCAAGCCTAAGAAAACATGATTCTGCCCTGAGACACAATGATTTTCCCTTCCGCTGTCTGGAAGCCACAAAACCCACACCCATTTCCTCTCCAGGCACAATCATATCATTTTCAAACCTCCTATTCCTTTGGGAAATGGCAAATCAGATTTTTGGAAATTCCAAACTTTCAGGTTTAAATTTCAGTTGATGGTCAATGACTTCTCCTTTTTTCTTTAGCTTTTCTTTTACCCACAACGAGGAACACTTTTTTTACCTCTTAACCCCATAGACAGCATCTACTTGTCTTCTTTTTCATCCCAAGAGCTGCTTTATATACTATTTAAGGTTTTCTTTAAAACACTATACTTGAAATCCAAATTTTTTCAATAAAATTGTTCTCAGAGTAGTGTTTTGCAATGTGCTACAGACAATGTTTGTTGTCTTTCCTAAATTTATATGTTGGGATCCTAAACGCAAATGTGATGATGTTAGGAGGTGGGCCTTTGAGAGTTGATTAGGTCATGAAGGTAGACCTCTCATGAATGGGATTAGTGCCCTTATAAAAGAGATCCCGTGTCCCTTATCTCACATGAGGACACAGTGAAAATATTGCTGTCTTTGAACCAGGAAGCAGTCTCTCACTAGACACCAAATTTGTCAGCACTTTGATCCTGGACATGCCAGCCTCCAGAACTGTAAGTAATAAATATTAAAGCCAGCTAGTCTTTTGTAGTTTTGTTATAGCATACCACACAGACCAAGAGTTAATGTATGGTAGGCTTCAATATGTAGATAAATAACCTGTATACCAAGTAGTAAAGGCCATGTCTTTCCCCTTCTGGTATTAGCTTGTACTAAGTAGCACCCTCCTGTACTTTTCAAATTTTTATTATTTCAATTTATTTGCTCTCTCTGTTTCACTTGCTTTTTTCTTTCTCTTTTTTAAAAAATATTTTTTTTTTATTTTTCTAATGTACTGTGGTGGCAACAAAGAAAACAGTCAGAGCCCAGAGTCTCTCCAAAAAAAAATCTAAAAATATCAGATATCATGCTTCTAGAATTTAAAAATATTCTCAACTTCTAATGTCATTTCTCTCTTAAGTAGATTAAGATGAAACTGGTTTCTAACAGAATGAAGAGCAGGGCTGGCTGTGAAATAACAAATGTGTGACATGGGACTCATCAGTGCTCAGGGGCTGGGTGGCTTATCACACATATGCATCAAGAAGAATAATATCATAAATACTTGTGACTCTTTGCATTAGAGAGTTGTTTAAAGAGCTGTGATATTTTCCTTGGGCATTTTTCTACTCTCAGTGAAACAAGGCTGAGGCAGTGAGGCCATCATTTGATTAAGCTGATCAATGTAGGAATTCTAGCTGAGTGGCTCTAGTTTCCCAATGGTTATGCCAAACTTTGATGCTTTTATTGATGAAATTAAACAGGAAATTTTTATTTCTTTAATTTAGTTTTGACCTAGGCTTTGTAATATAAGGTTCATTTAGCAATTGGAGTAAATTCAATTCAAGGATTTTTTCTTACCTTCCCAGTATTATTTTTCACCACTTCTCTTACCCAACTGTGTTCTCCTCCTACCAATTACTTGAAAGTCTGCTCACCCATGGGGTTTTCTCATGTTGTGTTTGATTACAAATGCCATTATTTCTGTAGGTACAACCTCTTCTCCTGTTTATTTTCACAGAATGTCTTCCCACACTGAGAAGGTAAGGAAAACAATCCTTTATTTGAAATACACAAATAGACAATATTTGGGACCAAATATGTCTCTATGGATTCATTTCACAGAGGCATTGTTATCTGAGTCGGGAAATAATCCATTAGCAACTCCTTCCTACCTGAGCTCTGTTTGCTGGCTGATATAAAATGTCACTGTGGTCAATTCACTTTTAATTTGTTCAGGCAACTGAGTTTCGAATGTTCCCATGAGAGACTAATTTCTGGGCTGAGTGACTGTGATTTACCTGGCAACACATATTTTCGTCCTGTATGTGTATGTTCTGTATATACAGATCACCCTTTTTAACTTTATTCTCTCTGTGATATTTATATATCATATGCTTCATATGGTTTAGATGGTTTTCCCATTCTTCCTTATTGGCTCATTGAGTATGTATACTTAGTTACAGAGAAACTATGTATGTTTATCGACTTGGAAGTCAATTCCTAAAGATATTTACTTTGAGTTTGAGTTCTCTCTGATTTGAGAACATACTTCTCTAAGAAATTACTCTTTCTTTTAATTGAAATACTCCTACTGACAATAAATCCTAAGTCTGACTTGGTTTGCCATAATAAGGATCCCCAGCCATGTAGATTTTATTTTACCCTTCAGTAGAGACACAACTTCCTTTATTCTACTCTCATGGAATTCAAAATCTATGAGGAACCCAGTGAGCAGCTTGCCCAGTGGTAAAAATTTGGATGTAGAAATGAACAAAATGCCTTATTGATGAAGATGAACTCTAGGTTTTAAATTAACCACTTGTCACTAAGGTTTTGTGAAGATTTTCTGAGTTAAATATTTTGATCAAATAATATTGTAATTTAGATAATTATTAGATCAAGGTAGAGAGTCTTATTGTTCAATTATATTTTACCTATGGAATAGATTCTAAAATCAATGTTTAGAGTGAAAAATCAACCAAAAATTTCAAATAAAAATACTCAATATTATCTACAAAGTATTAACATTATTAATTATCAGGAAATGGCATACAGTTATTTGTTATAAAATGAACTGATTGCATCTATTGTATGAAGGCTATACAATGCAATCAACACTATTGAATGACATTCAACCAAAACACATAGTTGAATTTGTTCAAGTTAAATAAGCATATTATATTACATGACTATACTTATTTTGTAACCCACATAAAAGTGAGCACAGGCAGAAGATTTTAAAGCTAGCACACAAGTGAACACATTCACTTACTAGGTCAAAGTTATTGTAGTAACAAATCAAGATGGATTCTCTGTTGATCTTGGTCTTTGAGTGACTACAATGTGAAGGGTCTCCCTACTAATGTATGCTGGTCATTCAGCATGAGTGAAAATATATTTTGTGTTAAGTCACTGAAACTGGAGGGTTATGTGTTATTTCAGCAGCACATGGTATACCCTGATTGATATAATGCTATTTTGAATATTTTCTTTCTCCTCAAACTTTCAACATTTCCACTCTACTTCTGCAGCCCAGGAGATGACCTATTTCTCATTCTACTAAGAAAATAGTCCTTAGAAGATTACATCTTTACCCTTCCACTTATACTACAAGACCACTTTCAGAAGTACTCACATATTCTGTATTATTTTCTGTTAAAATGGAAGAGCTATCACTGTGTATGGAAAGAACTATCATGTCATGCCCTCTGACTTATTCCAGGTCTTGTTATCCTCATAATAATCCCTTCTGCCTCTTTCAACATCAAATTCACCCTCTCTGTTGGATTATTCCTGTCAGTATACACATGTGCTATAATATCATCTATTTTTAAGCCTTCTCAAAATCAGCTGCCTCTCCAGGTATATCTTCATCTTTCAGTGTATTTTATAGATAAATTTCAAACAGCATTTCCTTTGATGGCTTCATTCAATTTCTTACCTCCAGTGCTCTTCTGTTATCCCTTAATTCCCATTAGTCTACTGAATCAACAAAGTTTCCACTTACTACCATGTTGCCAAATCCAGTGATCAATTCCCATTCTTTTTTTTCTTTCTTTCTTTCTTTTTTTTTGGCCACACCATGTGGCATGTGGGATATTAGTTCTCCAAATGCATGCCCTCGACAGTGAAAGCACAGAGTCCTAACCACTGGACTGCCAGGGAATTCCCTCTCATTTCATTTTTAAATCAATCTCTCAAACCAACATAAGACATTGTTGATAAAGCTTTCCATCTTAAATTGCTCTTTCATTAGCTCTAAAAAACACTTCCCTTTTGAGAGAATGTCACTCCTTATTATTTTTTTAAACATCTTTATTGTAGTATAATTGATTTACAATGGTGTGTTTTTTCTGCTTTATAACAAATTGAATCAGTTATACATATACATATGTCCTCATATCTCTTCTCTCTTGCATCTCCCTCCCTCCCACCCTCCCTATCCCCCCCTCTAGGTGGTCACAAAGCACTGAGCTGATCTCCCTGTACTATGCAGCTACATCCCAGTAGCTATCTATTTTATGTTTGGTAGTGTATATATGTCCATGCCACTCTCTCACTTTGTCACAGCTTACCCTTCCCCCTCCCCGTATCCTCAAGCCCATTCTCTAGTAGGTCTGCCTCTTTATTCCCGTCTTGCCCCTAGGTTCTTCATGATTTTTTTTTTTTTTTTTTAGATTTCATATATATGTGTTAGCATACGATATTTGTTTTTCTCTTTCTGACTTACTCCACTCTGTATGACAGACTCTAGGTCCATCCACCTCACTACAAATAACTCAATTTTGTTCCTTTTTATGGCTGAGCAATATTCCATTGTATATATGTGCCACATATTCTTTATCCTTTCATCTATTGATGGACACTTAAGTTGCTTCTATGTCCTGGCTATTGTAAATAGAGCTGCCATGAATATTTTGGTACATGACCCTTTTTGAATTATGGTTTTCTCAGGATATATGCCCAGTAGTGTGATTGCTGGGTCATATGGTAGTTCTCTTTTTAGTTTTTTAAGGAACCTCCATATTGTTCTCCATAGTGATTGTATCAATTTACATTTCCACTAACAGTACAAGAGGGTTCCATTTTCTCTACCCCCTCTCCAGCATTTAATGTTTGTAGATTTTTTTGATGATGGCCATTCTGACCAGTGGGAGATGATACCTCATTGTAGTTTTGATTTGTATTTCTCTAATGATTAATGATGTTGAGCCCTCTTTCATGTGTTGATGGCAATCTGTATATCTTCTCTGCAGAAATGTCTATTTATGTCTTCTGCCCATTTTTAGACTGGGTTGTTTGATTTTTTGATATTGAGCTGCATGAGCTGCTTGTAAATTTTGGAGATTGATCCTTTGTCAGTTGCTTCATTTGCAAATATTTTCTCCCATTCTGAGGGTTGTCTTTTCATCTTGTTTACAGTTTCCTTTGTTGTGGAAAAGGCTTTAAGTTTCATTAGGTCCCATTTGTTTATTTTTGTTTTTATTTCCATTTCTCTAAGAGGTGGGTCAAAAAGGATCTTGCTGTGATTTGTGTAACAGAGTGTTCTGCGTACGTTTTCCTCTAACAGTTTGATATTGTCTGGCTTTACATTTAGGTCTTTAATCCACTCTGAGTTTATTTTTGTATATAGTGTTAAGGAGTTTTCTAATTTCGTTCTTTTACATGAAACTGTCCAGTTTTCCCAGCACCACTTATTGAAGAGGCTGTCTTCTCTCCATTGTATATTTTTGCCTCCTATATCAAATATAAGGTGACCATATGTGCATGGGTTTACCTCTGGGCTTTCTATCTTGTTCCATTGATCTATATTTCTGTTTCTGTGCCAGTACCATGCTGTCTTGATTACTGTAGCTTTGTAGTATAGTCTGAAGTCAGGGAGCCTGATTCCTCCAGCTCCGTTTTTCTTTCTCAAGATTGCTTTGGCATTTTAGGGTCTTTTGTGTTTCCATACAAATTGTGAAAATGTTTGTTCTAGTTCTGTGAAAAATGCCAGTGGTAGCTTGATAGGGATTGCACCGAATCTGTAGATTGCTTTGGGTAGTAGAGTAATTTTCACAATGTTTATTCTTCCAATCCAAGAACACGGTATATTTCTCCATCTATTTGTATCATCTTTAATTTCTTTCATCAATGTCCTATAATTTTCTGCATATAGGTCTTTCGTCTCCTTAGGTAGGTTTATTGCTAGATATTTTATTATTTTTGCTGCAATGGTAAATGGGAGTGTTTTCTTAATTTTACTTTCAGATTTTTCATCATTAGTGTATAGGAATGCCAGAGATTTCTGTGCATTAATTTTGTATCCTGCTACATTACCAAATTCATTGATTAGCTCTAGTAGTTTTCTGGTAGCATCCTTAGGATTCTCTATGTATAGTATCACGTCATCTGCAGACAGTGACAGTTTTACTTCTTCTTTTCCAATTTGGATATCTTTTATTTCTTTTTCTTCTCTGATTGCTGTGGTTAAAGCTTCCAAATCTATATTGAATAATAGTGGTGTGGGTGGGCAACCTTGTCTTGTTCCTGATCTTAGTGGAAATGGCTTCAGTTTTTCATCATTGAGGATGATGTTGGCTGTGCGTTTGTCATATATGACCTTTATTTTGTTGAGGAAAGTTCCCTCTATGCCTAATTTTTAGAGGGTTTTTATCATAAATTGATGTTGAATTTTGTTGAAAGCTTTCTCTGCCTCTATTGAGATAATCGTATGGTTTTTCTCCTTCAGTTTGTTAATATGGTGTATCACATTGATTGATTTGTGTATATTGAAGAATCCTTGCATTCCTGGGATAAACTCCCCTTGATCATGGTGTATGATCCTTTTAATGTGCTGTTGGATTCTGTTTGCTAGTATTTATTTATTTATTTATTTATTTATTTATTTATTTATTTATTTATTTTTGGCTGTGTTGGGTCTTCGTTTCTGTGTGAGGGCTTTCTCCAGTTGCAGTGAGTGGGGGCCACTCTTCATCGCAGTGCACGGACCTCTCACTTTTGCTGCCTCTCTTTTTGTGGAGCACAGGCTCCAGACGCGCAGGCTCAGTAGTTGTGGCTTACGGGCCCAGTTGCTCCATGGAATGTGGGATTTTCCCAGACCAGTGCTTGAACCTGTGTCCCCTGCATTGGCAGGCAGATTCTCAAACACTGCACCACCAGGGAAGCCCTGTTTGCTAGTATTGTGTTGAGGATTTTTGCACCTATGTTCATCAGTGATATTGGTCTGTAGTTTTCTTTCTTTGTGACATCTTTGTCTGCTTTTGATATCAGGGTGATGGTGGCCTCGTAGAATGAGTTTGGGTGTGTTCCTCCCTCTGCTATATTTTGTAAGAGTTTGAAAATGATAGGTGTTAGCTCTTCTCTAAATGTTTGATAGAATTCGCCTGTGAAGTCATCTGGTCCTGGGCTTTTGTTTGCCAGAAGATTTTTTTTTTTTTTTTTTTTTTTTTTTTTTTTTTTTTTTTTTTTTCTTTTTGCTGTATGCGGGCCTCTCACTGTTGTGGCCTCTCCCGTTGCGGAGCACAGGCTCCGGACGCGCAGGCCCAGCGGCCATGGCTCACGGGACCAGCCGCTCCGCGGCATATGGGATCCTCCCAGACCGGGGCACGAACCCGTATCCCCTGCATCGGCAGGCGGACTCTCAACCACTGCGCCACCAGGGAGGCCCCTGCCAGAAGATTTTTAATCACAGTTTCAGTTTCAGTGCTTGTGATTGGTATGTTCATATTTTCTATTTCTTCCTTGTTCAGTCTTGGAAGGTTGTACATTTCTACGAATTTGTCCATTTCTTCCAGGTTGTCCATTTTATTGGCATAGGGTTGCTTGTAGTTATGTCTCATGATCTTTTGTATTTCTGCAGTGTCAGTTGTTACTTCTCCTTTTTCATTTCTAATTCTATTGATTTGAGTCTTCTCCCATTTTTTCTTGATGAGTCTGGCTAATAGTTTATCAATTTTGTTTATCTTCTCAAAGAACCAGATTTTAGTTTTATTGATCTTTTCTATCATTTCCTTCATTTCGTTTTCATTTATTTCTGATCTAATATTTATGATTTCTTTCCTTCTACTAACTTTAGGGGTTTTTTGCTCTTCTTTCTCTAATTGCTTTAGGTGTACATTTAGGTTGTTTATTTGACATAATTCTTTTTTTTAAAGATAGGATTGTATTGCTGTAAACTTCCTTCTTAGAACTGCTTTTGCTGCATCCCATAGGTTTCGGGTCATTGTGTTTTCATTTCCATTTGTTTGTAGGTATTTTTTGATTTCCTCTTTGATTTCTTCATTGATCTCTTGGTTATTAAGTAGTACATTGTTTATCCTCCATGTGTTTGTATTTTTTACAGATATTTTTCCTCTAATTGACATCTAGTTTCATAACGTTGTGGTTGGAAAAGATACCTGTTATGATTTCACTTTTCTTAAATTTATCAAGACTTGGTTTGTGAACCAAGATATGATCTATTTCTGGAGAAGGTTCCATGAACACTTGAGAAGTATGTGTATTCTGTTGTTTTTGGATGGAATGTCCCTTAAATATCAATTAAGTCCATCTTTTTTAATGTATCATTTAAAGCTTGTGTTTCCTTATTTATTTTCATTTTGGATGATAGGTCCATTAGTGAAAGTGGGATGTTCAAGTCCCCTACTATGATGTGTTATTGTCGATCTTCCCTTCTATGGCTGTTAGCATTTGCCTTATGTATTGAGGTGCTACTATGTTTGGTGCATAAATATTTACAATTGTTATATCTTCTTGGATTGATCCCTTGATCATTATGTAGTGTCCATCTTTGTCTGTTGTAATAATCTTTGTTTTAAAGTCTATTTTGTCTGATATGTGAATTGCTACTCCAGCTTTCTTTTGATTTCCATTAGCATGGAATATCTTTTTCCATCCCCTCACTTTCAGTCTGTATGTGTCCCTAGGTCTGAGGTGAGTCTCTTGTAGCCAGCATACATGCAGGTCTTGTTTTTGTATACATTCAGCTAGTCTATGTCTTTTAGTTGGTGTAATTAATTCATTTACATTTAAAGTAATTATCAATATGTATGTTCCTATTACCATTTTCTTAATTTTTTTTCAGTTTGTTTTTGTAGGTGTTCTCTTTCTCTTTTTTCCTGCCTAGAGAACTTCCTTTAGCATTTGTTGTAAAGCTGGTTTCTTGGTGCTGAATTCTCTTAGCTTTTCCTTTCTGTAAAGCTTTTAATTTCTCCATGAAATCTGAAGGAAATCCTTGCTGAGTAGAGTAATCTTGGTTGTAGGTTTTTCTCCTTCATCACTTTAAATATGTCCTGCCACTCCCTTCTGGCTTGCAGAGTTTCTGCTGAATGATCAGCTGTTAACCTCATGGGGATTCCCTTGTGTGTTATTTGTTGTTTTTCCCTTGTTGCTTTTAAGATTTTTTCTTTGCATTTAATTTTTGATAGTTTGATTAATAGGTGTCTTGGCGTATTTTTCCTTGTATTTATCCTGTATGGGACTCTCTGTGCTTCCTGGACTTGATTAACTATTTCCTTTCCAATATTAGGGAAGTTTTCAACTATAATTTTTCCAATATTTTCTCAGGCCTTTTCTTTTCCTCTTCTTCTTCTGGGACCACTATAATTCAAATGTTGGTGCATTTAATGTTGTCCCAGAGTTCTCTGAGCCTGTCTTCAATTCTTTTCATTCTTTTTTCTTTATTCTGCTCTGCAGTAATTATTTCCACTATTTTATCTTCCAGGTATCTTATCCATTCTTCTGCTTCTGTTATTCTGCTATTGATCCCTTCTAGAGAATTTTTAATGTCATTTATTGTGTTGTTCATCACTGTTTGTTTGCTCTTTAGCTCCTTTAAGTCTTTGTTAAACATTTTTTGTTTTTTCTCCATTCTGTTTCCAAGATTTTGGATCATCTTTACTATCATTATTCTGAATCCTTTTCAGGTAAACTGTCTATTTCCTCTTAATTTTTTAGGTCTGGTTGGTTTTTGTCTTGCTCCTTCATCTGCTTTGTGTTTCTCTGTCTTCTCATTTTGCTTAATTTACTGTGTTTAGGGTCTACTTTTTGCTGGCTGCTGATTCGTAGTTCCTGTTGTTTTTAGTGTCTGTCCCTGGTGGCTAATGTTGGTTCACTGGGTTGTGTAGGCTTCCTGGTGGATGGGACTAGTACTTGTGTTCTGGTGGATAAGGCTGCATCTTGTCTTTCTGGTGGGAAGGTCCATGTCTTGTGGTGTGTTTTGGGGTTTCTGTGACCTTATTATGATTTTAGGCAGCCTCGCTGCTATTCGATGGGCTTGTGTTCCTGTCTTGCTAGCTGTTTTGCATAGGGTGTCCAGCACTTTAGTTTTCTGGTCATTGAATGAATCTGGTTCTTGGTGTTGAGATAGAGATCTCTGCGTGATTTTTGCTATTTGATATTCTGTGGAGCTGGGAGGCCTCTTGTGGACCAGTGTGCTGAAGTTGGCTCTCCCATCTCAGAGGCACAGCCCTCATGCCTGGCTGGAGCACCAAGAGCCTGTCATTCACAAGGCTCAGAATAATAGTGAGAAATAAAAGAAAGAAAGAAAGAAAGAGGAAGATAAAATAAAATAAAGTAAAATAAAATAAAATTATTAAAATAAAAAAATAAGTAAAAAAGATTTTTAAGTAATAAAGAAATTTTAAAAAATCTTGAAAAAGAAAGAAAGAAAGAAGAGAGCAGCCAAACCAGAAAACAAACCCACCAATGATAACAAGTGTTAAAAACTATACTTAAAAAACAAACAAAAAAAATGAAGAAAAACAGACAGAACCCTAGGACAAATGGTAAAAGTAAAACTATACAGACCAAATCATACACATTTGCATACACATACACACTCCCAAAAAGAGAAAAATGGAAAAGAAAGTATATATTGCTGCTCCCAAAGTCTACCTATTCAATTTGGAATGATTCGTTGTCTATTCAGGTATTCTCCAGATGCAGGGTACATCAAGTAGATTGTGGAGATTTAATCCACTGATCCTGAGGCTACTGGGAGAGATTTCCCTTTCTCTTCTTTGTTTGCACAGCTCCTGGGGTTAAGCTTTGGATTTGGACCCGCCCCTGCATGTAGGTCACCTGAGGGCATCTGTTCTTCACTCAGAGATGGTGGAGTTAAAGGAGCAGCTGCTTCCGGGGCTCTGGCTCACTCAGGCTGGGGGAAAGAAGGGGTATGGTGTTCAGGGCGAGCCTGTGGTGGCAGAACCTGATGTGACATTGCACCAGCCTGAGGAACACCATGTGTTCTCCTCGGGAAGTTGTCCCTGGATCATGGGACCCTGGCAGTGGTGGGCTGCACAGGCTTCTGAGTGGGGAGGTGTGGATAGTGACCTGAGCTTGCACACAGGCTTCTTGGTGGCTGCAGCAGCAGACTTAGCATCCCATGCCCATCTCTGGGAGCTGCGCTGATAGCCGTGGCTCGTGCCCATCTCTGGAGATCATTTAGGAGGTGCTCTTAATCCCCTCTCCTCATGCACCAGGAAACAAAGGGGCAAGAAAAAGTTTCTTGCCTCTTAGGCAGGTTCAGACCTTTTCCCGGACTCACTTCCGGCTACCTGTGGCACACTAGCCCCCATCAAGCTGTGTTCATGCAGCCAACCCCAGTCCTCTCCCTGGGATCTGACTGAAGCTCGAGCGTCAGCTCCCAGCCCCCACCCGCTCAGGTGGGTGAGCAGACATGCCTCTCGGGCTGGTGAGTGCTGGTCAGCACCAATCCTCTGTGTGGGAATCTCTCCGCTTTGCCCTCTGCATCCCTGTTTCTGTGCTCTCCTCCATGGCTCCAAAGCTCCCCCCACTCCTCCACCCACAGTCTCCACCCATGAAGGGGCTTCCTACTGTGTGGAAAGCTTTCCTCCTTCACAGCTCCCTCCCACTGGTGCAGGTCCCGTTCCTATTCTTTTGTCTCTGTTTTTTCTTTTGCCCTACCCAGGGACATGGGGAGCTTCTTGCCTTTGGGGAGGTCTGAGGTCTTCTTCCAGCATTCAGTAGGTGTTCTGTAGGAGTTGTTCCACTTGTAGAGGTATTTCTGATGTATTTGTGGAGAGGAAGGTGATCTCTGCATCTTACTCTTCTGCCATATTGAAGCTTCCACTCCTTACTCATTGGCTATGCCTTTTCTTATTCTTGACCTCCATGTATTGAAATGCCCCAAGCAAGACAATGCCTAGCACATAGTAGGTGCATAATAATATTCTTTTGGAATAAATGAATGAAGAACATTTAATACTAGTCCATTGCTCTTCAAATAAATTGGGAGCTTTTATTATACTATTGGTAGCTAGTAAGTTTGTCAGACAGAATGTGTTTTACTTACTAAAGGAAAGGTGTCATACACAACTTTAAATTATAGTATTATTAAACATTTATCAACCTATAACGTTATCAGTAATTTATTTTTTGATCTTCCTTCAACACATTTTAAGCTCTTTTAAGTGGCTCATTTTCTTTCCGTGCCTGGGCTCTTTTTCTAGTATGAGGCCTAGATGAATAAATTAGTGAATGAATGAATAAATAGCATCCATTTCAATTGTGTTGAGTGTTAAGTAACGAAATAACACATGTCATTTTCACATCATCTTCTATTGAACCATAATTTCTAGCTGCATTATTTGAGTGATTATTTAATGAGCCTAAATATAAGAGCTTATATTTTTCTCACATTTAATTTTATCTGACAATTTTTAGGTTCTTTTTTCTAGCCAGGACTTTTTAGGTTTTCCGTTGTCTGTTCAAGGTTTCAGTTATCTAATATTTGATTCACTTTTACCCAAATAACTTAGGAAAAAGGTGTTGACCAGAGGAAAGTCAAGGGCATCTTGTCTCTTAGAAATCTCCTTTTGTGTTGAAAATGAGACATTAATCAATCTCTGTAGACCAACACAGAGTAAGTCATTCATATGTTATTTTGGAACTACTTATATCATATTCACTTTTAGATCCTTTATCTTAAATTAAAGGTGTCTTCAACTAAGCCCATACTTGTTTCCATTTTTTTTATCTTTTATATAGTATTTTCATACTATGAGTGTTTCAAACAGTGAGTTTTCACTCACTGTGACAGGAAAGATTATAGTTGTATGTAAAAATATTAACTAACAGTGTGTGGTATAACCCAAGTAATCATGAACCCACAGCAAAACAGTGGTGTATGACTGCAGGGCTCATTCAGTAGCCCAGTCAAGTCAATAAGGTTCCAGTCTTTTCCCACCATTTTTTTTTTTTTTTAGTTATTATGATTATTTTCTTCATCCAAGTCACTATGCCTTTCTGAAATAGTAGCTCTAAGGATTATGTTCCTGAGCTATTTTCAATATAAGAATGAGAAAGTAAGGGAAAAAGATATTTACTTTTATCAGAGAGAACCACAGTCTCCCCTATCATGTTTGTTCAAATATCTCTTTGGCCTTAATTAGCTCACACAGCCTCCTCTAGCTTCAAGAGAAGATGGACACATCAGGCAAAGGGAAGGAATTGTTTTGACTGACTTAATGAATCATACTTTAATCTTTGGGGCTAGCCAGCACTACCATCCCAAACAAACCAGGATTCTGCCAGCAAGCCTACTTGAGTAGGCAACTAGCATGACTGCTACACTTTCCATCCTTTTCTCTGCATTCATAGGGGTATTTTCTTACTTGAGCAAGTCACAGGACTAACCTCGAGGTTATTGTAAAAGTACTCTCTATTTGCTTTCTGAATGCCAGTTTCTTTTGCCACCAGTCAATCTCCCTTTATTTGTGCCATAATAGCCTCTTTAAAAAAAAAAAAAAAACTATCTCAATAGTCTTGCTGTTGTCTGTCTGCATACACGTCTCTTACACCATATTCAGTTTTATTCTTCCTCAGTATCTGGCATGTAGAGGATGATTAATAAATATTTCTGCAGCAAATGAATAAATGGTTACATGGTTGTCAGAAGACCATTCTGAAATGCTGTGTCTATCACAACACTTTTCTATACCTTTCAGGGTATGTAAAACACATACCTTCTCACCTTCAATTCTCATTACTCTTCAATAAGCTCCCTGAGATTTATCTCTCTAATGGTCTTCTCACAGTCCCATATAAACTATATTCTATTTAATGGCATTTCCTATGTGAAAGTGATTTATGTATTATAAAATGATATAAGAGTAGTGATTATTTTGAGTAGCTTCACCTCCATGTGCATACTTATATTTCTAACATGTGAAAATCCCTTTCTTTTCCTCTCCTTTCCCCCCCAAATCTTTGTGGGTTTTTTTTTTTTTTTTTTTTTTTTTTTTTTTTTTTTTTCAGTATGCGGGCCTCTCACTGTTGTGGCCTCTCCGGTTGCGGAGCACAGGCTCCAGACATGCAGGTTCAGCAGCCATGGCTCACGAGCCCAGCCGTTCCGTGGCATGTGGGATCCTCCCGGACCGGGGCACAAACCCGTGTCCCCTGCATTGGCAGGTGGACTCTCAACCACTGCGCCACCAGGGAAGCCCCAAATCTTTGTTTTTTGACCCTCCTATTGCTGACTCTGTCAGTGACCCACCCACATGCTCAAAGTACTCATCTTCACACACTAAAGGCTGATATTTGTAACATCTGGAACTCTCTACCCAAGAACAATTTTTTCTGGCTGAGGGAGCAAATTCCATGTGTATACAACCAACCAGAAGTACTGAAGAGTTAATGCCTCTTGGAGCAGCCCTTAGCTAATAATAGATGGGAAATTTGTGAATAAATATCTCAACTTCCTCATCCCTCACCTGGAGTAACTGTGAGGTATGTTGTATATGGTCTTCCAGAATACCCAGTGGGATTGAGTCCCAGTTGTGCACAGTGGTAGCTTGTTATTTTGCCACATATTATGTGGTTTCCACTTTTTCACTTTACCTGTTTATTTTCCTTTCCCTGTCTCATTTTCCCATTTCTCTGTCATTACTTTCTGGGATCTTGTCTTAAATAAACTCCTTGATGTTAACTCCTTGTCTCAGTGTCTTCACTTCAGCTTCCAAGGGAACCCAGACCAATCTACCAGACTAACCCACACTAATAGCCAGACTAACACACCTGTCTTGAGTGACGCCATTCATATGACTTTCACTGATATTCAGGCCAGTATTCATTTCCTCTTCTACTTCTTGTTGCTGAAGGTCACTCCATTTTTTTCTTCCAAATAGTTTAGTACTTGATTGAACTCTCTTATAAGATTCTCAAAATGTTGTTTGTACCATTGTTTATTATGTTCAATAAAATCCCAAGGAAGTTGCTACACAGTATCTTATAGATATTCTCTATAACTTCAAACCACCTGTCATAGACTGGTCAAGGGAGAAGTATACCCCAAGTGCCCTCTGTTTGGTTAATTGGCTATTGCAAGTTCATGATATACCATCAACTTCTGATAATTCAAAAGAAGTTGAAACCCCAGACTTTCACACAAAAACTGTTAATTTCTAATGTTTCAGCTCATTAATATTTTCAAATTATATCTGAATTTGGATACTGACTTTGGCAACTAATTATTGGGTGATGATTTTGGAAATGTCATTTAACTTCTCTAAGCCTCAGTTCCTGCACTGGATAAATGGAGCTAATTATCTCTACCTCATAGAAAAATCATGACATGAGAGCATATATTAAAAATCATAAAGGATAGATGTGATAGTTGATGGGAAGACAGACCACAGCAATGTTAAAGTTGGGTGGTGCAAACAAGGCAGTCAGTGTGATCAGCAGTATTACAGATATATGTAAACGATAAAGTCTTTGAAACTATCCCACCAAGAGTGGAGTCCTTGACCAAAACTTCATTGTAAGGTTGGTTTCAAAGGAAAAATGTTATTCTGAGAGGAGTTCCTGCAAGCAGCACAGTAAGGAAGTTTAGTTTAGAAGCATAGAGTTCAGGAGAAACAGAGCAAGAGTAGTCATAGTGGGAGAGAAGAGATTATGGTGAGAGAGTCCCCCTAGCTAACTGAGAAGTCTAGTGATGTGAATACAAACATTAAGACAGGGAAGAGAACCAGTACTGGGACAAATACTCTGCTTTCAGCCACCTGTCTCTTGAGTGAGGAGAAATGGATACATACACAAGATTATACATGATTAAAGTTGTGTGCAAACGGTTAGAAGCATGTTACATGAAGTTTCAAACATAATTCACACCAGGCTATTTTATTTCTTAGTTCTTTTGCCCTATGTTTTTGCTTGTATATTTCACAAATACTTATGGTAAAGAAACATTTCAAGGAAAACAGATGACTGAATTCATTATTCAGACTCTGCTACCTCAGAGAAACTTCTGATCATTTTGTTGGTTCTTGACTAACTCTTTAAGGTCACTGTTTAGACTCTCTATTTTCATCTAGGGAGATGTAACCTTTCTTTGAAAAAATCTATAGAGACTATCTCTTTTACTACTTTTCTACAGCTATTATGAGAAATCCCTTAGTGTCTCATTGATGCTAAGTATAAAAATTATGGCAAATATGGAAATGCAATAAGAATATTCTGATGCTGTTGGCACACATTGATTTGTGGATACCAATCAATAGAAAATTTAATGAACATTTATGGTTGAAATCCCTTTTTCTTAATAGTTATCTTGAAAACCACCTTCCAACTGAGCACTATTTGTGAGTTATTACAATGCTTTCTGTTAATTTGTTGTTCAGAAAAAATTTATTTGGATAATTCTCTACAAAGGGACATCTGCTTTCTCTGTATGCTGTTGGAGCTAAATTCTGATGACCTTCAGGGCCAGTAAGTTTCTGACAAATTGTGGCTGAGATGGGAGTGGACTTTAATTACATGTCTAGAGGAGGACTGCTGGATTATATTAGTGAATATATTAGTATTTATGGAAATGTAAAAATATCCAAATGATTCAGCTCATAAGACTAACAAAAACAAATCTTTCCTTTGAAAATCACCTTGGTCATTTTGTTAATAGAGTCAGTTGACTTCTATGCTCTCTGCAACAAACTGTTATAAAACATTTTGCAAGAGACCTGTGAGTGCAGGATAATGTTAACTTACAATTAAACTCTGACACAGCCAAGGAGAAGAAATGTGTCTTTCAAGTGAAGAATCTCTGCTCTATTTAATATTGATGCTTTCCCTTACCCAGTCAAATATTTATTGTGCCCTGCTATGCATCTGATACACCATAAGATAAATGAGGTGTATAGAAGTAAATGAGATACAGAATCTGGCCTAAAAATACTCAGAACCTATTTCAGGAGGCAGATATATAATAAATGTAATATTGTGTGATAAGTGCATTGCTAGAAATGATAAGAGTGATCAACTCTGTGAGATGGGCGTAAAGATGGATTTTGAGAACGCTTCTAAGTCAAGGTGACAGTTGAGTTGTGTCTTAAAGGATGATTAGGGGTTCTATAGGTCAAAAAGATGACATAATTCAGACAGAAGATACAGAATTGTCTTGATTAGAGCAGAGCAATCATAATTCAAATGAGTGTAGCTGTGTTCACTAAGACTATATGTTAAAAAACAAGTCATGAGATGGATATGGCTCATGGGCTATAGTTTGCTAACCTCTGCAATAGTGAATCCTTTCCCAGTAAATATTTGAATTTTTTTTTTTTTTTGTAGTCACAACCCTTCCATGTCAAGCTGAAGTGCATACAGGAAACCTCAACAAATCTTCCAAGGCTCAAACACACAGCTCCTTTCTTGTCCTTGGGCCAGAATTCTCTTCTCCATATTCTTGGCATGCCTAAAAATTACCTGCCCTTATGTTTGGAGAAAAACATGGTTCGAAAAGATACATGCACCCCAATGTTCATTGCAGCATTGTTTACAATAGCCAAGACATGGAAGCAACCTAAATGTCCATCGACAGATGAATGGATAAAGAAGATGTAGTGCATATATACAAGGGGATATTACTCAGCTATTAAAAAGAATGAAATAATGTCATCTGCAGCAACATGTATGGACCTGGAGATTACCATAATAAGTGAACTAAGTCAGAAAAAGACAAGATATCATATGACATCGCTTATATGTGGAATCGTAAAAAAAAATGATAAAAATGAACATATTTACAAAATAGAAACAGACTCACAGACTTAGAGAACAAACTTATGGTTACCTGGGGGGAAGGTTGGAGGTGAGGGATAGATTGGGAGTTTGGGATTGACATGTACACACTGCTATATTTAAAATAAAATGCCTTTCCATGAGAAGAAAAAATACCTGCCCTCAGGAATCAGCTGAGAATCCTTTTAATCAGACAGGTCATCCCTTGCTCAACATCACTAATCATTAGAGAAATGCAAATCTAAACTACAGTGACTTATCAACTCACACTGGTCAGAATGGCCATCATCAAAAAAATCTACAAAAATAAATGTTGGAGAGGGTGTGGAGAAAAGGGAACCCTCTTGCTCTGTTGGTGGGAATGTAAATTGATACAGCCACTATGGAGAACAGTATGGAGGTCCCTTAAAAAACTAAAAATAGAACTACCATACAACCCAGCAATCCCACTACTGGGCATATACCCTGAGAAAACCATAATTCAAAAATAGACATGTACCACAACATTGCAACACTATTTACAATAGCCAGGACATGGAAGCAACCTAAGTGTCCATCAACAGATGAATGGAGAAAGAAGATGTGGCACATATATACAATGGAATATTACTCAACCATAAAAGGGAACGAAACTGAGTTATTTGTAGTGAGGTAGATGGACCTAAAGTCTGTCATACAGAGTGAAGTTAAGTCAGAAAGAGAAAAACAAATACCATATACTAACACATACATACGGAATCCAAAAAAAAAAAAATGTTTCTGATGAACCTAAGGGTAGGACAGGAATAAAGCTGAAGACATAGAGAATGAACATGAGGACACGGGGAGGGGGAAGGGTAAGCTGGAATGAAGTGAGAGAGTAGCACTGACATATATACACTACCAAATGTAAAATAGATAGCTAGTGGGAAGCAGGTGCATAGCACAGGGAGATCAGCTAGGTGCTTTGTGACCACCTAGAGGAGTGGGATAGGGAGGGTGGGAGGGAGATGCAAGAGGGAGGGTATATGAGGATATATGTATATGTATAGCTGATTCACTTTGTTATATAGCAGAAACTAACACAATATTGTAAAACAATTATACTCCAATAAAGATGTTTAAAAATAAATAAATAAATGCAATGATAACATTTAAAAAAATACCGAAAGGTCATCGTTGATCCCTATTAAATTTATGTCTCCTGTGTTTTCCTTTCTCATAAAGTATTATGCATTTTTCTTCAAAATCATAATTTATCTGATTTTATTGACATATTCATATTTATTGGCTTACAGTTTCTCTTGTGTTCTTCCATAAATTCAATGAAGCCACAGATCTTCCTTGTATTGTTCCAGGTTACCAACATAATGGATAACACATTAGCTCACAATGGGCATTTGACAGATATTTTGAGTAGGATCGACTGGATCTGAGATGCTGATCTGAACAAAGGAAGAAACTCTGATTTTTTAGCTCTAACTTTTTAGTGATTAAAGCCCAATCAATGTAGAAGATCAGATAAGGTGAATAGAAAATGTGAAAAGAAAGAAGATTGAGGACAGAACTGGGAAAGCCTAATGCATTAGGGAAGAGACTGAGAATGAAATGTCAGGGAAGCATGACCAAGAACAACAGAGGAGAGTAGCACATGCAGCTAAGAAGGAAAACACATTAGGAAAAACTGAGCAAGCGACAGAGCCAAATGCCTCAGAAAAGTTGAGTCAGTGTGGACAATCATTAATCTATGTCTCATATGTTGATTATTTTTTGAGTTAGAGGAAAATAAATATTCCTCCCTTGAAAGTTAATTAATACAATACCTGTGTATATATGTGGAATGACTCTCAGCTCTGCTTAGAAGTTCCTAGAGATATATGCTGTCATTTCCCATGGTCATCCTCTTTTTGGAGCATTATTATCACTTAATATTGACACTAATATTATGGAGAAGTGCCCCTCAGACATTCCCCTTTCTCCATTTTTTTTTATATATGATATCTTCTCTGTCAGATTACTGCATCTCATTCAAAATGTCAATTTCCCCAAGAGTATAGGCATAAAAGTCCATTATTTCTTTCAGAAATTAATCTTTAGTGCTAATTATGTTCAAGTCCTATAGCTACTTACTAAGGATATTTTTAAAAATAACAAAAATGTGGTCTCTGCCTTTATGAAGCTTACATTCTAATGTATCAGAGATAGAAACAAAATAATTGTGTAATAAATTCTCCACAGTTAATTAGAATAAATGTTATGAAAGATATAAGTTGAGGAAGTGTCTAACAGGAAGAATGAGATTGGGAGAAATGAAGAACAGGAGTATGCAAGATAGCATTGGATAGAAAATGTATGAAAAATATGCCTACTGTAGGGAAGTGTCTATAAGTCATGAAAAGGCAAGGCCTATTCAAGGAACCACACACACACACACACACACATACATACACACATACACAAAGACTAATGTAACTAGCATATAGAAACTGAAGGGCAAAGTGGTATGAAATTAAGCTGTTAGGGTAGGCAGGGTAGGATCACACATAATATATCTATGACCATATGAAAATATCAATCTCTCTCCTATATAAAGAATTGATTGTGGTATAAGAATAGAAGCAGGGAGAGCTACCTGGATGCTATAGAAATGCTTCAGGTGAAAATGCTGGCTGGTGGTTGTAGTGGAGAGGGACTGATACAGCTAGATTAATATGCATCAGAAGGAACAGTTAAAGGACCTGGTAGTGTTTTAAGATTAATGGCATAGTAACTGGATTCTGTGACTGTTCTGGCCCAGAGTAAGTCCTCCATAAAGGTGAGCAGAATTATAATTATTATAATCCATGCAGGATCCCAAAACATCTTGACCTACTGAATATTAAACAGTTCCTAGAACTTGCTGTCAAGTGAATAATCATCTCCTGATACCAGGAGAAGTGACACACTAGCAGGTTCCTGGATATTCTTCAATCCAATTTTGAATGACATCCTTTGCAGGGTCACCCTTTTTTCCTGATGAACTTGCACCCTGCCTCTGCATAGATGTACCCTTTCACAGATATATCAAGGTTGCTGTTCTATGTTGATCTGCAGATAAAATGTAGGATGAATTTCCTGGGTTCAGCTACCCTTGTTGCTAAGAGCCCAGTGACTTTGTCTTCAGTACCATATTTACACTCAAAGTTTCCCCTAATTTTCTTTAACTGTAGTGCTGAAATCACATCAACAAGAGCCAACTTTCATTTGGGCAAAGTGCCTTTGGAAATCTTCATTGTGTGTTCCACATTATAGCTGCACCATCAGTAAGTTAACTAATGAACCTGTTTCCAACAATATCGTATTGACAGCATAGCTCTGAAAAATAATCAGCATCAACCACAGCAGAATTTGAATTAATCAACAGTGAAATTTACAATTTTTAATAATGACTAATGTCCATGGTGAAAAGGACACTTGGCAATTCAACAATTTCTTTATATCTTGCAGTTTTTAAGTGAAGCCAAGCTTGTGAGAAATCTTAGTAGGGCCTCATCAATGAAGTTTCAAAGTGATCACCTGTCAAGGCTCTGATTTGTTTGCTGTAAATAACATGATGAATGGACAGAGAACTAGAGTAAAGGTCAAGAGAAACTAAATGTCTTCAATGGACGGCTTCTGAGCTTATAACATTTAGCCTGATTTAAATCTATGTTCATATAAATCCTGGGAAATAGGCTTGCAGATGCCAAGACCTTAAAATTCTACAAGGCAATCATTTCAATTATTTGGATTCTTCAAATTCCAAGGTGGTATTGGCGTGCATTTATTACCTTTTACGGCCACATTTGCTTTTGAATGAGATCTCATTTTGTCATAGTCGATAGTTCAACCATTATGTGTTCAGCAAGGTCACTCTTCTGAATGCTGAATGTACCAGAAATTCTTCCCTGAGTGTGATCGAGTAATTGGGGGATGAGCACCCCTTCCACAAACAGTTCTTTAATGAAGCCAAAGTGACTCAAGTAGGCAAAATCCTAAGTTGCTGCAATAGAATGGAATAAAACTACTATTAAGAGTTAAATAAATATATCATAAGTTCCTTCGTAAAAAATCTTTTTTGAGCCTCCTCAATATTACAAGAACTATTCTAAAAAAAACACAGGTGCAGCAGTAAACAAAACAGTCAAAAGTCCCCACTCTTTGATCTTTATTTCTAGTGATAAGAGACAGAGAAAAAATCACATTTTATTCATATGTGTGTGTGTGTACATATATATATATATATACATATATATATATATATATATATATATATATACATGTATATATAGGCCTATATATACATGTATATATATAGGCTTGCTAGGAAAGTCCTTTCTTAGAAGGTTATATTTAAACAGCAATTAAAAGGATCAAGCCATATTGATGTATAAATACCTGAGGGAAAATGATTATAGAAAGAGAAAATGACAAACATTAGGACATTGAGACTTTGAGGAATAGCTAGAAGCTGAGTACAACTGGAGTGTAGTGACATAATGGAAGCTGATAGATGATAAGTTCAGAGAAGTAACTAGAGTCCTTATTGTGTAGGTCTTTGAAGACATCTGTAAGAATGCTGCTTTTTCCTATGAATGAGGGACACTATGGCAGATTAAGCATGGTCACAGAATCTTTGACATTCTTTCCATTGTACAGTTGCATGTACGTCCCCTTTCCTTGAATCTGGGTGACTGTTTATTGACTGCTTTTGCCAACAGAACACAGAAGAAGTGACACTGTGCCAATTTCCGGGCCCAGGTTTTTACAGACTTGCAGCTTCCCTGTCCTGTTATTTAGAAGACTTGTTCTTGGAACCCAGGCATCGTACTCTCAGAAGCCCAACCCTCATGGAGAAACTGTATATAAGCAACCTGATTGACAGCTAGCTGAGCTCCCAGTCAATTGCCAGAATCTCCTGCCAGCCATGTGGAAGAGTTACCTTGAATATCCAGCCCAGTCAAGCCTTCAGGTGACTCCAGCCCCAGTCACTCTCTGTTAGAATTCAGCACTCACAGGAAAGACCTCCCAAGCCGGGGCCACTCAGCTGAGACTAGTCAACTCACAGATCCATGAGAGATAATTTAAAAATATGTTGTTTAAAACCATGATATGTTAGTGTAATTTGTTAGGCGGTGATAGATAGCCATAACAGTATTTACTGCAGGTTTCTGAGTGGAGTCATGATCTGACTTAAATTTTAAGAGAATCACTCTTCTTACTGTTTTATAAATAGACTGTGATAGATAAGAATAGGCAAGTTAGAAGGCTGTTATAATCCTGATGTGAGGATAGAGCAACTTAGACCAGCGTGGTTAAATATGAATGTAGTAAGAAGCAGTCAGATTCTGGTATGTTTTTATTTATTTATTTATTAACATCTTTATTGGAGTATAATTGCTTCACAATGGTGTTAGTTTCTGCTTTATAACAAAGTGAATCAGCTATACATATACATATACCCCCATATCCCCTCCCTCTTGCATCTCCCTCCCACCCTCCCTATCCCACCCCTCTAGGTGGTCACAAAGCACTGAGCTGATCTCTCTGTGTTATGCAGCTGCTTCCCACTAGCTATCTATTTTACATTTGGTAGTGTGTATATGTCCATGTCACTCTCTCACTTCATCCCAGCTTACCCTTCCCCCTCCCCATCTGGTATGTTTTTAAAGTACAGACAACACAAATTGTTAATTGATAAACTATGGGGTATAAGAGAAATAGAAGAATGAAGAAAGGTTCCAAAATTTTTATCTAAGAAACAAAATTTTGGCAGCTAGCAGGAGTGTGGAAAATAAGATTTTGGTTTTGGGGATGTTAATTTTGAGGTGTAAATTAGACATCTATGTAGAAATAGCAATTCATATATATATGTATGCATATGTATTATATATATATATATATATATATATATATATATATATATATATATATATATATATAATAGGTGGAAATACCATGCCAGAGATAGACATGTAGTAGTCATCAGTGACTGCATGAGACCAGCAAGAAGGGCCATAGATAAATAAGAAAAGAAGCCAGGTAATTTTGCCCTGGGATACTCCTACTTTAAGTGATTAGAGAGAAAAGAACAAACCAGAACAGGAGGTTTTCAAAAATGGCCAATGAGGTAGAAGTGATGTGAGGAGAGTGAGGACAAAGGAAGAAATTGAATAAAAGATGAAAGAGGGGATGACTCTCAAATGATGCTGACAGGTCAAGTTAGATGAGGACTGAATTGATCACTGGACTTAACAATATGAAAATCATGGCGACCTTGACAAAGTAGGCTCTGTGGGATGGTATAGGCAAAAACCCATTTGGACTGGGTTCAAAAGAAAATGGAGAAGAGAAATTAGAGATGCAAACATAGGTAATTCTTTCAAGGAGCTTTGCTGCAATAGGAGAAAGACAGAGGGACTGTAGCTGGAGGAGTAGTGTTCAGAGAAGTAGAGAGATTTTCATTTTGTTTTTTAAGGTAAGATGAGTAACAACATGTTAGCATGCTGATAGGAGTGAACCAGGAGACAGAGAAAATTGGGTATAGGACTGAGGGAAGAATGGCTGGAGCAATGTCTTTGAGGGGAAAGTTTACCAAAGGTATTAGGAGAGATGACAGAATATGTTGAACTGATATAATAATCCTGATGTTGTTAATGGAATGGTGAGACTAGTTCTAAGTCAAATAGGTCATCAGCAGAAAGTGATAATTGAACCAAAATGTTGGATGCTTGAAGAGAGAAGAGGAAGTATGACATAGTTGTCCAGAGAGAGGGAAATTAATTAGACTAAGACATGTGTCTGATCACTGGGGTCTACTAAGACCTCTGATTTTTTGTTTGTTTGTTTTTTATTTGTTTTGACTACCTTCTTTCAACAAAACTCTCAGATTAATTTAATCAACATTTACTGAGTACTTGGTTTGTGGATGATAAAGAATTATGGGCAGAAAGCTTCTGAGAACCGTTTTGATACAAAGGCAGGAAAGTTTGATGTTTGACACTGGTTACAAAGGCATGACCTTACTCTGGGAATTCTTTAGTACTCATTAGAGAGGCATTTTTATGACTCAGATTTAGCATCCACTTAGCATTCATAGTGAGCTGAGAGTTTTATGGAAAATATAAACAACATTCTCCCTGCTTTTATGGAGCTTTATAGGCTACTCTGTGTTTTTGTCAAGTACCTAATAAAGACAAGAAGAACTTGTTCTAAATTGCTGTTGTAACAGTGCAAGAACTGGGATTTTGTTACTATGAAGTTTAAGTACTTTGCAAATAAATTCAAATCTAGCTAATAAGTTTACTTCTTAAATTATCTTTCTTCAATAAAGCCTACTTCATCTTGAAACATATGCCTTCCTGGAATCCCCAAAATGCTAATGACCCTCCATTCATCATCCCTAATTTCTTATCAGAAACATATTACATTTTCTTCTTATAAATCTTTATTCTGATCAAAGAGTCAAAGAGATTAATCTTGTTTCCAGGTAGGAAAATTTTTCATTCTTCAACTTGAATTGTAATTGCAGTTTTGTTTTCAAATTCAGTAGTATATGCTAGGGGAAAAAATGTGCGTAGCCTGCATAATCACTTTACCAACACAGCCATTTTGTAGTGACATTTGCATTTACCTTAGTAAGAAGGCCCACAAAAAACTCATATATTCTCTTTCTTTCTCTATGTAATTTGAAACTCAGTAGTTTTCTTTTTTCCAAAATATTTATATTCATTGAATAAAAAGTGGCTGAGGGTTCTTACTAAAGTTATAAATGTCTTTTTCTTCTCTGAATTTGGCTCTCTACTTTATATTGTATTCTTGAACTGTTTTGCTTGCAATCCTTCCTAAATTTCATCACGACAGTTCTCAGACATTGGTATTCTTTTGAAGAACTTTTTGTTTTGTATAGATAGAAACATAACTTGAAAGCAATTTTAAAGCCTCTTTCCACCTACAAACTTTGAAAAAACAATCTGAAAGTGTGTCATACAACATCTGGCTGGCGAGCTTCCTCGTTTTAGTTATACTAACACAGATCATGCAAACTGATGCATTAAATAACAGCACCTAAATTCTGTTGTCAAGCATCTTCTCTTCTTTGGGGCTGCTGCCCCAAAACAAGGTCTCTTAAAGTGTTTTCATTTGGACCTAAAAGAACCTTGGAAGAAACCTTAGGGATTTTGAGTTTGACTCCTTAATTTTTCAAATGAGCTAGGAATTTTGAGACTTGCCCAAGCTTATAAAGGTAATGCAGGGACCAATAAGCCCTAATCCATCTCTTCATTTTTCACTTCACTGTTCTTTCTGGTACACCACACCAGAATGAATAAATAACTACACCATCCATGTCTGTGCATTTTAGAACTCTAATTACACTGATGCAATTTAAGATTGTACTGATAACTGGGCTTTTGGATACTTCTAGTTTATCTAAAATCTCATGACTAAGGCACCACTGCCTTAGTCTGGCTTAATTTTAGGAACATCTATAATGGATATTTGTTAGATGTCCCCTGATAATTAGAAATATCTGGTATGCCAATTGGCCAGGATTGGTGGTGGCAAATGTGGCTGTTAGGAAACTATTTAGAAGAGGGATCCAAAAGCTGTCCAGGAATAATTTATCCTTAAATAAGAGAAAGTGAAGAAGTATACAAGCTATAAAAATTGCAGTCAGAACTAGACAGGGTTTCATAGAACTGCAAAATAACCAGCATTCAGATTGTTCTCTGAGCCAATCTGCTTACAGTGGTTTACAAGAGGATGTTGTCTCAGTAATCTCAGCCATGCCTTGGGGATATGACACACCACCAGCAGTATCAGTGGAATAAGGTGGCAGCAACAGTGTCACAATCACGTGAGCACAAACCTTTTGACCTTGGGTGTTGGCAACTTTGTTAAGGGTAGTTGTGCCTTAGTCATAGCTCTCTTGCTGTCCATGTCAGTATCTTCTCTCTTGAAGAGAACTGGAAGAGAAGAGAAGGAAAAGTGTGAATCACTCAATAGTCATGAGGAATCTAAAAGCAAAAGGACTGTCCCTATAAGAAGTTCTGAAAGTTTTCAGAAGAACATTGAAGAGAACTCAGATTTTATGACTTGTGGAGAGTCTGACTCAGACGAAGTTTGGTATTATAAATCCCCATTTGGGGACACTTACTTGGGGTAACCACTGGTTAGTGATAGCTGGTGAACTTGAAATACTTCTGAAGGGAATCAGGCAGTCGTCAGCAGGCTAGAGGGTCCTGACCTGTTCAGGGGAAAGAAGAACAGGTGTAAAAGAGGGCCATTGCTTTGCAGAGTTTCCTTGTAGAGGCTTGACATTTAAAAAAAAAATTATCATGCTTCCTGGTGGGTGTGTTGTGATTCTGATATGGATACTATAAAATTGGGATAAAATTTTTAATGCAATGAGTATATCTAACAATCAGGCTATTTCTTTCTTAAGTAACATACATTATATTTATCTTATTCCAAAAGTAACTTAAACTGAAAAAAGTAGGAGAATCCTGAACTATAGAACAAGAAAAGCAAATAATTTTGGCATGCAGTGATAAGTATGTTAACATTTTCCTAGTTATGGTTGTATGCATGTATGCATTGTTATTATTATTATTATTTTTGCTGCATGCGGGCCTCTCACTGTTGTGGCCTCTCCCGTTGCAGATCACAGGCTCCGGACGTGCAGGCTCAGCGGCCATGGCTCACAGACCCAGCCGCCTCACGGCATGTTGGATCTTCCCGGACTGGGGCACGAACCCGTGTCCCCTGCATCGGCAGGCGGACTCTCAACCACTGCACCACCAGGGAAACCCTGTATGCATTCATTGATCAATCTATATCTGTTGATTTTTTTCTTTTTTGATAAAAGTAGTTTAAGCATTTAGTACATGTACTATTTTCTTGCATATTAAAAAAATCTTCCTCCATATAAAGACACGTAGTTGAGTACTCTTTTAAATTGCTACAATCTTTATTTATGTGTTTCAAAATCATGCTGGCCTGTTGAAGATTTAAGACAATGATTGTGCCACAGATAGTGTGAAAATATAATAATAACAAGGATAATAATGATCATAGCTGATGGTTATTAGGACTTACAAGGTGATGTATCTATACCTCCACAATTTAATTATAGCAACATTATGATATTATGAGTTAAAGTGTGCTCTTATTTCCATTTCACAGAAGAATAATTAAATGAGCAACTTGTTTGGAGTTACACACATCCAATAGGATTCAAATCCAGATTCAAATCTTTATTCTAGTTCAAGCTGTATATATAAAGCTATGTTAATACAATAAGCTAACGCAACTGGACAAAAGGTTACTACAGAGAAATTCAGAGGAATAGAAGCCATTTTCAGAAGGATGGATGAGTCCAGGGAGAGTTTACGTGGTGGGAGAAATGTCCTTTCAGAGGAAGAATTCCTTGAGACTTTTCATGGAGAGGCAACTAATTATTTTGAAAATCTATAGAAGAATTTCTTAGAGTTTTCCAGTCTTTATGGGCATTATCAGATCAACGATTAGTGACATGTCCTATGTTGATAACCGTTAATACAGATGCTCCCAACAATGCTTTATTCAACTTCTAATTTACCAGTAAATTGCACATTAAGTCCCACTAAAAATGCTCAAAATAGCAATTCAGCTGCAAACTAAGAATATTAATCAACACCTTTCTTGTTTCTAGGAGGAATTCCCACTAACTAGAGCACAGACCAAGGATGACTGAGGAACTCTTAGTCTTCAGCTCGGGTTCTAAACTCTGAAACAAACAAAGCTTGAGAGTTAAGAAAAAGACTCACATATATCAATGGTGAAACCTGAACTGAGAGACCCTATTCCTTGGCCAACCTGAAAACTTTACTAGCACCCCCATCCTACTGTCAGGAAACTATTTTCTGAATAGCAAAAGGTCTGTAAGATCTCTCTCTCATGAACTATTCTCCTTACACCCAATGGGTCAGTGGCTAATTAGTACACACCTACCCTCTACAGTCCCCATGCTGGTTAAATTCCTCGTATATCCAGATATATGATTTGGAAAGGTACTTGTCCTCAAGGAGGTGAGAGTTGTATCAGCATCCACTTGAAAGTGAAGGAGATCTATGTACTAGTTGAAGAGAAAAAATAAATACACCTAGTGAGATCTCTGATTGCTCAGAATGACAAATCAGGGGGTTGGGAAAAAGAACGAGTAGGGAATATAAAACTTCCCAGCCTAAAAGGAAGGAAGCTTTGACCAAAAAATAGAAAAAAGGAGTTATGAGACAAAGTTAGCAATTAACTATCAATGAGACATTTACTGGTACATGGATGTTATGAGCAGATGGTCTCAAGTGCAATTATCAGAGGAAGATACAATACTCTTCTTTTTCTTATGGTTTTGTTTTCTTTTTCCCTAAAATGTGAACTTGTTTGCATTATTTTTCTATTGATTGACTGAGCTAACTTATACTTGAATATTAATATATTAATATTCAATATTAATATAAATATTTTGTTATTAATCTTACTTCTGATGTATTTTCTGGAAATTTCTTACCTCTTTATAGGACAAATGCAGTTACACTTCTAAATAAGAAGTGGGCCATCCCTGGTACCAGTGAAAGGGAGAAAGGGTATAATTTGAGGAAGACCCAACAGGCTATGTTGAGATATAGTCATGTCATATGGTGGCAGGAGGCTGATGGTATCAGAAAATTTGGAGATATGTGAGAACCCTTCCTTAATTTATTATTGGTGGTGGAATTTTTACCTTGACTAGAGTCATCAAAATGTGTCACAACTGAGTTAATTTGTTATCGAATGCCTCTTCACATTAGCTTGCTGAAACACCCTTTGTGGCAGATGGCAGAAGACTGAAAGGTCAAACATGGGATATTAAATGCCAAGCTTCTGAACATCTGGAAGATTTTTTTTAAAGGAAAAAAGAAGAAGAAAGAAAAGTAAATAGATGTAGGTGTCATTTGTTCTCTTTCATATTAACCTGACAAAATATACTTCCTTGCAAGACAGCCGAAGGGGTTTGATTTTGATAGACTGTATCACAAGAGAAGACAAGCTTCCTTTCCCTTTACACCTGCATAGACCATTTATTTGCTGCACCCTCAGGCAGTGAGCAGCCGGATGGTGAAGGAAGTCATCAGCGTGCCCATCCACACCATCTGTGCAGGAGCTGGGCTAATGAGCAAAGTAAGTAAGGGCCTGCCAGAGACTGGAAGAGTGAGGGGAGAGGGCAAGGTGGCTGGATTTAACTACAAGCAATCCAGAGGTGTACCTTTATATGAAAACTCTGACTCTTAGCCATGGCTGTTCATTAGGCTTACAAGGTTAGCTGTTTCAGACTTTCAGTGCTTGTACCTTATTCCAGGTCAATTGATTGCAAATCTCCTGATGGGTTATAGAAAGTGTATTTTTTTAAAAAAAATTTCAGATTATTTTTATGGGCAGTCAATTACAATAACCACGGATAGAGAAGGAAATATGCTGAGTTCATTCTGCTCTGTATGTCCAGGTGTGAAGTCAATTGCAACTCAAGTATATTCCAGGGGTCACCAGTATCAGCCTCACCTGGGAAGCATTAGAATTGAAAAACCTTAAACTCCACCCTAGATTTCCTGAGGTTTAGCAAGATGCTCAGATGATCCATTATTAACATTAAAGTTTGAAAATCACTCAGATAGGGTGTTGCTTTTTAAATTAGGGAGTTTGAAAATTTTGAATCAAGGTAATGCTTTTCATATTGTGGAAAATTTAAGGGAGAGTATTGAACGTAAAATGTGTTGCATAGGGTTTCCCTGGTGGCACAGTGGCTGAGAGTCCGCCTGCCGATGCAGGGGACATGGGTTCGTGCCACAGTCTGGGAAGATCCCGCAAGCCGTGGAGCGGCTGGGTCCATGAGCCATGGCCTCTGAGCCTGCATGTCCGGAGCCTGTGCTCCGCAACGGGAGAGGCCATGACATACTGCAAAAATATAAATAAATAAATAAATAAATAAATAAATAAATAAATAAATAAATGTAAAAATGTGTTGCATAATTATTTCAATCATTCAAAAACATGTAGACACTATGGACTAGTCACTACGGATGCTAATATAATTTTTATTTCCCATATTCAGACTACTGCTCAGTAATTCTATCTCATCATCCTTTTGGATAGACCCATCTCCTTGGTTATAAGATTCTCCCTTTCAAGATTACTTACCTTGAACTTAATTAAGCATCCTTTTGCTGTGTAAAATCTATCTCCACCAGTAAACAAAAGCTCCATGAAAGAATGGATCTCGCCTATATGTTTCTGCCTTATCTTCAGTGATCAGCGCAGGGCCCAGCACATGCCACGTGATCTGTACACAGTTAGTGTAAGAGTTAGTACCTGGATGAATGGATGAAACCAAACATCTTAGGAAAGAAGGGCAACAGTGTCAAATATTCCTCAGCAGTCCAATAATGTAAGGACTGAAAAGTATCTATTGGATTTAGTGACCTGAGTAAAATCATGTGCTATGTATTTGATCTTCCTGTTGTAATTTCATAAGATTCATTAGCATATTGTGAATACCAGGAAATACAATGATAAAGGTACACATTTAACCACTTTAACACAAGGATTTTGACCTTTATTTGATCTCAGAACCCTTTTGTCCAAAATACTAATTAATATCCTAGGGAACTATTATTCTGATGGGCAGTGGTTAAGAAGCCCTGAGTTCCCATGGGAAGTCCTGATCCCGGTGCATGGGAGCAGCTGATGTTCCCCCAGCATGCTGATTCTCAAAGCCTTTGCCTAGAAGTACCTCTCCGACTCACATTTCACAGGGCTTGAGGTCAATAGGAAAGAGTAATACCATCCTCAATGTATCCAAAGGACTAAAGTCAACCAAATATTAGTAAGCTTCTATAATGACTTCCAAACGTCTTGATCACCTCAGACACATTTACTCATCCTTCAAGATGTCACTAAATGTCATTCTTTACCTACCCTCATCTCTGCTTCTGTATGTGAGCTACTGACGTGAACTGTGCTCACCTCTGGAACAGCACTTCTCATATTGTGCTGAAGTATGTCTTGCTTGACTTCACTGTCTATAAAGGCAGAGCCTTTATTTTCCTCTGAGTTAGTCCAGTGTTAGCATAAGGATACTTTTATGAATTAATTATTTCTTGAGTGAATGCATTAATTAACCCTCTGTTTACCTCTCTATTTTGGGGAGCACTGAGTGTCCAACACCAATGACAGACCTAGCACATTAAGAAGATGCTCAACCTCAGTTGAACCTCAGTTCCCTTATCTGAGAAGCTCAGTTCCCTTATCTGAGCTGAACCTCAGTTCCCTTATCTGAGAAGAAGTGTTTCTGATCACAAAAAAGGTAACACTTGTAAATGCAACAAGTGTAAGATCTGAGACACGATAAGGCAAAATAAACATTTTTCTCTCTTTAAAAAATAAAGGTGAATTTGGCCTGACATAAGTACATGGCAATCAATTATTTTAAGTTAAGAAAAAAAAATCTACTCCTCAGTAATTTTACCAGTTATAAGTTTCCAATAAAGGAAATAAGAACAGAATCATCCCAAAATAAATTTTACCTTTTAAGGAAAGTTATGAATAAACTTTGATAAATATATATACTATTATATGTGATAGTTTGGTGGTTTTATACTTATTAATAAATAATACCCGGGATATACATTTTCTGCATGCATCCCTAGACATATAGCCAATCAATTACACATGAAGAAAGCTAGAAGATAAGGGGAGATAATTTTAAAATGATAAGAGTCTTAAGAACTCTCTTACCTAGGAAGAGGTAGGTTGAAAGGAAGTGTTATGGATATCTAGATATTTTTCCTTGCCCATTCTCCTATTTCCCATTCTTTCACTAATCCCATCTATTGGGTTGGCCAAAAAATTTGTTTGGGAGTTTCCGTAACATCTTATGGAAAAACCCGAAAGAAACTTTAGGCAAACCCAATATTTTCCCTAGGTAACCATCCTGAATTGACTCAGTTGTCCATGTTGCTCAGAGGAAACATACATCATTCTTTTGGTCCAGGAGTGGGTAGGTGACTCAGGCTTAGCCAGACACAGCCAATAAGACTTAAGAGTCCATCCCCATTATTCATAGACTTTGTACTTGTGAACACTTGTACTTGCTAAAAGTATTTGTAATCCCCAAATGAATATGCACAATGACTTCCCAGTCATTCACAGCTCAGAACAGTAAAATATTTAAGTCACCCAATGTATACATTCTCAGCTAAAGTTAAACATGGTGAAGCTCTGACTTTTCGTTTCAGCTCTACTATTGTAAACAAGTGTCCTTTTTGAGGTCTATCTAGTGCCAAGGTTTGTAGGTTTTTTCTTTTTTTTTCACATTTCTGTGCTTTTTTTTTTTTTTTTTTTTGGTAATTTTACTGTTTAAAATTACCCCAAGCCATAGCTGAAGTGCTGCCAAGGGTTTCCCATCAGTAGGAAGGCTGTGATATTATGCCTTATGGAGAAAATATGTGCATTAGATAAGCTTCATTCAAGTATGAGATGTAGTGCTGCTAGACATGAGTTTAATGTTAATACGTCAACAATACATACTAAATAAGGTTGGGTTAAACAGAAACATACATAGAGCAAGGTCATGCATTGATTGGTTTATGGGAATGTTGGGACCAGAGGCTCACGAGAAATTAAACCTGTAGTTCTGTATTTTGCATAGGAACAATGGCTCAATATGTGTTAATTCAGTGTTTGTTGCAACTTTATGGAGTATAACTAACACAAATGAAAAGAATCAACTGCATTTTCATGGGCTTTTGTTTGAGCTAAATAACAAGAGGCTTTCTTTCTTCTATCTTATTGCTAAGAGTATTGACTGTAACTCTAAAGTTGTTGGTAGCCACCTTCTTAAATTCAGGGAAAGCTTGTTTGAGAATGGAATGAAGAGAAAGGTGATCAAAGTGATGACAAAAAAAGATAAAAACTGATTAAGAGAGAGAGAAAAGATGAATGAGAAATAGAGACACCAAGACTCGATGTATTTGAACACCTGGGTTTTAACTGTGCCAAAAACAAATTTACCTTGGATATTTTTGGTTCCATAAACCAACAAACCATCTCTTTTCTTTATTTTTCTTTTTGCCTAGACAGTTGGAGTTGGGTTTCTGTTATGTAAATGAAAAAGTCTTAAAACAAAAAATCAAAGTCATTAAATATTAGCCACAGAGAATGGTGAGCACATTTTCTTCTTTCTTAGTTGTAAGAAGGGATTGACTAATAGTTTATTAAGGATTTAGAATTAGTTGTATGTAAAATATATTCTAGCAATTGAACAGAAATGAAAAACAATAGACATTTTTGAATGATGTTTCAGAATATTTTTCCTTTTACGTTTTTAGAAAGGAAATATAAATCAATGTGCCTGTGATGGGTTAGGAATAAATTTTCAAGTTATCTTCTCTTTGCTTTGCTCCAGTTAAGAATAGTTTATTTCTAAGTAGGTCCTTTAATAAAAAGATTGGGAGATTGAGATTAAAACATACTGAAGTTTGAATCCTGATCTTTCTAGTTATAGCTTTGTGACCTTAATATTTTTGGTCTCATTTTGCTCATATGCAAAATAGGAATGTGATGTATACTTGGATTTGCACATAGTAGGTACTCAAATCATTCTTGGAAGAATGAATAATTGTTGTAAGAATTAGATGAGGTAACAAATAGATTATAATAGAGCCTTGAGCATAATAGTTCAATAAAAGTGGCTATTATTATTTTTAGTTGCTCCTTTCCATCACTTGTCTTATACTCAACAATATATATGTAATTAGGTAATGAGAAGTCAGAAACAAAATCTAAGAATTTACCATTTTGCAATATGTATTTATATTTTGTCATCTCTCTTCTAGGCTTTGTAGGATTTACTTGAGATGATATAAGATAAAAATGGCATAATTTATCTTCTCAAGGTGTTTGCCAACCACTAGAATGTATAAATATATAGATAAATATAATTCAAGGTAGATTTATTTAAGCACTATCTTTGAGATATATTGTTACAGCATATTTTGGGTCTCTAAGGAAGGAGAGACCTCTATATGGAAGAACTTGGGTTTGAAACAGGGACTGAGAAAATGGATTGGGATTCACCAGGTAAGAATATAATAAGGGGTCCAGGTGGGACTGTGGAAGCTACCTAGGCAACTAAATATAGTCCATTAGGACCTAAATGGATATTTCTATGACATGGCAAAACAGGTAAAATTAGTTTTTTGTTCTATTAAGAAGTCAATGGAAGAGTTGAAAACTTTCAAGCTTCATAATATAAGTTTATTCACAACATGTTCTCCAAAGTCTTACTCAAATGTACGCATTATCATTTTCTTCAATTTTGATTTAAAACAGGTATGGTTTTGTCATTAAATGTTCCAGAATCATCTTCTAACAAACTCCACCTCACTGGATTTTTCTTCTCTGGAAAAATCAGTGTCGATCTTCAATTTCTATTTTTTTTCAGTTTTTATGGAAACACCTGAATTATAATTCACATAAGCATGTATGTTTTGATTATCTTTACTCTCTTCACAAATTTTCCCTCTGCATATTTTAAGTATTAGGAATCAAAACATTTAATGGTACTTTCTCATTTGTAAATTTTTTTTAATTTTTTAATCTCTGTCCTCTATATATTTCTCACTAGCATATTCTCCCCAAATTCACATTATTTTTGTAAAGTCTTCCTCCAGCTTTCCCTAAAATGTTTCACAGATTCTCCTTTTTACTCCTTCTTTGTTGAGTAGCTAACTAGAACTTCACAAATGAGAAAAGAACAATAGGCTAGAGATAGTTATTCTAGAGTTTTGTTTTACTTTCCCCCCTACTCAGATTTCTCATAAGCCAAGTTTAGAAGTGATCAAACAGGCAAGGTATAAGTTAAAAAGTTGCTGAAGACTGCTTATTCACTCTGAATGAAAACATTTGATGGCAGGGGGAGAAGTAGGAAAACTGTTGGAAGAAAAATATAAAGGAAACAGTAGTTACTGTTGCATTTCTTTGCACCCTGATTTCACTTCTGCAGAGACCATAAGTCTCATCACCTGTGTGATAGTGGCTGAAATGCTATACATCCACGTGTTTTAGTTCTGTTCCCCATGAATTCATTTTAATAATGAAAACAGGGGAAATATATTAGGAGAAACTAATCTATAAAATGTGTATCTGTAACATCCTCTAGTTGAGCAACATGAAGGGGGCATTATTTTTATTTTTTGAGGATCCTAAATGAGTTGCAGAAGAATCTAAACAAGGAGTAGGACGGGAACGAAGTACATGCTTGAAAGCCTCTGACAAACAACAACCAAGAAACATGCACTCTTGTGCACATCAGTAACAGGTAAGAAAGACAGCTGTTGGGCTGGCCTCCTCTCTCCCACTGAAATGAACTGCCAAGGGAGGCACTCTCTTGCAGATGTTTCCCACTGGTCAGGTGGGAAGTAGAG
The DNA here is from genome assembly GCF_964341445.2 of Mesoplodon mirus. Lineage (NCBI taxonomy): Eukaryota > Metazoa > Chordata > Mammalia > Artiodactyla > Ziphiidae > Mesoplodon > Mesoplodon mirus. The sequence continues at coordinate 170,469,287 of NC_138977.1, read as the reverse complement.
CCATGCAGGCATCACGGTAGGCACTGCAGTAAATCAGATAGCATCTCTTCTGGAGGAAAGCCAAACTGCCCTTAGAGACATTATGGACAGCTCCCTGGTAGCTCAGGGAGTAAGGATCCATTTCAATTATTTCTACAAACATCCCTCAAAGCTAGTGTTTTGTTTTGTTTTTTTTTTTTGCAGAAGGGGCTGAGTGTTGGAGGAACATCCTGCTGAAGTTGTCAAGGAAAAATAAAAGCCCTCCATGCATTCCTCCAGACTGATGCTGCTGGAAAACTGATTCTGGGTCACGATTCACGCAGTGAGGTTTGTCCTGACTTTCACTTTCTTATTTATTCCCTTTCTCTTCTTGAAAAACAAATAATCCCAAAATTTGTTGGTGAAGGAAGACACTATAAATTAAAGCAATATTTCAGGATAATCCACACAACATAGTATTTATCCAATCGAAATAATGGCCTATGGGGCAGAATGTACTCCTAGGTAACTCACATGCATGAACAATCTATCTGGTTGACATTGGTAGGTAAGAAGGGAAAATCTGGACCAAATTATTGGTTACATAGTTCTGTTGAAAAATTATAGGATTTATTGGCTGGCAAGTCTAGATTCAAGTCCAAACCCCACTACAATTTAGCAATGAGAATGTGGGTGAATCTCTCCAAGCCTTGGGTGTCCCTATAAAATGGAGATTGTATTTCTCCATTGTAGTGTTATAAATCCTTCATAAGATAATGCAAAATTACTCAATTATTTTCCTATTAATTCTGTAATAAATGATCACAAATTTAGTGGTTTAAAACAACATGCATTTATTATCTTACAGTTCTGGAGATCAGAAGTCCAAAAATCAGTCTTACAGAGCTAAAAATCAAGGGGTCAGCAAAGATGCTTCAAATGAAACCTTCAGGAGAGAACTCATTCCTTGCTTCTTTCAACTTTTATAGGCTGTCATCTGTCATTGTTTGGCTGTGGCTGCATCACTCCAGTCTTTGCTTCCCTCATCATATTGCTTGTTCCCTTCTCTAGTCTCCTACCTTCCACTTATAGGAAACTTTGTGATTGCATTGGACCCATCAAGATAATCTACCCACCTCAAGATCATTAACTTAATCACATCTACAAGTCCATTTTGATGTATAAACAACATATTCATAGGTTCTGGGAATAAGGATGTGGACATCTTTGGGGTGCTCATTATTTAGTTTATCACAGGTACTTAGCACAGGTACTGGCACAAATAGGCATGCAACAAATTTCAACCCCTCTATACTCTTCTAAGGAAGGTAGACTTAATTTCTCTTTTCTCCAATTCCCATCACCTTGAACACTTTTCTCAGAGATCTGAAAAGAAATTCTGTGGCAATCCTCTAAGAGTATAATGGAAAAGCCTTGAAAGCCACATGAAGGCAGAAGTCATGTACTTAATATTGTGTATTTGTTTCCTTTTTTGGTGAGTGTTTAGGGTATGGTGTGTTCTATGTATCTGAGTTATATTTGGAAAGCATATGGAACAAAACCAAATTACATAGTCAATTGTAAGCATAAAACCATCATAAATGAAGAGGATTTTTTTCACTCAGTGAGTCCTGAAACTAGGTACAGAAAAGCCATTTGGATTTTGAGAATGAGAGAATCATCTTAATTTTTAGAGTTTGTGAAAATCCAGGCCTTGTGATATGAGGGAGTTGAAACTGCTAGGTATTTTCAGCCTCTGATTTAATATTCTTTCAAATTACACTGACATCATAATCATTTATCTTCAACGAAAGTAGAGGGAGGCTAAAATAGTTTCAGTTTCACTCTGTCTTAATGGTAGATTCCTATCCTTTTGCTGATGTCCACTATAAAGTGATCATTCATACTGCCATCACATGAAATGAACCAAGTAAATCAAAATATTTTTCATAGGGGAGTAGCCTAGGGAAGTGAAAGAAACAGCATGATGGACTTCTCATGCTGGGCTATTTTTGGATGGCTTCCTCAAGGATCGATTTAAAGCTAGCTTCTACAACAAAGTTTTCTTCAATGAGACAGAAAAATAAGCAGAACCCAACACATACTTAACAAAAAAAGTCAGCTGACTGCACCTGACTTAACTATACAAAGCGCTGAGTTTTTTCTCCATAGCATAATTGCTACCAGGAACAGTTATTATGGAATTAATGCATGACTCATTAATTGACTCATTCATTTATTCATTATTTCACCAAAGATCTTTGACAAATCTACTGTATTTTCATTCACTCTGTCATTGAATCATTCTTTCTTTCACCTTCTCAACAATCAATTTGAATATTCATTAATTCACTCAGTCAACAAAACTGCATTGAATATCTTCTCTCTGCTTACGTTGTGTTGGGTACTAGAAATGTATAGATAAATCAAATATGTACATGTTCTAGTAACCCAATTCTTGGCCCATTCTTCAGTTAGAAGACTGAGAAGAGGTCACAGAAGCTGAAGTAGGATGATTTGGTTGATGACCTACTGATGATCTCAAATTTAGGCAGGTAAATTGTGATAACAGACTAATTTCTTTACTGGGAATCTGACTTCAGACCATCCAAATGTGTGGAGCTGAAGCCTCAGTTATTGCATCTTTGTTGACCAATATAAGCTTTGGTGGAGAGTTTGTTCTCAAAATCTCTGCCACATGTATTAATCTGTGATTAGTGACTAATTATGTCCTAGCCCCAGAAAAATATTGGCTTTCTAGCCAACTTGTTTTTATCCTGGTCAGCATCACTATGGAAGACATTGTATGGTACTGTCTCGTACTTCACAGGCTGCCAAAAAGTAAACCTGAACTCTGTTTTGAAAAAAGGAGTGGCTGAACTTCTCTGGGATCCTGAACAAGGTCAGAGTAGCTGTCACCAAAATAACAGGCTCTGAGTTTGTGTTCTAAGTTGGTCTTCACCATAATGACTGAGTTAAGAGTGCCTGGTTTGTAGTGTTGACCCTCCTAAATGAGGCACCATTTGTATTTTTGAGACCTAATTCGCTCCCATCACAACCTCCTTACCTCTCCATCTAGAGTCCTTCTGCTGTTCCTCAATCCACAGATTAGTTCATGAAATCTTTTATTCATCTGATATTTTAATTTTTCTTACCCTGTTCCTATCTCTAGAAGCCTATTTTTTCTTGCTTCTCATTCTTCCAGGTTTCCCTTAGAAGATAACTAATAACAAAAATTTTAAGTAGTTGATATATCATTCTCTTTCCTGCCCTTCATCTACACACAGTCACCTAAAAGTTTCTTAGAGTCAAGAGAGTTATTTTTATGTTTTTAATCTCTCCCATTGCTCTGGCCTTAATGTTAAATTGATGAATCTATGCATGGACTGAAAACCTTTATGATATGTGGTCATAGACCTCTATGACAATAGACCATGGGTTAATATTACAGAGTTCCAAGTCCTCTGGAGACTCTGAACATCTAATGCTAGAGTGCCTCCTCGCTCACTTTATTCCTCAGTTCCTCTCATTTGCAGGAAAAACTTGAACTTCTGTTGGATGCTGTCAGTGGCTTTTAACTATGGGATGTGATAAAGGTATGTTCTCAAGGATGAGAGGTTACAATTCTAGTTTTGGAAATAAAAAAAGTAGACAAGGACACTAGGAAGGGAAGTAAGCTCCTCAAACAAAACAAAAACAAAAACAACAAAAACTGAGTTCCTAGGAATACTGTATTGATGAAAAATAGTGTCTTAGTCACTTCTAATTATTTCATGTATACTAACAAAATCCTCCTAGTAATTATTTTTAATATAGGTATCATATTCTCATTCTAACACTGAGACACACAGGTTCTGTCCAAGGTCACATGACAAATGTGGAGACAAGATTAGGACCCAGATATTTGACTCTGAACACCATGTTATAAACCATTAGGTAATATGGCCATAGAGAGAGAAAATGGGATAACATGATTATTATGACTATTCATAGAAATATTTAATGTGAGAATGTGTATTTGTGTGGGTTATAGAAGGTAAGTTATAGAAGAATGGGTACTGGCATAAATTCTGTTGCTATGATTTTGGTATAGTATAGAAAAAAAACGTAGTTCCAAATATTTAAATATCTGATTCAAAAAAATAAATTACTGATTTCTAATGATCTTGAGTTTGAGACTTTGACATCACCCCTGACTTTGGGTTGGATGTAATAATGAGATGATCCATTCCATTTGAAAAGCTAGTATTAGATTATGGAGAACAAATAAAACAGAGTTTCAAGTATGAAATATTTTTTTTGGTCAATCCTAGCCTTTAAATCATTGTCTTTTAAGTCTGAACAAATATATTTACCTAGAAAAGACTAGATATTTTCAAGTGAGATGTAAGATAAAAGATAACAGCAAACTGAAAGAAGTAATTACCATGACATTTCTCACTAGTTCTCTCTCTGCAAATTGTATGTGTGTGTGTGTGTGTGTGTGTGTGTGTGTGTGTGTGTGTATGCACCATTCATTTGGAACAATTGTCTAAGTTTTGGCTCTGCTTTGGAAGCTAAGGAATGTGTTGAGTTTTGGAATTCCTTTCATGTGGAAGGAATCCAGCTCCTGAGGATTGTTGATGATGGACAAACATTCTGCAGAGAAAGAACATAAGGAGGACTTCCATTTTCAGTTTGTTTAAGTGACTCTTGATAGAAGTACCCAAATGCAATGTTTTCTATGAGTATGACAAGAGTTACTTAGGTCAAGACGTAAATAGCTGACACAAATTCCACTTTAATTAATTTAAGTTCATTTACCCAGGGCATATAACTTGATAAATAGCTTTCAATGTTTTCTACATTGTAGTATTGGATACTGCTTTTCTTCCTTTGTGTCCCCATAGAACTTTTTACCAAACAAACAAACAAACAAACAAAAAAATTACTCTGTGTCATGGGAATACCATGAAAACAGAAACTGTGTTACAATCATTTTTGTGTTGTTGGCATTTATTAATACCTGGTGATCATTGGAAAGATAGATAAGTAAATAGAAGCCTAAATAATACATGAATGAAATTTTGACTACATTTGGAGTGAAATCAATATCATTTTATGAGATTCAGCAGCCCCTAAATTTTCTGTCCTGATTTTAGATGAATATTAATTTTATAAACATAGTTTATGCATATTGTTAGGGAAGGAAAAAGGTTTAAATGTTCTATTTCACAGATTATCAAAATAAGAGGCAAAGAAAATCAGTAATTAGGAGCTACTGTGAAGATACTAGTTGTGGATTGTAGTGAAGGTAGTCAGAGAAAAATTGAAGTGGGCTTCTATTTTGTTTTGTTCCTTTTATTGTGTTTCTTCATTTTCTTCTATTTTGTTTCTTTTATTTTAATATTCTATCACTTTCCTACTCAAAACTTTCCAATGGATTCCCATGGATCAATAATTAGATCCCTACTCTTTAACCTGGCTTAGAAAGCCACATTTCACCTGGTCCCTGTCCACACCAATGGCTTTATCTTATTCTATATTCTACTGTGCTCCATGTTCTCTCCTCAGGGCTTTTGTACTATCTCTGACTGGAATTCTCCTCCCTCATCTTCATTTGGCTGGATCCTTATCCATCTTCAGGCCTTTATTTCCTTAATTCCTCAGAGGAGCTTTCCTTGAACACTTTTCAGATTAATCCCCCTGTCACTCAGTATCATAACATCCTGTCTTAATTCTCTGCTTAAATCTTAACATGTTGGAAATTCCACATGTTCACATCCCAACTGAGCCTGTCTGAACCTCAGCCATCTCAGTCCTGACAGGAGATATGTAGGTAAACAAGCTATCTTGGAAGTATATTCTCCAGCCTCAGCTGTTTTATCTCTCAGGCATTGAAGTTATCCCATGGAGCAAACAGCCATCTCCACTATGCCTTTTTAGAATTCCTGATTTACAGAATCCCTGTTTGTTACACAGCAATAGAGAGAGAAAATACTTACTCACTGATCAAAATCTGCAATTATCTTGTTATTTGTTGTATGTTTTAAAAATCTCTATCCTCCTTCAAAAATGTCAGTTTCATGATGGTGTGAATTTTGTTTGTTTGTTTGTTTATGCTGTGTCCTTCATACCAGTGCCTGGCACATAGTGTTCCATAAGCATTTGCTAAATAAATTAATTAAATACTTTGTTAACTGAGGTGAAGAAGTTTACATTTTTAATCTCATCAAACTCATTTGCTGATTGTGGGTAATAGTATCCCCATTTTACAGATGAAGAAACTGAATATTAGGACTGTATAGCTTTCCCAGGTTGCAGAGGTAATAAATCACACAATTGGAATGTGAACTAATTCTAATTTGAATTCTTTTGGTATAGTCTTACAAAATAAATTGTTAGATTAACCTGCTCTCCAAATATACCTCCAACTTTAAAAGGCTATAGTAGTGTGCTTACAAGCACAGAATTTGGAGCTACAGTGTCATGGTTCAAAGCTCCTCCACGTTTTAGTTGTATAACCTTGACTCAATTCCTAATTTCTAAAATAAGAATTATAATTCTGTTTTATACCCAGGGTAGTTTGAACATTGAATAAGCAAATATATCTAAAGCATTTACACTGGTGCTTGGCACATGATACAATAATGTATCATAAGTGCAATAATCTCTATTGATCTTCATCTTCATTTTTGTTATGATTATACTGTATAATATTTATGGAAGATTCAGTATCTCCCTAATAACTAAATATTATTAATAAACTTTTTGCCAACAATTTATATGCAAAACATTTGTCATAAGATAGGTCAACACATGTATCCATGTTATAAGGTGAATGACTGTAAATATGAGTCGAAGTATTCCATTTTCTGAAACATGAGGTCTAAGCGAATGTTGTGAACTTTTGTTTTTAATGAGGAAAAAGTTCTCTCTGAAATTAAAGGTTGTATAATTTAGATCTGGAGACTACCTTGGAGATGATCTCAGTCAACTCTCTCTCTCTCTCTTTTTTTTTTTTTTTTTTTTTTTGCGGTACACGGGTCTCTCACTGTCGTGGCCTCTCCCGTTGCGGAGCACAGGCTCCGGATGTGCAGGCTCAGTGACCATAGCTCACTGGCCCAGCCACTCCATGGTATGTGGGATCTTCCCAGACTGGGGTACGAACCCGTGTCACCTGCATCGGCAGCTGGACTCTCAACCACTGCGCCACCAGGGAAGCCCTCATTTTTTAAGTAAGGACGTTGATGACAACAGAGGTCTGAAGTCCCATTTAAAGTCATACAGGCAATTAATACTTGAGCCAGAATAGGAGGCAAGGTGACTTGAGTCCTATTCTGGTGCTTTCCAATCTCTGCATGCCCTTGCAGTGCCAACATGCCATTGTTGATGGAGAAAAGTTGTTTTTCCAGTTAACTATTTATCAACATGTGTGCAACATCTGCTTAGTACTCTTCAGGGTGAGAGCTCAACAAGTGCTCATCAACAGCCTTACATTCTACTCACCATCAGTAAAAAGGACAATATGATTCCATGGAGAAGTTGGGAAATACCTGATTCTTCAAGGTTAATCTCAGGTCATGAGAAGCAGCCCATACTTAGAAGAAGTTAAGGATATTGAAGGATATGAGATAGATTTTAAAGAGTGTGCCTTCTCTGATGCCTCTGAAACTGTAATTAGTGGCTTGAAGATACTGCCCACAGCAGTCTGGGCCTTTCTGCAGCAAACAGCTGTCTTCCTTTTTTAGGAAGAGCTATATAAGGCATGCAAACCACATGGATTTCCTTTGAAGCAGCTAGAACTTTTGTCAATATCATCTTTTATCTCTCTTTTTTCCTTCAGACTCTGAGATCTTATTAATGGGAGAATCAAAGAAAGCTTCTGGTATTACTATTTCCTAGACAACTTTCTGGAATTCTTAAACATGGAGCCGGATTCCTTACAGTCATGATGTGGTTCACACTAGTGTTTTCTCTCCATCATCTCTCCATAATATCTTCAGGCTGTGTGGAAGAAAGCCCAACAGGGCTTTCACCTTTACCCCATGTTTGCAGGACTTGAAGATCCATGTCATCCTTATGAATATATGTATATATATGACTTGCTTTCCTTCTTTCCCTGAGGCATATTTGAGGACTCATAGGTAAACACAAATAGACAAACTACCCTTCTTTCTCCATTTTCAGCAGAACTCTAAAAATCATTCAATTTTAGAACAAGAACTTCAGAAGTTCTTGAAGTTACTTCAAGAGACTGGATCACCCTTTAATTGTATCATATGAAGAAATAAATATGGCAATATTACCAGGGTGGTTATTGTTAAAACTAAATAATGAAGTTTTATGTGACAGCATTCTATGAATAGAAAAACAATTTTCTCACAAATATCCCACTTCTGAATTTAAAATGAGTCTTTAGTGTGAGGGTGTTTTTTTTTTTTGGCAAAAATGCAAATCAGCTTAGAGATGGACATAAGTCAGGATTTTTGATTGTGCTCAACAGAAAACTATTCTGGTTAATTTAAGAAAAAGATTGGAAATGATAAGCAAAAAGGCTGAGGAACGTGGTTTGGTTGTGTACCCACAGGAAGGTAATAATTGCTTATACAGCTAATGTCAGTGAAGACCTTCCTATGTGCCAGATACTGTTCTATTAGCATTAATTCATTCAATCATGAAGCAGTATTATGGGATAATGACTATTATCATCCCTATTTTATAGATGGAGAAATTGAGGCAGTCATTAAAGCTTTTGTCCAAGGACATTAACCTATTGAATGGTAGAACTGGGTCAGCAGTAAAGTACATGCTATAGAAATAACCTTCTCAGGATGCCACTTCTGCTTCCACTACTCACCATATAGGGCTTCCCTCACCACCATCTTTACTACCACTGGTCGCTGGTAGTTCTTTGCATCACTTTTTCCAGATTCAGAACTTGGGTGTGGATATCTCATGTCCTTGTCCTGTCTTCTAGGAGATTATGAAGCACGTATTCAGCCTATGGTGGCTGGATTCATTCAATAATAGATTTCTCAAAACTAGAAATGAAGCTCAGATGCTTAACAGTCAACAGAGCATAACAATCATTGCTCTCTCTGGTAGTGACTGCTAATAACCTTGGATGAAAAATCTAAGTCCTCCTCAAAGACTACCATGCAATTTAGTAAAATTGCAACTGTGGATAACATTAATTGATTACAAATGTAAATGACCTTGTTTCTAAAATATACCCTTTTGAATTCCATCTCAAGCATAAACAATTTGTAATCAGTGAAAAGAAAAACTGAAGACAATAACTGTATGCCTTGAATAAGTTCTTTAAAATCTGTTGAGAACTAATAATATGGGACATTGACTCTAATTCAGAGCAATCTCTTCCAATATAAACTTGAAAGTTAGATACAGCAAGAAATGAATAGTAGAAAAGGACTGAGAAAAACAGTGAACGAATGAGATTTCTACTGCAGAATGCTTTTGACATGGTCCAGCTACTGCGTCACGACTTCATGTTTCTTAATCTTGGCAATAGAATAAAGTCTTCAGCAGAAGGACTTTTTTCAAGTCCAAAACATGACACTTCAGAGCTCTAACCATAACTTCTCTTTTTATGTCTACAGGATTTACAGTGTTTGCAGATGGAAGTAATTTAATACTGTGGTGATCTTTCATCTAGCCTGTTTCCTTTCAGTGACCTGATGTTTACTATAAGAAAACACCAACAAGGTGTCTGATTTCTTCATGGAAAAATGGCAACTATTTAAAACAAAAGGATTTTGTCCAGCAGAATCATAAATCTTTCACTGTTTCTGTAATTTAACAACAACAAAAAAAGGCTCATTTGTTCTGTGAGGAGTGTTTGCCTGCAAGACAAGGCCATTTGACTTTCTCAAAGAAAAAATGCATTTTTTGAGGTGGGGGAAGACAGCAATGGAATAAAAAGTCACTGTTCTATCTATGGCAGTGGAATCAAATCTTTTAATTTTCATGGCTTTGCCTCAAACTGTCCCTAAGTTATCATTTTGAAAAACAACCCCAGAATCCTTCCTGGCATTTCCCAGGATGCTTTGAAAATAATAGCAAGTTCTTTGTGCCCTTCACACATCTCTACTTCAACATGTGTGATTCCTGCTGGTTTTAAAGCCTGTTCTGAACCTCAGAAAGCAGACTCTTCCAGGGATGAGAGAAGCTCTTGGTAACCACAGCAACACACCTTTCCAGGGAATCTTCCCATTGACATTTGATAGGTCGAGTTATAAATAATGGAATGAAATCGTTCAGCAGAAGACCAGAAGCTGCAACTGGAACACTTAGGAAATGGATAACAGCTGCCTTTAAGGTGGCGAGATACAAGATGCCTTCCTATTCTGGAGGCAGTTTTTACAATAAGAGAGAGAACTTGAATCTGGAGTGTTCATTTTGTTTACACCATAGATCAAGGAGATGAAAATGCAAATACTCTTATCAGTGCAATGCTACATCCAAAGACATATTAGAGAATCTAATCTAGAGTGTAGATTTGGCATCTGTTTATGAAAAACTCATTCAGGAATTATTTACAAATATATGTTTTTGTGATATTGAGCAGATCCTTGAACAGGATGGAATATATTATTTTAAACAGGAATTACATGTTGAGTACTTAATGTATGACAAAGTGTTCTGATCCTTGGAAGAAAAAAAGGGAACAAAGTACATGAGAGATACAGACAAGAAAGAAGTAATGTGTAAGCAGGTGCTTAAAGATTAATTAGAGTTAGTTAAGTGGAAAGTGGGGAGAATAAGGAGAGAGTCCCGGGCAGAGGAAATAGCTTAGGCAAGGACTTAGATGCGGAAAAACATGGTATATTGGGGAACTGAAATTGCTTCAGCATGTTGATCTCTGGCCAAAAAACATATTCATTCAACATTCAAAAAATATCTATTTTTTGTTCCTATGATACAGCAGGAAATGTTCCAGGTGTTTGGGTACAGCCATCAGCAAAGCAGAGAGAGACTATTTCCTGTCCTGTGCTGTATATCACACAATTCATCCTCATGGTCACTTCTTCTGTCCCTCACTATTCTTACTCTAGAGGGAAGAGGGAGTGATTGTATTGCAAGAACAACCACTGCAAACCTACTGTCTAAAGGTTTTGAAGTGGTAGAAAATTATCCACCTTTAATTGGTCTGAATGGATGTCTGGAATCCATAAAAACTAATGAGGCCCCTAAAATGTGCCAAGTACTGTGTTGGGCCCAAGCAGGAAAAAGATAAACTTGATTATATTTTATAGACTATAGATTCAATGCAATCCCAATCCATAATCCCAGAAAGTTATTTTTCTTTAGATATTGACAAACTGATTCTAAAATTTATATAGAAAGGCAAAAAGCTCAGAACTGGCAACAGAATATTGAAAGAGAAGAACAAAGTCTGAGGACTGGCCCTACCTAACTTCAAGATTTACTATAAAGCTGCAGTAATCAAGACAGTGTGGTATTGATGAAGAAGAGAAAAAGAGATCAATGGAACAGAATAGAGTCCAGAAATAGATCCACACAAACTTAGTCAACTGATGTTTGACAACAAAGCAAAGGTGATAGAATGGGGAAGAGACAGTCCTAGAACAACTGGACATCCACATGCAAAAAATAATCTAGGCACAGACCTTACACCTTTGACAAAAATTAATTCAAATTAATAGAGATCTAAATGTTAAATGCAAAACTATAAAACTCCTAGAAGATGACATGGTAGAAAATCTAGATAACCTTGGGTTTGGTGATAACTTTTATTAGAAACATCACCAAAAGCATGATCCATGAAAGAAGAAAAAGAATTAAATTGGACTTTATTAAAATTAAAAACTTCTGTTCTGCAAAGGGCATTGTTAAGAGAATAAAAAGATAAGTTACAAGGTAGTAGAAAATCTTGGCAAAATACATATGTGATAAGAGACTGTTATCTGAAATATACAAAGAACTCAACACTCAAGAAGAAAACAAACAGCCCAATTAAAAAATGAGTAAAAGACTAGGCAGCTAGATCTAAAAAGCATTGAAATTATAACATTCCCTCATACCATATACAAAAATAAACTCAAAATGTTTTAAAGACCTAAATTTAAGAAATGACACCATAAAACTCCTAGAAGAGAACATAGGCAAAACATTCTCTGACATAAATCATAGCAATATTTTCAGATATCAGTCTCCCAAGGCAAAATAAATAAAAGCAAAAATAAGCAAATGGGGCCTAATCAAACTTAAAAGCTTTTGCACAGCAAAGGAAACCATCAACAGGATGAAAAGATAACCTATGGATCGGAAGAAATGGTTTGCAAATGATGTGAACAACAACAGATTAATATCCAAAAAATACAAACAGCTCATACATCTTAATATCAGAAAAGAAACCAATTAAAAAATGAGTAGAAGACAAATAGACATTTCTCCAAGGAAGACATGCAAATGACCAACAGGCACATGAAAGTATGCTCAACGTTGCTAATTTTTAGAAATGCAGATCAAAACCACAATGAGTTATCACCTCACACCTGGCAGAATGGCCATCATCAAAAAGTTTACAAATAATAAATGTTGGAGAGGGTATGGAGAAAAGGAAACTCTCCTATACTGTTGGGATTGTAAATTGGTGCAGCCACTGTGGAAAACAATATAGAGGTTCCTTAAAAATTAAAAATAGAGCTACCATATGATCCAGGCATCTCACTCCTGGGTACATATCTGAAAAGATGAAAACTCTAATTTAAAGAGATATATGTATCCCAATGTTCATAGCAGCACTATTTACAATGGCTTAGACCTGGAAACAACTCAAGTGCCCACAGACGATTGGCTTAGGAAAAGGTGATATATATATATATGACAGTAATATGTATATAAATATATATATATATATATTACTCAGGCATAAAAAGATTGAAATATTGCCATTTTCAGCAACACAGATAGAGAATATTAAACTTAGTAAAGTCAGACAGAAAGATAAATATTATATGATATCATTTATATGTGGAAGCTAAAATATAATCAAATAAATCTATATACAAAACAGAAATGGATTCATAGACATAGAAAACACACTTATGGTTACCCAAGGGGAAAAAGAGGGGAGGAAGTATAAATTAGGAGTATGGGATTAACAGATCCAAACTATTATATATATTATAAATAAGCAATAAGGTTTTACTGTAAAGCACAGGGAACTATATTCAATATCTTGTAATAGCCTATAATGGAAAATAATCTGAAAAAAAAAAATATATATATATATACCTGAACCACTTTGCTGTACACCTGAAACTAACACAATATTGAAAATCAACTATACTTCAATTTTAAAAAAATAACAAAAAATCTGAACAAATATTTCACCAAAGAAGACATACAACTGACAAATCATCATATGAAAAGATGTTCAACATCATATGTCATTATGGAATTGCAAATTAAAACAACAATGAGATACCGCTATACATCTATTAGAATGGTAACATTCTAAAACACTGATTATCACCAAATGCTGGCAAGGATATGAAGCAATTGGAACTTTCACTCCTTGCTGGTGGGAATTCGAAATGGTACAGACACTTTAGAAGACATATTGATATTTTCTTACAAAACTAAACATATGCTTACAATATAATTCATCAATTGTACACTTTGGCATTTGCCCAAATGAGTTGAAAATTTATACCCACAGAAAAACCTGCACACAAATGTGTATAGCAGCTTTATTAATAATTGCCCAAACTTAGAAGCAATCAAGATAGCCTTCAGTAAGTGAATGGATAAACAAATTGTGGTATATCCAACAATGAAATTATTCACCAATAAAAATAAATGACCTACCAAGCCACAAAACCATACACAGGAAATTTGAATGCATATAATTAAGTGAAAAAGCCAATCTGGAAAAGCTACATATTGAATGATTCTAACAATATGTCATTCTGGAAAAGGAAAAAGAATGGAGGTAGTAAAAAGATCAATGATTGCCAGAGGTTCAAGGGCAAGGGAAGAGGGATGCATAGGTGGAGTAGGGGGATTTTTATTTTATTTTATTTTTTTAAAACATCTTTATTGGAGTATAATTGCTTTACAATGGTGTGTTAGTTTCTGCTTTATAACAAAGTGAATCAGTTATACATATACATATGTCCCCATATCTCTTTCCTCTTGCATCGGGGGGACTTTTAGACAATAAAACTATTCTGTATGATAGTGTAGTTGTGGATATATGAAATTATGTATTTATCAAAACCCAGAAAATGTAGGGCACAAAGAGTGAACCCTAATGTAAACTATGGACTTTGGTTGACAATTATATGTCATTGTGGGTTCATCAGTTATAGCTAATGTACCACACTAATGGGAAATGTTGGTGGGGGAAAGGTGTGTGTAGGAGGAGGAGGGAGAGTATGTGTGAACTTTGTACTTGCCATTCAATTCTGCTGTAAACATAAAACTGCTCTAAAAAACAAGCTCTATTAATTAAAAAAAAAGATGAATAAGGAATATGGAATTGTTCTTGATCTTAGAGAGCTCTTGGTGACTCAGAATACCTATCTATCTGTCTGCATCTGTCTGTCTTTCTGTCTGTATTTCTACCTAATTTTCTATCATCTATGAATCCGTCTCTTTATCTCTTTGTCCAAAATTATGATCTACATTAAAATAGAGGAATAAAGAAAATTTTATGTGAGTACAAGAAACATAGGCCAGGATTAATTCCCCTGTGATTTGATGGGTAAAGCCAAAAAAGAGCTAAGGAGAGGAAGTAACATTTGTTTTGGACCATGAAGGATGAATAGGAGCCCACCAGGTTAAAAAAAAGTAGAAAGCAGAGAAAAATCCTTAAGTAAAATGAGGATACATAAAAGTCATCCTGGAAAGTGTAACTATGGTGTATGAAAGGAATAAGCAAGAGATAAATTGATTTCTAGTCTAGAGCTAGATTGTAAAGAGTCCTCTAGGGTCAGTGCATTTGGTGCCTATTCCATACAGGCTCTGTGCCAGGCACTACCCATTCCTCATTTTGTAAGCACTTACAACCACCCT
The DNA here is from genome assembly GCF_964341445.2 of Mesoplodon mirus. Taxonomy (NCBI): domain Eukaryota; kingdom Metazoa; phylum Chordata; class Mammalia; order Artiodactyla; family Ziphiidae; genus Mesoplodon; species Mesoplodon mirus. The sequence continues at coordinate 170,454,281 of NC_138977.1, read as the reverse complement.
GCAAGACAGGTATTGTTAGCTTGATTTTACTAAAGAGGACACTGTGCTCAGAGAAATGCACTAATTGGCCTGAGTCCCAAGGCTGGTAGATATTTCCAAGGAGTTCAGTGAGCCTCAATGGGGCTGATGAAGGGAATGCTGTCCTCACCCCAACAAAGGAGATTATTCCAAGGTGCTTCTATAAACACCTGTAGAACTGTCCTCCACACGCCCATTCCAACACACCAAGGAGATTCTGGTCCCCCGCCTTGAGCTGGAATGCCAGTTCTAGGATTTACTGTTAATGAGACACTCTTTTTCTCAGATATTGAAGGACTTAAACAGAAAATCAGTTTTATAGACAACAATGATATTGCAAAAAAGTGATATTGCAGTGGTGATGTGTATAAACTTTAAGAAATTTTTCCTGCTGACCTGTGTGTGCATATGTTGGTGGGACAGATTAGTGAAGATACTCCACTCCTAGCAAAGAAGTCACACAGGAGAGGACTTTGGGAAATAAGTGTAAAGAGTATGGAGAAGAAATGAGAAGGTCCCTCCTCTGAACACTCTCTCCGCCACCATGGAAGTAAGTGACGAGATCCTTCCATTCTCACCATTCAGAATATGGATAAGGTGTTTAGCTATCTCATCAGGTGACACTGACACCTTCTTATTATACAAATAGTGAGCATTTAATAAATATTTTCTATGTTCCACACATTTAATCTATTTTTTTACAAATCAGTGAGATGTGACAAAACTGAGAGTCCAGGTAGTTCAGATGATTCAACGAAGAATATGAACAAGACAGAAACACAAACTCCCTGACTCCAAATCTTTAGTCATTCTCAGACACTAACCTGTGATGTTGAATCAATTTCGAAGTATGTTGGTGGTCGACCTTTTTTGCTGAATATTTAATATAATATTAATTATTCCAGGATGTGTTTTCTGAAATTATTCCCATTAGTGGTTTCTTCGATTGCACATTCACCCAAACACATACACACCGACACAATTAAAAATTCAGAAAACATTTACTTGGATTCAAATAGTATTAAGTGCTTGTCTCCCCCTGGGTTGTGAGTTTTAGCAGTATGAACACGATGTATAAATAGCATGGAGTGCAGTGTCTGGTGTATATTTGTACTTAATAAATATTTGTCATGTTAATCCATCTCCTCTTACAAGACAGTTTGCTGCAAGCTATGTATGAAAATGTTAGGCAACATCAGTCTATGGTGGCTGTCTTCTTATATCAGAGGAGTTAAGACCGCAAAAGAGGCAAGATCTAGCAGTTACAATTTGTCACTCTGTCCAGTAGACCCCACTTGAATGTTTTGATGCCAGTCCCATCCGTTTTCTTAACTTGTAACCTTTCTTTCATCTGGCTTCTTTCTGAATCTGTTCCCCTGGTGAACCTTTTTTCCCCCCTTTTCTTTCTTATTTTTTCTTTTTCTCATAGTGTGATGTTGTATCAGCTACATCTGCCCCTTACAAATCACCTCTAACCTTCACTTCTTGTTCTCACTCTTGCGTATTCCACTCTTGGCTCAAGACATCTGGCCCCTAGAGACTTCTTCTAATCCCCAGGCTTTTAGTCCCTTCTCTTGAAGCAACTGGGATATTTTAAGTTGGCTGGGACATAAAGATGTCCAGAGATCTCCACTGTGTGGGGTTTAATAATACAAATAGAGTGTCCAAATATGTTCATTTGATTTACAAATACACTGCTTTATCACTGAGATTTCTGAAAGAAAAATATTTATACAATTATGTCTAGTTTTTAGTAAAAATGATTGTATGTTTATTTAAGGTATAAGTTCTTTAAAGAAGCATAATCTAATTCTTAGTTTGAAAGTGCTTTCAGCAAACTTTCAGTTGTATGTAGTGATTATTGCTTGTATTAATATTACAGCTAATTTTGTAAACAAACATTAATGGCTTGGATTTTATGGAAGTTATTTTAAAGTTGCTCATAATTTGTAATGAAGACCTAACTGTATTTAGCATATATTTATTCAAATAACCAAGTGAAATGTATAGATATGATGAAAGGGACATCTATGAGAGCTGTTCCCTTTTGTAAGAATACCAGAAATACAGAGTTTAGTCTATTACTGATTTAGGAAACATCATCCAACACTATAAATTATGTGGATAAGATAACATGCATTTTTTTTCCCCTCTGGAAAGCCAGGCCACTTTGAGCAGAAAACAGATTCTATGGCCATCGGCCCACAGAAACTCAGTGGGCCTCTCTGGCAGGGCATGAAGGAGTTTGATCCTTGGTCTAATTAGGCATACTCCCTCTGGGACTCTGCTTAGAAGTCAAAGTTAAGGCTTGCCTTTTTCCCTTGCAGCGATGGAGAAATCCATTTCAATTCAACAGCGTTCCCTTGATTTGAACACATTTGGGGACTTGGAAGCTTAGCGGAATGAGCTCAAGGGTTGCACAGTCTGGAGCTGCCAGTTAGAAGAATTGGCAGGCACCCCTCCTAAGCTTTTTGGTCTAAAAGAGGCTGCTTCCTTCTTATGAGGAAGAAGCCAGAGCCATATGGCCCAAACCCCAAGTGGCTCTCCTCCATGGCTTGTGGTTTCCCTGAAACTTATTTCCCAAGCTTGAGGCCTGCCAGCAATTCTGGGATGGCAGATACATACCATCATGATTTTGTAGCTGGTGGGGAAGATAGAGACACAATTCATTTCCAAAGTAATGGGTGGTATGCCTACTATGTGTCAGACATCCTCTTACACAGAAGGAGATGAAGATACCATCGTCCCGACCTTTAAGTCTCTTACAGCCTTGACTTTTTCTATGCCTGTCGATAAACTCCTCTTCATACAAATAGAAGAGAAATTAGGGGAAGAGATACTCTGATATGACAGTATTATAGAAAATTAGAAAGGGCACCAAATTTGGAATCATATGACTCTGTTTGATGTCTGGTTCAATGGTTTACAAGTTATGTGAAAACCCAATTAACTAATTAAACACTTCTTGAACATGGTTTATGTTTTATCCACATTGCTAAGTTTTAGGGATACTAATATAACAGTGATGTGATCACTACCTTCAAGATGTTCCCTATTACGTCATCTGAGTTTTCTCTCATCTATTGAAAATATCATTATAATAATTACTGACCTTTCTATTTTATGAAGCTCTTTTGAGAACCAAATTTGATATACATGACAAATGTTCACTGTAAAAGATTATACAAATACATGTGGTAGATTCATGTAGTTTATTATGTTTCAGTAATTTTCAAGGTGTGTACTATCTGAACTAGTATATTCTGGTATAAAAGAAAGAAAAAAACAAAATAAAACAACAAAACACCTTTCTGAAATTTCAGACCATTGTTTCTTCCCTTACAACAATGGTTCTAAAGTGTGGTTCTTGGATAAGTAGCATCAGCATAACCTGACCACCTGGGCACATAAAAATGCAAATTATGTGCCCCAACTGAGACCTAATGAGTTAGAAACTCTGAGGGTGGGGTTCAGCAACCTGTGTTTTAACAAGCCCTCCATATGATTCTGATATAACCCATCAAAGTAGAGAACTCCTACTGTAGATCCTCTTGTCTTTCCCCATGTAAACCATCATGCCTTTCCAAGGTTAATACCATTTAGGCCAGTAGTTTTTCAAAGATATCTGCAAGTGCATAGTTAGAATCTGAGAAGAGATGGAGATTCAAGAAAAGTCTGATTTATGTAACTTCACATCACTTCATCTTTCACTGACCAAGAGATTCATTCACCAGACATTTACTGAACACATACTATGCACCAGACATGGCACTCAATTATTTTTCATAGCTCTCTGCTTCCCATGTGGCCCTGCTTTATTCAAATGACATGACACATTTTTTAAAAAATTGAAGGCATATTCTGATGTTGTTCATAAGACCTGGAAGATAACTTTATCCATTTTCTGCCCTAAGACCCATTTCCTTTTTTTCTCTATTTTTATTGTCCTTTTCCTTCAATAAAAAGCCAGAGAAGACAATGGGAGCTAATATGTTGAAACATTTTCCTTGTGTACAGCAAGACGTTATTGAAAACTCTCCATGGGAAGCCTGTCTTTGTTTTACTGCAATTCTGCAATAACCTGGCGACCCTGAAAGGCAATTCTATCTTGAAAGTCAAAACATCTTACTGCTTGCCAAGAGCAAGAAAGACCTGCACTTTGGGATTTGGAGAGATTTTATGTATTTGGAGGAACATTCCCTTGATTATATTCTCTTCAGAGACCAGAACCAAGGCATTCAGAAACATCTGTGCAGCAGGAAGCTTCTGGCATAGATTCTTCATGTTCAATTAATTGGCCCTAGGCAAACCTTCCTGAGAGGAAGACTTCTGAGCAGTGGTTAGACCACACGAGCTGAGCTTCACATATTCCTTTTGTTTATGACACTATATCATTTCTCTACACTCTCTGATAATTAATTTGGGGAAAATAGTCGAAGGCTACTTTGCACAGCTTCTTTATTCTCTGTATCCCTATACCATATCTGCTTTCCTGCTCTGAAATTCTCATGCTTTTATAAAGGAGAAAACAACCCAATGAAGCTGACATGCACCATGGTGAGTCCGACATTTCCCTCCCAGAATGTCAGGCTTATATAATGGCCATCTATTAATACACTTTAATGAGTCTCTTTCCATTTTATCAGGAAATCACCTAAAGAAGATGATGATTAATGCAGAAAAGTATAAACATAGTCAACACATTATATCACCATTAATGAATGCAAAAATTATTTTGCTTATAGGACAAGGGGGTTGTAGTTTTCTAACTGCCCCCCAAGTCACAGAAAAAGGAAGGTTGATATAAAAATGAAGATTTAGTAGTTTATATGTTACTGCTAAACAGCAAGTCATTTCACTTTCTCTAGAAAGCAGTATCATCTGAAAATGAGAGTAACACCTGCTCATTATGCAACCAACTAAATTTACCTGACCAGGCCTTGGAATGCTCAGACATTTGGCCAACCATTATTCTGGATGGGAGGGTGTTTCTGGATGAAATTAACATTTGAATTGGTAGACTGAGTACAGTGAATTGCTCTCTCTAATGTGGGTGGGTCTCATTCAATTAGTTGAAGACAATAATAGAACAAAAATAATGGGTAAGAGGAAACTCCTTCTGCCCAACTGTTTGAGCTGGGCCTCTGGACCCAGACTTTTCTGGCCTCGGGACTCAGACCGAAACACTGGTTCTTCTTGGGTCTTCAGCCTACCATCTTTCAAACTGGAACTTACACCATCAGCTCTCTTGGTTCCCAGGCCTTCAGACTTTGTTTGGAATTATGCATTGACTTTCCTGGATTTCCAGCTTACTGAATGCACATCTGGGGGCTTATTAGCCTCCATAATTGTAAGCCAATTCCTTATAATAAATCTCTCTCTCTCTCTCTCCATGCACATATTATTGGTTCTGTTTTTCTGGAGAACTCTGAGTAATACAAATGCTGTACTGTAGGTACTATTGTATCTCCATTTTACAGATAGGGAAACACACACAAAGAAGTTAGGTAATTTTCTGTGGTGGTTTAAAGCTATGCCCACTGATTCTTTGATAGTACCCTCTCAAGAGGTGAAGCTTAATATCTCTCCCCTTGAGTTTGAGCTAGACTTAGTGATTCATTTCTAGTGAATAGTATATGGCAGATATGAAGGGATGTCTCTCTCCAGGCTAAATAATAAAAATACTATGGTTTGTCTTGAGTTTTCTCTCTGTCTCTGTCTCTGAAAACTCACTCCAGGGACAACCATGCCTGTAAGAAGTGATATGAAGTGACCCATATAGTGAGGCATTGAAAGCTCCTGCCAACAGCCACAATAGCAAGCTTGGATTCTCCTGCTTCTTCAGACAATTCCAATCTCATGAAAAATCCTCGACAAAAACCAGCAAGCTAAGCCTCTCCTGGATTCCTGACCTTCATAAATGGTGTGTGATAAATGTTTGTTGTTTTAAGGTGCTAAACTTGGGATACTTTGTTACACAGCAAGAGATAACACTCACTCTTGCCAAAGGTCACATAGTTCATAAAAGTCAGAACCAGGATGCACACCCACATAGTGTTCTCCAGAGTCAATGTTTTTAACAAGTACCTTCTATGGCCTCTCATAATGACATAGGATCCCCGACCACAAACCTGAAATTACCATCCACACCCCAAAATACCCTGATAGAAGAAGAGGCCATATCCCTCATGTCTTACTTCAGATAGTTCCTTTCATGGATCTTCTTTAAAATACAGTAAATCAAAGTAATGGAATTTATTTTCTTCTTTGTCAATAGACTTCAGAGATATTCTCGAAAAACTTAGATGAGAGATTGAGGCTCAGTTGTGCCCTAACCTAAGAGACTTCTGCCTGAAAGAAGGATGAATGCTTGTCTTTTTTATTTTCTTGTTAAAAAATATTTTGCTAGAGATAATCTGACTAATTAAGGCCTCTGCTTAATCGAGATCTAGTTTAATAACATTCTGCAGCATTTTCAAAGAGTAATGACAGGATGGCATAATGGTGCCCATTTCCCTGGGGATGCTTCTTATGACAGTATAATAAGTTTTTTTGATGGATTGCAGTTCTTTAAACTCACCTTGCTTCTCATCTCCAGGCCTTTGCACAGGCTGCTCTCACTGCCTAGAAATCCCTTCCTCCCCAGGCACTTTCTCCTCATCTGTCTTCAATCCAAATGACTCCCTTTATCCTTTAAGACTCAGCTACATAGTCATCTAAGATGCCTTCTTGTTATCATTTTACCCTCAGTTATCCTTTGGGTTTCAACAGCATAATGCAGACTAAAAGCATCTCTTTTGGAAACAAATAGATGCTGATTTCAGTCAAGCTTGTGTTTTATACTAGTTGTGCATCCTTGGATAAATTTCCCAAGCCAACTAAGCCTTGATCTTCTATCTATCAAATGGAGACAATATACTTGTGAGGATTAAGTTACTCCATAATTGAGAATGGTGCCTGGCATAGAAAAAGGCCTAAATAAAAATTAACTATTATTTTTATTGTGTTAAGTATGTACCAAAATGCATACAAATTTTTCAATTACTTTCTCTCTTAGAATAGGTGTCTTTTGAATTAATGAATTTAATTTTGGTGCTTTTGTCATTATAACATTGATGGCAGATGCTGTGGGAGTGAGAGATTTTCTTGTTCATTTTTCTTCACTGCCACTTCATTTCAAAATATATCCCCAGCTGAATTTTCCCTACATTTGTTTCTATCCAAGCAGCTTGCCAAATTTTTAAGTCTTAAAACTTGAGTCATAATGACTCCCTCCCCCAATGCTTTCTTCCACCATTTTTAAGAATTTATTTACACTTTTAACATTTACTCCCTATTCTTCATTCCAAGGGCATCAGAATTAACCCAGCCCTATTTCCTCTAAATTCTCTTGCTTCAGCCACTTCTGGTGATTCACAGCTTTACTGACTTTTGGTCTCTCCACCTCCAGTCTACTACTCTCCATGCAGATATATTTATTTCTCCCCAAATAGCTCTTATTGTATTACTCCCTGCTAAAAATAATTTATTGTCTGCCCATGTCTTAAAAATGGGAAATTTTACATATTTGTAGCAGTTTGCTGTGAAGACACATTGCCTATTTTTACCTTATTCATTTTGTCTCCTCTATTGAAACCGTATGGTTTAAGCTTTCATAACTTACCCCAAGCTTTTCCATCTCCTAGCTTTTAACCATTCCCTTTCTGCTTTCTAGAACATCCTCTTGCCCCAACTTTGCATGTGGAAATAATGTCTCAAAAAAACCATCTCATATATCACTTTCTCCATGAAATCTTTCCTCATTACCTCTCCTTTTTCCCAGGTCCAGATGCTGCAATTTCTCCTTCCTTGTATCTCTGTGGCCCTTTGTTTTGTGTTTACAAAGTTTCTCGTATGCCTTATATAATGAAGTTTGGTCTCCTTCCATTGCAAATGTTAAATTCTTTTTATTTTAACCACCTTGATCTCTCTTCTGAACTTAAGGACAGTGCTTTGCATCAAATAAAGACTCGGATCCTGAATTGAATTGTATTATATAACCAGTTAAAATTCCTGGTACTCTAGGTATAATTAGAATTATATAAATGCAGTTTAAAATGAAATCATGTCTTTCTCCCCAGAGTTTTGGCAAGTGACAAACATTGTTGCTGTTTAGCCATCTGTAGCATAAATACCTTTACCTTAATGTCATTACTATATGAATAAATTGTCTTTGTATGAATGTTTGGGAACAAAATTGCTGTCTGTCTGCTTTCCAATTACTGGAAGACCAAAACTAGACAACTCAAGATAGACTTTTAACAAGATACTTCCTTGTAATGATAATTGCTTTTGGGCCTCAAACTGACTTATTTACTAGTTTTTCAATTTGGAAGTCATTTCTCTTTAGGACCTGAAGGTTTTTTGCACTGCCTGGGGAATTAGGCAGCCACCTTTAATTTGAAAAGGGCCAAGATATTCAACATACACTCAGATTTGTGATATTTGTGATGATGCTGGGGTTAGGAGAGAAAAAAATATGAGTTGGAGAAGGGTGAAATTACTTCTTTTTTTTTTTTTTTTTTTTTTTTTTTTTACCTTTCTTATGATATTTCCTGAGTCAGTGGGCGAAAGGAAAAACAAAGAATTCTGATTTGTATTTGCTAAACATGTGACACTGCATAGACTAAATAGGTTTGCTACCGTGATTGCCAGCCAGCATAGAAAATGTTCTTTGCAGAACTACATGAAATTTAAAACTGTTCAAATGAGGAACAAATGGTACTAGGGAAATAAAATAAATGTTTTTCAAGTATGTATTGTTAATTATTTTTTTAATTAGGGTTTACATCCACATTTGATCCAATACTTCTTAACCTTAATAAAAATGGCATGTTGCAGAATTCTCACCAGAAAGTTGAGAGGTATCTGGAACACAGAAGACAGGATTGGCTCCCAACACAAAAGGCCCTTCACTCCCCGAGGCAATATTTTTCTTTGAAAATTATTAAGCCTTTCAAATTTTGTTAATAAATCTGTTTGAAGTAAAAATGTGAGTTGAGTAGTATATGCCATTGCTAGCTACAAGCTAAAAATGATGCCTAATTTTGTTTACATATTTTGGGTTTGTTCTTTACTCTTCTCAGGTTGTTTACCACATTTCTACAAAAGGAAACAAGGAAATTCAGTGATCTGAAGATCTCAAATTATCTTTGAAATACAAGTTACTTTTTTTTAAATATTGAAAACTTTAGGGATTATGAAATAAGCAACAGAATTTCACTTAGAAAGGAACATTAACTGAAACACAGATGTTAAAAAAAAAAAGGAAATTGGCTTTTCCTCATCTCCCTCTGGAGACCTGGGAATGTTATCAAGGACTGAAATAATTAATTGTCACTAAAGGACACACTTATCATTTACTTCAAGTTTGTGGTTCCTTTTTTCCTATACTTAATAGCCAATTAAGAGGTAAAATGTGCCTGTTAAATAATACCATAACCATGTTAATAGTGAAGCAACAACTTTGTGAAAGTTAATCTAGGAGATCATTCCAAATTTTCTCACAAAGGAAATTAACTTCGATAACCATCTTTCTGGCTGCAGAAGAAAATGAAATATAACATTTCCTTATGTGTCTATAACATATAAAAATATATATTTGCATTTTAAGGGCATCTTAAAATAATGATTCAGCTTTACAAAATTGTTACATCAGGAGAAAATTGTTTGCCTTAGAAAATCAAAATTCACTCCATCAATTGCTACTATAAGTGTCTCTAAACAGTATATTTCTTACTGCATTTGATAGTTGTTTTTAAGATAAAAAATTATGGAGGCTACTGAATACATAACTGATGATAATGTAATGCACTCTATTTTCATAATTTTCAAAGTAGCTGATTCTGTGGGCATTAGTTTTCTTATTTTAATAGTGCATGTAGTACTGGACATGCTAGAAGAATTAATGTTCCTATTAACAGCCTTCTGTAGGGCACACTGATACAGTTTTCATTCTCTTTTTTCCTATGAAAAAATATGTATGCACAAATGTACATACACACACATTTATATTAAGTTGTGTGTGCATATATATACATATAATTTATTGAGGTATAATTTATATTCAAAAAATGCATTCATTTAAGTGTATAAGTTGCTAAATTTTGCAAAATGTATAGAATATTGTATGCACCACCATAGTCAAGATATACAACATTCCACAACTCCAGAAAGTTTCCTTGTCTTCCTTTATATCAATCTTCACCATGTCTTTCCAGGTAAAGCAAACACAAATCTGCTTTCTGTTACTATAGATTAGTTTTGCCTGTTCTAGAATTTCATATGTATGGAGAAATACAGTATGTACTTTTTTGCATATTTTTGCTTTCACCCATCATAAGGGTTTAGAGATTCATACATGTTATTCTGTTTTTTTCTTGAATAGTAATTTGACTGAAGAGCACAGTTTATCTATTCACCTATTGATAGAAAATTCAGTTGTTTCCAGTTTGGAGATATTGTGAATAAACTTCTTTGAACATTCTTTTACATATATTTGCATGGATATGTTTTCATTTCTACTGTTAATATCTAGAATTTCTGTCATTCAGAAATTGTTTATTTAAATTTACAAAAAATACCCAGTGTAGTTCTCAGGTACTTTAAAGTGATTTTCACATTTTACATCCTTTGCAATGTGTAATAATTCCAGGTGCTTAACATCTTTACCAAAACTTTCTGTTGTCAGTCTTTTCAGTTGTAACCATTCTAGTGAGAATATTGATATCTCCTGTGGTTTTAATTTTCATTTATCCAGTAACTAATGTTATTGAGTACTTTTTCCTGTGCTCATTTGCCATTTGTGTATCTTCTTTGGTGAAGTGTTGCTCAAATTTTTGCTAATTTAAAAACTGGATTGTTTGTTTTCTTATTATGAATTGTTTATTCAACCTGATAATGTCTCTTGTTAGAAATAAAATTTGCATATATTTTCTCTCAGTATGTAGCTTGTTGGCTTGCCTTTCCATTTTCCTTACATTGTCTTTCAAAGCTAGATTTTTAAAAATTTTGATTAAATGTAATTTATCAACTTTTGCTTTATATTTATTTCTTTTGGATCTCTACCTTAAAAAAAAAAGTTGCTTACCACAGGGTCACAACGATTTCTTTAGATATTTTCTTTCAGAAATTTTATAGTTTTAGATTTTGTGTTTAAGTCCATGTTCCATTTCAAAGTAATTTTTGTACATAATATGTGGTAAAGGTTAAGATTATTATGACTTTCTAATGTGGATATCTAGTTCCAGCACCATTTATTGGAAATACTTTCCTGTCTTCACTAAATTACTTCTGCACTTTTGACAAAAATCGATTGACTTTACATGTGTGCTCTATTTATGGAACCTATATTTTTCTATTATCCTACTTATTTATTCTTATGCCAATATCACACACTTTGTTTTCAGGCTTGCTGTTTTTTTTTTTTCTTCTGAGACTCTGACCACATGAATGTTAGATTTGCTATTGTTTCCGAGATCTCTGTGGTTTCTGAGGTTTGTTCAATTTTTTATTTTTCTGTCTACCATCTCTCTGTTTTTCAGGTTAGAAGAATCAATTGGATAAATTTTCCAGTTTGTTGATATTTTCTTTGGTCATCTTCATTCCGTTATTGAGCCCACTAGTGATGTTTTACTTCTGTGGATGTTACGACTTTCAGTTTTTGATCTTTTCATTCAAAACTTCCATTTGGCTCTACTTTATTTCTTCCATTCCTTTACAGAGGATTTCTAATTTAATTTTTTTTCAAAAGGATTTGTAAATGTCTCCTGGGTTTTTAAGATAGCTCTTTGTCTCAGTTGGCTTAGGCTTCCATCACAAAATACCATGAACTGAGTAGCTTAAATAACTGAAATTTATTTTCTCACAGTTTTGGAGGCTGGAAGTCCAAAACCAGCTGCTAGTATGATGAGGTTCATATGAAAACTCTCTTCTGGACTTGCAGATGGCTGTCTTCTTGCTGTATCCTCACATGGCAGGGACAGAAAGAGAGCATTTCTCTAGTGCCTCATCTTACAAGGGCACTAATCCCACCAGATCAGGGTCCTGCCCTGGTGAACTTATCTAATTCTAATTAGCTCCCCAAAGCCCCATCTCCAAATATCATCACCTGGGGGTTTGGAATCAACATATGAATTTGGGGGTGACACAGACATTGAGTCCACATAATGCTTTAAAATCCTTGTCAGATAATTCCAACATTTGCGTCATCTCAGTGTTAGCATTTTCCGATTGCCTTTTCTCATGGATATTGAGGTTATAGGGGTTGTTGCTACAATGAGTCACTTTGGATTTTATCCTACATGTTATATATGAATATTATGTTATGACAACCTGGCTCCTATTGAAATATTCTATTTAGCTGGCAGTAAACATGTTTAGATCCAGAATCCACACCCTGGTCCATTTTTGTGAGCTGTGATTAAAATGTGAGTTGTGGGCTTCCCTGATGGCACAGTGGTTGAGAGTCCACCTGCCGATGCGGGGAACACGGATTCGTGCCCCGATCCGGGAGGATCCCACATACCGTGGAGTGGCTGGGCCTGTGAGCCATAGATGTTGGGCCTGTCCGTCCGGAGCCTGTGCTCTGCAAAGGGAGAGGCCACAACAGTGAGAGGCCCGTGTACCGCAAAAAAAAAAATAAAAAAAAATAATAATAATAATAATAATAATGTCAATTGTTTTCAAAGCCTTTACAGTGCTATTTTGGTCTGCCCCACTTGAGTGTTTCCCAGAGGCTAACACAAATCCTGGGTGCCGTTTGAGATCAGTGTTCAGTTCTCAAATCTTGCTGTATTGTTTCTTGTCAGTTTCAGGCATGAGCCACTTAGAGGTCTGCTCAGGAATTCATATAGAGAGTTTGAAAATCCCTTTCTGCAACTCCTTCCTCTCTGAATTTTCTCCCGAAATCTATTGTTGGGGAGGAGGGGATGTGCACTACCTTCTTTTTTTTTTTTTTTTTTTTAATTTTATTTTATTTTTTTGCTTTATAACAAATTTAATCAGTTATACATATACATATGTTTCCATATCCCCTCCCTTTTGTGTCTCCCTCCCACCCTCCCTATCCCACCCCTCCAGGCGGTCACAAAGTACCAAGCTGATCTCCCTGTGCTATGCGGCGGCTTCCCACTAGCTATTTACCTCACGTTTGGTAGTGTATATATGTCCATGCCGCTCTTTCACTTTGTCACAGCTTACCCTTCCCCCTCCCCATATCCTCAAGTCCATTCTCTAGTAGGTCTGTGTCTTTATTCCTGTCTTACCCCTATGTTCTTCATGACATTTTTTTTTCTTAAATTCCATATATATGTGTTAGCATACAGTATTTGTCTTTCTCTTTCTGACTTACTTCACTCTGTATGACAGACTCTAGGTCTATCCACCTCATTACAAATAGCTCAATTTCATTTCTTTTTATGGCTGAGTAATATTCCATTGTATATATGTGCCACATCTTCTTTATCCATTCATCCGATGATGGACACTTAGGTTGTTTCCATCTCCGGGCTATTGTAAATAGGGCTGCTATGAACATTTTGGTACATGTCTCTTTTTGAATTATGGTTTTCTCAGGGTATATGCCCAGTAGTGGGATTGCTGGGTCATATGGTAGTTCTATTTGTAGTTTTTTAAGGAACCTCCATACCGTTCTCCATAGCGGCTGTACCAATTCACATTCCCACCAGCAGTGCAAGAGTGTTCCCTTTTTTCCACACCCTCTCCAGCATTTATTGTTTCTAGATTTTTTGATGATGGCCATTCTGACTGGTGTGAGATGATATCTCATTGTAGTTTTGATTTGCATTTCTCTAATGAGTAAAGATGTTGAGCATCCTTTCATGTGTTTGTTGGCAGTCTGTATATCTTCTGTGGAGAAATGTCTATTTAGGTCTTCTGCCCATTTTTGGATTGGGTTGTTTGTTTTTTTGTTATTGAGCTGCATGAGCTGCTTATAAATTTTGGAGATTAATCCTTTGTCAGTTGCTTCATTTGCAAATATTTTCTCCCATTCTGAGGGTTGTCTTTTGGTCTTGTTTATGGTTTCCTTTGCTGTGCAAAAGCTTTTAAGTTTCATTAGGTCCCATGTGTTTATTTTTGTCTTTATTTCCATTTCTCTAGGAGGTGGGTCAAAAAGGATCTTGCTGTGATTTATGTCATAGAGTGTTCTGCCTATGTTTTCCTCTAAGAGTTTGATAGTGTCTGGCCTTACATTTAGGTCTTTAATCCATTTTGAGCTTATTTTTGTGTATGGTGTTAGGGAATGATCTAATCTCATACTTTTACATGTCCCTATCCAGTTTTCCCAGCACCACTTATTGAAGAGACTGTCCTTTCTCCACTGTACATTCCTGCCTCCTTTATCAAAGATAAGGTGACCATATGTCCGTGGGTTTAACTCTGGGCTTTCTATCCTGTTCCATTGATCTATCTTTCTGTTTTTGTGCCAGTACCATACTGTCTTGATTACTGTAGCTTTGTAGTATAGTCTGAAGTCAGGGAGCCTGATTCCTCCAGCTCCATTTTTCGTTCTCAAGATTGCTTTGGCTATTCGGGGTCTTTTGTGTTTCCATACAAATTGTGAAATTTTTTGTTCTAGTTCTGTGAAAAATGCCAGTGGTAGTTTGATAGGGATTGCATTGAACCTGTAGATTGCTTTGGGTAGTAGAGTCATTTTCACAATGTTGATTCTTCCAATCCAAGAACATGGTACATCTCTCCATCTATTTGTATCATCTTTAATTTCTTTCATCAGTGTCTTATAATTTTCTGCATACAGGTCTTTTGTCTCCTTAGGTAGGTTTATTCCTAGATATTTTATTCTTTTTGTTGCAATGGTAAATGGGAGTGTTTCCTTGATTTCTCTTTCAGATTTTTCATCATCAGTATATAGGAATGCCAGAGATTTCTGTGCATTAATTTTGTATCCTGCAACTTTACCAAATTCATTGATTAACTCTAGTAGTTTTCTGGCAGCATCTTTAGCATTCTCTATGTATAGTATCATGTCATCTGCAAACAGTGACAGCTTTACTTCTTCTTTTCCAATTTGGATTCCTTTTATTTCCTTTTCTTCTCTGATTGCTGTGGCTAAAACTTCCAAAACTAGGTTGAATAAGAGTGGTGAAAGTGGGCAACCTTGTCTAGTTCCTGATCTTAGTGGAAATGGTTTCAGTTTTTCACCATTGAGGACGATGCTGGCTGTGGGTTTGTCATATATGGCCTTTATTATGTTGAGGAAAGTTCCCTCTATGCCTACTTTCTGCAGGGTTTTTATCATAAATGGGTGTTGAATTTTGTCGAAAGCTTTCTCTGCATCTATTGAGATGATCATATGGTTTTTCTCCTTCAGTTTGTTAATATGGTGTATCACGTTGATTGATTTGCGTATATTGAAGAATCCTTGCATTCCTGGAATAAACCCCACTTGATCATGGTGTATGATCCTTTTAATGTGCTGTTGGATTCTGTTTGCTAGGATTTTGTTGAGGATTTTTGCATCTATGTTCATCAGTGATATTGGCCTGTAGTTTTCTTTCTTTGTGACATCCTTGCCTGGTTTTGGTATCAAGGTGATGGTGGCCTCGTAGAATGAGTTTGGGAGTGTTCCTCCCTCTGCTATATTTTGGAAGAGTTTCAGAAGGACAGGTGTTAGCTCTTCTCTAAATGCTTGATAGAATTCGCCTGTGAAGCCATCTGGTCCTGGGCTTTTGTTTGTTGGAAGATTTTTTATCACAGTTTCAATTTCAGTGCTTGTGATTGGTCTGTTCATATTTTCTATTTCTTCCTGATTCAGTCTTGGCAGGTTGTGCATTTCTAAGAATTTGTCCATTTCTTCCAGGTTGTCCATTTTATTGGCATAGAGTTGCTTATAGTAATCTCTCATGATCTTTTTTATTTCTGTAGTGTCAGTTGTTACTTCTCCTTTTTCATTTCTAATTCTATTGATTTGAGTCTTCTCCCTTTTTTTCTTGATGAGTCTGGCTAATGGTTTATCAATTTTGTTTATCTTCTCAAAGAACCAGCTTTTAGTTTTATTGATCTTTGCTATCGTTTCCTTCATTTCTTTTTCATTTATTTCTGATCTGATTTTTATGATTTCTTTCCTTCTGCTAACTTTGGGATGTTTTTGTTCTTCTTTCTCTAATTGCTTTAGGTGCAAGGTTAGGTTGTTTATTCGAGATGTTTCCTGTTTCTTAAGGTGGGATTGTATTGCTATAAACTTCCCTCTTAGAACTGCTTTTGCTGCATCCCATAGGTTTTGGGTCGTCGTGTCTCCATTGTCATTTGTTTCTAGGTATTTTTTAATTTCCTCTTTGATTTCTTCAGTGATCACTTCGTTATTAAGTAGTGTATTGTTTAGCCTCCATGTGTTTGTATTTTTTACAGCTCTTTTCCTGTAATTGATATCTAGTCTCATAGCATTGTGGTCGGAAAAGATACTTGATACAATTTCAATTTTCTTAAATTTACCAAGGCTTGATTTGTGACCCAAGATATGATCTATCCTGGAGAATGTTCCATGAGCACTTGAGAAAAATGTGTATTCTGTTGTTTTTGGATGGAATGTCCTATAAATATCAATTAAGTCCATCTTGTTTAATGTATCATTTAAAGCTTGTGTTTCCTTATTTATTTTCATTTTGGATGATCTGTCCATTGGTGAAAGTGGGGTGTTAAAGTCCCCTACTATGAGTGTGTTACTGTCGATTTCTCCTTTTATGGCTGTTAGTATTTGCCTTATGTATTGAGGTGCTCCTATGTTGGGTGCATAAATATTTACAATTGTTATATCTTCTTCTTGGATCGATCCCTTGATCATTAGGTAGTGTCCTTCTTTGTCTCTTCTAGTAGTCCTTATTTTAAAGTCTATTTTGTCTGATATGAGAATTGCTACTCCAGCTTTCTTTTGGTTTCCATTTGCATGGAATATCTTTTTCCATCCCCTTACTTTCAGTCTGTATGTGTCTCTTGGTCTGAAGTGGGTCTCTTGTAGACAGCATATAGATGGGTCTTGTTTTTGTATCCATTCAGCCAATCTGTGTCTTTTGGTGGGAGCATTTAGTCCATTTACATTTAAGGTAATTATCGATATGTATGTTCCTATTCCCATTTTCTTAATTGTTTTGGGTTCATTATTGTAGGTCTTTTACTTCTGTTGTGTTTCTTGCCTAGAGAAGTTCCTTTAGCATTTGTTGTAAAGCTGGTTTGGTGGTGCTGAACTCTCTCAGCTTTTGCTTGTCTGTAAACGTTTTAATTTCTCCATCAAATCTGAATGAGATCCTTGCTGGGTAGAGTAATCTTGGTTGCAGGTTTTTCTCCTTCATCACTTTAAGTATGTCCTGCCACTCCCTTCTGGCTTGTAGAGTTTCTGCTGAGAGATCAGCTGTTATCCTGATGGGGATTCCCTTGTGTGTTATTTGTTGTTTTTGCCTTGCTGCTTTTAATATGATTTCTTTGTGTTTAATTTTTGACAGTTTGATTAATATGTGTCTTGGCGTATTTCTCCTTGGATTTATTCTGTATGGGACTCTCTGTGCCTCCTGGACTTGATTAACTATTTCCTTTCCCATATTAGGGAAGTTTTCAACTATAATTTCTTCAAATATTTTCTCAGTCCCTTTCTTTTTCTCTTCTTCTTCTGGAACCCCTATAATTCGAATGTTGGTGCGTTTAATGTTGTCCCAGAGGTCTCTGAGACTGTCCTCTGTTCGTTTCATTCTTTTTTCTTTATTTTGCTCTGCAGCAGTTATTTCCACTATTTTATTTTCCACCTCACTTATCCGTTCTTCTGCCTCAGTTATTCTGCTATTGATCCCATCTAGAGTATTTTTTATTTCATGTATTGTGTTTTTAATCGATGCTTGATTCATCTTTAGTTCTTCTAGGTCCTTGTTAACTGTTTCTTGCATTTTGTCTATTCTATTTCCAAGATTTTGTATCTGGGAAATAGAATCTTGGATCATCTTTACCATCATTATTCTGAATTCTTTTTCAGGTAGAGTGCCTATTACCTCTTCATTTGTTAGGTCTGGTGGGTTTTTATCTTGCTCCTTCTCCTGCTGTGTGTTTTTCTGTCTTCTCATTTTGCTTATGTTACTGTGTTTGGGGTCTCCTTTTTGCAGGCTGCAGGTTCGTAGTTCCTGTTGTTTTTGGTGTCTGTCCCCAGTGGCTAAGGTTGGTTTAGTGGGTTGTGTAGGCTTCCTGGTGGAGGGGACTAGTGCCTGTGTTCTGGTGGATGAGGCTGGATCTTGTCTTTCTGGTGGGCAGGTCCACGTCTGGTGGTGTGTTTTGGGGTGTCTGTGGACTTTTTATGATTTTAGGCCACCTCTCTGCTAATGGGTGGCGTTGTGTTCCTGTCTTTCTAGTTGTTTGGCTTAGGGTGTCCAGCACTGTAGCCTGCTGGTCGTTGAGTGAAACTGGGTGCTGGGGTTGAGATGGAGATCTCTGGAAGATTTTCACCGTTTGATATTATGTGGAGCTGGGAGGTCTCTTGTGGACCAGTGTCCTGAAGTTGGCTCTCCCACCTCAGAGGCACAGCACTGACTCCGGGCTCCTCAATTTGGGATGATGTGTTGTCTATTCATGTATTCCACAGATGCAGGGTACATCAAGTTGATTGTGGAGCTTTAATCCGCTGCTTCTGAGGCTGCTGGGAGAGGTTTCCCTTTCTCTTCTTTGTTCTCACAGCTCCTAGGTCTCAGCTTTGGATTTGGCCCCGCCTCTGCGTGTAGGTCGCCGGAGGGCGTCTGTTCTTTGCTCAGATAGGACAGGGTTAAAGGAGCAGCCTCTTCGGGGACTCTGGCTCACTCAGGCCAGGAGGGAGGGAGGGGCACGGAGTGCGGGGCGAGCCTGCAGCGGCAGAGGTCGGCGTGACGTTGCACCAGCCCGAGGTGCGCCGTGCGTTCTCCCAGGGAAGCCGCCCCTGGATCCCAGGACCCCGGCAGTGGCGGGCTGCACAGGCTCCCGGAAGGGCGGTGTGGACAGTGACCTGCGCTCGTACACAGGCTTCTTGGCGGCGGCAGCAGCAGCCCCAGCGTCCCGCGCCTGTCACTGGGCTCCGCGCTTTCAGTCGCGACTCGCGCCCGTCCGTGGAGCCCCTTTAAGCAGCGCTCTTAATCCCCTCTCCTCGCGCACCAGGAAACCAAGAGGGAAGAAAAAGTCTCTTGCCTCTTCGGCAGCTCCAGAGTTTTCCCGGACTCCCTCCCGGCTAGCTGTGGCACATTAGCCCCCTTCAGGCTGAGTTCTCGCCACCAGCCCCAGTCCTCTCTCTGCGCTCTGACCGAAGCCCGAGCCTCAGCTTCCAGCACTGCGTGCCCCGGCGGGCGAGCAGACAAGCCTCTCGGGCTGGTGAGTGCCGCTCGGCACCGATCCTCTGTGCAGGAATCTCTCCGCTTTGCCCTACCCAGGTATGTGGGGAGTTTCTTGCCTTTTGGGAGGTCTGGGGTCTTCTGCCAGCGTTCAGTAGGTGTTCTGTAGGAGTTGTTCCACGTGTAGCTGTATTTCTGGTGTATCCGTGGGGAGGAAGGTGATCTCCGCGTCTTACTCTTCCGCCATCTTACCCGGAAGTCTCTGTGCACTACCTTCTTACTGCATAACTGTGGAAAAAGACTGGGCACTGCCCACAGTCTCTGCAGCTGCAGAGAGGAAGTTCCTTTGTGTAGTTCCTCAAATCCTGAGATTCCTAGACAGTCTTCTTTTTCTGAAACTTTCCAAGTATCTTGCCAGTTATTTTAGAAAATATTTCTATGTCCTTTATGTTGTAGTTTGTTGATGAATATCATGGAATATACTAATATATCTGGAATCAGAAGCCATATAGAGATCTTTTGATGTTATGATATATATTTTAATGTTAGTAGATTTTTCTAGTCATTATTCCTTTACATATTCTCTGATCCATTGACTTTTCTCCTCTCCTTTTGGGACTCTGGTTACATTTTTTAAAAAAAAATATTGGAGTATAGTTGATTTACAATGTTGTGTTAGTTTCAGGTGTACAGCAAAATGATTCTGTTATACATACAAATATATCTTTTTTTGTCAGATTTTTTCTCTTATAGGTTGTAACAAAATATTGAGCATAGTTCCCTGTACTATACAGTAGGTCCTTGTTGGTTATCTACTTTATATATGGTGGTGTGTATATGTTAATCCCAAACTCCTAATTTATCCCTCCTCCCCTCTTTTTCCCCTTTGGTAAGCATAAGTTTGTTTTCTATGTCTGTGGGTCTATTTCTATTTTGTATATAAGCTCATTTGTACCATATTTTTTTAGATTCCACATATAAGTGATATCATATGATATTTGTCTTTCTCTGACTTACTTCATTTAGTATGATAATCTCTAGGTCCTTCCACGTTGCTGCAAATGGCATTATTTCATTCTTTTTTATGTCTGAGTAATATTCCATTGTATATATATGTACCACATCTTCTTTACCCATTCCTCTATCAATGGACATTTAGGTTGTTTCCATGTCTTGGCTATTGTAAACAGCTGCAATGAACATTGGGGTGTATGTATCTTTTTGAAGTATGGTTTTCTCTGTATATATGCCCAGGAGTGGGATCACTGGATCATATGGTAGTTTTATTTTAAGTATTTTTAAGGAGTCTCTGTATTGTTCTCCATAGTGGCTGTACCAATTTACATTCTCACTAACAGTGTAGGAGGGTTCCCTTTTCTCCACACCCTCTCCAGCATTTATAGTTTGTAGACTTTTTGATGATGACCATTCTGACTTGTGTGAGGTGATAACTCACCGTAGTTTTATTTTATTTTATTTAAATTTTTTTTTTATTTTTTGTGGTATGCGGGCCTCTCACTGTTGGGGCCTCTCCCATTGTGGAGCACAGGCTCCAGACGTGCAGGCTTAGCAGCCATGGCTCACGGGCTTAGCCGCTCCATGACATGTGGGATCTTCCCAGACCAGGGCATGAACCCGTGTCCCCTGCATCGGCAGGTAGACTCTCAACCACTGCACCACCAGGGAAGCCCCTCACTGTAGTTTTGATTTGCATTTATGTATTAATTAGTGAAGTTGAGCATCTTTTCATGTGCTTTTTGGCTATCTTGATATCTTCTTTGTAGTCCAGTTACGTATATTATTTCTTCTCATTGTATTCACTCTGTCTTTTTTTGTCTCTTTTGCATTTCTCCACCCTTTCTGGATTTTTCTTCTGACCTGTCATTTATTTTATTCTTACTTATTCTCTGTCAAGTCTTCTGTTAAGCCAATCCACAATGTTCTCAATTTCTGATGTTGTGTTTTCAGTTCCAGGATTTCTATTTTGTTCTTTTATTTAAAAAAAAATGCAGTAGACCCTTAAACAACATGGTTTGAACTGTGTGGATCCCCTTATACACAGGTTTTTTCAATGAATACATACTACAGTACTACACAATCCACAGTTTGTTGAACCCATGCATATAGAATTTCAGAAATTGAGGGCCAACTGTAAAGTTATACATGGCTTTTTGACATGGGTAGGAGAGTCTGCACCCCTAACCCCCGTGTTGGTCAAGGATCAACTGTAATTTTTAGTTCTAGTGAAACCCTATGGTTTCATCCATGTCAGGAATTTCTACTTCATCTTCATCCCTTCTTTAAGTATATAGCCTTTCAGGTATACCTACCTACACCTAATGGGAGTAAGTTTTATCATGCTTCTACCTCTGATAAGCCTTGGCTCCACATTTTAGATCCCTTTGTTCTTGGGCTTCTCAAGATCTCTCCGGCTCTCAGAAATCTCTTCTGCAATTGACAATTCTCCTTGAGCAAGCACAGAACAATATCTTCTTAAATCCTGGCCCTGTCATCTTTATTTCTTTGTTAATTTCTTGATGCCTTTGAGCAAAAAACCTCTTTTGCTTGTTCTTTTTTGTTATGATCAACAGGTGGTTTAATATGAGTTACTTAGTGTATTTGTCAGGATTCTCCAGAAAAATAAAAGTAATAGAATATGAAGATATAGACATAGATATAGATACAGATACAGATATAAGAGGATGTTTATTTTAGGAACTGGCTCATGTGGTTAAGGCAAGGTGAAGAAACAAGAAAGTCAGTGGCATATTTCAGTCCAAGCCCAAAGGTCTGAGAACGAGAGGAGCCAATGGTGTAAGTCAAAGAGTGCAACAGTTTGAGAACCAGGAGCTCTGATATCTGAGAGTAGGAGAAAATGAATGTCTAGCTCAAGTAAAGAGAACAGAAATTTGCTCTTCTTCAGATTTTTTTGTTCTATTTAGACCCTCAATGGATTAGATGATGCCAACCCACACTCAAGATGATGGAAGTTCTCTAATCAGTCTACTGATTCAAATGCTAATCTCTTCCAGAAACACCATCACAGACACACCCAGAAATAATGTTTTACTGGCTATCTAAGCATACCTAGTCTGCTACGACCAGCACTTGAAAGTCACACTGAATATACTTATTTTGTCTAGTTAGAAGATAGAGATGTACCAACAGAAACAATTTTAAATTGACTTCAGCATTCCAATATTAACAGACAGCCCATTTCTTGGTCTTTCTCTTTGCTAAGGTAAGAGACAATAGATAGATCTTAATAGATAATTAAGATTTCTACCTTTCTATCCTCTTTTTTTGGACCTCTATTTTCAGTTAACCCCCAGACCATGTCTTTTCCTCTCAGAAGCAAAAGCAAAACTCACATTCTCTCTCTCTCTCTTTTTTAAAAACAAATTAACTGTATTGTTACCACTTCAGTCCTTGATATGTTTACAAAAATATCAGTTTGAAATACATTATTGAAAGTGAGTACAATAAATAGAAAATAAGGATGAATGGTGCTTGAGACATATCAAGAAACTTATCTTCATCTATTGCCTACTGTTGTAGACAAAATTTGACACACAATCAGCATTATTGAAATAGCAGTCAAGGTACCTGGGAGAGGGTTGCAGACTATATAAAAGTAGCTTAAAACTCTGAACCACTCACGAAAAAAAAAAATTCACTTTACTGGAATCTAACCTCAGTATAACACTGAATTATCTACTACTACCCATAAGAACAATTTAAAAGTAAGAAAAATGCCTGGGAACCTTCATTAACAGTATTTTTAAGTTAAAGTTTTTACTTTAAATATCTGATGATTACTCAAATATCCTAAGCCATGAGGCAGTCCCTAAAGACAATAAGTTATAAATAGTCTGAATTTAATAACTTAAATGTGATATGGTTAATATAATACACACTGCATGTGTATCTCAACCAACATCTTTCAGGTGAGGTGAGAATTAAAAGGTTTAAATTTACCGTTTCAATTTCTGTTCAGTAGAATGATGTCAGTATTCTTGTAACAGTGATGACATTCATTATTGTAAATATGCTAATATACATATTACTCTGAATTACACTTGACTGATTTCTATGTACACATGGTTCCATATTCCAAATGAAAAATTTCAACGGTACAGGTTTATAATCAAAGCTGAGGTTAACAAATGCTTTCTGACTTCTGAAAGCACTTCCTAAAAGTGAATAAACTAGTTATAAGTAGGTGACCATTTCCTTTTTCCCTTTACCATGATGAACTTCATGAAACATTAACTCCCAAGGTATATTCGTTTCTGGACCATACCGCTTACATGCTCTTCTTTCAAAGGCAGTTACCATTTGCTTTACAACTTCATCTAAAACAATGTGGTAAGCTGAAAGTGTAGAGGTGAGCAAAATTCAAAAGAAATTGAACAATCTAAAATACAAATTCTTGGGTAGCCAGGAAGAATTTGGACTAAAACGTCAAACAGTCTCCAAATGATTTAAGAGCTTCCCATCAGTACAGGATGCTTTACCAAATGTGGTTTCACCAAGGTTACTACTGATGCATAGCGCTCGAATACAGGTGGAGACCCAATTTCTAATCATGTTTAGCAGTATCCAGATCCACTTGATATACATCTGATTTTTTGCACCAAGGAACAAAATGCTTGTAATCCTCCATTCCCGATACTACATCATACATTTCCTGCATAGAATATCCTATAACTCTCCTCTCTGAATATTCTTTTCTTTTGTTTATTAGTGGTGCAGCAGTTCTGAAGAAAGTTCTTGCATATACCTCCTTAGGCAAAATTGAGGTATGTAATGGAAGAGTTCTGCACATCAGTATCCCACAGGAATCTAAATACCTGACATTTCCACAGGTCCCTGCACTGGAGCCAGGGCCCCCACCACTGGCGCAGGCTTCACACGGCATCCTGAGACCAGCCTTTTTCAGGGCCCCCTGATGGTCTGAGCTGCCATGATCATCTTACTGAAAATTTCAAATTATCTTGCAGAAGCCCTCAAACACTCTATTGTTACAAAGTATTTCCCTTGTATTTGAAAGGTAGATGTCCCATTTTTTAAACCATATAAATTAAGGAGACCCTTTCCACTATATGAATTCTGGTGCCATGTGTTAAAATATTTTTTTTTCACCACTCTGCACCTTTTTAATTTTTGTTTTCTCTGCCAGGTAGATTATCAGATCTTGGCTGAGAAGATATTGAGCCTTTAATTCTTTATCACCATTTTATCTGTTACCTATGGGCTGAACTGTAGAAGGATCTCAACACAAGCTATCTGGCTTTCCAATTTATACATTTCTATAAATCCTACTTAAAATTACCAACACTATTTTTTCCTTTTCTGGTAATACTTATTACTGCACAAAAAACTAAGAAAACACATTTTAAAAATAAAATACATATCTACAACAGTTGTACAGATGAGTTTTCTGGGGAAACTTCTTTCTATAATTACAAAACAGAAAATCTAGGATCTGATCATATAATTAATTTCATCAAAACAAAATCTCAGTATTTGTTGAGTATTCTCTGGAGAGTTCACACATTCATATTTACTCAAAATATCACCTATAACCTAATGACTCCTACATATTTATCTCTAGCTCCTGATTCTAACCTCCAGTTTCTAGTTGTATATCTATCAGTGCTGTTATGCCTCCTCCTGCTTATCTATATTTTAGCACTTAACCAGGGAATAATACCTCCATATTGTCCCCCTTTTTCCCCCATAAACTGCTAAATGACTTATTTATCTCTATCTCCATAGTACTTGTGCTCTTGAGTCATATATTTGTATTGTATTAATTAAATTGAATAAATTACCATGTTTAAAAAGATACTTGAGAAGATTCTATAATAGCCTTTTTTATATATTTTATAACTATTTATAAAATTTACATTATATAGAGAATATACATTTTAATGTATATACATTTTAATATATATAAATATACATTACTTATTTATTTTTCTGATATTAATTCCTCATATTTCAGCTTTACCATGACTTTTTCCCCTTGTCTCAATGAGAAGAGAGGAAACATATTCACTGCTTCCATCTGTATACCATCTCTTTCAGAACATAAAGATTTATTAAGCATCCTTTCCTCTTCTCTTGTCTTTGACTTACCTGGTTTTCTTTTATGACTTACTTCCCAAACTTTTAATCACTCCCATTGCCTTTTCTTAGGCATTTTCCAAGGTATTCCCATCTCTATATCTGTAGTAAGATATAGAGCCACAAAAAGGAACAAATACACCAGTTGGATTAGAGAAAGAGTAAGAAGACTGATTTGCAGTTAACTTTAGGTAGACTTACAAAACTTTACTTACATATCCTGCTCTCATAAATAGATCACTAGTCAAAGATTCCAAAACACACACAAAGAGGCTCCTTTTTCTGTAAACCTACCAGGGAAGCCATGCCATTAAAATGCTAGTGGGCTTTTCCAGTGGCTCCTTTATTTACTAGTCAAGGTCCACATGTAAGGAAAGTCTTGCGACTGAGATTATGACATTCATCACTTGATCAATATTATTTATACATTCTGTGGTGTTCATGGGTGAAGGCACTATATAAATATTGTCATTACTATAAATAAGTTAGTATCACAGGAGAAATAAGTGTATTTGCTTGAAGACCCAGTACAAAAATGATAAATGAGGGAAGTTGGTGAGAAAAAGCATTTTTCTTGGCCTGTGGTCAAAAACCAAAGCTTTAAACAATTGCAGGGAACTTTCTCTAGACATGAACTGGGAAACAAATTTAGATAAATATAAATCAAAGGAGTTCTCTTTATTGTAATTCAAGGATACCATAATATAGGAGGCAAGGGAGATTGCCAAAGGAAGAAACAAATATTTCCTCCCCAATAGAGAGATCTTTGTAAAGCATGAGTTTTTCACTTCTATTGTCACAATTCTTTGATGCACACAGAGAGGCATGCTGTGGCCTACAAAGAGGAGTTATGGAATTCTGGCTAAGAGGTGGTGAGAAGAACACTGTTGTGAAGCCAAGTACCACTGAGTTAAAGCTGCAGCTTCACTGTTACCTGCCTGCTCTTGAGTTACTTATTATGTGCCTCAGTCTTCTCTTTTACAAGATGAATCTAGTAATAGTAGGGATCTTAGTGTATTCATTACCCAGCACAGTCCTTAGCCCACAGCTAATATTCAGTAAATGTTATCTTTGTCATTAGTTTTACTAGATTTTTTTCCAAAATCCATTCCTATATGGCTTTTCAGTTGATCTTAACTTATTTTATTTACTCATTACCAGGCACTCACTCTGAACACTTGCTTGAGCTGGTCTGGGAAATTCTATACATTTCCTTGATCATGGTGGGTTTTTCATTATGCATTTATATTTTGTGCTCTTTTCACATATTTGGTCTGATAAAGTTTCACTTCTTATTTCATATGTAGTTCTAAATTTACTTCATTTTTTGTCTTTTTCTTCAAACATGACTAGTTTTAAGTACTTTCCATTTTCTGTTCTCTTAGGTTTTTATTATTATTTTTTTTTTACAATGATACCTGTTACATTCTTTGAATGACTTCTTCCCTAGCTAAAATGTAAATTCTCTAAAGACAGGGACTATATACTATTCATCATTGGGTCTCCCAGAACCTAACACTTTTCTAAGCATGTAGAAAGCACTCAGTAAGTGTTCAATGCATAAACTGAATATAATACAATACGACAATGCTAAAATATGAAATAATATAAAATATTAGAAATATGAAAAATAGAAAATTGAGTAATTTAGACTCATAGAATGTAAAGTAGAAAAAATGATATACAAGTTATTTTTGAATGCCAAGGAAGATCTCTAAGAAAAGATACTAAAAATCACTTTTATACACTGAAAATGACTACTTTTTTACCCAATATGATATCAAGAATCTATATTATAACCCAAATTATACACAAATATAAAAATATAGAAGAGAAGTGCCCCAATATACTGACTGCCTATAGGTGATAGAATTAGAGGTGAGTTATATTTTATATTTTTCTGTAGTTCCAAAATCTGTAACAAAAGCTTTTATTATTATTATAAGTAGAGCATACCTATGTATTTTTTATTTTATTTTATTTTTTTGTCCTTCCATAGTCATATCTCTCTGACCACAGCCAGAGGTCCTTTTTATTCTTTCCAATTTTACTGAGATATAATCGACATACAACACCATATAAGTTTAAGGTGTACAGCACAATGATTTGACTTACATACATCATGAAATGATTACCACAGTATGTTTAGTGAACATCCATCAGATCATATAGATACAAAATTAAAGAAATAGAAAAAAAATGTTTTCCTTATGGTGAGAACTCTTAGGATTTACTTACTCCTTAACAACTTTCATATGTAACATACATCAGTGTTCTTAAATTTCTCATGTGGTACATTACACCCTAGTACTTATTTATCTTAGAACTGGAAGTTTGTACCTTTTTACTGCCCTCATCCAATTCCCCCTCCCCCCACCCACTGCCTTTGGTAACCACAAATCTGATCTCTTTTTCTATCAGTTTGTTTGCTTGTTTTTGTAGTATAATTGACTTACAGCACTATGTTAGTTCCTGTTACACAACATAGTGATTTGATATTTCCATACATTTCAAAATGATCACCACAATAAGTGTAGTTACCATTTGTCACCATACAAAGATATTACATTATTATTGACTGTATTCCCCACACTGTACATTTCATACCTGTGACTCATTTACCCTGAGACTGGAAATTTGTATCTCTTAATCTCCCTCACCTATTTCTCCCCTCCCCTTACCCATTCCCCTCTGGCAACCACCTGTTTGTTCTTTGTATCTATGACTCTGTTTTATTTTATGTTTGTTCATTTGTTTTGTTTTTTAGATCCCACATATAAGTGAAATCATACAGTATTTGTCTTTCTCTGTCTGACTTATTTCACTTAGCATAGTACCCTCTAGGTCCATCAATGTTGTTGCAAATGATTTCATTCTTGTTGAAATGTTGCAAAGATTTCATTCTTTTTTATGGCTGAGTATATTTCATTGTATGTATACACACCACATCTTTTTTATACATTCATCTACTGATGGGTGCTTAGGTTGCTTCCATACCTTGCTATTGTAAATAAAGCTACAATGAACATAGGGGTGCATATATCTTTCTTAATGAGTGTTTTTGCTTTCTTTGGATAAATACCCAGGAGTGGAATTGATAGACTGTATGGTAGTTCTATTTTTAATTTTTTGAGGAATCTCCATACTGTTTTCCACATTGGCTGCCCCAATTTACATTCCTACCAACAGTGCACAAGTCTTCCATTTTCTCCACATACTCACCAACAGTTGTTATTTGTTGTCTTTTTGATGATAGCGGTTCTGACAGGTGTGAGGTGACATCTCATTGTGGTTTTCATTTACATTTCCCTAATGATTAGTTATGCTAAGCCAGCCAGAGATCCTTTTAAGCACTCCTGTGATTAGATTCAACCCTCCCAGACAATCCAGGATAATCTCTCCATCATGAGGTTCTTAATTTTTTTGGGGGGGAGAGGGGATTTTTTTTTTTATTCAAACAGAAAGTCACAAAAATTATAATCATCCCCATCAGTTCACTCAGTCCCATGTAATTAATATTTTATCTTGATCTTTTGTTAACACTTTTATTAATTCATCAGTTTTCCATTAGAGTTCTGAAAATGCTTATTTATTCAGTTCAGCAGTATAGTCAGTTACCAGAAACCTGTACTTGTCAGAGTCTTTTCCATGAATTCCTTGAAGATGAAACCCTTTTATAGGAACATTTTTGCAAAAGCATCAGAGTATACCCAGAACTGTCTGTAAATGGCAAAAGACTTAAAAATTACCACGGTTCAAGATTTGATGAAAGTTCATAATAATGCAATTGACAAGGAAATTTAGTTATTTCTGAGATATACATTTTAAAGTAATAACTAGAATTATGACTTATAACATTATACCAGAACATATAAGATTTTTAGAAATTTCATGTAATGTCTGAAACATTTATACTAACAGATTTCCATATTTTTGTTGCAATGGTAAATGGGAGTGTTTCCATAGTTTCACTTTCAGATTTTTCACCATTGGTGTGTAGGAATGCAAGAGATGTCTGTGCATTAATTCTGTATCCTGCAACTTTACCAAATTCATTGATTAGCTCTAATAGTTTTCTGGTGGCATTTTTTAGGATTCTCTATGTATGGTATCATGTCATCTGCAAACAGTGACAGTTTTACTTCTTCTTTTCCAATCTGTATTCCTTTTATTTATTTTTCTTCTCTGATTGCCATGACTAGGACTTCCAAAACTATGTTGAATAATAATAGTGAGAGTGGACACCCTTGTCTCGTTCCTGATCTTAGAGTAATTACTTTCAGTTTTTCACCATTGAGAATGATGTTTGCTATGGGTTTGCCATATATAACCTTTATTATGTTGAGGTAGGTTCCCTCTATGCCCACTTTCTGAAGAGTTTTTATCATAAATGCGTGTTGAATGTTGTCAAAAGCTTTTTCTGCATCTATTGAGATGATCATATGGTTTTTATTCTTCAATTTGTTAATATGGTGTATCACATTGATTGATTTGTGTATATTGAAGAATCCTTGCATCCCTGGGATAAATCCCACTTGATCATGGTGTATGATCCTTTTAAAATGTTGTTGGATTCTGTTTGCTAGTATTTTGTTGAGGATTTTTGCATCTATATTCATCAGTGATATTGGTCTGTAATTTTCTTTTTTTATAGTATCTTTGTCTGGTTTTGGTATAAGGGTGATGGTGGCCCATGTACCTTTTTATCCTTAGATAATATTATGCAATTAGAAAAGCGTTAGGACCTATTCATGCATTATATTCAGGAATTGTCAATTGGTTAAAACATCATGTGAATAAATAGAGGTTCAATATCCTTTGGAGTTATTTTTTTCAAACCTAAAAGAAGTACATATATTTCTTTGACTGTCTATATATTATCCTGTCTATGATATATTTTCTCATATAACAATGTATCATGTTCACACTATGCATATATATCTAATGGGGAAGGGGTCTGGGAGGGCAGATACAGCACAAAGTTATCTTGCCATCAGGAAAACAACATAATGTAGAAAGCATATCTTTATAGTCATTACATAGAAATTTTAATCTATAAGAGAAATTGCAAGTTCTAGTCTTTTATGTATATAGATAAAGAGGCTGGAGCTCAGGGAGGGAAGGAGATGTGCACAAAATCTCAGAGCTACTTAGTGGCACAGTTGGGACCCTTTCCACTTGTGCAACATCAGAGAAATACAGAAAAAAGAGAATTTTAGAAAGCTTTTCCTGCAACCACCTAATTTTAAAGAGGGATAATTGAGGACTTAGAGTGATCCAATATTTTCCTCTAGCTCATATTGCCTTCTAGAATTTGGTGGGAATTAGCAGCCAGAACTCCTATATCCCAGTCATTATGTTTTCTTCTGCAAGAAAAAGAAGTTACTTTAGCTCTCATCTACTCCACAGTCATTACCAGCAGTGCCAAAGAAGAGCCTGACCCAATACTTATACATTATTCAAATATCAATCAAACTCTACCTTTGTTCTTACCAGGGAAGAAGAACAACTATATATCAAGCATATTATCCCATCATTTCTTGATTGGTTTCATCACCTTTCCTTTTTTCAAAATTTCTCCAAGACTCATCCATTTTATTCATTTTCCTGTAAAACAATGATCTATGACAAAATCAATGAAAGGCTTAAAATTTCTAACTTATATATAACATTGAGTATATGTATTTTTATGGGTGTATGTGTGTGAGAGGATCTTACATAAGATCTTTTCCTGAGATACTGAAAACAAAAGGAATTTTTTGCCTATTTTAAATCTTGATTGATAGACATAGGCTAAGGTAGCCATTTGACTTATTTTTCACATTAACAGGGGAGGACAGTGTATCCAGAAGTGCTAACAGGTGGAAGAGCCTGGATTTCCATAAAAAATAAAGCAGGATAGGCCCTGTGGTGTAGTGGAACGTGCATGATATAAAATATTCAGTATATGTGTTCTAGTTATATTCCTGCATGAAATTAGCTCAAGTATCTAGAACAAGTCCTTCTGTGATTCCCAATGACAATCTCTTCATAACTCAATAAAGGAGTTCATGGGGATTAATCTTTAACCCTTGGTAATATCCCCCAAACTTTACCACAGGGCTCTTTCTAAAAGACTGTCAAATTCTTATCAAAGTCCTTTGAATGGTAAGCAAATGATGCAAAGACAGAGAGTAAGGTTGAGACCAAATACATCAAGGAGGCAGTGGTAGATGGAGACTCATCTTGTGGTGGGCACAGTTCCTGCCCAATGTCTGGAGCTGCCTGGTCTTTGCCCACATCCTAACATACTGTCTTTGATGAGGGCCTTGAATATACAATCAGAAGACTTCCTTTTTGCTTCAGAGATAAGCTGATTAAGATAGATGATCATTATGATATATGACTGGGTGTTTGTAATTGAGGAGAAATTTTGAAACCACCAGTCAGTTTCAGAGAGAAAAGAATACCAGACAAATTAATGCCTATCAATTAAAAGCCAAACTCCTTTTCTGTTGTTGAATGTTAAATGTGTTTTGTTGCAAAAGATGAGGAAAACACATGATTTGATTTGAGAATCAACTCCTTTGTTTATACCATCCATTATCTCTGCCATTATCCGCTGGAAAACCTTTGCTCTTAGGAATGTGCTGATTTCAGATCATGTCACTAATCTGCTGAGTACTCTGCCAATGGCTTTCCAGTACACTCTTCTCTTTCTATGGCCATGGAGACCCTCTGAGACCTGGGCTTTGCTGCCTACAGTTATAATTTTATGTATGTCCACCTCAGTGTTCACTATGCTCCAAGACCACAGGTCTTATTCCCTCAAACACCCCAAGCCCTTTTACACATCAGAGACCTTGGGCTAGCACCTTCTGCCCAGAATGCCACTCCCCCAGATGTTTGTCTTGCTGATTCCTCCGAGTTATCCAGGTTTATGTGCAAATGTCACATTCTCAGTGTCTTCCCTTGTTTATCTAATCCAAATTAACACTTTCTTCCTGTCTCCCTTTGAGACTTTATCACATTGCTCTTTTAAATGTTCTCTACAATTCTCTTTACCAAATTAATTACTTGAATGACATATTTGTTTACTTACTATGTGTTTGCTACACCACTTTCAACACACCATAAGCTCTTTGAGAACAAGGTCTTATCTTTCTTGCCCATCTGTGTATCTGTAGCACTTACAACAGAGTATTTCACATAGTAGGAGCTAGATAATTGGATGAATGAATGAATGCATGCTATTGATATAGATCGGTTAACTGTCAGTGTGAAACAGAATGTATTAATATTCTTTTGCTTGAGTCATTTACAAATGTACCAAGTGTTTATCATCATTAAATCCTGTGGCTTTAGGACTAGGAATTCATGCATATGACATTACCTATGATATCAATGATTCAAATACCATTTGTCCCACTTAAAATAACAAATAACTAGAAGTAGTAAACGAGAGAGGGTGAGGGCAAGAAGGAAAACACAAAATTCTTTTTGGTCCTCTTTTCTTCTTCCAATGACCTTTCTGTTGAATTTATGCCGACAGTGTCAGGTTTTGTTTGCTTTTATGCTTCTTGCTGGATTCTGTCAAATATCATTTTTCTTGCCTGCAATATGCCAAACAACTAATTCTGAATTACTTTTCCACTCTCTAGCTGGCTGTTTTGCATCATGGAAAGAGGCTTAGCTGAACAGTACAATCAAAGGACTACTCACACAATTAAAAAAAAAACTACTTTCTTAATCAAAAAAATGAGAGTAATTCTTCTGTCATTATTTGCTTTCATACATATCTTACCCTCTGATGCCCATAAGCTGAATTTTCAAATTTATAACACTTCTTCAGGTCTCTGGGCTTGATTAATAATAACTGTCAGTCCATTAAAATGAATTATGATGATTCCCAAGGAATTGGTTGTTAACATAATTAACAGCTGACTTTACTTTCAAGACATTAATCAAAAGAGCAAGTTGCTGGAAATGACCAGGTTCTCACAAATGTTGCTAATTAGCAAAGGTATTGAAGTTGTTTGAAAGTGATTCCTGACACTGTTATCTGCGTGTTTGTATCACAGCTTTAAATACCCCAAATGTGATGTGTTTTCTCAAGTGTTATTAAACCAATACACATTTAAACAAACTTAATTTAAAAGAAAAGACTCTAGATTTTGACTGTTTACTTTTGGACAGCATGGGGTGTAAAGAACTGCAAAATTACCATGATATGCAATGTGAAATATTTTCTATTCATAAATGGTAAATAAATTTCATATACACAAATTATCCCTATTTTGTTCTGACATAGTCTAACTAGCTCTATCATCAAAATAATAGTCCTTTGAGAAAAAAGATAAACTTTACCATTAACTGCTCATATCACATGTTTTATATCTATGGAAAATGAAAGCAATAGATGAAAGGAATTAAAAAGGATAAAAATAATCCCCCACCCCATTCCTACCAAGAAAGAGAAACTCTTGAAATTTTGGACTGTTTGCTTCCAGTATCTTTACGGGCCTAGATTATTTATTTATTTATTTATTTATTTATTTATTTATTTATTTATTTATTTGCGGTACACGGGCCTCTCACTGTTGTGGCCTCTCCTGTTGTGGAGCACAGGCTCCAGACGCACAGGCTCAGCAGCCATGGCTTACGGACCCAGCCGCTCTGCGGCATGTGGGATCTTCCTGGACCGGGGCACAAACCCGTGTCCCCTGCATCGGCAGACAGACTCTCAACCACTGCGCCACCAGGGAAGCCCTAGATAATTTTTTTTAATGTTATTGTAATTATACTTTGTATATAATTTTGTAACCTGCTTTCCCATAACATTGTCGCATGCATTTTCTCTGTCAAATTAGAGAATTAATAAAATAATATTTTAATTAGCATATAGTATTCTATCAAAAAGATATTTTACATTTTAATTAACAATTCCCATAAGGTTGGAGTCATAAATTTCACTTTTAAGTACAACACTATAATAAGTATCAAAATCAAGGAAATAACTCACTGAGGTCTTACAGTGCTTTTGTGTCTGGATCAGAAACCAGCAGTACCTACTCCTATTCCTAGTAGTGTTGCCAGATTTAACAAATAAAAATACAAGACACTCAGCTAAATTTACATTTCACATAACCAGTGATTTTTTTTATTATAAGTAAGTGCCATGTAATATTCAATATATACTAATAATGCATAGGACACACTTATACTAAATTTTTTTTTTTGAAATTTAAATTCATTGGCACATACTGTATTTTACCTGGTAACTTTTATTTATTTATTTATTTAATTTTTGGCTGCATTGGGTCTTTGCTGCTGCATGAAGGCTTTCTGTAGTTGCAGTGAGTGGGGGCTATTCTTTGTTGCAGTGCGTGGGATTCTCATTGCGGTGTCTTCTCTCATTATGGAACATGGTCTCTAGGTGCATAGGCTTCAGTAGTTGTGGCATGCAGGCTCATTAGTTGTGGTGCAAAAGCTTAGTTGCTCCCTCTGCAGCATGTGGGATCTTCCTGGACCAGGGCTTGAACCTGTGTCCTCTGAATTGGCAGGCAGATTCTTAACCACTGCACCACCAGGGAAGTCCCTTACCTGACAACTTTCAACCAAGATGTTTCTTACATATTGTGGTAGGCAGAATAATGCATTTCCCCAAAGATGTCTAATCCCTAGAACCTGTGAGGTTAAGTAGCCAAGGGCAGCACTGCTGCAGAGGGAATTAAGGTTGCTAATCAGCTGATGTTGATATAGTGAGATTTTCCTGGATTATCTATTTGAGCCCAAGGTAATCACAAGAGTCCTTATAAGTGAAAGATAGAGGCAGAAGAGAGAACCAGAAAGATGGAAGTGTGAGAAAGTCTCAGACCGATATTGTTGGCTTTACAGACGAAGGAAGGGGCCATGAGCCGAGGAAAGTGGTCAAGCTGGAAAGGGCAAGAAAATGTATTCTCTCTGGGAGCATTTGGTAAAGAATTCATCCCTTCTGACATCTTGATGTTGTTCTACTTCTGACATACAGGACTATAAAATTATGTTTGTATTGTTTTTAAGACACTAAATTTATTGTATTTTTTAATGGCAGCTATAGGAATGTAATACATACATTTTCATGGACACATTGGTGGTCATTGAGATATGATTTAGGCTGCATCCTTGAGTCTCATATTGTGATAATTTTATAAAAGAGTTTCAAAAATCTGAACCAAGACCTAGAAAACACACTTCATGGGAGCTCACTAGGGTTATGCACCTTCCTACTGCCACTCACTCATTTCTTATTTTAGCCTACCTGGGAACACTGAACAGAGTGTTTTAACTCTTGGAAAGCTGTCAGTATTTTGTTTTTTGATAGTGATTGCATATGAAGGGCTTGAGGAGCAAAGAGACTTTAATTCAAGCAATCAGCATCTTACAGCATTAGCCATGTTATAAACTCAAATCATAAGACTCCACTTGGGAGTCAAACTACAAAGTAATCAAAGACAGATGAGATAAGTAAATGTTCTTTATAACAAACTTCCTCAGTCTGAGTTGATGGTGAGGCAAATCCCCAGTACAAGTTTGCAGGTATTCAATATGAAGACCCAATTGTTAAATGCACCACATTTAATGTATTTATTTTTATGTGGCAGGGTAAGCTGAAAAAAAATGTTGCCTTACTACAGGGCTGTGAAATACAATGGAGACAACTTGTTGAGTGCTGTAGTCATTTTGCTCTTCTGGGACTGAATCACAGCTCACAAGTTTGCAATTAAGAGAGAGAGGATTTTATAGGCCATTTAAAATGTGTGTGTTTCACAGAGAGTTCACATCAAATCAAACTTTGAGATGTAGTGGTGGTTAAGACAGAGGTCTCAAACTCAAGAAGTTCAAAGTCTACAGCAGAGACAGACTCATAAACAAATAATAGCAATACAAGGTGATAAATGTTCTTATGCACAGGAAGCTGAGGGAGCCCTCAGGAGGGAGTAATCAATGCACAGGGCTTCCAGCAGAAGGTAATGCTTGACATGCCACTTGGAGAGCAGGGAATTTCAGGCACTCATGAAGCCTGTGTTAAGAAGTAGGAAGATTTTTATGCTGAGGAACCGGAGATTTTTATTTTTTTTGCGGTTTGCGGGCCTCCCACTGCTGTGGACTCTCCCTTGCAGAGCACAGGCTCCGGACACACAGGTTCAGTGGCCATGGCCCACGGGCCCAGCCCCTCCACGGCATGTGGGATCCTCCCGGACCAGGGCACGAACCCGCGTCCCCCGCAACGGCAGGCGGACCCCCAACCACTGCGCCACCAGGGAAGCCCGGAGATTTTTTTTTTTAATGAAACACTGAATAAATGAGTTAGTGTGGTTTTAGGCCCATTGAGCTGATTTACAAGTTATGTGTATGTTATGTATATCACCATGTATTAAAATGGATTTGATTCTTTTTTTTATTTTTTATTTTATTTTTTTTGCTTTATAACAAATTTAATCAGTTATACATATACATATGTTTCCATATCCCCTCCCTTTTGCGTCTCCCTCCCACCCTCTCTATCCCACCCTTCCAGGCGGTCACAAAGCACCGAGCTGATCTCCCTGTGCTATGCGGCTGCTTCCCACTAGCTATCTACCTTACGTTTGGTAGTGTATATATGTCCATGCCACTCTTTCACTTTGTCACAGCTTAGCCTTCCCCCTCCCCATATCCTCAAGTCCATTCTCTAGTAGGTCTGTGTCTTTATTCCTGTCTTACCCCTATGTTCTTCATGACATTTTTTTTCTTAAATTCCATATATATGTGTTAGCATACAGTATTTGTCTTTCTCTTTCTGACTTACTTCACTCTGTATGACAGACTCTACGTCTATCCACCTCATTACAAATAGCTCAATTTCATTTCTTTTTATGGCTGAGTAATATTCCATTGTATATATGTGCCACATCTTCTTTATCCATTCATCCGATGATGGACACTTAGGTTGTTTCCAGCTCCGGGCTATTGTAAATAGGGCTGCTATGAACATTTTGGTACATGTCTCTCTTTGAATTATGGTTTTCTCAGGGTATATGCCTAGTAGTAGGATTGCTGGGTCATATGGTAGTTCTATTTGTAGTTTTTTAAGGAACCTCCATACCGTTCTCCATAGTGGCTGTACCAATTCACATTCCCACCAGCAGTGCAAGAGTGTTCCCTTTTCTCCACACCCTCTCCAGCATTTATTGTTTCTAGATTTTTTGATGATGGCCATTCTGACTAGTGTGAGATGATATCTCATTGTAGTTTTGATTTGCATTTCTCTAATGAGTAAAGATGTTGAGCATCCTTTCATGTGTTTGTTGGCAGTCTGTATATCTTCTGTGGAGAAATGTCTATTTAGGTCTTCTGCCCATTTTTGGATTGGGTTGTTTGTTTTTTTGCTATTGAGCTGCATGAGCTGCTTATAAATTTTGGAGATTAATCCTTTGTCAGTTGCTTCATTTACAAATATTTTCTCCCATTCTGAGGGCTGTCTTTTGGTCTTGTTTATGGTTTCCTTTGCTGTGCAAAAGCTTTTAAGTTTCATTAGGTCCCATGTGTTTATTTTTGTCTTTATTTCCATTTCTCTAGGAGGTGAGTCAAAAAGGATCTTGCTGTGATTTATGTCATAGAGTGTTCTGCCTATGTTTTCCTCTAAGAGTTTGAGAGTGTCTGGCCTTACATTTAGGTCTTTAATCCATTTTGAGCTTATTTTTGTGTATGGTGTTAGGGAGTGATCTAATCTCATACTTTTACATGTCCCTATCCAGTTTTCCCAACACCACTTATTGAAGAGACTGTCCTTTCTCCACTGTACATTCCTGCCTCCTTTATCAAAGATAAGTTGACCATATGTCCGTGGGTTTATCTCTGGGCTTTCTATCCTGTTCCATTGATCTATCTTTCTGTTTTTGTGCCAGTACCATACTGTCTTGATTACTGTAGCTTTGTAGTATAGTCTGAAGTCAGGGAGCCTGATTCCTCCAGCTCCATTTTTCGTTCTCAAGATTGCTTTGGCTATTCGGGGTCTTTTGTGTTTCCATACAAATTGTGAAATTTTTTGTTCTAGTTCTGTGAAAAATGCCAGTGGTAGTTTGATAGGGATTGCATTGAACCTGTAGATTGCTTTGGGTAGTAGAGTCATTTTCACAATGTTGATTCTTCCAATCCAAGAACATGGTACATCTCTCCATCTATTTGTATCATCTTTAATTTCTTTCATCAGTGTCTTATAATTTTCTGCATACAGGTCTTTTGTCTCCTTAGGTAGGTTTATTCCTAGATATTTTATTCTTTTTGTTGCAATGGTAAATGGGAGTGTTTCCTTGATTTCACTTTCAGATTTTTCATCATCAGTATATAGGAATGCCAGAGATTTCTGTGCATTAATTTTGTATCCTGCAACTTTACCAAATTCATTGATTAGCTCTAGTAGTTTTCTGGTAGCATCTTTAGGATTCTCTATGTATAGTATCATGTCATCTGCAAACAGTGACAGCTTTACTTCTTCTTTTCCAATTTGGATTCCTTTTATTTCCTTTTCTTGTCTGATTGCTGTGGCTAAAACTTCCAAAACTAGGTTGAATAAGAGGGGTGAGAGTGGGCAACCTTGTCTTGTTCCTGATCTTAGTGGAAATGGTTTCAGTTTTTCACCATTGAGGACGATGCTGGCTGTGGGTTTGTCATATATGGCCTTTATTATGTTGAGGAAAGTTCCCTCTATGCCTACTTTCTGCAGGGTTTTTATCATAAATGGGTGTTGAATTTTGTCGAAAGCTTTCTCTGCATCTACTGAGATGATCATATGGTTTTTCTCCTTCAACTTGTTAATATGGTGTATCACGTCGATTGATTTGTGTATATTGAAGAATCCTTGCATTCCTGGAATAAACCCCACTTGATCATGGTGTATGATCCTTTTAATGTGCTGTTGGATTCTGTTTGCTAGTATTTTGTTGAGGATTTTTGCATCTATGTTCATCAGTGATATTGGCCTGTAGTTTTCTTTCTTTGTGACATCCTTGTCTGGTTTTGGTATCAAGGTGATGGTGGCCTCATAGAATGAGTTTGGGAGTTTTCCTCCCTCTGCTATATTTTGGAAGAGTTTGAGAAGGATAGGTGTTAGCTCTTCTCTAAATGCTTGATAGAATTCTCCTGTGAAGCCATCTGGTCCTGGGCTTTTGTTTGTTGGAAGATTTTTAATCACAGTTTCAATTTCAGTGCTTGTGATTGGTCTGTTCATATTTTCTATTTCTTCCTGGTTCAGTCTCGGCAGGTTGTGCATTTCTAAGAATTTGTCCATTTCTTCCAGGTTGTCCATTTTATTGGCATAGAGTTGCTTATAGTAATCTCTCATGATCTTTTGTATTTCTGCAGTGTCAGTTGTTACTTCTCCTTTTTCATTTCTAATTCTATTGATTTGAGACTTCTCCCTTCTTTTCTTTATGAGTCTGGCTAATGGTTTATCAATTTTGTTTATCTTCTCAAAGAATCAGCTTTTAGTTTTATTGATCTTTGCTATCGTTTCCTTCATTTCTTTTTCATTTATTTCTGATCAGATTTTTATGATTTCTTTCCTTCTGCTAACTTTGGGATGTTTTTGTTCTTCTTTCTCTAATTGCTTTAGGTGCAAGGTTAGGTTGTTTATTCGAGATGTTTCCTGTTTCTTAAGGTGGGATCGTATTGCTATAAACTTCCCTCTTAGAACTGCTTTTGCTGCATCCCATAGGTTTTGGGTCGTCGTGTCTCCATTGTCATTTGTTTCTGGGTATTTTTTAATTTCCTCTTTGATTTCTTCAGTGATCACTTCGTTATTAAGTAGTGTATTGTTTAGCCTCCATGTGTTTGTATTTTTTACAGCTCTTTTCCTGTAATTGATATCTAGTCTCATAGCATTGTGGTCGGAAAAGATACTTGATACAATTTCAATTTTCTTAAATTTACCAAGGCTTGATTTGTGACCCAAGATATGATCTATCCTGGAGAATGTTCCATGAGCACTTGAGAAAAATGTGTATTCTGTTGTTTTTGGATGGAATGTCCTATAAATATCAATTAAGTCCATCTTGTTTAATGTATCATTTAAAGCTTGTGTTTCCTTATTTATTTTCATTTTGGATGATCTGTCCATTGGTGAAAGTGGGGTGTTAAAGTCCCCTACTATGAGTGTGTTACTGTCGATTTCTCCTTTTATGGCTGTTAGTATTTGCCTTATGTATTGAGGTGCTCCTATGTTGGGTGCATAAATATTTACAATTGTTATATCTTCTTCTTGGATCGATCCCTTGATCATTAGGTAGTGTCCTTCTTTGTCTCTTCTAGTAGTCTTTATTTTAAAGTCTATTTTGTCTGATATGAGAATTGCTACTCCAGCTTTCTTTTGATTTCCATTTGCATGGAATATCTTTTTCCATCCCCTTACTTTCAGTCTGTATGTGTCTCTAGGTCTGAAGTGGGTCTCTTGTAGACAGCATATATATGGGTCTTGTTTTTGTATCCATTCAGCCAATCTGTATCTTTTGGTGGGAGCATTTAGTCCATTTACATTTAAGGTAATTATCGATATGTATGTTCCTATTCCCATTTTCTTAATTGTTTTGGGTTCGTTATTGTAGGTATATTCCTTCTGTTGTGTTTCTTGCCTAGAGAAGTTCCTTTAGCATTTGTTGTAAAGATGGTTTGGTGGTGCTGAACTCTCTCAGCTTTTGCTTGTCTGTAAACGTTTTAATTTCTCCATCAAATCTGAATGAGATCCTTGCTGGGTAGAGTAATCTTGGTTGCAGGTTTCTCTCCTTCATCACTTTAATTATGTCCTGCCACTCCCTTCTGGCTTGTAGAGTTTCTCCTGAGAGATCAGCTGTTATCCTGATGGGGATTCCCTTGTGTGTTATTTGTTGTTTTTCCCTTGCTGCTTTTAATATGATTTCTTTGTGTTTAATTTTTGACAGTTTGATTAATATGTGTCTTGGCGTTTTTCTCCTTGGATTTATTCTATATGGAACTCTCTGTGCCTCCTGGTCTTGATTAACTATTTCCTTTCCCATATTAGGGAAGTTTTCAACTATAATCTCTTCAAATATTTTCTCAGTCCCTTTCTTTGTCTCTTCTTCTTCTGGAACCCCTATAATTCGAATGTTGGTGCATTTAATGTTGTCCCAGAGGTCTCTGAGACTGTCCTCTGTTCTTTTCATTCTTTTTTCTTTATTTTGCTCTGCAGCAGTTATTTCCACTGTTTTATCTTCCACCTCACTTATCCGTTCTTCTGCTATTGATCCCGTCTAGAGTATTTTTTATTTCATGTATTGTGTTTTTAATCGATGCTTGATTCATCTTTAGTTCTTCTAGGTCCTTGTTAACTGTTTCTTGCATTTTTTCTATTCTATTTCCAAGATTTTGGATCTGGGAAATAGAATCTTGGATCATCTTTACCATCATTTTTCTGAATTCTTTTTCAGGTAGACTGCCTATTACCTCTTCATTTGTTAGATCTGGTGGGCTTTTATCTTTCTCCTTCTCCTGCTGTGTGTTTTTCTGTCTTCTCATTTTGCTTATGTTACTGTGTTTGGGGTCTCCTTTTTGCAGGCTGCCGGTTCGTAGTTCTCATTGTTTTTGGTGTCTGTCCCCAGTGGCTAAGGTTGGTTTAGTGGGTTGTGTAGGCTTCCTGGTGGAGGGGACTAGTGCCTGTGTTCTGGTGGATGAGGCTGGATCTTGTCTTTCTGGTGGGCAGGTCCACGTCTGGTGGTGTGTTTTGGGGTGTCTGCAGACTTTTTATGATTTTAGGCCACCTCTCTGCTAATGGGTGGCATTGTGTTCCTGTCTTGCTAGTTGTTTGGCATAGGGTGTCCAGCACTGTAGCTTGCTGGTCGTTGAGTGAAGCTGGGTGCTGGTGTTGAGATGGAGATCTCTGGAAGATTTTTGCCATTTGATATTATGTGGAGCTGGGAGGTCTCTTGTGGACCAGTGTCCTGAAGTTGGCTCTCCCACCTCAGAGGCACAGCACTGACTCCGGGCTCCTCAATTTGGGATGATGTGTTGTCTATTCATGTATTCCACAGATGCAGGGTACATCAAGTTGATTGTGGAGCTTTAATCCGCTGCTTCTGAGGCTGCTGGGAGAGGTTTCCCTTTCTCTTCTTTGTTCTCACAGCTCCTGGGTCTCAGCTTTGGATTTGGCCCCGCCTCTGCGTGTAGGTCGCCGAAGGGCGTCTGTTCTTCGCTCAGACAGGACAGGGTTAAAGGAGCAGCCGCTTCGGGGACTCTTGCTCACTCTGGCCGGGCGGGAGGGAGGGGCACAGAGTGCGGGGCGAGCCTGCAGCAGCAGAGGTCGGCGTGACGTTGCACCAGCCCGAGGTGCGCCGTGCGTTCTCCCAGGTAAGCTGCCCCTGGATCACTGGACCCTGGCAATGGCGGGCTGCACAGGCTCCCGGAAGGGCGGTGTGGGCAGTGACCTGCGCTCGCACACAGGCTTCTTGGCGGTGGCAGCAGCAGCCCCAGCGTCCCACGCCCGTCACTGGGCTCCGCGCTTTCAGTCGCGACTTGCGCCCGTCTGTGGAGCCCCTTTAAGCAGCGCTCTTAATCCCCTCTCCTCGCGCACCAGGAAACCAAGAGGGAAGAAAAAGTCTCTTGCCTCTTCGGCAGCTCCAGAGTTTTCCCGAACTCCCTGCCAGCTAGCTGTGGCACATTAGCCCCCTTCATGCTGAGTTCTCGCCGCCAGCCCCAGTCCTCTCTCTGCGCTCTGACCGAAGCCCGAGCCTCAGCTTCCAGCGCTGTGCACCCCGGCGGGTGAGCAGACAAGCCTCTCGGGCTGGTGAGTGCCGCTCGGCACTGATCCTCTGTGTGGGGATCTCTTCGCTTTGCCCTACCCAGGTATGTGGGGAGTTTCTTGCCTTTTGGGAGGTCTGGGGTCTTATGCCAGCATTCAGTAGGTGTTCTGTAGGAGTTGTTCCATGTGTAGCTGTATTTCTGGTGTATCCGTGGGGAGGAAGGTGATCTCCGCGTCTTACTCTTCCGCCATCTTACCCGGAAGTCCAGATTTTATTCTTTTCATTCCTTTAGAACACATTTTTCCTGCCTGCTCCTTTGTTGAGCATTTTGGGCCAGGCAGTATGTTAGGTAATTTTTTTATGTTATTTAATTCTAGGAACAGTTCTATAAGTTTATTCACCTCATCGACGCCAGTATCCAACTTGGAACACAGGGGCTCTCTTTATTGAGATGGGGAACATGGGATAGAGGGAACTTCATGAAGAATATGATAAGCTAATTTTGGCAAATATTGAATTTGAGGGTTTCTTGAAGCTGTGTCTAAAAGGCTACTTTACACGTGTGTCTGGATCTTTGAAGTCAAGTTTTGGAGGGAAATATTGATTTGGGAATCACTTGGAGTATGTGGCAACTGAAGCCCTGGAAGAGAAAAATCATCAAGAGAAGAGAGCCAGAGAGTGCACGGATGGGGAGCAACAGCATTTCAGAGAAACACAGATACTAAAGGTGAATAATAATCAACAGGGAGAGAGCCACCTGAGAGGTAGGTGGAAAACCAAGTCAGGGTGATAGTTTGTCCAAGCAATGGCAGAAAATGTCTGTGTTTTAGGTCAAATAGAGCAATATCTGAGAAGTGTCTATTGGATTATGCAACAAGGACATTTTTACTGATAATGTTAAAAATAAATTCATATTTTTGTGGTGGGAACAGAGGATCTATTGAAATATGACTGGTTAATGGAAAATAAGAAAGTAAGAGACATGAAGACTACAATTTTATTAAGGAGTTAGTGAAGAAGACAGAGCAATAAGGAGAGAACCAGAGAGAGAGTAATGGTACCTGGATGAGACATGGCATTGAAAAAGGTAGTTTGTGTTGTGTTTAACAGGAGAG
The DNA here is from genome assembly GCF_964341445.2 of Mesoplodon mirus. Lineage (NCBI taxonomy): Eukaryota > Metazoa > Chordata > Mammalia > Artiodactyla > Ziphiidae > Mesoplodon > Mesoplodon mirus. The sequence continues at coordinate 170,409,917 of NC_138977.1, read as the reverse complement.
GCTTGAGCATATTTACATAATGGAAAGAAAAAGTCATCAGAGTGAGCATATGAATTCAGGATTTTTTCTGATTGTGACAGACTCCATATCAAATAACTTCAGAGATAAAATTTTTAAATGAATACTAACTCAAACTGTAATATCCAGGTGTGAGGCTAACTCAGGGAGTCTTGGGATCCAAATGATATTGTTTTACATTCTGTAGAAGTGAGATAAGTTTTCTATCAGCATCAGCACATATAATCTTTGACCACAGTGGGCACACCTGTCCACTTCTGGGCCACTAGCTATGACTAGAGGATTTTGAAATATGATTGACCATGCCTGCAACATGCACCACACAGGGCCAGAGGCTGGACAATGACTTAGAATCCCACAGGACCAATTAGAAATGGTGAAGGAATTAATCTCACTAGAATCGTTGATGTTCCCAGGAGGAGTGAAAAAGGAGGCTTGGCAGCAAAAATACTAGATGCCCACAGAGAGGAGGTGTCAAAGATACAAGTTAGATAAATACTAAATCAATAGAGGAAGACCTTGATCAGCTTTGGACAGGGAATAGCTCATCCCTTTCACTGGCTGTTCAGAAAGAGGGCATCCCTGTCTGTCCCACCTGTCAGGCCTGGATCCTCCAAAGTAAATTTCTCTACCTCTACCCCTACCCTCTTTAATTTTCTTCCTAACACCTATCATTCTTTAAATGTATTCTACCTATTGATTTGCTTACTTGTTACTAGCCCAGCTTTCCTGTCTTTCAAATATAAGTTCTCTTATATCAAGGGCTCTGTTTGTCTTTTGTACTATTCTAACTCTGCCATGGGCATAGAGAGAAGAAACATAATATGTTCAACAAAATAAAGGCCATATACAACAAAACCACAGCAAACATCATTCTCAATGGTGAAAAACTGAAAGCATTTCCTCTAAGATCGGGAACAAGACAAGGATCTCCACTCTCGCCATGTTTATTCAACATCATTTTGGAAATCCTAACCATGGCAATCAGAGAAGAAAAAGAAATAAAAGGAATCCAAATTGGAAAAGAAGAAGTAAAGCTGTCACTGTTTCCAGATGACATGATACTATACATAGAAAATCCTAAAAATACTACCAGAAAACTACTAGAGCTCATCAATTAATTTGGTAAGGTTGCAGGATACAAACTTAATACACAGAAACCTCTTGCATTCCTGTACACTAATGATGAAAAATCTGAATGAGAAATTAAAAAACAATCCCATTTACCATCACATCAAAAAGAATAAAATACTTAGAAATAAACCTACCTAAGGAAGCAAAGGAGTTGTAGTCAGAAAACTATAAGATATTGATGAAAGAAGTCAAAGATGACACAAACAGATGGAGAGATATACCATGTTCTTGGATTGGAAGAATCAATATTGTCAAAATGACTATATTACCCAAAGCAATCTACAGATTCAATGCAAGCCCTATCAAATTACCAACAGCATTTTTCAAAGAATTAGAATAAAACTTTTTGAAATTTGTATGGAAACATAAAAGACCCCGAATAGCCAAAGCAATCTTGAAAATGAAAAATGGAGCTGGAGGAATCAGGCTCCCTGACTTCAGACTATACTACAAAGCTACAGTAATCAAAACAGTATGGTACTGGCACAAAAACAGAAATATAGATCAATGGAACAGGGTAGAAAGTCCAGAGATAAACCCATGCACCTATGGTCACCTAATCTATGACAAAAGAAGCAAAAATATACAATGGAGAAAAGACAGTCTCCTCAGTAAGTGGTGCTGGGAAAAATGGACAGCTACTTGTAAAAGAGGGAAATTAGAACACTCCCTAACACCATAAAGAAAAATAACTCAAAATGGATTAAAGATCTAAATGTAAGAGGAAAACATAGGCAGAAAACTCTCTGACATAAATCACAGCAAGGTCCTTTCTGATCCACCTCCTAGAGTAATGAAAATAAAAACAAAAATAAACAAATGGGACCTGATTAAACTTAAAAGCTTTTGTACAGCAAAAGAAATCATAAGCAAAATGAAAAAGCAACCCACAGAGTGGAAGAAAATATTTACAAATGAAGCATCTGACAAGGGATTAATCTCCAAAATATACAAACAACTCATGCAGCTCAATACCAAAAAAAAAAAAAAAAAAACAACACAATCAAAAAAATTAGGCGTACTATCTAAATAGGCATTTCTTCAGAGAAGACATAGAGATGGTTAAAAAGCACATGAAAAGATGCTCAACATCACTAATTATTAGAGAAATGCAAATCAAAACTGCCATGAGGTATCACCTCACACTGGTCAGAATGGCCATCATCAAACAATTTGCAAGAATAAATGCTGGAGCAGGTGTGGAGAAAAGGTAACCCTCCTACACTGTTGGTGGGAATGTAAATTGCTACAACCACTATGGAGAACATTATGGAGGTTCCTTAAAAAACTAAAAATAAAGCTACCATATGATCCAACAATTGCACTCCTGGGCATATATCTGGAGAAAACCATAATTCGAAAAGATACATGCAACCCAATGTTCATAGCAACACTATTTACAATAGCCAGGACATGGAAGCAATATAAATGTCCATCAACAGAGGAATGGATATAGAAGATGTGGTACATATATACAATGGAATATTAGTCAGCCATAAAAAGAATGAAATAATGCTATTGGCAGCAACATGATGGATCTAGAGATTGTCATACTGAATGAAGTAAGTCAGACAGAGAAAGACAAATATCATATGACCTTGCTTATATGTGGAATCTAAAAAAAATGGTACAAATGAAATTATTTACAAAATAGAAATAGATTCACAGAAGTAGAAAACAAACTTATGGTTACCAGTGGGTAAAGGGGGTTGGGAAGGATAAACTGGGAGATTAGGATTGACATACACATACAATATATATAATATAGATAACTAATAAGGACCTATTGTATAGCACAGGGAGCTCTGCTCAATACTCTGTAATGACTTATATGAGAAAATAATCTAAAAAAGAATGGATATATGTATATGCATAACTGATTCACTTTGCTGTTCAGCAGAAACTAACAAAACATTGTAAACCAACTATACTACAATATTTTTTTTAAAAAAAGAAAAGAGTGAAAGAGAAAAAAAAAGTCTAAAATGGTACCCAGCACACATTTTGCTCTCAGTTACTTTTGGAGTTAAAGAAGAGATACTCAGAGAGAATTTGAGAAATACACACAACAGCTTTTGGCTATAACAATTACAAACCAATGTGTGTGTGTGTGTTTCTTTTAAATGGCAAGTGGTGTACCATATTAACACATATGTATGTACCTGGATTATATTTTTAATTTAAAATCAGTAATTGTCTTTGGATCATCAGGTTAAAAATACCAGGGGTGGGCTTCCCTGGTGGCTCAGTGGTTGAGAGTCCGCCTGCCGATGCAGCGGACATGGTTTCGTGCCCTGGTCCAGGATGATCCCACATGCCACGGAGCAGCTAGGCCCGTGAGCCATGGCCTCTGAGCCTGCGCATCCAGAGCCTGTGCTCCGCAATGGGAGAGGCCACAACAGTGAGAGGCCCTCGTACCACACACACACACACACAAATACCAGGGGTGATGAGCTAAAAGCAAAATGTTTTCACTGAGTAGGCAGCACATTAATGGATATTTATGCCTCATATTGGCTCAGTTTTGTTTCTTGTGACCACACTAAAAGACGTAAATGTCTATAAATTTTACTACAAAATGAAGATGAAGAATATGCTCTAAAATCACATCAAAGGCACATACATGAGACATCTAGGTTTTATTAGTGGAAAGATTCTCTAAATTTAAACAGTTTAAATGAAGTAACATTTTAGATTTTCTTGAATATGAAAGTTATCCCCAAATATCTCCACAGTGAAACAATAAAACTGCCTTTCAATGAAAGCTTTGGCAACTGGATACCCTCTTGTCTCCAAGTCAGCAGTGAACTGTAATTTTAACACATGTGGAAACAATACATTAGGTGAACTTGCAAAAAGACCTTTGACAGCTATTCTCTTTGAATATCTTATAAGAGGAAAACTGTTCTAAAAAGCAGAGAAAAACAGTTGTCTGGTTTCACTTAATTTTCTTGGCGAAACTCTGTTGATAATATGGATTATACACAAACATTCTTATAAAAGTTTTTTCACAATATCATCACTGATACTTCTTCATCCTAGGGGATTACGTGTGTGTGTGTGTGTGTGTTTCACATGTATATGTAATAAAAAGTCACTGATGTTTCAGAAAAAAATTTCTGAAATATGGTATGTCAGATAATGCAATTCTCCCAGACTTCGTTTTAAAAGAGATAATAATTGCAAGCCATCTAGTAATCTTGTATATGTTTGATCAGTAAACAGAGAGGAAACAAAAAAAAATTCTCTAAATTAATGCACACAGATTTTCATGCAATATAATATGTATAGATCAAGGTGTATCTTTAATGTTTGTGGAATGGAAATAAACTGTGAATTATATACTAGCCCAGACTGAGAAAAAAATTAATATCCTGTCTATAATGAGTGAAGGTAGGTAGGAAAAACAAATTCTTACTTTTGAATATCGATGGAGTCAATTATAACAATTGGAGGGGAAAATAAGGAGGAGGTGAGGAAGAAAACACTAAAGTTCTAAAGTCCTATTAGAATGCTAGCCTAGTCTATCTTTTCATAAATTTCTATACAAGGTAGGAGCTTACCATTATGGCATTAGCCCACCCATCCAAATATTCATTCATTCATGTGTTAAAATATTTCACTAAGTAAGATCCTGTACCAAGCACTGTGCTAGTTGTTTGATTAAAAACGATGAAAATTTTAGTCTCCACCTTCTCCACCTCACATTTTGTTTGGGTTTAGGTTTTCAGGCCATGGATGAAAACTTTTTTACAGTATGCAGGATAACACCCATTCACTATCAACCTTAGACTAGGCAAGAAGAGTCTTTTCCCAGAATCTCTTTCTTTAGAGGCCCCACATATCACAAATAGAAAAAAGTAAATATTTTAAGAAGTCATGGATACTCTTGAATCTGGGTCGGTCCATTGCTCAGCAATATCACAACACAACACAGATATCCAAACCTTTGTCCTCATGAAGGACCCTGTTTAGGCCCCAGAGAAATATTTCTCCACTCCTCTCGCCTTATGTTGTTAAAAGGCAACTGCATCTGAATTTTGTAAATGTTTGTGGTTGTCTTGCTTCTGATGTTTGAAATGAATGCTAAGTGCTAAGCTTTTATATGTGAACATTTTTTCATATCGTAACTTATTTAATCCTTAAAACAACTCTAAGAGGAAGGTATTATTATATTTATCGTTTTACAGATGAGAAAACTGAGACAAAAAATGACTGTCACTTATTTAATATTCCACAGCCAATAAGTTTGAGTCAGGATGATTTAGAACTAGGCAATCTGGCTCCAAAAAAACAACACTAAGAATAATTTTAATATTATATTTTTATATTTTATAATTTTATTATGTAATAATCTATTAAAATATAATTATTATTGATAAGACATGTACCAGGAATGTGCTAGGTAGGAATGTGCTAGGTATATTACATTTCTTATCATGTTTAATCTTCACAATAACAATTGTTCTCACTTTTCTACAGATAACAACATTAAGCCTTAGACAGATTAAGTAATTTATCCACAATCATACCCTGAGGAGATCATATAGCTGAATATCAAACCCGCTGAATCTGATAATAGCCAGGCTAAATTTTCACCTGAGAACAGTCTGTTAATTATTCTTCAGAGTATGATTGTATAGAACTATAGAGGTTTCTTAGAAAATTCTCAAAGGACTTTTATAATAAAGTGGCATTTATCTTGATTTTTCCCCCTAATAAATGGAAAGATTATTTCAAAACAAAATAAGCTTAAGTATAGTTTCTTTCAAAGAATTTTCTTTCTCATTCCATGATCCAGAATGGTAAGACAAAACCAAGCCTGATGACACATGTTTTTTAAAGAATGATAAAACTGTATTTCTTCTCATTTTTATTATTGCCACTATATGCTTTGTTTTTAATGACAATGTTTCTTTCAGCTACTTCTATTAAGTCCTGATAATCAGAAAAATCTCAATGATTTAAACCTCTTTATTATAAAATATAGATAAACCACATTGGTTCAGGTTTCTCACTTCCCATATTTTGTTATATTTTTCTCATTTGAACCTTGGTCTCTTTTTCATTTCCCATAAATGTGGTTACAGACTGTTCTGAGTTTTGTGGAAAAGAAGTAACAAGAACATATTTTAACAAGTTTTTGGTCAAGGGACTGAATTAATGAAGCTCAGGGTCTTTGGGGCCAAGTCTTAGCACACATCCCATTGTTCCTTCAGAACTTGTTTTTTTTTGCCCAAAAGAAATCTTTCTCTCAAAACAGCCCCCCTACTGTTAGGAAATTTATAAGTCCCCACCTAATCTAATTTTTCTTTGCCTCTGTCAAATCTGGATTGAATTAGACTGGGTGATCCAAAATTGTTTAGGAAGATTATAGATATGCATACAGAAAAATACAGGTTATGATTTTATATTCTGGCTTATATACAATTAACGGATGCATTGTTCAAATTCAAAATCATGCACAGTTGCAGCCTTAACCATTCATTGTGAAAGCCATTATAAGAGAAAACTACATTTACTGAGCTGTCTTTGTATGTTAAGCTCTATGAAAGGTGCTTTAAATCTGCTACCTTCCTTCAGTCTTCTAAAAATTATGTAAGGTATTATGTCAGGTATTATTATCTCATTAATAAAAATGAGGGGTAAGACCCAACAAAGCTTTAAAAAATGTGCCAAAATTTACATATCTAGTAAGTGACAGTTGTATGGTTAGAACTGAAGTAAGAGTTTGAATTCTGAGCTATCAGAATTGATGAAAAAAGTTTCTGATGTTTGTAAGTACATTTTCCGTAAGTGTTTGAGAGGCAACATCAACATTTTCATTTTTGGAACTGTCTGTTCCACTCATCAACCTTCCACAAATTGACTATTTTGATCCTACAATATTTTTTTTAAATTAATGTTTGAGGCATGTAAAATGAATTAAGCATAAGAATTAAATTGTAGGCACTATCAAACCCTGCAATAGGTAGACTTCCAAGAATATTTTGAACAAATAAATGCAGCTATTAGATGTGATATCTATTAGATAATGACTAATTTTCTAATATTTTGACAAAATCAGCATCTAATAAATATTTGTTATAAACTAGATTTATCCTTTTAACTGTTAAAGGTATTATAATCCATAAAGCAGTATTTTACAAAATTCTTAAAGTTGGTGTTACTCAGATATTTTCTCAAATAGAAAAAAAAAAAAAAGAATACATTTCAGAAACTCTGAACCAGGGAAAGAATTGATGATTTTTACAAATTCCTAGAAAAAATTGTGAACTGAATCTTTTATGAGGACTCATAAACAAGAGAGGATCACAGGAAGTCAAAATACCTTTATTAAAAATAACAACATAAATCACTTTGAGAATATTAATGAATTATTTAGTCAATATTTCGGTCTCTTTAATTTCTACTTTCTCTGTTTCTTTTAGTCTTTCTTAGTCTCTGTCTTCAGCTTAGCTTTCAACAAAGTTTTATCAAGCTATCCTTGGAAAGAGAAACAAGTGTGTTTGTATATTACCATACAGGAAAAAGATGTAGGATTACTTGACAATACTGAGGAAAAATGTTGTTGATCTTATTGATCTGAAAAAGGGACCTTAGGTCTTCAGTGTTCTGTAGAGGGCTTCATCCTGGAACATCTTCATCAATACCTTGTATAAAGATGAATTGCTGTTGCTAGAAGACTAAAAAATATAGTTTATGTTTTAGAAGAAGAAAGTTCTCAACAGGTTGGATTCTTGGACTGGAAAATGTAAGAGGTAATTAAGCAAGGATAAATACAATCACTATACAATGCACTATATTAAAAAATGCCAATAGTAAAAGTTTGTTGGGGAAGAAATAGATGAGTATAAATTATGTGTCATGAGATTTAATTGGCTGCATATTAAGTAAGAGCTGACTTTGTGACATTCTATTTCAAAAAGAGGAATAAAGGATGTTATAATTTACAGGCTGTGTTAATATCAACAGAATATCCAGATCAAGGGAACACATACAGTGTCTATGCAGTATACTAGTTGGATTAGAATTACAATCATGTATTTACTTTGGATGATGCACTTAGAAAGGGATAGTAACAAATTACATTTGTTTAGTCTCTTGAGCATTTACTGAATACATACCAAGTACCTTCTATATCTTGGCTGTGATGCTAGGCACTGGGTTTAATGATGAGAAAAATATATATTCTATATATAGTTAATGTCTTCATGTACCATAATGTCTAATGTGTAGGGAGACCAGGAATTAAACATACAAACTAGTAGATCTATACAAATAATACAAAGTTCTTTGTTCATAGGTTACCATATAGGAAAAAAAGATGACTGGACAAATTATCACAGAATTGAAGAATATAGATGGAATGATTTTTAAATGTAAGTTTTATAGCATATGAAAAATTTGCCTTCTGAGATTCTGTGTATGTGGGGTAGGGAAGACATCAAAGAAAAACATTTTCCAGAGCTGCTAAAATAAGGTGTCATGAGAAGCCTTTGTGAAACATCTAATGTATATTCAGATGCCATAGATAAAAATATGTGGTGGTTTCAAATGAGATCCCTCAAATTACTACTGATTGAGTTTATGGACCCTGAGTTTCAACTGCTTCTCACATGGTCAACTCTATACAGCATGGTCCAGAGTGAACCAAACAGGAATTTCTTTTCCTGAGGAATATAAAATTTTTTTCAGCTAATAAATATTAAAGCGTAAAATGGTGATTACTACATTATGTATCAGAAATTAATGTGTCAGGCCCAGATCTGAAGGATGACAAGCTATCAGATACAATTCCAGTCAAAGGAAATAGAATATTTGCAAGTACTGAGAAATAGAATATTTGCAAGTACTGAGCTGGGTAAGAGGAGCAAAGGAAGTTAAAATCAACATATTCCTATTTTACCTAAAAATTTTCATTACTATTTTCATAAATAATTCTTACAGGTGGAAACTTACCTTCTAATTCAAGAAAGGTACAGTATTTATTGAATTGCTTGGAAAGAAGTCAAACTATAATTAGTAACAGTATGGATGCCATGTGACTTCAAGATATTCCAGACCATTCTTTCACCTCAGGCAAAACACAACCAGCACATCTGTATATATATTTTTAAACTTGATAATATCTTTTCTCTTTATTTATTTATTTTTAAATTTTTTTAAAGAGCTATTTTTTACTTTTATTTATAACACTAAAGAAACCTTTTCTGATGTCTCCCAGTACACTTATGTCTCATTGGCCTAAATTGTATTAGTTGTCCATGCTGAAACAAATCACTAGCAAGGGGAACAGGACCATCATGATTAATTTGGACTACTCAGTACATGATCAGTGGACAGCCCTAGCTTTTTTTTTTTTTTTTTTTTTGCATAAGATTTTTTTGTTTTTGTTTTTTTTTTTGAACTTTATTTTATTTTATTTTTTATACAACAGGTTCTTATTAGTTATCTATTTTATACATATTAGTATATACATGTCAATCCCAATCTCCTAATTCATCTCACCACCCTCCACCCCCACTTCCCCCTTTGGTGTCCATACATTTGTTCTCTACATCTGTGTCTCTATTTCTGCCTTGCAAACTGGTTCATCTGTATCATTTTTCTAAATTCCACATATATGCATTAATATACGATATTTGTTTTTCTCTTTCTGAGTTACTTCACTCTGTATGACAGTCTCTAGGTCCATCCACGTCTCTACAAATGACCCAATTTTTTTCCTTTTTATGGCTGAGTAATATTCCATTGTATATATGTACCACATCTTCTTTATCCATTTGTCTGTTGATGGGCATCTTTACCCTTTAAAGTTATAGTTCCCCCCTCCCCCTCTTTCTTTTCCTTATAGTTTATGCCTCAGATACACAGGACACTTTACCTATAAAGTTTCTCACAGTTTGAATTTTGTTAATTACATATTCAAAATGTGGTTCAACATATTCCTCTGATCTCTGTATTTACTCCAAATTAGCTGCTGGATCTAAACACTTCATCAGACTCAAGTTCTATCCTTATGGTAAAATTACAAATGCCTTTGTTCTTTCATCATAATGCCTTGGTTATCCTATTTTGTGTTGTTAGCAACCAGTGATATTCAATGTCTAGATTCTTTAATGTATTAGAGTTTATAAGATGTTGGTATTATAATTCCAAAACTTAATTTTCATTTTAACAGCCATTATTTTATAAGAAAATTATTTTACTTATTTACTATTTGTTTACTCAGTGGAGCAATTCATATGGGAAAGGAAAGGTAAATGTTTGATTTGTTCATAACAGTTATTTAGTTTGCCAGATAATTGGTCCCCTGTCATGTTCAAAAAAATGACTAGTTTTTTAATCATTCTGGATGCATGAAGTTAAATATATTTTTGGATGTATTGATGTATATAAGTTAATATATAATAAGTTAATATCCTTATTGAAGCTCAATTTTTTCTCATCTGTAGCCAATGGTGGCCTCTTCAAGCTTGTCTCTGAGTCTATTGATATAACCTTATAACCCTATGGTCCTTAAGCTTCTTTTCTATCTGGTGTCTCAAGATGTTATAGATCATTGTATATTTTCTCCTTCAGACTTGGATTCAGCCAGCTTTTCCCAAAAAGCATCAAATTATTTTAATAAGAAAGAGTCTCTCAAGACTACAATCTGGGCACAGAGTGTTCATTGCTACTAGGCTATTCATTGTTTATAGATAGATAGATAAATATATACATATAGATAGAAGCTCTGAGTTCATACTGATATTTCCAATTCAAATTGAGGAACACAGTGTTTTTACTTAATATCTTCTAAATTACATCTTTTTCTTCTTCCACATTGAGCATCCTGATTCTGAAGGGTACAGAGAATGAAAAAAAAATTATCATTTGTGATTCCTGAACACTGTTAAATTTTTTGCATATGCTATCCTCAATTCTGCTTTTAATAATTTATCTAGATTCACATTGTCAGATCACATAGTCATTATACGCTCTACTGTTTCCCTTGTATTTCTCATTTATTCTCAATTCTATGAAAATTTTATATATTTAATTATCACCACTGGTTGTGATGTAGCTATCTCTTCATTATGGCTGTTTGAAGTTCAATCTCCAGGTGATTCTTTAGGAAGGCCTCAGGTCTTCTCTGAATTATTAAATGCTAATCACAGTTTATTTATGCTCTTTACTCAGTTTTGTTAAATATAAACTCTTTGGTTCACACTTTCTTTTATTAACTATCTTAAACATTTTATACTATTTTCTTTTGGCATAAGTGTTGTTGTCAAGAAGTCTGATGGTGATCTAATTTTCTTTCCCTTATATATCATCTGCTATTATTGTCTCATTGTCCAAAGCATTCTTTTTTCTTTAACATCCAGAGATTTTACTAAGATATATATTGGTATGAATTTTTCTGAGTTTGTACATAGTATAAACTTTCTACTTTCTACTTTCTACTCTCTTTCTACTCTCATTCTTTTTTTTTTTAATTTTAGGAAAGTTTTCTTGAATTATAACTTTTAATATTTCTTCTGTTCTCTTTGTTTGTTTTTTTTTATTCTTCAGGAACTTTCTTTGTTTTTAAGCTATATAGCCTTTGTTTGTTTTCAATATTTGGTTTTTCTTGAATCCTTTTAGTTACTTTCTTCACTTTAAAAAATAAATTTAACTTCTTTCCATTTAAACCTTCATTTCTCTTGAGGCATGATTTATTGTGTTTATTAGCTCTTAACTTCCTTCTAGATGAGTGTTCATTTCTTAAATGCCTTTTTCTTTCAGTCCTAATTATTTTTTTTACTACTTTCAACTAATTTCTGAGTTTTTTAAATTATGATTTATGTTGTTTCATATCTTGTATCATTTTTAATGTCATAGCATTTGGATACTTATATATTATAGTTTTGATCTTTTTTTGTCTAGCTGCTGTGTCTTCTTGATATCTGGATATAATATTTTGTGCCTTATTCTTTTTCTATCTTGTTATAATTATGTATGAGATCTGGATTGATAAATTTCTGTTACTCATCTTTATGTGAATTTAATTTTTTCTAAACTTTTAGGAGATCTGGTTTAGCTAGAGTTTTTTCTTTTCTGTTGTTTTCCTGAAGTAATCTAAAATATGGTACCTTGATTTCTGAGATTCCTTGACTCTGTTCCTCTCTTCCACTTATTACTGGCTCATGTCTACTTTTTTGTCTGTTTTATCCTATCCTGCCCAATTTTACTCCCCCTTACAGCAGTATTCCTCTGTGTGAGGCCCTGTCCTACAATTGCTCCCTAACTAGTTAATTTCTAGAGTTTACAAGGAATGGGCTTCTTCAGCACCTAATGTCCCCTGTCAGAAGCCCTCTGTAGTCACACATTCTCTGAGTGAAATAAACTCCTCCCAGATTCAGCTATTGTTCTCAAATATCCTGCCATGGTTTCCAGTGATAACATTAGAGTTTTGTAACTCTTGGCATCTTTTTCCCCATGTGCTTATATTTTGGGTTTTATGGGGATACCTTCTCACTTTGTTACATATATATATATATAATTTCCTTTGTGTTTTTTTTTGTGGGCATTTGGGAAAATCCAAAATCTATGCTGTCATCTTCCCAGAACTCACTAGAATTTGTTTTAATTATTCATTGTAACCTTGAGCCTTAAGATTTAAAATTTCTTTGGGAATCCTTATTGTCTTTATTAATTGTCAGAGAAAGATTCTTGGATTTCTGTTTCAGAACAACTCTCTCATACTGTATTACCAGATCTCTTTTCAGTGTTAGCAGGGTGACTGTATACTATTAATCATCAAATATGATTTTGGAGTTTATAAACTGGCAAACCTTAAATTTGTGCAATTCAAAAATATCTCCATTCCAATTTAAAAATTCTATTAGTTATTATTCTAATCTCAAGTCTTAACTGGAGGTCTTACTGTGGGAAACCAATTTCTACTAACAGTAAATTGCATAATAAGTCAATTATCACATTTAGTTGGATGTTTCTTACCTGAAAGCATGCATGGAGAACAACTCCAAATCTCCACAACCCCCAAGAGGCCCAAATATTCTTTGGCCTATATCAGTGTATGATTATGTGTTGCCACTAGCTATCCTGCTGTGCAGGAATATTTTGGAGTTTTGGACCATAGGCAAAGTGATCTGGGTGTGCCCTAAATCCAGTGTTACATGTCCATATAAAAAACAGAAGAAGGAAACACACAGAGAAGAAGGTCATGTGAAGACAGAATTCCTTCTTGTTAATTGGCCAGGCTTTTGAGGGAACAGGAGCAGCCAATGCCTAGAGCATGTTCTGGCTCCAAGCCAATATATCCAGTTTCTTCCCAAATATGAGTTCCCTATTTAACAACAAAAAAGCAGTGAGGATTACAGTAGTTCGCATTTTCTATGTTAGAAATCTCTCTACTTATTAATACATCCTCCCAGATCCAAGATATGAGAGGCAAGTGCTGAAAGCTCAAATGCCCACAGAAGTAAAATGCACAGGAAATATAAATGAATAAAATATAAAATAAAGAGCTTAAAATAAAGAGTGATGATAAAATTTCTATTTTCACTCAGATGCACTTTGCATTTTAAAGAAAAAAAAAATATTTCTTCCCCTGCATATACAAGTATGCTTTCTCACTTATTTTCTGAATCACAAAGTCCTCTCTATCATTTACTTTCCTACTTTTAATACAGACACAGATAAAATTAAATTTGTCTTTCCTCCTGACTCTATCTTGCAAGAAAACAGCACAAGTACAATAACAACTTGACACGACCTAATTATAATGTAAATGAGGGGCAGTTGTAGGGATATTTTAAAACTGGAACTTACAGTTTCCATCCAAAGGTAATACTTCCACTTAGCTCCAGATGATTTTTGTCATGCAGTAATATAGATCAAATTTGCCAGATACTCTACTTTTTCCAAAGAAGTAGTATGTCCAGATTACTCTGTGACATGTCCCAGGATTTAAATGTTAGCAACTCATTCAATTAATCTAAACATTGTGTAGGCAAATATTGTGTGGGCCAAACAAAATACATCTGCAGGTGATGTAATACAGTGTGTTAGTTCTACTTAAGAAGTCCAAATTTATTCTTCCATATTTTCATTCTTCTTGTGTTTCAAGACCAAGCTCACAAATTTGTGAAGCTTTTCTTGAATCCCTCCAGAAGGTTTGTGTTTCACTCCTTTGTGTCCTTATTATCTCCTAAACAGACTTCTGTCACAAAATCTATATAATCTTTCCACTCTTCCACATAAGAGACTATAGTGGGTTGAATGGTGGCCCCCAAACTATGTCTACACACTAAACCCGAGATCCCACGAGTTTGGCCTGATTTGGAAAAAGAGTCTTTGTAGGTGTAATTAAGTTAAGGATCTCAAGATGAGATCATCCCGGATGTGCCCTAAATCCAATGATACATATCCTTATAACAGACAGAAGAGGAAAAGACACAGACAGAGGAGAAGGTCATGTAAAGACAGAGGCAGAAATGAGAGAGATGCAGCCACAAGCCAAGGAATGTCTGGAGCCACCAGAAGCTAGAGGAGGCAAGGAAGCATCCTTTCTTATAGCCTTCAGAGTGAGTGTGGTGCTGCTGACACCTTGATTACTGACTCCTGACCTGCAAAATGTGATAGAAAAAATTCTGTTGTTTTAAGTCACCTTATTTTTGGTGATTTGCAGCTCTAGGAAACTATTTCAGATACCATGCTTCTATAATTTTGTATCCTAAACCCCTAGCACAAAGTCTGGCATCTAGGTGGCAGGCAGGAAATAGATGTTAATTCTTTGGAATCAAAAGTATAAATTCTCACTCTTTACGAGCTTCTGAGTTTTCTTGCACACTTCATGTACTGTAGTGGAATGTTATTATTCCATTTCTCATAAATTCTTAAATGGACTTATTAAGGCTCAAAAATCAAACAGTAGCAGTTTATTGGAGTTAGAAATCTTTATGTTCCATTCCTCTCAACAGAAGTCCATAATGGATGCCTCTCAATAGATAAGAAAAGAGAAACAGCAACATCTTCCACATCAGAGCTGCTGTGTAGTATAAAAGATCATCTCTTTCCCAAGAGAAGTGATCGTCTTCACTGAAGACAGGGTAGCAGAGTGGGTTCTGATAACAGAAGACATGGATTTGAACCAAATTATTTCACTTCTCTGAGGGAATAGGGAAAGAGAGAGGATGATAAACACTAAGTATTAAAGGATTAGATAGGTTAAAAGTTCTCTCTGAGTATCTGGACTTAGCAGGGACTAAAAAAATGTTACTTGCCTTCTATAGATTTCCAGTATGCTGTTTTCTCTTGATTGAAGAATTAAAGGTTGGGAAAATATATTCACTAAGTCTTCTGGTTTAAATTTAAGGGTATTAAGTTAGATTTCCTATTCTTAAAATGCAATCCAGATTTTCTTTCTCTAATTCCTGAAAAGCTGGTTGGGAGATGGGCAGGCTCAGGAGCTGGGACTTTTAGTACCATGAGGACATTAAGTCCTGAATTTGTTATTTCCCTTGTTTAAGTTTTTTTTTTAAATTGTGTTCTGCCTTGTCTCTCTGTTTAACACCCTTCCTGTTGATTGTTAGTTGATCGTTGTAATCAGAATTATGATTTATAATGAGAAGGTCACAAAGATGAAATCAGGAACCCACAACTAGAATCACATCAATGTCAAGGCTTTTTGTGAGGAGGCAGGTCTTGCAAATTATGTTTAGCCTTATCAACTCAGTTTTCTCTGTTGGCAAAACATATTCATCACCATGCTAGTGTTGTTGGTAATTATGTCAGCCTGTCCATCAGTCTTTCCAAAAGAGAAATACACCCGACACAAGACCTGTAGAAGAAAACAGCTTTTATCTCATTCCCTGTGAACCAGTCGAAAGGATTAGGCAAGTAGCAAGAGAATCACCAAAGGGAAGCATCTTCAGCTCTCTCAGTTTTGAAAACACGCATATGGTAAATTAGGTTATATAACTAATTGGTACTGATCAGTTGTTTTCAACTGGGGATGATTTTAAAGCCCAGATGACATTTGGCAATGTCTGCAGACATTCTTGGTTGTCGCAGGTGGGGAAGGGAGGGTGCTCCTGGCATCTAGGAGGTAGAAGCCAGGGATGCTGCTAAACATCCTGCAATGCACAGGACAGCCCCCCACAGCAACACATTATACAGCCCAAAATGCGAATAGTACCATGGTAGAGAAACCACAAAACAGGTAAACACAAGAGAAGTGTCTGGAAAGGAAAGCTCACTTAAATTTGAGGCTGATGTAACTGTTACGAGGCATACGCATGCCAGAGCTTAGAGACCAAGAGAGGAAAGGAAAATTTTGTGAAGCAGAGACATGTATCTTCAACATAATAAGCTATCCAAGATGTGGCATTACTTTGAACAATCATTAGAGGGTAAGAAAAGAGAGCTACTTGATCTGATACCTGGGATGTGTTTCTCACAATGGCATTAAGGTTACTAGATAGAGGCTGTATTAAAACAAATGTTCACTGAAACACTATACTATGTTAAGTAGTGTACAATGTTGAACACATCACAAAAGTGTAAACTTTGTTGGTGTTTGTGAGGTAAAGGACTGAATTTTGGTTACTGAGTATTTTTGCACCTTGTCAATTAAGAGATAAAGTTACCAAAAATGTAGATAAATATAGAAGGAAGTAAGAGGAAGAAAAGTATGCTATTATCCTTGTCTAACATCATATCAAGTCAAGAGATACAACCTAGAACTACAAAACAATTGATAGAATTTAAAGGTAAAAATTTCCCTAAAGTATTAAAATTTTAGCAATCAAAAGTTTGGAGTGGACAAGTAGATGGACGGTTCTGTGAGCAAAACCTTCAATTTTTGAAACTGAAAGTTAAGAGACAACGTATTATGTTGATAATCAATAAAAGGTAGTAAATATATAATTTAGCATTTGAAAGGAAACTTCAGGAGAATAAACACAGAAAAAATTGTTAAGAATGATTGTAACCAAGATGTGGAATGTTGGACAGTGGATGTATAGTGGCTATGTTGGTAGTAGGGGCTCAGATAGAAGGTTATTCTTTTATCATAGGCCTTTCTATGCAATTTCTTTTTTTTAACCATGTGCAAGCATTATTTTGCTTTTATTAAAGGTTTCATAAAAATATGCTAAATTTAGCTGAAAAGTTTGGACTTAATACTCTATAGTTTGCCTTTGATATCCCAGCCATTATAGTCTCTGCAGCTATCCACAGTTATTAGCTCTTTTACATAATAGTTGATTTTCTAGTTGGTGTTCATGAAGAGTTTCATATAGGGGAAATGTTTTTTTCACATTTATTTTTTCTATAGATTTTTAACAACCGCAGGAAAAGTGGTTAGGACCCTTGGAAAATACATTGAGATAGATTTGTGTTTGGGAGTTTGTTGGAGAGTACTAGAGATCAATATCTATATGAGAATGGGAAAGCAGGATTGGGCAGGAGAGTATGGCAAGCTCAGCCACAATGACATCCTCAGCCATTTCTAGAGAGAATTTTGGAACTGAGATGGCCTGTCAGAGTTGTCCCAAATAGAAGCAAGAGGACCTGGGCTGTACTCTTCCATATTGTTGATAATTGCCTAGAGGCTTGACCGTGGATAAGGAGGTGAATCCCCAGAAAATCAGCTGAGAGCTGTAAGCCACTGACACTCCAGCAGTTGGGTAAATCTATGTTTTATTACTGAAGCCAGCATGTCTGATCAGTGTATCAGCATATCCACTAAAATCTCCAATTGGTAGATGTGGAAACAGAAGGGCTCTTTATGATTTTAGCCATACTGACCTCCACTCACCAACATATCATATCAAAACATACATTTTATAATCTGGCCATGTCAAATTTTCTCTGCTTCCTGCAGGCCATGGTCTCTTTTTTCTCCATGCCTTTGAGCATACTATATTTCCATCTGAGATGTCATTCTCTTTTCTTCTATAAGACTACCTGTAGATGATCCTTCAACAATCCTAGGAAAAGTATAATACCAGATTATGTTTAGGGTATTTCCACTTAGCATTCTGTACAATGCTGTAAATTTCCCATGAAAAATCTTATCAAACTGTATCCTTATATTAAACAAATTTTTTTTTTCACTTAATAGACTTTGCAGCTGCTAGAATTTCAGACTTTGTTTCTTGGCTGTTATTGTTTCTCAAGCACCAAATTCACTGTTTTGCCTCTAGTAGGTGCTCAACAAAAACAAATTGCAAACTTGAAAGACAAATGGAAGGCTTGTTTTAATTCCAAAACTGAGGCTCTATATTTTACACTTCAAATTTTAGGAGGGCTTCCCTGGTGGCACAGTGATTGAGAGTCTGCCTGCCGATGCAGGCGACACGGGTTCGTGCCCCCGTCTGGGAAGATCCCACATACTGTGGAGCGGCTGGGCCCGTGAGCCATGGCCGCTGAGCCTGCCTGTCCGGAGCCTGTGTTCCGCAACGGAAGAGGCTACAGCAGTGAGAAGCCCGCGTACCGCTAAAAAAAAAAAAAAAAAAAAAAAAAAATTAGGATCTCAGACAAATCCTTTTGTCTTTCTTTCCAGGTTTGCTCTATCTACCTCACAGGTCAGGTATAAAAACCAAAATGCACTTCCAATAATGATTTAGACACACTTTACAAGCTAAGGTAAAAATGGATATATTGTTTTTCTTTTATGATTCTGATACCACCAGTTGTCAAACTTAAGAAACATCAATTTCATTACTATAAAATGGGTTGTTTCCCTACCACAAGCTTACATTTACATCTTCTGACTGATCTACATGACTCACTGAGCAGTGAGTTATGTCATTTTCCTAATGTGATACCCAGTACCAAAACAGGATCACTGCAATTGAATGTTTATTTTCAAATACAGTGTCTATAAGCATCCACATGGTTGTGACTTTTCTTAACACTATCCCAGCCAATGAAAGAGATTTTCCTCTTGCTTTTTGACATCTGACTCATGCTCAAACTAACTAAGCAGCAGGAAAATATGCATCATTGTCCTGTGTGTATCTCAGGTTTGTATGTATATTTTTTGAGGTTGACTGTCAGAGCCCAGGAAAATACTTTCCTCCTGTCAGCTGGAAGGAGAAAAAACCCTTGAATTTATCATAAATACATTTAACTACTTTTATGATTCTTTTCTGCTACTAGAGGGATATAGACTATCAATAAACAAAAGAAATTGTTATCCAAGAGTTTATTTCATGAAAAATATATAGATATAGCTTTCAAATGTGATAAACTAATTTTATAAAGTATTCATACTAAGTGGATATTAGTGAATAATCTTTGGAAACCTAAACTTTAATGTTTGTCTTTCTCTAAATAAAATATTAAAATTATTTTCCACTTGAGAGTATTTAGAATATAGATACTGCCTGGTAGGAAAATTTCTAAAGTTATGGCTTTGTATGTCCTTTGGAGAGCTTTATAAAAGTCTATTTGCTTATCTGAAATTATAAAATTTTATTTTAGACTTATTAAGAAAATTTAGGTGAACTTAAGAATTTCCTGGTTCTAGATAACTATGTAAAAGACACCATTACAGAATTAAACCAATCTTGAAAAACAAAAGAAAAGAAAAGAAAATAGAAGATTTACTGTAGATATCAGACATAGAGTTAAAAATTACTGTAGGAGCTCCATATAACTAGAATCATTTAATACTTATCTTTGTGGCAGGCTTATTTCACTCACTATAATGTCTTCACGTTTCCTCCATGCCATGGCATGTGCCAGGATCTCCTTCCTTTTTAGAACTGAAGAACATTCCATTGTATACTTATTCCACATTCCGTTTATCCATTTATCTGCCAATGGGCACTTGGGTTTTGTCTAGCTTCTGGATCTTGTGAATAGTGCTGCTATGAAGATTGGTGTTCAGATATCTGTGAGTTGACACTTTGAACTATTTTGTGTATATATGCAGAAATACAGTTGCTGGATCCTATGATAATTCTATGTTTAGTATTTGAGGAACTGTTACATTTTAAATTATTGCTTATAAGTACCATTATTTTATTCATTACATTGAAAAGACCATGATGAAAAATTTAAGATTTGCCACATTACAATGGATTCTTAGCACCTTGTCTATAGTATGTATCCAATAAATGCTTGCTGAATGAATATGTCAGTATCATTGAAGGTCAGTATACTGTACACTGGATGTAAGGGTAGAACATAGAGGTTCAAATTCAAGCAATCACCCAACCCAGCTTTGTGGTCTGGCTTCTGGGTACTTTAGTCACTTAATTTTCTGGGCTTCACTATTATTTCATGTGTAAAAAGGAAGAGGAGAAAAGCCTTGTCATGAGAAACAAATGAGTAAATTTATGTGAAGACAATCTGAAGTGCTTTGAGGAGACTATGATATTCTAGTCAATTTTTAACCATCATTCATCTAAAAACAGATGTTTCAGCATTTTCATAAAACACATGTATTGTGGTTTGACATTCCTTATGCAACATTTTTGTAAAGCATATTTCAGAATTACTTCTTGAGAAAATGATGAATCCTGGTACTATTCACTTACATAGTTAAGCCCTTCAAAGTATCTTAAGAAATCAAAATATTACTTTTTGGTTCCAAATTTTCCTGAACATCAGGGTTAAGGTTACATTAACTATGTGAAAATGCTGGGGTAAAATCTACATAATAATAGAGTTTGAAAAATATATGAGAAGATGAATAATGAAAAAAAGATAATATCTTGCAACTGCATAAGTAGTAAAAAAATACAAGATATCTTCTCACTGTTAAGTTGAGTGCTAAGTATAAGGCACTCTGCAGGTCCTTGGCAATGATAGCACTCTTTGCTATAGGTAAAAGAAGTTTAATTGTAATGATTTTAGAGGAAAAATTAGGGGATAGTGGTATGCTGACTTCCAGAACTCAAGTTAGGGATGAACATATAAACTACAGGAAGTCAGGAATAAATCTGAACGTCAGGAATGATTAGAATCACCTCTTCTTAATGGGGAGTTACAGATCACATTTCAGGAGGGGAGACAATACTGTGACCATATTTGGAAAATATAATCTGCTGCTCACCTGCAAACAACTCCACTTTCCTGCCTATCTACAGCCAAACAATTTCTAAGTGCCTGTAGAAACTTAGTGCAGAAACTAATCTCGGTTGCAAAATCTTAGAGGAATTCATGGATTCCACGTATTCCTGGGAATATATGGTATGTTGTGTCAGATGGAGCTTAAGTTAGTTAATTTAGACAAGGCTCCAATTGTTGAAACCATACATGTAGGTATCATTGACAGGGCACTTGCTTTGTGACAGAAATTACACTGCAAATGTTACACATGTCTAATTTTTAATTTAATCCTTATGACAATCCTCAGAAATAAGGGCTTGTAACCTCCTTTCACAGGTGAGGAAATTGAGACTGTAAGTGTTCCAATGACTTTGTGATAGATCTAAGTCATGAATCAAGGTCTACTTTCCAGCAAACTTATATTCAGTACTTTACCTTATAAACCTGTGTGTGTGTGTGTGTGTGTGTGTGTGTAGGGGGCACATACATGAGCTTATGGGATTTGGCATCAGTCCTCCCCAACTCTCATATATTCAGCATAGTTCTCACTGATCTCCCACATCAAACCCCTGTCCTGGACAACAAATCCCAAATCCCATGTAATCACTGCCCATTCAACAGGGCCTTCCCACTCCAACATCATCCCCTTTCAAACATATACACGTACATAAATTTTCAGAGCAACAATTATTTTTTTTATGAATGTTTCCAGTGCCCTGACCTTCATGACATCTTGGTGCACAGAAATATCAAAGCTATACAAATCACTGTTCTAGCTATCTAATTGTGTCACAAATACAAAGAGAGCCTTAGATAAAATTTAACTCAGAGTACTGGGGTGGAGAGAAGATGTAATCACTAGCTAGCAAACCAAATGGCAAGGAATATTGGACAACACAGTCTGCCTTTGTCCAGGCTTAGTTTGGACTAAGCTCATGGCCAGATATAAACTACCTCAATCCCATCTGAATACTCTTACTTTATTAGGCCTGAAAAATCTCTCTCCAGAAATGACCAGCAAATTCGGTTATGCCTGGTATCTATATAGGTTTCATGATTGGTGCTCTGGCATTATTGTTTCTATACTAGGTTTCACACACTTTATGTTTTTATTCTCCACATTCTGCCCACTCAACCCATCTCCCCATCTCCTATATAAAAATTGTAAATGGTCTATTTAACAAAATTTAAATAGTGTATTCATTATGATAATTTAGCTTACTTTGGAGGCCAATAAAGCATGTCCATGTTGGATCTATTTTATATAATTTCAACTATTAATTCAACATCCTATTGTTCCTAATATCCAGAGATTACTCAGATATCTTATTCTTCCTTATGAAAATTATTTTGACTCTCAGGTATTATAAAAATAACAAAAATAAGAAACAATTTGTTAGACAATAGAGAAATGGAGAGTTTTCTGATGTCATAATGCTAAGTAATAATAATAATGTTCATGAAACGTTATTTGGCAAGTAGTGGTAATGTTCATTAAAAAACATTCCCCAAACATGCATTATTCTTATTATTTAATCTATCTCTAATGGTGAAAT
Organism: Mesoplodon mirus; assembly: GCF_964341445.2. Lineage (NCBI taxonomy): Eukaryota > Metazoa > Chordata > Mammalia > Artiodactyla > Ziphiidae > Mesoplodon > Mesoplodon mirus. The sequence goes on along the minus strand of NC_138977.1, from coordinate 170,387,151 downwards.
TGTATGTAGTAAAATATTTAAAATTTTTGAAACAATATTTTACATGATTACTTATAGTTTCGTAATTTTTAGCTATGGAATATTGAATAAAGACTATTCCCTCCTTAACATATTTGACATGCTTTATATTTGTAGGATATGAAAATAGCTCAAAGGAATTTTTACTTTCATTTTTCCTAGATCACAAATGAAAATTGAAGTTTAGTTAAAGGAAAACAGCTGCCAGGAGGAAAGATATTTTAGAGAAATCAGAACAGCAACATTCTCCAAAAACCCAGTCCCAGAGGCAACTCCAACATGGCCAATAGAACTGCACCTGGAGCCCTGAGGGAGCAAGATGATGCAGCAAGTAATGTTTCCTGCAGCCAGTGCTTGGCTCTGTGACTAGCTTCTGAAGAAGAGAAGGGGTTTTAAGAGCAGAGACAAGTTGCACCTTTTTTCTTATTGATCACCAATGATGGAATATTGTGATTAGAATTCAGAATACTGGCAAAAAAGAACAAATATTCTCAGTCAATTTCTGTTCTGTGGGCTTTCCTCATTTGTTAATTATTGTGATCACCTTTACTGGGACTTCATTTTCCCTGACCGCATTCTAGGAAGCCTTCGCATGTTCATCAAGGAGTGGCAGGAATTAGTGAAAAGAAAAATAAACCAAAGTCAACAGGACCAAATCCTTTATGATAAATGTCACTCCATAGAATCAAGTGGTTAAAACATAAACATTACCTAACTTTCTGCCAAACTACTCTCTATTAGAGAAAGTTCCAGAATTGTGAATTCAGGAATACAGGAGTGTTCAGTTCTTTGGGGATGTCTCTGCTACTATTGATTTAAAGCATTAGTAGGAATTTGTAGTGCAAATAATAAATTCTGTAGTGCAATGTACTCTTTTCACTTTGCCTCAGGCAACCCTGGGCAGAAAGGAAGATCCCAGTCTACCTGCATTGGATCTACTAAAAGGCAAAGTGATCGTGTCACATAACATTTGGCTTAAATATTCCTGAGCAATTTACTTAAACTCAGATTCCTCCTTTATCAATTAGGAAGACTATACCATCTTTATATAGTTGTACAAATAATTAATTAAATGATATAAGTAAAATCCCCAGTATGACTTTATTTAGAGATAGGGTCTTAAGAGATAATTAATGTTGAATGAGGTCATAAGAGTGGGCCCCTAATACAATAAGATTGGTGTCCTTATAAGTAGAAGAGACACCAGGAGTGCACATGTGCAAAGAAAAGTCCTTTTGAGGGCACAACAAAAGACAGACAGCTACAAGCCAAGGAGACAAGCCTCAGGAGAAACCAGCCCTATTGGCACTTTCATATCAGACTTCCAGCCTCCCAAAAACTGTGAGGAAAGAAATTTATATTGTTTACACCATTCGGTCTGTGCTTGATTTTTTTTTTTTTTTACTTCAGTTCAAGCTGAATTATATACATACACCCAAATACATCACCAACAGTTGAAAATCAAAGGCTCTCTCTCCATTTTGTCTCCAGAATTTCCATTTCCTTGTGAAAGGTCAGTCAAAAATGCAATTTCAATTACTAGGAGCAACTGAGAGGACAAAAATGGCTGAATTAATACAGACCCCTCAGATGTAACAAAAGCAGCATCAGAAAAACCTATGTCAAGATTATGAACCTCTTTCTCCACTTAAACTTGTATAAAAGACTGAAGTGTGCCCTTTCACTGTGAGGAGTGCATGAAGGTTTGGTGTGTTCATCTTGCACGTGTACATAGCTCTCACATATGTAGAGGACTCACCTCAATGAAAAGACGATTATACATTTATAGTTTAGATAGAAAACACTTACAGGTGTCATGCAATATAGAAAGCATTTCTTATTTTATTTAAACTAATTTAACAATTCCATGAGATAGGTGTCAATGGTCTCACTATTTTGTAGAGGAGGAAACTGAATTTCAGAGAAGTCAGAAAAGTTGCTGATGATTCCATAGCCTGTAACTGATGGAGAGCCAGAAAATAAATCCTACACTTAGAACCCTAGTACATCCTATTTTCAGGACTCCATGCTGTCACTCAGCTTGTGTTGTGCTCAAAAGTTTTCTCTAAATATTATTTGAAACTTCACTGAATATTACTGAGTACAAGCATATATATTGATATATATATATACATATATATGTATATATACACACATATATGTATATATATATACACACAACTATAATACATATACACAATTATATATGAAAGTATATAATATAATCATGTGCATATATACATATACATAATCATATGTGTATATAAATACACATATATCTATTTATATAATCATACAATTCATGGACCTTAACATTTCAAAAAATTTAATACAAAACTGGATTCTTAAATATATTCAAATTATTATTCAGGTGATTATGCAGTTCATCCAGAAAGTGGTAGTTATACCATACCTTATAATTAATATCAGACTGCCTACACAGAATGAAATTAACTAAGTTTGTACTCTAACTTTCATTGCAGCACTGTCACTAAGGAATTCAAATAACTTCAACAGTAGGTTTTGTAATACTCCTCTACAGCAAGAGGTTGATGGAAGCATCTAGTTCGGCTTTGAGGTAGTTTCACTGGGCTTATGGAAAATCAATATTAAAATATCCCCAAATAATATTTTAAGTGCATAACAACAAAAATCATTGGTCTGACACTGATACATTTGTTTCTGTAATTCATTGGATTATTTTGATGAAAGCATTATTATTCTGTAAACTTTCCTTACATTATTATAAGGTGGATAAGAAAATTTTTTTAAATCTTAAAACACTTGAGGTAATTATTCATAAAGTAAGCAAGAAGAGCTTGCTGTTAGAAACAAAATGTGCATTTGAGATAAAGTTGACAAAATTAAAACATATTCTGATTTTTTTTATTACTCTGTAGAAGTGTCATAGCAGGGCTCAAACACTGATTTTTGAGGCGGGCAAGCACTGGTACCTGTTTTTCACCTTCACTGTTAGTGCCCTTTTTAGACCATTTAAACTTTGAAATAAAGTTTATTAATTTTTACTTTTTTATTTTAATAGAGATGATTTACAATGTTGTGTTAGTTTCAGGTGTACAGCAAAGTGATTCAGGTATATATATTTTTGCAGATTATTTTCCATTATAGGTTATTATAAGATATTGAATATATCCTTGTGCTTTACAGTAAATCTTTGCTCCTTATTTAATGTATAGCAGTTTGTATCTGTTAATCCCAAACTCCTAATTTATCCCTTCCCCACCCCCTTTCCCCTTTGGTAACCATAAGCTTGCTTTCTATGTCTGTGAGTCTATTTCTGTTTTGTAAATAAGTTCATTTGTATCATTTTTTTAGATTCCATATATAAGCGATATCATGTGATATCATATAAAGTTTAAAATATATAATGAGAAACAAATTGCTCTGTGGCGAAAGTGGATCTTGAAGAATATAAAACTTTAATGAAATGGTTAAAGTTTAAATCTAATTTATTATAAAACTAAAACATTCCATTCTCTTATAATTAGTTTATACTCAGCAACATATTTAGAAATCAGTAATGAATGGTGGATAGTAACAGAATTACTGATATATGGGGTTTATGCACTGAGCACCTGAGAGGTTCTACAAATACAAGCTGTGTGATCTTTTTATAAAATACCTAACCTTTTGTAGTAGGCTGAATAAAATTACCCAAATATACCAGTTCCTAATTACTGGAAACTGTAATTGTTGCCCAATAAGGAAAAAGCGTCTTTACAGATGTGATTAAGTGTCTTGAGATGGGGTTTATCTTGGATTTTCCCTGTGGGCAGTAAGTGTAATCACAAGGTATTTCTTTATAAAAGAGGCAGAGGGAAATTTGGTACAGACAGAGAGAGAGGAGAGACACACACACAAAGGAGAAGGCAATCTGAAGATGAAGACGGGGATTGGAGTGATGCAGTCACGAGGCAAGGAATGCTTAAAGGGCCACCAGAAACTGGAAAAGTCAAGGAACAATTCTCCCCTGAGCCTGGGGAAGAAGTGCAATTCTGATGACACCTGAATATCAGCCCAGCTATACTTGTTTGGGGCTTCTGGCCTCCAGAACCATAAGCGAATAAAATTCTATTGTTTTAAACCACTTAGTTTGTGATTATTTGTTGCATCAGCCAAAGAAAACAAATATACCCGTTTTTGGTTTGGTTTCTTCAGCTGTAAGTCTGGGGTAATAATAGTATTTATTTCATAGAACTGTTAAGAGAATTAAGGGGTTGATCTACATAATGCATGCAGAATAATGCCCTACACATAGTAAACACAATGAAGATGTTAGTGGGATCTCTACATCTCAATCTCTTTCTTTCTTCCTCTCTCTCTCTCTTTCTCTCACCCTCTCTCCACTTTGTTATATCTATTCTTTACCTCTTTCTGTCTATCCTGGATACAACTTTACCACACCTATACCTACCTATATAACCTATTTATACTATCCGGAAGTTTCAATTATTACGCATTTTTGTTCGATGTCTCATGCTAAGATTATGAATAAAAATAAACAAAAACTATTAAAAATGAGAAAATGTTTCCACCAAATGACAGTACACAAAGAAACTGTAAAAATACAAAGCTTACATTATTCAAAGCATTTCTTTATAATGCTCTAAAATAAGTAGTAGTACAACACAAATTTGCTTTCATACTTGTCAATGAAAAAGAGTTTAGAAGGACAAAGAAAATCCTAAACATGCTAGTTTTTATTTTTATTCCATATAACTTATAAAGCTTTACCAGATGACTTCAGACTGACTTTCTCTCCCCTCTTTTAAACCTCCATCAAACAATAATTAGCATAGTACTGTATCCTTCTTTATGGTATACTACTTATTCAGTTGTAATGTACCCACTCAACTCTATATTCCTTGGGGATAAAGGTCATATCTTTGCATCTATGTACCTGCCTTCTCTCCATAAGTTCATACTATCCCATTTTTCCCTCAACTTCTAAACTCACAGAACACCTAGCAAAGTACCTGACACCACTACAAATTCACACACACACACACACACACACACACACACACAGCTTTTTTTTCTTTCTTTGACATTGAGAGGGAATGCTTACACCAAATTAATAAATGGGTCAGACAAAATAATCCTTAAGTTCCCTTTGAATTCCTTTGAATTCCAGCTCTCTAAGATTCTTAATTATTTTAGATCTTTGGTACTTCCCATTATTTTTCCCTGCTTGGTCATTAGTTTATTCTGGACTATTCTACATAAAAGAAGTTGTGAGATGACTTATATTGCAAAAATAATTATTGGCATTTTTCAAAAAAAACAAAACAAATATTAAATGCACTGAGCACACTAGGCTGAATGTATTGACTTGTTTCCTTATGGACTGTACTAACACTAAATTATTGAATTTTCAGGGTTGCATGAGTGATGGCCAGTTGACAATGAAGAGAAACAAAACAGTTCTAACTATTCTGATTCTGTCAGGTAGTAGTCTGGAAGGCCCAAGACTGTTTTTTCTAAGTTTACTTCTATTTTTATAGAACTACCATTTTAATATTTGCCAACAGATTATCTTTTGACAGTCAGCTGTTGGTAATTGTATTGTCATCACCTGTTTACTTCCGTTTCTCTAAGATTCCATCAGTTTACTGATGACAATCCCTGGGTCTTGCTTTCTTAAGGTCTAGAAAAGTATGCAGCAATAAATACACTCACAACAAATATTCTGGAATATATGAATGAATAAAAACTGACCACAATCTAAAATTAAGTTTAGTCCCTTCTAGAACAGTTGTGTGCTAATGCCAGAGTTAAGCTCACTTTGAGGGACCTTATCACTAGTACCTTTCAGGACTGTTTGATTGGATTCTCTGCACAAATAAATCCTGCCCACATAATTATGTTGACTCCTGAGCCCTCTAGAAACAATGATCCTAACATATCACTAGTTTTTATTAAAAATTTTGTGGAAAAGAGTATCACATATATCTGCATAGATTCAAAATCCCATCTCAAAAAGTCTAGTGCATATTTCCCCTCAAAAGTGAAACTTCGGGCCTCCCTGGTGGCGCAGTGGTTGAGAGTCCGCCTGCCGATGCAGGGGATACGGGTTCGTGCCCCGGTCTGGGAGGATCCCACATGCCGCAGAGCGGCTGGGCCCGTGAGCCATGGCCGCTGAGCCTGCGCATCCGGGGCCTGTGCTCCGCAACGGGGGAGACCACAACAGTGAGAGGCCCACGTACCGCAAAAAAAAAAAAAAAAAAAAAAAAAAGTGAAACTTCTCCAGGACTTCCCTGGCAGTCCAGTTGTTAAGACTCTGTGCCTCCCCTGCAGGGGACACAGGTTCGATCCTTGGCTGGGGAACTAAGATCCCATAGACCACATGGCGTGGCCAAACAAACAAACAAACAAAAACCTTAAACTTCTTGTTAACTATGGGCTTGTGTTCAGGTGATGCTCTAGAAAGACAGAGAGACAATCTGAGCTAAAGCTGTTAAAAACAAGCTTCAGCATGACTCAGAATGTACCATTTAGTAAGAGGAAGCTCTGCAAACTAAGGCTGGAATCTTGCATCTAGTAATGAATATGCTCTTTTATAGTTCAAAGCAGATTTAAAATATTAAAGTCAGTATAATAAAATTAAAACGAGAAAGGAGATTAAAATGTGTATAATTATGTCTTTCAATGACATGAGAAAGCAAAATAGCATAGTGCAAAGTACCTGGAGTTCAAAAAAAGACGGTTTCATATTCTCATCTAGCCAATGGCTTTGGGTAATCATTCACTTGTTAGTACTGGCTTTGTTTTCCTATCTATAAATGTGCACAGATATCTTTATATTTGTTTTAAAATTTTTATAAAATAATATAAATAGAAAGCTTTAGGAAATGCCCAGCATATAGCAATTACTCAAACAGTAGAGCTCATTGTTATAGGTTTTAGAGTTTGGTACATTTTTTTTTCCCATCTCTGTCCCCAGGACTTTATACTTTTAGTGATTGCAGTTATAGTTCCTATATGCCCTTGATTCCTATCTTGTATCATTTCATGGTAGACATTAGGCTGATTGGGGGGGGGTTTGACATAGTCTTAAAAATAATCATTTTTAATAATTTCAAATACTGTCTCTAGTGAACATGGGTTCTTGATGGACCTGTAGGCTTTCTAACTCAGGTCTTTAGAAGTGGCTTCTTGAATAAGGGTCACTAAGCCTTCACTAGAAATAGCTGTTTGTTCTTTCCATCTGCACTTGATGAAGAAGTTGTGGTGTCTTTATTCACTGATGTGGATTTTACCATCATTATCCATGCCTCTAACCTGTGGCCTTGATTACTATAATACTCTTGACTTTGGCTACTTCTGAGTTTTGGCTGGTGAGGAATGCAGCAATCTATTTGCTTGTGGGTAGCCACCGCAAGAAGCATATTGTACCAGTGTTCCATCGTAAAATGCAATGGAGCTGCACTTTAATGAAGCCACAGCAAGGTTGAGTATATTTGAGGAACCACTTGAATATTTAATAAGCCTAAATGGAAAAGAGGTTTGTTTTTTTTTTTCTTTTTCACTTCTCACACTATTTTTCCTATCAGTGGTTGAACAAAACACACTTAATGAAAACATTTTCGCTGAATGTTGTCATTTCCAACACCATAGTCATTACATAGCAGAAAAGTTACATTCACAGCAGAGCTTAAAGGCCCATGTTTTCAAGCTCAGCCCAAAACGGTTGTTAAGAAGCCAAGGCCACCATAAAAGGATATACATCCCTGCCTTTAGGTGCTGGCACCATCTTTATGGAAAGTGATGGAGCAAAACACAAAAAGTGTCCAGCAATGAGAGAGGGGAGCTCACCTGCTACATAAACAAGCAAAAAAAAAAAAAATTGCAAAAGTCATGTCATGACATTACCCAAGGCATCTAGTATGCAAGATGTGAGAAAAGATATTCATGATGATAGTCAAACAAAGGAAAAGAATAAACAATTACCTCACTTCAGGCACTCTTTAGACATGCCTACACATATACAGAGTATATACTGTTTATTAGTTCCCATACAATACACACACACATATGCACATAAATCACAAGCAAATATATATCTCTTTCTTTCAATTGACACCCCATTTCTCCTTTTAAGATGTATTTGGAGCCATTATTGTATTATCCAAGTACCTTACTTATCTGGAAACATTTCAACAAATCTTATTTCCTAATTGTACCTTCTTTTCTAATAAAATGAAAATATCATGATCATATCAGCCACCTAGTTTCTGCATATTCTTTTGTAGCTAGTGATGCTCTGCTGTATTAGTGACTGGAACTGACTCAGAAGAAACTTGGATTTAGTGCATCCAAAAGTTCATTAACTCACATGTTACAAAGGCAAATTTTACTGAATTAAGTTTAGCCAACTTTCAAAAGCCTGTGAGCAGATAATTCTAATTATGATTAGTTATAAGCAGATCCTGCTTTCATGAAGATTGATGGAACATGCTGCAAAAGGAGGTTTAGGAATGGAATACTAACTCAGCCACTAGTTGGCTATAAAGCTAGGAACCTGGAGGTAGAATTCCATAGTGGTTAAACAATGGTTCTGGTATGAGATTAACCACAAATTCAGGCTTCCCTGCTCACTGACTGTGAAAGTTTGAGCATATTACATAAGTCTAAATCTCCATTTTCTTGCCATTAAAGTGATGCTATTAAGTAGACCTATCTCAGAGGTTTGTTGTACCTATTAGGTAAGATAATTTCACTCATGGGTCTACACTTAACACTCAATCATCTTAATTATTAGTGTTTATATCATTGTGTGTGCAACGAGAAGGGTATATTATTTTCCTTTCTAGGTCCCTCCAATATCAATACTAGACTCAGGAGATCAGGGAACTAAATTAGTTACACTGTTGTTTGAGTGATTGATTTGTTTCCTTTTTTAATTTATTTAAATCATTCAATGTTTACTGAGTGTCTGCTATAAGCAAAGAACTGATGTGTTTTGTTTTGCTTTTTTTTTTTTTTTTTTTTTTTTTTGCGGTATGCAGGCCTCTCACTGTTGTGGCCTCTCCATTTGTGGAGCACAGGCTCCGGACAGGCAGGCTCAGCGGCCATGGCTCATGGGCCCAGCCGCTCCACGGCATGTGGGATCCTCCTGGACCAGGGCACGAACCCATGTCTCCTGCATCGGCAGTCAGACCCTCAACCACTGCGCCACCAGGGAAGCCCAGAACTGATGTTTTAAAGATGAATAAGGCAGAGTCTCTGTCTGTAGGCATCAGGTCTATGATCTCAGGGAAGATCCATAGGTGAACATGAATTACAGTAATGTTCGTTTTAATGGAAGACTGCACCTAACACAGTTGTGGGATTGGATGTGGAGGAGGGGTGAAGAAGTCTCGAAAAGAAGCTTGAACCTCATCTACATTGTAGATGTAAGAAATGTTACAACATTTACAACAGGAGAGGTTAACTATTCCACAGGTTACAACAGGAGAGGTTAACTATTCCACAGAACTTATTTTAGAGTTGACACTGAGTGAGGTTACATGCCATGGCCACATAGCTGAAGAACTGGGAAGTCAGAGTTCCTTCTTTTACTCCAGACCTTTTGCCTAAAACCATGTTTTCCAAGCCACATACTGTGCTGTTGTTCATAGATCTCAAGGTTAGGAATTGGGCCACAACCTTCAAACTTACATTCTGGAAAGCAAGGCCCCTAAGGCAGAGAGACAGCCCATCTGGGGAATGTTGAAAACCCTATAATTTCCACCCAACCCTACAGCAATATTTGCCTTTCATTTGATAGTAAGGTGGCAATTAAAAGAAAATATGTACGAGAAGAGGGCAAAGGCAAAACATGAGAGACTCCCAGTGAAAAAGGGAGGAAGCATATGGTCAAGGTAATTAGCTTCTTTCTGTTAAGTGCAGGCACATAATTGAGAGCTGCATATACCAATCTGTATATTTCTGACCTTTATAAGAAACTCACCTAATAGCTAGTTTTGACTTTCAATAAAAGTGTCAGACATATTATAGGTCACTATTCTACCTTACTTTGATAATTTCTTCAGCATAGCTTTATATCAAGACATTCATTTATATATCTATCCCCAATCCAATTGGACATCACTCAAGGCAACATGTAATTTACTTCTTTAATTGTAAGTCCAACATGTTTTTTCACTTCACTAAACAGTTCTTCAATTCCAAGCAGACACTTACTTGATGTTTCACAAATTTAATTCAGTTCTGATTCTATTTACCTGGAAACAGTGTCAGATCCCACAGCTTAAGGGCTTAGTCCCACAGGACTGCCCCTGTTTCAAATGCCAATTGCAAGTTCAGCTTGTTACCTGTCCTGACTGATTAGCTATAAATTGGAGGTTCCCATGACCCCTTCTTTGGTTTCCATTAACTCCCTAGAGCAGCACATGGGACTCAGGAAGCTAGTTTACTTGCTAGATTACTGGTTTATTACAATGAACCTTAAAGGATACAAATAAACAGCCAGATGAAGAGATACATAGGGCAAGGTCCAGAAAAGTCCCAGACACGATATCTTCTATCCTTGTGAATTTCAGGTGTACCACCCTCCTGGTGATGCTGAAAGCTTGGCCTCTGTACACCAGTACCAATATCGAATCTCTTTGGGTGAAGTAGAAAAGAATAGCTTTATTGCTTTGCCAGGCAAAGGGGGACACAGCGGGTTCCTGGCCCAAAAAACTACATATCTCAACCCGGGAGGATTTGATAAGGAGTTTTATAGCAATGGTTCAAGCATGGGGTTCCTGATAAGATTAGGGTGTGTGCAGGGCCTGCACTCCTCTAATCTGGTAATCTTCTTGATGAGCTTCTCTGGACCCTTTAATGTAGCCTCAGGTGGTCTTTCTCTGGTATGAAGAATGCTGACATCTCTCTTCCCTTCCTTCCTTCCTTCCTTCCTTCCTTCCTTCCTCCCTCCCTCCCTTCCTTCATTCCTTCCTTCCCTTCCTTTCTCTCTCTCTCTCTCTCTCTCTCTCTCTCTCTCTCTTTTATTCTTCCTTTTGCCAAATGCTTTGTTCCTAGGGTGTTACAAGCAACACAGCACATTCTTCATGCATCTATAGGGAGTATGTTAGGATACCACTTTTTTCCTAGAAATCCCAACCATTTGTTTGTTGTTTTATCAATCCAACTCACAATAAAAACAATAAGAGGAAAAAACCAAATTCCCAATTTATGAATCTCTTAGGTATAGGTAAGAATTAGGACATAATTATGCATGCTCAGGACTACATAGACTTGTGAATTATGAGTTACCCCAATGTAATAAAAATTTAGTGGCATTTTGTCTTATGTTGTCAAAAAAGTAAACTTCTGGCCTACTGACTAAAGTTTGATTTATGTTGTCTTCCTCTTACTTTTTACAAAAGTGAGAAATTGCAGAACTATCTTAATGTTTCAAAAGATTAATTGTCCATAACACCAATTTAGTTTGCATGAAGTCTGAACAGCTGTAATTATGCTTACCTTCCCTAGTGAATATACCTAAGAAAATATTTCTAGGTTACAAATTCCATCATGTTACATTTAAGAGGCCAAATTAAATACAATGAAACCTGCTTATTTCACTCTTTTCCTGAGTGCTCTCCTATAGTTCACATTCAAATTTCAAAGCCTTAGCAAAGTTTCCAAACTGCTGGGTTGCCAACATTTAACTTATTTTTTTCTTCTCCACATTTTTGAAAAATTTTTTTCTGTGTTGGTAATTATTTTTTGATTAATATCTTCCTTTCCAATTGCACATAGTTAGCTAATAAAAAGACACAAGAAAAAGTAAGATAAATTTACATTTCAACTTCTCCTTTTAATCATAGGTTTTGAACTGACCTCAGTGATGTTACCTGAGGTTATCCATTTCTTCACAAAAACTGTAAAATTTTAATCATCCTAAGGTAGTACAGTTGAAAATACTAGCTCAAAGTTAATGCTAGGAGGGTAGAATTTTTATGCCTGCTCATTAGTGAGTACTTTAAATATTCACATAGATAATATTCTCTCTATAATTGACAAAATTATTTTTAATTAAGTGTTTTTAATTATCAAAGAGCAGTTTTGGGGACTTATACCATTCAAAAAATTGTTCTAATGTCCTTATAAAGGAGAGAAAATGCCAAAACACTATGTATTCTGTTCCAGAGGCAGCAGGATCAAAATATACTTCAAATGTTTCAAGGAGGTTTGCTTCCTAATGTTTTTAAACTCACTTTCTTCTTGAGGCTTATATTCTACATAATGGCTTCTTTTAGCTCTGTTGGTGCAAAAGGAAGAAGAAAAGATGTGAAAAGAACAGGAAAATGGAAATGTAGACTTTAGAATATTTATACCTTAATAGATACCAGAACTAGGCATCTGCCAGAATAAACCCAAAAGTTTAAAGGTATCTTAGAGATTAACACAGAAAGTTAAGAGGTCTCAGCATTACTTAATGGGAGACAATCTCAGAGAAATATGTATATTACAGAGTAAAAAAAGACAGCATTTGGATTCCAGTTTTTCACTTAATGTATGATTTTGAGCAAGTTATTCAAAATCTCTGATCTTCATTTGTCTTGTTTTTAAAATAAATATAATAATATTGTATAAATATTTATAGGATAACTTCCAGCCCCAAATAATATCACTTATCCTAGAACTACCCATGCTACCCCCTCCCCAACATTAAGTGTAGAGTTTTGTACCTATGTCCATATGATTTGATCTTGTCTTCCTTGGGAATAGAGAATACATCACCTATCCCAAGCTGAACTAATACACTTTTATTCCTGAGAGGTTGGAATTTAGTCTAAGGCACTAAACTTAGTCTGACTTAACTATTGGAATAAAGTAATATAAGACAACCATGTTTTGTGTGCAGGAAAGCAGAGAAAGCCATCTAAAGAGAGAGACAAATCAAGTAGACATTCAGTGAGAGGCGCTTGTGAGAGACCAAGGGAGACTGGAATGGAGGATATGTGTGTTCTGGACGATTATCTGTGTCAGCCAGACACAGATGCAATATAGTGACACATATAGTTAAGATCCATATCCACTAGTGAGTGACCCAAAAGCAAAAGGGGATATCAGAAACTAGGAGGTCCTCTCCAAGGAGTGAGCGGTTTGAGCCCCCATTGGATACTCCAGTCCTGGGTAACAGGGCCTGGAAAACAAGCCCCCTCAATGAATTTTGGAAGCCAGAAAGGTTTACAACCTGGAGGACCAGAAAGTTGTAAGAAACTGAGACTCTACTCTTAAATGCACATGCCCAAACTTATACACTCCTAGTCCCAGCACAGAGGCAGCAGAATGAAAAGTGCCTGATGCTCTAGCTGACCTGTCAAGACTACCCCAATATGCCCCTCAGCTTGCACTAGGCTCTGGCTCCAGCTTCCACATGTCAAGGCAATGACACTTGACATACTCTGGCAAAAGCTCTGGGCAATGCCTATTTTAGTTCCAGCTTTCCCACCAAAGCCATAGGGCACATTCAGTCAACAAAGGGCTGCTCTTACATAATGACATAATTTCAAGACTGGGAGAGATAATGGCTTTACTTAATTTGTAGAGACAAACACAGAAAACAACAACAACAAAAATGAGTAGACAGAGAAATATGTTCCAAACAACAACATAACCTCCCCAAAAATAAAAAACAAAACAAAACAAAAAATGTTATGTAACTGAGATAAGTCATTTACTGAATAAAGAGATCAAAACAACAGTCATAAAAATGCTCACCAAACTCAGGAAAAGAATGGAGGAGCACAGTGAGAACTTCAACAAAGAAATAGAAAATATAAGAAAATAACCAATCAGAGCTGAAGAACACAATAACTACATTAAAAAATATACTAGAGGGAATCAACAGAAGATTAAGTGATACAGAACACATGAACAACATGGAAGACAGAATAGTGGAAATCACCCAATTAGAACAGCAAAAAGAAGAAATAATTATTTAAAATGAGGATAGTTTAAGGGACCTTTAAAACAACATCAAGTGTTGTAACATTCATACTATAGGAGTCCTAGAAGGAGAAGAGAGAGTGATAAGGGCAGAAAACATATTTGATAAAATAATGACTGAAAACTTACTTAACCTGTGGAAGGAAACAGATATCCAGGTCCAGGAATCACAGGGAGTCCTAAATAAGATGAACCCAAAGAGATCCACACCAAGACATCATAATTAAATTGATAACAGTTAAAAATAAAGAGAGACTCTAGTGGGTGTTAGAGAAAAATGACAAGTTACATACAAGGGAACCCCAACAAGGTTATCAGCTAATTTTTCAGCAGAAGCTTTGCAGATCAGAAAGGAGTGGTGAGATATATTTAAAGTGCTGAAAGAAAAAAAACAAACAGAAAAAACCCCACTACAACCAAGGATACTTTACCTGGCAAGATTACCATTCACAACTGAAGGAGAGATAAGAGTTTCCCAGACAAGAAAAAACTGAAAGAATTTATCATCACTAAATGGGTCTCACAAAAAATACTAAAAAGCCATCTTTAAGTGAAAAATAAAAGGTCATAACAACAAATCAGAAAGTATATGAAGAAAAATATCTCACTGTTAAAGCCAAATATATAGTAAAGGCAGTGAATCAACCATGTAAAAAGCTAGTATTAAGGTTAGAATACAAAATTCGTGTGGGTGAAGTAAAAAATATAGAGCTTTTGGATGTGTTCAAACTTAAATGACTATCAGGTTAAAATAAATATAAATATAAATATAAATATAAATATAAATATAATATATTTTGTCTATATATTTGAACCTAATGGTAACCACAAACCAAAAGCTTACAATAGATACAGAAAAAAACAAAGAGAAATAAATTAAAAAATAATACTAAAGAAAATCATCAAAACACAAGGGAAGAGACTCAAAGTAGAAGAACAGAGAAGTACAAAACTACCAGAAAACAATGAACAACATTGCAATAAATACATACCTATCAATATTACTTTAAATGTAAAGAGGCTAAATGTCCCAATCAGACAACAAATGGTGGCTGAAAGCATTAAAATAAACAAACAAACAAAAAATAACAAAGCCTATAAGAGATTCACTTCAGAGCTAAAGATACACACAGACTAAAAGTGAAGGGATGAAAAAAGATATTCCATGCAAATGGAAATAAAAAGAAAACTAGGATAGCAATACTGATACTAGACAAAATAGACTTTAAAACAAAGACTATAACAATAAACAAAGAAGTATATTATATAATTATAAAGAAGACTATCCAAGAAGAAAATATAACATTCATAAAAATATTTGCTCTTAAACAAGGAGCAACTAAATTTATAAATACAGTAATACAATATTTGTAGGGAAGTTTAATACCCCATTTACATCAATGGATAGATCATCCAGACAGAAAATCAGTAAATAAACTTTGGTCTTAAGTGACACATTAAATTGGATGGCCTTAATAGATATCTATAGAATTTTCCATCCAAAAAGAGTAGAATTTACATTCTTTTTGAGTGCACATGGAACATTATCCAGGATAGATCACATGCTAGCCCACAAAACAAGTCTCAATAAATTTAAGAACTCTAAAATTATAACAAGCATCTTTTCAATCAACTGCAAGAAGAAAACTGGAAAAAAACATTAAAACATGGAGACTAAATAACATACTATTTATAAAACCTATGAGTCAGGGACTTCCCTGGTGGTGCAGTGGTTAAGAATCCGCCTGCCAATGCAGGTGATATGGGTTTGATCCCTGGTTTGTGAATATCCCACTTGTGGAGCAACTAAGCCTGCACACCACAACTACTGAGCCTGTGCTCTAGAGCCCACGATCCACAACTACTGAAAGCCACTGCAATGAGAAGCCCACGCACTGCAATGAAGAGTAGCCCCACTCGCTGCAACTAGAGAAAGCCTGTGCAGCAATGAAGACACAAAGCAGCACAAAAATGAAAAAAAGAAAAACCTATGGGTCAATGAAGAAAACAAAGAGAAAATTAAAAACAAACAAACAAACAAAAACCTTGAGGCAAACAAAGTTAGAATCACAACTTTCCAAAATCTTTGGGACACAGCAAAATCAGTTCTAACAGGGAAGTTTATAGTGATACATGCCTACCAGAAGAAACAAGAAAAATACCAAATAAATAATCTAATTTTCTACCTAAAGGAATTAGTAAAACAAGAACAAAGCCCAAAATTAGTAGAAGGAAGGAAATAATAAAGATCAGAGTAGAAATAAATGAAATAGAGACTAGACAAAATAGAAGAAAATAAACAATAGAAAAGATCAAGAGAACTGTTTTTCTTTAAAGATTAAAAAAAATTGATAAACAGACAATCTCAACAAGGAAAGAAGAGAGAGGGTCCAAATAAATAAAATTAGAAATGAAAGAGGAAAAGTTACAACTCATATCACAAAAATACAATCATTAGAGAATAATATGAACAATTATGTGCCAACAAACTGGACAATGTAAAATAAATGGATAAATTCCTAGGAACATACAATCTTCCAAGATTGATTTAGGAAGAAATAGAAAATTTGAGCAGACTGAACACTAGTAACTAAACTGAATCAGTATTCAAAAAACTCATTCTATTAGGCCAGCTTTACTCTGATACCAAAACCAAACAAAGACACTACAAAAAATGAAAATAACAAGCCAGTATCAGTGATAAACACAGGTTCAAAAATCCTCAACAAAATTTTAATAAACCAAATTCAACAATAGATTAAAAGGATTATCAAGTGGCATTTATTCTAGGGATGCAAGGATGGTTTAATATCTATTAATCAATCAACATGATACATCACATTAGCAAAACAAAAATAGAAATCATAAGATCATCTCAATACACGCAGAAAAAGCATTTGACAAAATTCAACATTGATTCATGATAAAAATTCTTACCAAAGTGGATATAGAGGGAACATTCCTCAACATAATGAAGACCATTTCTGACAAACCCACAGCTAAAATCATACTCAACCATGAAAACTAAAACATTTCCTCTAAGAACAAGGATGTCTACTCTGGTCACTTGTATTCAGCATAGTATTGGAAGTCATGGCCACAGCAATCAAATAAGAAAAAAATAATTACAGGCATCTAAATTAGAAGGGAAGAAATGAATCTGTCACTATTTGCAGATGACAAAATACAAGATATATAAAACCCTAAAGATTCCACCAAAAAACTGTTAGAACCAATACATGAATTTGGTAGATTTGCAGGATACAAATTAATATACAGAAATCTGTTGCATTTCTATAAACAAATAATGAACTATTAAAAAGAGAAATCAAGAAAACAATCACATAAAAATGAATAAAGTACTTAGGAATAAATTTAACCAAGGAGGTGAAAGACTTGTAGTCAGAAAACTATAAGACATTGATGAATGAAATTGAAGATGACACAAATAAAAGGAAAAATATTCTGTGCTCTTAATTGGAATAATTATTATTGTTAAAATATCCACACTACCTAAAGCAATCTACAGATTCAATGCAATCCCTATCAAAAAACATATGGTAATTTTCACAGAATTAGAGCAAATAATCTTAACATGTGTATGGAACCACAGAAGATCTTGAAGAGCCAAAGAAATATTGAGAAAGAAGACAAAGCAGGAATTATCCATCTCCATAACTTCAAACTATACTACAAAGCTATATTAAACAAAACAGTATGGTACTGGCACAACAACAAACACATAGATCAATGGAACAGAATAGGTAGATCAGAAAAATACCCATACACATATGTTCAATTAGTCTATGACATAGGAAAGAAGAATATACAATGTGACAAAGACCATCTCTTCAATCAGTGGATTTTGGAAAACTGGACAGCTTTATGCAAAAGAATAAAACTAGGCTATTTTCTCACGCCATATACAAAAATACTCAAAATGAATTAAAGACTTAAATGTAAGATCTGTAACCATGAAACTCCTAGAACAAAGATAAGCAGTATGCTCTTTACATTGGTCTTAGCAGGATTTTGGGGGAATATGTCTCCTCAGGCAAGGGAAACAAAAGCAAAAATAAACAAATAGGACCAAATCAAGCTAAAAAAAACTTTTGCACAGAGAAGGAAACTGTCAACAAAATGAAAAGGCAACATAGTGAATGGGAGACGTTTGCAAATGATATGTCTGATAATAGTTTAACATCTGAAATGTACAAAGAACGCATACAACTCAATATCAAACAAACAATCTATTTAAACAATGGGCAAAATACCTGAATATGCATTTTTCCAAAGAAGACATACGGATGTCCAATAGACACATGAAAATATGCTCAATATCGCTAATTATTAGGGAAATGCAAATCAAAATCACAGTGAGATATCAGCTTACACCTGTCATAATGGGTATCATCAAAAGGACAACAAACAACAATTGTTGGCAGGAATGTAGAGAAAGGGCACCCCTCATGCACTGTTAGTGGGAATGTAAATTGGTGCAGCCACTAAGGAAAACAGTATAGAGGTTCCTAAAAAAAATTAGAATTTGAGCTACCATTCAGTGCAGCAATTCCATGCCTGGATATTTATTATTTATTTGAAGAAAATGAAAATACTAATTTGAAAAGATATATGCAGTGCAGTGCTCATAGTGGCATTGTTTATAATAGTCAAGACATGGAAACATCCTAAGTGTCCATTGACAGAATAATAGATTAAGATGATGTCACACACACACACAACACACACACACGCACACACACACACAGTGGAGTATTACTCAGCCATAAAAAGAAGGAAGTCTTGCATTTGTGAGAGCATGGATGGACTTAGATGGTATTATACTAAGTGAAATGTCAGACAGAGAAAGGCAAATACTGTGTGTTTTCACTTATATGTGGAATCTAAAGAAAAAAAAACAAATAGAACAGAAACAGACTCATAGATACAGAGAAAAAATGTCTTTGCCAGAAGGGAGGGGTATAGAAGTATGGGTGAAATAGGTGAAGGGGATTAAGAGGTACAAACTGCAAATTTTAAATTAAATAAGTACAGAAATGTAATGCACAGCACAGTGAATAATATTGTAATAACTTTGTATGATGTGTAATCTATGAAAATATTGAATCACTATGTTGTACACCTGAAACTAATATAATAAGTAAGTCAACTTTACTACAGTAAAAAATAATAAAAAGTATATAAAATTAAAAAAAATATTAAAAAGTATATAAAATTTAAAAAATAATAAAAAGTATATAAAAATTTAAAAAATTGTTTGCTTGGTTATTTTCTGGGCTGAAAGATATCTGACAAAATTTGTAGTTGATTTTCCATAACTCCAGAAAACTTTTAGAAAGAAATCCTTTGCATGTTCTTATGTTAACAAAAGCTAACATTAAACTGAATTCTTGCTATGTGTCAAACATTTTTATAAGCACTTCACAGTGCAGAAACTGTAGAAACTTACAGTTTCTACTTAGTTCTCTTAATACATCTATGTGATATATTTTTAAAAAATTTCCTGACGTTTCAGTAGAGGATACAGGGTTTGCCAATATCATAGAGTTAGAGTCAAGACTTGAACACAGGTAGTGTGATAGCAGAGCCTACTTTCTTAACCACTATTCTATAGTCCCTTGGAAAAAAACGCAATAATAACTCTACTAACTATAGCAGTTATCATAGAGGTATTGAACACTTATTATGTGCCAAGTTATTGCTAAGCCTATATTTATTTTTTTTAAATTTTATTTATTTATTTTTGGCTACATTGAGTCTTCGTTGCTGTGTGTGGGCTTTTCTCTAGTTGAGGCGAGTGGGGGTTACTCTTCATTGTGGTGTGTAGGCTTCTCACTGCGGTGGCTTCTCTTGTTGCAGAGCACGGGTTCTAGACTCGCAGGCTTCAGTAACTGTGGTTTGTGGACTCTAGAGCACAGGCTCAGTAGTTGTGGTGCAGGGGCTTAGTTGTTCTGTGGCATGTGGGATCTTCTGGGACCAGGGCTCAAACCTGTGTGTCCTGCACTGGCAGGCAGATTCTTAACCACTGTACCACCAGGGAAGTCCTATTATTCTATTTAGGTTCCAGTAATGTAACAGAACTAAAGTTCTATCATTGCAAATAATTTTAAAAGAAACTTCATATAGCAAAACATACCTTAGACCTTGTCACTCCTCTCTTATTTAATATATTTAAATATTTAATGTATTTCAGTCCTATTGAAACTAACTTAATTTTAGTAAAATATGACTTACATCCTATCCCTGACAAAAAAAAAGAATTGTTTTAATAAGATTTCAGAATACCGGTTAGATAATATTCCAACATATTTTAAATTAAATGTTATTCCAAAAATTTAAACAATAAATTTCATTTATCCCTTGATATGATATTTTCCAGCCTGCTGTGGTAGACAGATGGTCCTGATATCTATGTTCAGCTTCATGACCCAGATGATGCTGGTGAAATCTCATAACCTCTCCAGGCCTCCAGTCCATCATCTATAAACTAGTGGGAGTTAAAATAATGACTACCAGGTTTCACTTTGTCTCATGATTCTATTCAATTGGCCTTGGCTGCCTGTAGCACGGGATTTTGAAGAATTTTGAGCTGTATCGAGATTCAGAAGAAAAATCTGCCATGATTAATAGTAAGGCAGAGTAGAAAGAAATGGCTCTACAATTACAGGGCATTTGCACAAGATTTCTGCTTTACCTAAGGTAGGTAAATTGCAGTAACAAAAAGACTCAAGAATATATACTGGCTCAAACAAAATAGAAGTTTGTTTCTCAGTCTTATGACAGTACAGGACAAGAGAACAAGTTGGTGTGATGTCCCCTCCCATGCAGTAGTCTGTGACCCAGGCTGGTGGACATTATTTCAGTTCTAGCCAAAATGGAGACAAGCTGTAGAGTGTCACCACATTGGACATTTTTATAATCCAGCTCTGAAAGTGTCATCCATCACTTCTACTTTCAACTGTTTAGGTACCATTTCACCTGGTCAAATCCAATTGAAATGGAGTCTGAACTTGTAGTTTCTCTGTGTCCTTTGCAAGAAAACCAAAATACGGATTTTGATGATCAGCTGTCTCAATACCTAAAACACCTTTCAATTTTAATATTCAACTTGGTTTCAATTTAACACATTCTCTTTTATCTATTATGTTATAGATTCAAGTCACAGGTCTTCTGGGCTGTGGATTTGAGGATTGGTTTCTTTATCTCTAAAGTGGCAGTAATAACTGGCAAAGTGACCAGTTGTTTATCTCAGTTGGTAAGCATAGGACATTAATAAGTCTTGGGTGAGTGTTTCAAAATCAATGTAAATAGTCTATCTTGATTCTAGTGAAATAGTTTTCTAATTTTTCATTGAAATATCAACTTTGGAGTGTAGGCGCCTCATCTATCTTGCTGTTCAATGTATACCCAGTAATTACAACAGTGCCTGGCACATAGAAGATACTCAATGGGTATTAATTGAATGAATAATCACTTAGATTATGTAACTATGATCATATGTAATAAGTTCATGTTAACTATCCTTTAAAACTATTTGCTATAAAGCACTAAACAAATACACAGTATTATTATTATTAATATCAATATGCAAGAAAAACTCTAACCATCACATTTCCATTACTGCCTTTCAGAACGACCACTGGTATGTCCATGAGGCAATTTAACATGAAAAAATATCATTTTGGGCCAACAGTGGGATTAATAACAATAATCATTAACCCTGAACAGTAAGAAAGGTGACTACATCCCAGAAGTCTTGTGACTGTCATGACTTCCATCAGTTCACTCAGGATTTTATCTAGTTGTTGACTTGTTCATCCCCAAAAGTGTCCCAGTTTGGACAATAAATTACACAATTACTCTAGTAATAAGATTTTTGCTTGTTTTTGTTTTTACTTTTGAATGATATTATGTTTGAATCTTTACTGATTTCTCTTGGACACGTATAATTTCATTGAGGCTTGTAGCTCTGTGATAATTTGAATGGCTGCTTTAAATAACAAATTCATAGCTAGAAATTCTGTCCTATTTTATAAAATATTGTGTTGTTTTTAAACATTTGTTAATTGGCAAAATTGACTATTCTAGGTAAGAAGCAAAGTGAAAGTCATTAGAATGTAGCCTTGAGAGTTAAGATTTACTTGGCAACAGATTTTCCAAGCATAATTGTATCTGGTAGCAGCTACAGGGGAATGCCACAGCTGAAATTTCAAACACAATTCATGATAACCAATGAATTGGCAATAGGTTTCCCAAGCATAATTGGGCATAACCAATAATAACTATGAATTAGAAATAGATCTTCCAATCATAATTGGAAGATCACTAATAATAACTAATAAGCTGGCAATAGATTTCTTAAGCACAAATGTATCTGGTAACAGCTACTAATGAATGTCACAGCTGAAATTTCAAACACAGTTCATAACACCATTGTTTTAGGTCATATGACATTATTCTTAGCTGAATATCTTCTAGTGTAGTTGAATGCTTTTTTGGCAAATTTTTATAATAATTTGCCAAATAATTTCTGATTGCAATAACTCGAGTACTAGGTTTTTAATTAGTAGGATTACTTTTGGCTTAAAATCTATTCCTTCAGGCAATTAAAAAACAATTACTTATCTTTTCTCCTTCATCAAATAAAAACTATATTTCTACCATTATTGTTACTCTATTTCTTCCCTGCACTACTATTCAAATATAGGACTTTTATGATTTCATATTTACCAGATCATATTATTATTTTTTTCCCCAGCAAAGTCCACTCAGATCATTTACATCTCCCAAAATGTTAATAGTCTCCCCTCTCAGCTCTTTGCCTAAAGACTTAGCAGCCACAGTATTTAATGTTAAACCCAAAATTGTTCTTTAAATACATTAATAGCTATTATATGTCAGGTATACTGCTAAGTGTTTTCACACACATTATCTCATTTGTTTGCTGTTGTAATCTTGTGACATAGGTATTGTATGTTTCTCCTTACACATCTGGTCTTTTTCAAAAGAATAAACATCCTTGAGACCAGTAACCATATGCTTACCAAGATGAATCTTGAAATATGGTAGGTGCTTAATAAATAGCTGTTGATCAAAAATCTTAAATCAGGAGAATAAACATATAAAATATCTATTAGGTATCTATTGCTGCATAACAATATTACTACAATCTTAGTGGCTTCAAACAATATATATTTACTATTTTACAGTTTCTGTGGATTAGGAATCCTGGTTTGTCCTAGCAGAGTCCTCTGTTTCAGGTTCTCACAAAGCCATACTCAATGTGGTAGCTAGGGCTGCAGTGTCATCTGAGCTTTACTGGAAAATGATTTACTTCTCTAAGCTCATGTAGTTGTTGGCAACGTTCAATTCCTACAGGTGTTGGTCAGAGGGCCGGAAGCTCCATCAGGTTTTAGACATGTGAAACTTCCCAAAATAGTGACTTGCATCCTCAAAGCTAGCAAGAGAGGGCTTCCCACTCTTGGCGCAGTGGTTGAGAGTCCGCCTGCCAATGCAGGGGACACGGGTTCGTGCCCCGGTCTGGGAAGATCCCACATGCTGCCATGGAGCGGCTGGGCCCATGAGCCATGGCCACTGAGCCTGTGCATCTGGAGCCTGTGCTCTGCAACGGGAGAGGCCACAACAGTGAGAGGTCCACGTACCACAAAAAAAAAAAAAAAAGCTAACAAGAGAGACAGTCTCAGAAGGATGGGTGTTATAACTTATGGGATGTAATCACCTATACATAATCACATATATCTCTTCACTGTTGCTGTAGTCTATTGGTTAGAAACAAGTCATAGGCCACATTTCCACTCAAGGCAAGGGGATTTTGCAGGAGTATGACAAAATCATGGGGATCACAGAAGTCACCTCAGAGTCTTTCCCCAGACAATTTTTCTACCAAGTTTTCTGAAAGGGAACTTATTTAATAATAAATTAGCATTTATCAGAAAGCCCATATTGATATAAAAGTAAGAGGAAGTTTTAAAATCTGGCCAATGAGAATTTAATATATGGTTAGCGTGAGTGGAGAGTAGGGTGCTGTCTGTGAGGTTAAGTTTGCTCTGCAGAAATTGGCTGTCTTCTCTCCACACTCTTTACCGTACAAGGGCACACTATTAAAATATTTATACAACTTACATAACTGCATCTAGAAATTATGTATTTGATGTAATATATTCAGCCACATTTTATTTTTACTCTTTCTTTTAAAAGCATTTTTGGCAACATGAGCTCACCTGCCTTGCAAACTTCAGAGAACACCAGCACTGTGGTTTGCCAGATAGCAATCTAGATGCTGAATTCATTTTAAGTTATAGCAGGATAGTTCCAAAGGAGGACATAGAAATGAGTGGAATTCAAATTATTGTTCCTTAATCTTTAGAGGACTTCTCAACTGCTTTCATATTTTAAATTCCAGCTGATGAAATTTCTTATGAAGAAATACTAAAAATATTAATATAGTATATAGAGATGCACATGAATTCTCATGTATATTCCTTTATTCTCCTAAATATGACATTTCCATGTCTAGTAAAATATCATTACATTTGTAGGCAGTTTCACTGAAGCAGAAAATTCACTTTGAGTTTTAGTAAAATTCTTCCATTTCTATCTCTCTTCATTTTACAGTTGTTAACAGCACAATATTTGTAGTTAAATGGGAGTGCCAATTCCAGCTCCTTCACTTACTAGTTGTCTGATCTTGAAAATTCACATAATCATTTGAGTGTCTATTTCCTCATCTGCAAAGAAAAAGTAAGAAGGAAAGAAATAAAATAAAAGGATAATTATACATGCCTCACAGGGTGGTGATGAGGATTAAATAAAATTGAATATCTAAAGGGCTTAATGCAATTCCCAGCATGAGGTTGGCATGCAATCCATGTTTTCTTCCCTCTGCCTTACATTTCTATTTCATTTTTACAGTCAAAAAATGATGATTCCTTTGGAATTGTTTCTCCAGATGAAGTCCAGACTTCCATAACAGTATGGCCCATCCTGAAACTGAGATGGCTACCATGACTGCACCATTTTGCTACACTGGCCATAAGCTCTGTTAAATACTTCTCAATATGTTTTTTATTTTTATTTTTTATTTTTTGTTAACTCAATTCTAAAGTTTCAAATGGCTCATTGCAAGATTTTGTTTTAATTTTTATTTAACAATTTCTTTTCTATATAACTGAAATTTGAGTTACTGGTTGCATACATTTGTGGAGATTTACCTAGTTATATATTTCTTTCATTATATTTATATAAAAATAAGCCCTTGAAATGTAATGCCAGAGTATTTGGTGAAGTATTTTGGTTCATATCTTCATCCACCTTTTTATGAACATCTGCTGTGTGAAATTCACTGTGAACTCTACAAAGGAAAAAAAAAAAACAATGGCAATTTTAAGAATAATGTTACTCTTAATGAACATTGATCACTTACTATGTACTAGGCACTCTCCTAAGTAATGTGTTTATTTACTTATTTAAACCACACATCATCTTTTAAGGTGGATGTTATTACCAGAATTTTATATATGTGAAAATGGAGGTCCAGAGAGGCTAAGTTCACTATAGTTTGGTGTAAGTCACACAGCTCATAAGGAGCAAAGCCAGAATTCAAATGCACATGCCTCCCTCCAGAGTCTCTGCTTTCCATCACTGGCCAAAGGCTTATACCTAGAAGCTCATGATTTAGTATATTTTAAAGAGTTTTAGCCCATTAGTTAGATAAGTCCTTTGTTTTAATAATTTTTTAATTGAAAAATTCTCTCTCCACTCTTAATCATCAGTTTGGTGTCTACAAAATAGAAGAGGCTTTGTGGAGCTATTATGAAAAAGTCATATTGCTTCTGTATTGACCACCCCAGCATGACCCTTGGAAGTCCTTTCCCAGTGCTCCTTAATTATAATGTTCTTTACTCATAATGCTCTTTACTGACATATATACAATGATATGTATAAAATAGATAACTAATAAGAAAAAAAGATAAAATTAACCTATACTTATGGGATTTATGGGAAAATAAAAAAAAATGTAAATGATGTAAATAGTCAAAGGTGGTCAGACTGTATTAAAAAGCAAGACCCAAGTATATGCTGCTAAAAAAAAAATAATAATAAAATGCTCTTTACTTGTTAATTAATCCCTGAACACCTCAGACCTTTACTGATGTTCTGAGAGGGGCCTCACTTATGAGGGTCAGCCATTGTTCCACAATTCTAATTTGTGAACAAAGCTATCAAACGTTGAAAGTGTGGAGTGGGCGTGGGTAGAGGCTTTGGACCCTTGCTTCTTCCCTCCCTGCTGTAGATGGAAAGTTTATGTCCTCCCAAAATTCAAATGTCAAAACCTAATCCTCAGTATGATGGTATTTGTAGGCAGGGCCTTGGGGAAGATAATTAGCTCATAAGGGTAGAATCCTTATGAATGGAATTAGTGTCTGCATGAAAGAAACCCCAGAAAGCCCCCTTGCCCCCTTCCACCATGTGAGAACACAGCAAGATGTTCGTTTATGCACCAGGAAGAGGGCCCTCACAGGACACTGAATCTGCCAGCATTTTGATCTTTGGACTGCTTAACCTCCGAAACTGTGAGAAATAGAAGTTTTTTTGTCTAAGCCATCAGTTTATAGTACTTTTGTTGGAGCAGCCAGAATTAACCAAGATATTCTTCATCAAGGCTAATGGGAGGCATTGACCTAGCATTTGGGTCTGCTCTGCAGACTCAGTCTCTCCCTTGGGAGTGTTATTCCAAGGTGACACCTAAGGAATGTGGAGCCTGGAATGCATCTACCAGCATTGCTTTTATGAGAAGGCCAACTCCTTTGTTTTATATCACAATTGGTTCCATACTTTGTTGAGGAAAGGAGGTGCTATTTATTTGCCTTCTTAGAGATACCGTTTATGAGCTCTGGCTGTACCTATGTTAAAGTGAACTATTTTGAAAGTATAGTTAGTCATTCCTGAAAAGGACAACCTCACCTCTTCTAGAGCCAATAAACATAAACTTCACTTCTTCTAAGCTTTCCTTCAAGATGAATATTTGTTAAATAACAGCTGACATTTATTGACTACTTACTTATGTAGCATACGTTCCTTAACTCATTGAATCCTTATTGCAAACCTGTGTTTTGTGTTTTCTTATTAATCCATTTTATAAACAAAGAAAAAGAATAACAGAGCCATCAAGTAACTTGCCCACATTCCCACAACTACTGATAGAGTCAAGATTTGAACTCAGAGATTTTTGTCTCCAGACATGCTCATTTAATCCTATACCTGGTAAGTGTTCTTGATATTTTCCTGATACATACTATACAATTTCTAGTATAGAAATGTAAAACAGGGTCACTGATATATTTTTGAAATAGTTATTTATATAATTTGGTTTTGTTGAAAAACTTACTAGAAGGAGAGATTTTTAATTAAATTAGACAGCTCTCCCTTGTCCAGGCTGGTAGAATCATGCCAGATACAATTCTTTCCCCTACTTCTTGTTTACCAGCCAAGAAAGCTTTGCATACAAGCTTTTTGGGTTCAGCCCATATATACAGTGGCAGACTCCCTGGTAATAAAATACCTTAATGGGTGAAACAAGAAATTCTAGCCAAAGAGACACCTCCAAAACATCCAGACTCTCTGAGGTTTAGCCAAGATGAACAGATGATGTAATCTGTTCTATGATAACCAGCCCTCCAAGCCAAGGCTGCTTCTGACGGGTTTGTGAGAAAATGTCTTGGTCTCAAGTTCACTCATAAGGAGAAGGATGGCCATGCCCAATTTATTTTGTGAGTAGTTGAGAAGTAATGTTGATGAAAAATGTTGAACTGGGCTTGCCAAAGAGTGATAATCTTGGGACAATTAAAGCAATTAGAGGGAGGCAACCATATTTAATTTTCAGTTATTTTCCAAAAATTTTTTTAAAAAGATCTTCCATTTGGTAAAATTGGAAATTCTCCTTTATATTTAATATCATATATTTTCTAAGCACTGCATTATTGAATTATCAGGAAGATGTTCCCTTTAAAGTTAAAGTAATGACTAAAGTATGGTCTGATTTTAGGTAATAGTTATTTTCTTAATAACTTCTATCCCTAGAATTGCTGTGGAATAGTTTAATTGGTTGGTGGTTCCTAGTTGTTCCCTAATTCAAGTTGGTAAATATTTGGAATGAGAACCATTCTGGCCTTTTGTGTCAGAATATAAATATAAATATAAATATATTTTAGTTCCTATTCTTGAAGTGTTTAAAAGTTAGTTGGCAGGATAATAAATCAATAATAAAAATGCTTAAGATTTATTGAGGGCTTAATTTGCACCATGGAATGTTTAAGCACTCTGCATTTATTAAATCATTTAATTATAAAAACAAACAGATTGCTGTTTTCATCCTCATTTTAAATATGGAAGCCGATACCCAGAGAGCTTTAGTATTTTGCTCCAGGTTAAATGGCATAAATGTTTGTAAATTAGATTGCAGATCCAGGTATGTTAGTTTCCTAGGGCTGCTGTAACAATTACTGCAAACTGGTTGACTTAAAATAACAAAAACTTATTCTCTCACAGTTCTGGAAGGCAGAAGTCTGAAATCAAGTTGTCAATAGAGCCTTTTACCCTCTAAGGGAAGACACTTTCTTGCCTCTTCTAGGTGTTGGTAGCTGTCAGCATCCCTTGTGTCTATGTAATTTCAATCTCTGCCTCTTGTCTTCACATGACCATCTCCTCTCCTGTGTCTTTTCTTCTCTCTCCTATAAGGATACTTGTCATTGGATTTAGGGTCCAACCAGAATAGTACAGGACAATTTCATCTTGAGGTCCTTAATTTAATTACATCTGCAAAACTGTTTTTTCAAATATGGTCCCATTCAGAGGTCCTCTGGATTAGGATGTGGAGATATGTTTTTAAGGGCCACCATTCAATTGAGTCCACCAAGTATTCTGGCTGCAATGCCCTTGCTAGGATTCTCAATATGTAAATAAATAAGTTGAAGAGCATAGTAAGATACCTCTCAGTGGGAGGGAGCAATAGAAAAGGCAAAAGTACTGGCATTAGGCAGAAAGGAATATGAACTTTGTCTTTATTATAATTATAGTCTGTTTATCCTTGGGCAGGTTACCTATTACATCCAAGTTTTAGTTTTGCCATCTATAAATTGTACTTTATTAAAAAGTTTTACCATATCGTTTTTTGAAGATTGAAAAAGAAAAGAAAAGCTAAATAAAATCATCAGGTCTGACATCCAGCAGGTAAATACAAAATGTTAGTTTACTTTACTGCCCATGAACAAACAAGACAACATCAACAAAAACAACAACAACAAAGAGGGTGAGAGACAAAAAAAAGGGGAAAATAAAGAATAATTCATCTCTAGATGAGACTCAAGAATAGAGTTTGGAGGCTGCCACAGTAGAAGTATATGTTAATAGATTGGTTGATTTTCTACAGATGAGGAAAAGTTAAGTGCTTTCTAGAAAAAGTGAGTGAAAGAACATTTATTTTGAAAAAAATAGAGTATTTTTACAAGAACATTATAGAAAATGATTTCAGTCTGGAAAAATAGATTGCTGCAGTACCAGGAGGATCTTTAATATTAAGATGAGGAGACTGTACAGAAATCTGAGGAATTTGTTATAAAGATCTGAAACAAAGATATTAAGATATTAAGGGTGTTTTTCTGGCAAAAGTATTTTGTATAGGAGAATTAATAGTCATAATATAGAAAGAACAATTATATATATGCACAAAAGCAAACAATTTAAGAGGAAATGAGCAGAAAATTTAAAGAAGCACTTCACAGATATAAAAGTGAATACAGTCAATGACTCTAGGATGACACAATATATGACAGTGATATTATCACAGAAGGAATTCACAGTCTATGGCCACACATACCCTGAATGTGCCTGATCTCCTCTGATATAGGAAGCTAAGCAGGGTCGGGCCTGGTTAGTACTTGGATGGGAGAAAGAATGCACAGCCCTATTAACACAATCAGGGTGTGCACATGATAGGACTAGAAAAAATAAAAAATGAGAGATTACTCAGGATGTAGGAATAACAAGAGCTTATATAATCTAATTATGAAAGTATAAATTGAAATATTTTATAATATTTTGAAAATATTTTAGCATTCTCTAAGACCCAATATTTCCCCACTTAGAAAAGAAATGTATGCACATTTACATCAGGATACATATATAAAACTGATCATAGGAGAATTGTTAGTAACATTTCCAAACTTGAAACTGCCCAAATGATCATCAAGCATAGAAAGGTCAAATAATCCATGTTGAATAAGCAATGGACTGCAAAATAATAATGAAAATTATTGAACTACAAATGCATACATCAACATGGATGTATCTTAATAACATGCTGAGTGAAAGAATCATGTCAAAAAAGAATACACACAGTATGTTATACTTATATAAATTCCAACTGCAAGAAAACGGAACTATCTGTTTATGATGGATATATGAATGAGAAAATTGTAAAGAAAAACAACAAATCCAGGAGATTTTAACACAAATTTCAGAACAGTAGCTCCGTGTAGGAGAGGGAAGGGAAAATAACTGGGTTATGGTACCATGGCTTCCAAGGTACTGGGGAAATTCAGGCTTTTCTAAAAACTTAATGGTGTTATTCATCTGCTCAGTTTAACCTACTTGTTAATCTTTATATTTATATATGTACTATATGATTGTGTGTGCATGTGTTTTGGATATCTTTTTGTACAAATATCTCACAATTTTTAAAATAACACAAAAAGATAATTCCTTTGACACTAGATTTTAGAGTTGAGTTAGATAGTAATTTGATTCAATAAGAGACACAGTCACTTACCTAGTGCCAACTAAGGAGCCAGCCACTTGCCAGAACGGCATCTTGAATTAAAAAATAAAGTAGTCAGAAAAAGATAACAACATAAGGTGTTCCTAAACTCACTTCCTACCATGGGCACACTGAATCTAGAGCTATACATGGAACAATTTCTTTTGAAAGAAATCCAGAAACTAAGTTACACATCAGGTAAACTAGAAAATGCCTACATTGAAATAGGTAGAAAAGGCTGAGATACTTTCTCACCATAAACCACACCCCAGTACAGTAACATAATATAGAAAAGGGACTCACAATCCTCAGCTTCTCCCTGAGGAACAAACGTTTAGACCCAACAACTAGTGCCCTGATTTTCAAGACTTCACTTTGATAGGTGGGCCCACAAATCACTAGCTCTGAATATTAATGGGGCTTGCTTTCATGAGACCCACAAGACTAGAGTAAATAAAGGAATATTTCTTAATAGGATCAAGACTTGTTGTGTTTATCCCCCCATGGCTAAGTACAAAGGGAACAGCTGGAAAAGTTCATCTTCTAGTCTTTCCCTGAAAAAAAGACTTATTTTCATACTTTAAAAAGTGTTCCTGAAGGTTAGGCTTCTAATTTATCACTAGGGCCAACTGTGAACCTCCCTTAAGACCCTCTGTCGAGGCTGGCAGGCACTGTCTTCCCATTGACCCTATGGCTCACTCCAGGTTCCCATGTAGTAGAATGAAGGAAATAAAAAAGATCAGAGCTGATATAGGGACTAAAATGATGATATGAAAGATAAATGAAATTAAGAGCTGGTATTTTGAAAATATAAACAAAATAGAGAAATTTTCATCTAGACTTACCAAGAGAAAAAAGACTGAGGACTCAAAGAAAATCAGAAATGAAAGCAGAGACATTACAATTTTTAACAAACAAATCTAAAGGTCATTATACATCAACAAATTGGACAACCTAGAAGAAATAGATAAATTCCTAGAAACATGCAAACTACCAAGACTGAATCATGAAGAAACAGAAAATCTTAACAGGCCAATTACTAGAAGAAGGATTGAATCAGTAATCCAAAACCTCCCAACAAGGAATAGTAGAGAACCACATAGCTTCACTGGTGAATTCTACTAAGCATTTAGAGAAGAATTAATGCAAATCCTTTTGAAACTCTTCCAAAAAATAGAAGAGGAAGGATCCCTTTTTTTTAATTTTATTTTTTTTATTAGTTTCTGCTTTATAACAAAGTGAATCAGTCATACATATACATCTGTTCCCACATCCCTTCCCTCATGCATCACCCTCCCTCCCAACCTCCCGATCCCACCCCTCCAGGCGGTCACAAAGAACCAAGGTGATCTCCCTGTGCTCTGCGGCTGCTTCCCACCATCTATCTACCTTATGTTTGGTAGTGTATATATGTCCATGCCTCACTTTCGCTTTGTCACAGCTTACCCTTCCCCCTCCCCATATCCTCAAGTCCATTCTCAAGTAGGTCTGTGTCTTTATTCCCGTTTTACCCCTAGGTTCTTCATGACATTGTTTTTTAAATTCCATATATATGTGTTAGCATACGGTATTTGTCTTTCTCTTTCTGACTTACTTCACTCTGTATGACAGACTCTAGGTCTATCCACCTCATTACAAATAGCTCAGTTTCGTTTCTTTTTATGGCTGAGTAATATTCCATTGTATATGTGTGCCACATCTTCTTTATCCATTCATCCGATGATGGACACTTAGGTTGTTTCCAGCTCCGGGCTATTGTGAATAGAGCTGCAATGAACATTTTGGTACATGTCTCTTTTTGAATTATGGTTTTCTCAGGGTATATGCCTAGTAGTGGGATTGCTGGGTCATATGGTAGTTCTATTTTTAGTTTTTTAAGGAACCTCCATACTGTTCTCCATAGTGGCTCTACCAATTCACATTCCCACCAGCAGTGCAAGAGTGTTCCCTTTTCTCCACACCCTCTCCAGCATTTATTGTTTCTAGATTTCTTGATGATGACTATTCTGACTGGTGTGAGATGATATCTCATTGTAGTTTTGATTTGCATTTCTCTAATGATTAATGATGTTGAGCATTCTTTCATGTGTTTGTTGGCAGTCTGTATATCTCCTTTGGGGAAATGCCTATTTAAGTCTTCTGCCCATTTTTGGATTCGGTTGTTTGTTTTTTTGCTATTGAGCTGCATGAGCTGCTTATAAATTTTGGAGATTAATCCTTTGTCAGTTGCTTCATTTGCAAATATTTTCTCCCATTCTGAGGGTTGCCTTTTGGTCTTGTTTATGGTTTCCTTTGCTGTGCAAAAGCTTTGAAGTTTCATTAGGTCCCATTTGTTTATCTTTGTTTCTATTTCCATTTCTCCAGGACGTGGGTCCAAAAGGATCTTGCTGTGATTTATGTCATAGAGTGTTCTGCCTATGTTTTCCTCTAAGAGTTTGATAATTTCTGGCCTTACATTTAGGTCTTTAATCCATTTTGAGCTTATTTTTGTGTATGGTGTTAGGGAGTGATCTAATCTCATACTTTTACATGTCCCTATCCAGTTTTCCCAGCACCACTTATTGAAGAGACTGTCCTTTCTCCACTGTACATTCCTGCCTCCTTTATCAAAGATAAGGTGACCATATGTGTGTGGGTTTATCTCTTGGCTTTCTATCCTGTTCCATTGATCTATCTTTCTGTTTTTGTGCCAGTACCAAACTGTCTTGATTACTGTAGCTTTGTAGGATAGTCTGAAGTCAGGGAGCCTGATTCCGCCAGCTCCGTTTTTCGTTCTCAAGATTGCTTTGGCTATTCGGGGTCTTTTGTTGCTGCAAACAAATTTTGAAATTTTTTGCTCTAGTTCTGTGAAAAATGCCATTGGTAGTTTGATAGGGATTGCATTGAATCTCTAGATTGCTTTGGGTAGTAGAGTCATTTTCACAATATTGATTCTTCCAATCCAGGAGCATGGTATATCTCTCCATCTATTTGTATCATCTTTAATTTCTTTCATCAGTGTCTTATAATTTTCTGCATACAGGTCTTTTGTCTCCTTAGGTAGGTTTAGTCCTAGATATTTTATTCTTTTGTTGCAATGGTAAATGGGAGTGTTTTCTTGATTTCATTTTCAGATTTTTCATCATTAGTGTACAGGAATGCCAGAGATTTCTGTGCATTAATTTTGTATCCTGCTACTTTACCAAATTCATTGATTAGCTCTAGTATTTTT
Organism: Mesoplodon mirus; assembly: GCF_964341445.2. NCBI lineage: Eukaryota > Metazoa > Chordata > Mammalia > Artiodactyla > Ziphiidae > Mesoplodon > Mesoplodon mirus. The sequence continues at coordinate 170,353,099 of NC_138977.1, read as the reverse complement.
CTGGTAGCATCTTCAGGATTCTCTATGTATAGTTTAATGTCATCTGCAAACAATGACAGCTTTACTTCTTCTTTTCCTATTTGGATTCCTTTTATTTCCTTTTTTCTCTGATTGCTATGGCTAAAACTTCCAAAACTAAGTTGAATAAGAGTGGTGAGAGTGGGCAGCCTTGTCTTGTTCCTGATCTTAGTGGAAATGGTTTCAGTTTTTTACGATTGAGGACAATGTTGGCTGTGGGTTTGTCATATATGGCCTTTATTATGTTGAGGAAAGTTCCCTCTATGCCTACTTACTGCAGGGTTTTTATGATAAATGGGTGTTGAATTTTGTCGAAAGCTTTCTCTGCATCTATTGAGATGATCATATGGTTTTTCTCCTTCAACTTGTAAATATGGTGTATCACATTGATTGATTTGTGTATATTGAAGAATCCTTGCATTCCTGGAATAAACCCCAACTTGATCATGGTGTATGATCCTTTAATGTGCTGTTGGATTCTGTTTGCTAGTATTTTGTTGAGGATTTTTGCATCTATGTTCATCAGTGATATTGGCCTGTAGTTTTCTTTCTTTGTGACATCCTTGCCTGGTTTTGGTATCAAGGTGATGGTGGCCTCGTAGAATGAGTTTGGGAGTGTTCCTTCCTCTGAAATTGTTTGGAAGAGTTTGAGAAGGATGGGTGTTATCTCTTCTCTAAATGTTTGATAGAATTCGCCTGTGAAGCCATCTGGTCCTGGGCTTTTGTTTGTTGGAAGATTTTTAATCACAGTTTCAATTTCAGTGCTTGTGATTGGTCTATTCATATTTTCTATTTCTTCCTGATTCAGTCTTGGCAGGTTGTGTATTTCTAAGAATTTGTCTATTTCTTCCAGGTTGTCCATTTTATTGGCATAGAGTTGCTTGTAGTAATCTCTCATGATCTTTTGTATTTCTGCAGTGTCAGTTGTTACTTCTCCTTTTTCATTTCTAATTCTATTGATTTGAGACTTCTCCCTTTTTTTCTTGATGAGTCTGGCTAATGGTTTGTCTATTTTGTTTATCTTCTCAAAGAACCAGCTTTTAGTTTTATTGATCTTTGCTATCATTTCCTTCATTTCTTTTTCATTTATTTCTGATCTGATCTTTATGATTTCTTTCCTTCTGCTAACTTTGGGGGTTTTTTGCTCTTCTTTTTCTAATTGCTTTAGGTGCAGGGTCAGGTTGTTTGCTCGAGGTGTTTCCTGTTTCTTAAGGTGTGAATGTATTGCTATAAACTTCCCCCTTAGAACTGCTTTTGCTGCGTCCCATAGGTTTTTGTTTAATTTCGTGTCTCCATTGTCATTTGTTTCTAGGTATTTTTTAATTTCCTCTTTGATTTCTTCAGTGATCACTTCGTTATTGAGTAATGTATTGTTTAGCCTCAATGTGTTTGTATTTTTTACAGATCTTTTCCTGTAATTGATGTCTAGTCTCATAGCATTGTGGTCAGAAAAGATATTTGATACAATTTTAATTTTCTTAAATTTACCAAGGCTTGATTTGTGACCCAAGATATGATCTATCCTGGAGAATGTTCCATGAGCACTTGAGAAAAATGTGTATTCTGTTGTTTTTGGATGGAATGTCCTATAAATATCAATTAAGTCCATCTTGTTTAATGTATCATTTAAAGCTTGTGTTTCCTTATTTATTTTAATTTTGGGTGATATGTCAATTGGTGAAAGTGGGGTGTTAAAGTCCCCTACTATGAGTGTGTTACTGTCGATTTCCCCTTTTATGGCTTTTAGTATTTGCCTTATGTATTGAGGTGGTCCTATGTTGGGTGCATAAATATTTACAATTGTTATATCTTCTTCTTGGATCGATCCCTTGATCATTAGGTAGTGTCCTTCTTTGTCTCTTCTAATAGTCTTTATTTTAAAGTCTATTTTGTCTGATATAAGAATTGCTACTCCAGTTTTCTTTTGATTTCCATTTGCATGGAATATCTTTTTCCATCCCCTTACTTTCAATCTGTATGTGTGTCTAGGTCTGAAGTGGGTCTCTTGTAGACAGCATATATATGGGTCTTGTTTTTGTATCCATTCAGCCAATCTGTGTCTTTTGGTGGGAGCATTTAGCCCATTTACATTTAAGGTAATTATTGATATGTATGTTCCTATTCCCATTTCCTTAATAGCTTTGGTTTCGTTATTGTAGGTATATTCCTTCTGTTGTGTTTCTTGCCTAGAGAAATTCCTTTAGCATTTGTTGTAAAGATGGTTTGGTGGTGCTGAACTCTCTCAGCTTTTGCTTGTTTGTAAAGGTTTTAATTTCTCCATCAAATCTGAATGAGATCCTTGCTGGGTAGAGTAATCTTGGTTGCAGGTTTCTCTCCTTCATCACTTTAATTATGTCCTGCCACTCCCTTCTGGCTTGTAGAGTTTCTGCTGAGAGATCAGCTGTTATCCTGATGGGGATTCCCTTGTGTGTTATTTGTTGTTTTTCCCTTGCTGCTTTTAATATGATTTCTTTGTGTTTAATTTTTGACAGTTTGATTAATATGTGTCTTGGTGTATTTCTTCTTGGATTTATTCTGTATGGGACTCTCTGTGCCTCCTGGACTTGATTAATTATTTCCTTTCCCATATTAGGGAAGTTTTCAACTATAATCTCTTCAAATATTTTCTCAGTCCCTTTCTTTTTCTCTTCTTCTTCTGGAACCCCTATAATTCGAATGTTGGTGCATTTAATGTTGTCCCAGAGGTCTCTGAGAATGTCCTCTGTTCTTTTCATTCATTTTTTCTTTATTTTGCTCTGCAGCAGTTATTTCCACTATTTTTATCTTCCACCTCACTTATCCGTTCTTCTGCCTCAGTTATTCTGCTATTGATCCCATCTAGAGTATTTTTCATTTCATTTATTGTGTTTTTAATCGATGCTTGATTCATCGTTAGTTCTTCTAAGTCCTTGTTAACTGTTTCTTGCATTTTGTCTATTCGATTTCCAAGATTATGGATCTTGGAAATAGAATCTTGGATCAGCTTTACTATCATTATTCTGAATTATTTTTCAGGTAGACTGCCTATTAACTCTTCATCTGTTAGGTCTGGTAGGTTTTTATCTTGCTCCTTCACCTGCTGTGTGTTTTTCTGTCTTCTCATTTTGCTTATGTTACTGTGTTTGGGGTCTCCTTTTTGCAGGCTGCAGATTCGTAGTCCCCGTTGTTTTTGGTGTCTGTCCCCAGATGGCTAAGGTTGTTTCAGTAGGTTGTGTAGGCTTCCTGGTGGGGGCGACTAGAGCCTGTGTTCTGGTGGTTGAGGCTTGATCTTTTCTTTCTGGTGGACAGGTCCACGTCTGGTGGTGTGTTTTGGGGTGCCAGTGGCCTTATTATGTTTTTAGGCAGCCTCTCTGTTAATGGGTGGGGTTGTGTTCCTGCCTTGCTAGTTGCTTGGCATAGGGTGACCAGCACTGTAGTTTGCTGGTCGTTGACAGAAGCTGGGTGCTGTGTTGAGATGGAGATCTCTGGGAGATTTTTGCTGCTTGATATTATGTGGAGCTGGGATGTCTCTTGTTGACCCATGTCCTGAAGTTTGCTCTCCCACTTCAGAGGCACAGCACTGACTCCTGGCTGCAGCACCAAGAGCCTTTCATCTACCCGGCTCAGAATAAAAGGGAGAAAAAGTAGAAAGAAAGAATTAGTAGAGGAAAGAAAGAGAGAGAGAGAGAAAGGAAGAAGGAAAGAAAGGAAGGAAGGAAGGAAGAAAGAAAGAAAGGAGGGAGGGAAGAAGGATGGAAAGAAAGAAAGGAGGGAGAGGGGGAGGAATGAAACAAAAAGGAAGTGTGAATGGAGAAGGAAGGAGGGAGGGAGGAAGGAAAGAAAAAGAAAGTGAAAGGAAGAGGGGTGGGAGGGAGGGAGGAAGGAAAGAAAGACAAGAGGGAAGGAGGGAGGGAGGGAGGAAAGAAAAAGAAAGAGTGAAAGGAAGAAGGGAGGGAGGGAGGGAGGAAGGAAAGACAAAGAGAAAGAAGGAAAGGAGGGGCGGAGGGAGGGAGGGAGGAAGGGAAGGTAGGAAAAAAAGAAAGAGCAGGTAAAGTAAAATAGAACAAAGTATGAAATATAGTAGCGTTATTAAAATTGAAAAGTAATTATTGAAAAAAAAAACGGACCGATAGAACCCTGGGACATATGGTGGAAGCAAAGCTATACAGAGAGAATCTTACACAGAAGAATACACATACACATTCACCAAAAGAGAGCAGGGGGAAAAATCAAAAATCTTGCTCTCCAAGTCCACCTCCTCAATTTGGGATACTTCGTTGTAAAAAGAGGAAAAGGGCGAGAAGTCTGAAATCTTGCTAAGTCCACCTCCTTAATTTGGGATAATTCGTTGTAAAAAGAGGAAAAGGGGGGAAAGTCTTAAATCTTGTCCTCAAAGTCCACTTCCTCAATTTGGGATGATTCGCTGTCTATTCATGCACTCCACAGATGCAGGGCACATCAAGTGGACCATGGAGCTTTAATCCGCTGCCTCCGAGGCTGCACAGAGAGATTTCCCTGTCTCTTCTCTGCTCTCACAGCTCCCGAGTCTCAGCCTTGGACCGGGCCCCGCCTCTGCGCATAGGTCGCCGGAGGGCGTCCGTTCTTCGCTCCGATAGGACGGGTTTAAAGGAGCCACTGATTCGGGGGCTCTGGCTCACTCAGGCAGAGGGGAGGGAGGAGCGCACAGAGTGGGGCGGGCCTGCGGCGGCAGAGGCCGGCGTGACGTTTCACCAGACCGAGGCGCTCCGTGCGCTTTCCCGGGAAAGCCGTCCCTGGGTCCCGGGACCCTGGCAGTGGCGGGGTGCACAGGCCCCCCAGAAGGCGAGGCGGACAGTGACCCACGCTCGCACACAGGCCCCACGGCGGCCGCAGCAGCAGCAGCCCCAGCGTCCCACGCCCGTCTCCGGGGTCCGCTCCTTTAGCCGCGGCTCGCATCCGTCTCCGGCGCTTCCCAAAGCAGCCCTCTTAATGCCCTCTCCTTGCGCACCAGGAAACAAAAGGGAAGAAAAAGCCTCTTGCCTCTTCGGCAGCTTCAGACCCTTTCCCCGGACTCCCTCCGGGCTAGCCGTGGTGCACTAACCCCTTCAGGCTCTCTTCCTGCCGCCAGCCCCAGTCCTCTCCCTGTGCTCCGACTGAAAGCCGATACCCGAGCCTCAGCTCCCAGCCCCGCCCGCCCCGGCAGCCGAGCACACAAGCCTCTCGGGCTGGTGTGTGCCTGAGGGCACCGATCTTCTGTGCCAGAATCTCTCCGCTTTGCCCTCCACACCCCTGTTGCTGTGCTCTCCTCCGCTACTCTGAAGCTTTCCCCCTCCGCCACCTGCAGTCTCCGCCCGCGAAGGGGCTTGTAGTGTGTGGAAACCTTTCCTCCTTCACGGCTCCCTCCCACTGGTGCAGGTCCCGTCCCTATCCTTTTGTTTCTGTTTATTCTTTTTTCTTTTGCCCTATCCAGGTATGTGGGGAGTTTCTTGCCTTTTGGGGGGTCTGAGGTCTTCTGTCAGTGTTCAGTAGGTGTTCTGTAGGAGCTGTTCCACGTGTAGATGAATTTCTGATGTATCTGTGGGGAGGAAGGTGATCTCTGCGTCTTACTCTTCCACCATCTTCCCAGGGTCCCGGAAGGATCCCTTTTAAGTTCATTTTATGAGGGCAAGATTACCCTGATACTAAAACCAAACAAGAACACATAAAATAACATTTTTACAGGTCAGTATCCCTGATGAACCTGGATGAAAAACTGTCAACAAAATATTAACAAAACAAATTCAAAAATACATTGAAAGGTTCATACACCATGATGATCCAATGAAATTTATTCCAGGGAGGTAAGGATGATTCAATATCTGCAAATCAATCAATGTAATATATCACTTTAACAAACAAACAAAAGGAGTAAAAACCATATGATAATTTCAGTAGATGCAGAAAAATCATTTGACAAAATTCAACATCCAATTATAATAAAAACTCTCAACAAACTGGGTGCAGAGGGAAAGTACCTCAAAATAAAGGCCACATATTACAGCTAACACCATATTCAATGATAAAAAGCTGAAAGCTTTTCCTCTAAGATGAAGAACAAGATGAGAACACCCATTCTTACTACTTTTATTCTACATAGCACTGGAAGCTGTAGACATAGTAATTAGCCAAAAAAAAAAAAAAAAAAGAAAGAAAGAAAAGTTATCCAAGACATAAAGGAAGGAGTAAAACTGTCTTATCTGTAGATGACATGGTGTGTATAGAAAACCCTAAAGACTACACCAAAAAACTAGTTTATACTAATAATGAACTATCAGAAAGAGAAATCAAGAAAACAATTCCATTTACACCAAAATGAATAAAACATATAGAAATAAATTTTACCAAAAATGTGAAAGATCTATACATGAAAACTATAAAACACTGATGATTGAAATTGAAGAAGAAACAAATAAATGGAAAGCTAGTTCATGCTAATGGATTGGAAGAATTAATATTGTTATAATGTCCATACTACCTAAACCAATCTACAGATTATATGAAATCCTTATCAAAATTCTAAAGGCATTTTTCACAGAAATAGAAAAACAATCCTAAAATTTTATGGAACTACAAAAGACCCCAAATAGCAAAAGCAATCTTGAGAAAGAGGAACAAAGGTAGTGGAATCATGATTGCTGATTTCAAACTATATTACTATGCTACAGTAATCAAAACAATATGGTACTGGCATAAAAAAACACAAATACCAATGAAACAGAATCAAGAGCCAAACCTTCACATATAGAGTTAACTAATATTTAACAAGGAAGCTAGGAATACTCAATGGGGAAAGAATAGCTTCTTTAATAAAAGGTGCTTGGAAAACTGTATACACACATGCAGAAGAATGAAATTTGATCCCTACTTAAACAACTCACAAAAATTAACTTGAAATGGATTATAGGCATAAACATAAGACCTGAAACCATACAATTCTTAGAATAATACACAGGGAAGAGGCCCCTTAACATTTGTCTTGGCACCACTATTTTGGATATGACACTGAAAGCAAAGCAACCAAAGCAAAAATTAAAAAGTGAAACTACAGCAAACTAAAAAACCTCTACAGAGCAAAGGAAACAATCAAAAAGTGAAAATGCAACCTACAGAATGAGAGAAGATATTTCCAAATTGTATATCTGATAAGGGGTTAATGTTCTCTCTCTCTCTCTCTCTCTCTCTCTCTCTCTCTCTCTCTATATATATATATATATATATATATATATATATATATATATATATATATATATCCTCATAGAACTCAATAGCCAAAAAAAAAAAAAAGTCATTAAAAAATGAGCAGAGGACCAGAATAGATTAGCCAAAGAAGACCAACAAATAGCCAGGAGGTATGTGAAAAGGTGTCCGACAGCACTAATCATCTGGGAAATGCAAGCATCAGGGAAATGCAAGTCAAAACTACAATGAAATATTACCTCTTACTTGTAAGAGTGGCTATCATCAAAAATACAAGAGATAACAAGTGTTGGTGAGGATGTAAAGGAAAGGAAACCCTTGTGCACTGTTGGTGGGAATATAAATTGGTAGGTCCACTATGGAAAACAGTGCAGAGGTTCCTCAAAAAAGTAAAAGTAGCACTACCATATGATCCAATAATCTTATTTCTTGGTATATATCCAAAGAAAATGAAAATAAAAACAGGGTATTCTACATTTTTATATGTCAGTTATACCTCAATAAAGCTGAAACTTAAAAAAATTAGATGAGGAATTTTATAAATTAGATGTATTTAAATGGTACTTTCATTCCTTTTGATGTCTGTGAATATATCTGATTATAAGATAAAACCTTATTTGGGGGCTTCCCTGGTGGCACAGTGGTTGAGAGTCTGCCTGCTGATGCAGAGGACATGGGTTTGTGCCCTGGTCTGGGAAGATCCCACATGCCGTGGAGTGGCTAGGCCTGTGAGCCATGGCCGCTGAGCCTGCGTGTCTGGAGCCTGTGCTCCACAACGGGAGAGGCCACAACAGTGAGAGGCCTGTGTACTGCAAAAAAAATAAATAAAATAAATAAAATAAAATTATATATATATATATATATATATATATATATATATATATATATAAATAACCTTATTTGTGTATAGTGTGAAGTTTCTTCTTCTATTCCTCCTCTTCCTTCACCTCCTCTTCTTCCTCCTCATCCCCCAGCTCCCACCTTCCTCATTTTCTTCTTCTTTGATGAACTGTGTGTACTTGACCTTTGTCTTTCTATGCTATGCCCAAACTACAAAAATAAAAATAAAAAAGAAAACCCCTCTCTTCTTGATCAGAGGCTAAAGGAAATCAAATCTTTGCAACTTATCCTAACAACAATCAGGGCCTTTGTTCACAAAGGTGTACATATGGGGAAGTGAATGAAAGTGCCTGGAATTTTGTAAAGTGTGACCCAGATTCAGGGAAAAATATTTAAATAACTCTTAAACTACTTAAGGCTTGCTAAGCATGGAGTATTTCACCCTCAAAAACAAACAAACAAAAACAAAGCAAAAAACCCTTCTAATATTACCATTCTAACATCATACCTATGAGCATGATTAGATTTTACTTCATCATTTTAGAATTTGCTTTCTGTGGTATATCTGGTTGTTTGACAAGATATTTTTGGCAGTGAATTGAAAGTTTAATAGCCGAGTATGTAGGAGAGTGAGAAATTTTCCGTCTGTTGATTGAGAAAGCCAAAGAGAGAAAAAAGTCATTGCACAATTCTAGAACAGGGTGGATTGTTCAGAATATTTCACAAGGTGGCTTTTATCAGACTTTATACAGTATACTGAAGAGTATCTACTGAAAAACTAGTATTCCCTTTTTTCTTTCTTTTAAAAGATTCTCTTTTGCTTCAGTTTTGTTTAGATTAGGTTAATTGTTACACTTTTAGTGGTCAGAGAAGTAAATAGTCAATGAAGAGTCATGTGAAGAGCATTGACATGGGTACAAGATTCATTGAATGTGGGAGTCCAGGTTGAGTTTGAGGAAAAGGGAGTGGCTGGACTCCTGGATCTTGACTGAAGAGTATAATAGTATCTTTTGTCTTCAATAAATGAGCAAGAAAAAGTTAAGATTTGTGGTAGAAAAAGTTAAGATTTGTGGCAGAAAAATTTCTACATTTTGCATTTATCTAGTTTATTTAAAGATATCAAAACGTGAAATGGTTAAAGAGCTAGGATGGGATGACTTTGCCATTTTATTTATAAGTAAGAGTTATGTTTGATGATATCAATGCATTCCCCTCAATGTATAAATCATTTTGTTCAATTTCCTATGCAGTTTAACAACGAACACTTCCTTTTGCCCCATAAATATTGCTACACATTGTATACTCCCACAGCTCAAAATAAATAGAAATTAACTTTAATTTAATGTCCATATTGAGAAATTATTGGAAGAAGTAAATCATGAATGTAATAAAAAAGTAAGCTTTGAATCATTTTCCAAAAAAGACTTACCACATACAATTTTAATATTGATAATATGATATTATTCAAGAATGAATTCCCTAAACAACTGGCAGATGTGATAAGGCAGTTTGGAAAGACAGGAGAAAATATGAAAAATTACATTCAAGGTAATATTTATAGAACAATGAGAGACCACACAGATCACTCACCTGATAAATGCAATATTCCTAACATACCAAACCAAAAACAGAAATGAGTTTTTGAATTTATATAAAAGATTAAAAGAGAGAGAGAGAGGGTGAGAAAGAGAGAGATACTCATATGAGGATATCAAGTCCAAACAACCTAATTCTTAGATGAAAATACTCAGTGTTTGGAGAATATAAGGAATATGCAGGGATTGAAGTAGCCAAAGAACAATGGTAAGAACACACGGGTTTGAGATCTAATTTTGCTTTGTGGTGGATAAATGTGGATTTTGTTGTTATTTTTGTGACTTCTCAGAATTCACCCTCTACCTGATTTATTTCTGAATAACTTTTGGTGGAATCATTGCCTCCGATTCTACATATTAGTGAGGGATGATACCTGTAAGTGTACATCCTTCACTAAGGCTGTAAAGGAATCTGAACACACTCTTCCTGCCCTGTCACAGCCAGGGGCAGTCAGATAACCCAAGGACCAACAAGAAAGGCTCTCCATGGACATTGAAACCTGAGAAAGTTACACACAGACCTGAAACAGGCAGAGGCATAATGGAGCTCAAAGAGTTGATGTACATGGACATGACTTATACAATGCTGAACCAAATTCTAATTAATAAGTTTGAAGAATTATGGCATCCAGTGCCTTCTCTTTGAAGTCTGCTGTCTGTGTACACTTCTTGACAAAGTGAAATAAATTACAGATGGTTTCTAGCTATTTAAATCAATGTGGAAACAGGTAGAAATTGTAAAGGGTTTGGTTCTATTTCACTAATGTCAGTTCCTACTCTGGTAAATAAATGGTCATTTGCTTTCCCCGCAAGTAGATACCAAAAGTCAGTCAAAGCTGGGATTAAGAGCTATACCATCCTGAAAAATTACCAGCTATTTTGAAAACTATCCCTACAGAATTTACTGATATTTTTATATATGTTATCAGAAATATGTTACTTGTGATGATCTATTATCATTCTATGAACATTGAATTTGTGTTCAATTTACTGTATAAACATTTTCTTTTATAATTTACTGTTAAATTTCTTGCTTCTCTGGATCACTCATTTAAACTGTAAAATGTGAGATGTTAATTCAGACTAACCTAAATATAACTTTCAAAAACTCACTTTTCTGGGCTTCCCTGGTGGCACAGTGGTTGAGAGTCCGCCTGCCGATGCAGGAGACACGGGTTCGTGCCCCGATCCAGGAAGATCCCACATGCCGTGCAGCAGCTGGGCCCGTGAACCATGGCCGCTGAGCCTGCGCGTCTGGAGCCTGCGTGTCCGGAGCCTGTGCTCCACAATGGGAGAGGCCACAACAGTGAGAGGCCCGCATACTGAAACAAACAAACAAACAAAAAACTAACTTTTCTGATTCTACTATTATTTATAACTCTAAAGACGATTAGTCTCTAATATCTTTCTGTAACACAGCAAAAATTTCTAAGAGATACCATATAAAAATATGGGTGACAAATTGATGTTTCCAATTTAAACAGTCTTTAAAATGGCGAATTTGTTCAGTTGGTTTTGATCATATTAAGTTCTTATTTTCCATCATCACTCATAGGCCTCATAAATATCAGCACATTCTCTTATATTTAGGTCATTAGTCATTAAACATCCACTCAATTTATTTGTCATACCAAAATTGATTAATACTGTATGCCTTTAAATTTCAGGAAGACATATCTTTTCTTACCAGAGTCTGAAAGAATTGTACAGTTAGGTCGAGTTGAGCCATAGCTGGACTTTCTTCTGATCAGTCTTTCAGACTGATCTTTTCAGACTGATCTTTCTTCTCTATCCTGCTTTGATTACCATACAAATAGGTAGATACGTATTTTTCCTGTTCACCTTTGAAGAGGCCGACTTAGAGGCCATCCAAAGCAGGGGCTATAGAGCATGCCATCTGGTAGGAATATGCTGGAAAATCTTCAGCTTTCTCAATTCAACAAAAGTAAAAGTAAAAGTCTATTAATTCAGCTTCTTGCTTGGCTGAGAAATAAATTCCACAAGTCTCAAATTGCATCTGGTTTACTCCATGTCTGGCTCTAATATGTACAATATAAGCCAGACAATTTGGATGAAAATATTGTTCCTCTCTGAGCTTTTAGCAATTGGAAGGAATAATAATGTTTTTCATTTTTTAAATTCAGACACCATCTATGATATTGATTTGGAAGTCTCAGTCTGTCTGTTTGGCCTGTTCCTTCAGTGATGGGATATAGACTAAAGACCTCTTCCTGAGAAGGAGAGGCTAATGATGGGAAAGTTGGTTCCCCAAATCAGCATACCTGTCAGTGGAAGCCTGTGCCAAGACCATCATGCTACATCTCTCTGAGCTTTGCATTGGCAAGACCTCTGAATCTTCTCCTTTGGTCATACAACTTCATTTGGAAGCTATCGTGGCACCCAATTATTGTAAAATTTTGACCATACTCTCCTTCCTATTCTCTTTTCTATACCTCTACAAATCGAAGTGTTTTTAGTGCAAGAGTCATGTAAACACTTATTTATGCTCTCTACAGTGCTTCCTGCAGTCTTAAATATACAAGAGGCTTTTTAAAAACATTTTTATTGGAGTATAATTCCTTTACAATGTTATGTTAGTTTCTGCTGTATAACCAAGTGAATCAGCTATATGTATGCATATATCCCCATAACCCCTTCCTCTTGCATCTCCTTCCCACCCTCCCTATCCCACCCCTTTAGGTGGTCACAAAGCACTGATTTGATCTCCCTGTGCTATGCAGCTGCTTGCCACTAGCTAGCTATTTTACATTAGGTAGTGTATATAGGTATATTCTACTCTCTCACTTCATCCCATTTTACCCTTACACCTCCTCATGTCCTCAACTCCATTCTTGACATCTGTGTCTTTATTCCTGTCCTGCCCCTAGGTTCATCAGAACCATTTTTTTAAATTCCATATATATGTGTTAGCATACGGTATTTGTTTTTCTCTTTCTGACTTATTTCACTCAGTATGACAGACACTGGATTTATCTACCTCATCCCAAATAACTCAATTTCGCTTCTTTTTATGGCTGAGCAATATTCCATTGTGTACATTTGCCATTTATCCATTCATCTGTCGATGGACACTTAGGTTGCTTCCATGTCCTGGCTATTGTAAATAGTGCTGCAATGAATATTGTGGTACATGACTCTTTTTGAATTATGGTTTTCTCTTTGTATATGAGCAGTAGTGGGATTGCTAGATCATGTGGTAGTTCTATTTTTAGTTTTTTAAAGAACATGCATACCGTTCTCCATAGAGCCCCTTTCAATTTACATTCCCTCCAACAGTGCAAGAGGGTACCCTTTTCTCCACACCCTCTCCAGCATTTATTGTTTGTAGATTTGTTGATGATGGGCATTCTGACCAGTGTGAGGTGATACCTCATTGTAGTTTAGATTTGTATTTCTCTAATGATTACCAATGTTGAGCATCCTTTCTTGTGTTTGTTGGCAATCAATACATATTCTTTGGAGAAATGTCTGTTTAGTTCTTTTGCACATTTTGGGATTGGGTTGTTTGTTTTATTGATATTGAGCTGCATGAACTGCTTGTATATTTTACAGATTAATACTTTGTCAGTTGCTTCATTTCTAAATATTTTCTCCTATTCTGTGGGATGTCTTTTCATCTTGTTTATGGTTTCCTTTGCTGTGCAAAAGCTTTTAAGTTTCATTAGGTCTCATTTGTTTATTTTTGTTTTTATATCCATTTCTCTGGGAAGTGGGTCAAAAAGGATCTTGCTGTGATTTATGTCATAGAGTGTTTTGCCTATGTTTTCCTCTAAGAGTTTTATAGTGTCTGGCCATATATTTAGGTATTGAATCCATTTTGAGTTTATTTTTGTGTATGGTGTTAGGAAGTGTTCTAATTTCATTCTTTTACATATAGCTGTCCAGTTTTCACAGCACCACTTATTGAAGAGACTGTCTTTTCTCCATTGTATACTCTTGCCTCCTTTATCAAAGATGAGGTGACCATATGTGTGTGGGTTTATCTCTGGGCTATCTATCCTGTTCCATTGATCTATATTTCTGTTCTTGCACCAATACCATGCTCTCTTGATTACTGTAGCTTTGTAGTATAGTCTGAAGTCAGGGAACCTGGTTCCTCCAGCTTGTTTCTTCTTTCTCAATATTGCTTTGGTTATTTGGGGGTATTTTGTGTTTCCATACAAATTGTAAAATTTTTTATTCTAGTTCTGTGAAAAATTCCATTGGAAGTTTGATGGGGCTTGCATTGAATCTGTAGATTGCTTTGGATAGTATAATCATTTTCACAATGTTGATTCTTCCAGTCCAAAAATATGGTATATCTCTCCATCTGTTTGTATCATCTTTAATTTCTTTCAACAGTATCTTATAGTTTTCTCCACACAGGTCTTTTGTCTCCTTAGGTAACTTTATTCCTAGGAATTTTATTCTTTTTGTTGCAATAGTAAATGGGAGTGTTTCCTTAATTTCTCTTTCAGATCTTTCATCATTAGTGTATAGGAATGCAAGAGATTTCTGTGCATTAATTTTGTAGACTGCTACTTTACCAAATTCATTGATTAGCTCTAGTAGTTTTCTGGTGGCATCTTTAGGGTTCTCTATGTACAGTATCATAACATCTACAAACAGTGACAGTTTAACTTCTTCTTTTCCCATTTGTCTTCCTTTTATTTCTTTTTCTTCCCTGATTGCCATGATTAGGACTTCCAAAACTATGTTAAATAATAGTAGTGAGAGTGGACATCCTTGTCTTATTTCTGATCTGAGAGAAAATGCTTTCAGTTTTTCACCACTGAGAATGATGTTGGCTGTCAGTTTGTCATATATGGTCTTTATTATGTTGAGGTAAGTTCCCTCTATGCCTACTTTCTGGACAGTTTTTATCATAAACCTGTGTTGAATTTTGTCAAAAGATTTTTCTGCATCTATTGAGGGGATCATATGGTTGTTCTCATTCAATTTGTTAATATGGTGTATCACATTGATTGATTTGTGTATATTTAAGAATCCTTGCATTCCTGGGATAAACCCCAGTTGATCATGGTGTATGATCCATTTAATATGCTGTTGGATTCTGTTTGCTAGTATTTTGTTGAGGATTTTTGCATCTATGTTCATCAGTGATATTGGCCTGTAGTTTTCTTTCTTAGTGACATCTTTGTCTGGTTTTGTATCAGGGTGATGTTGGCTTCGTAGAATGAGTTGGGGAGTGTTCCTCCCTCTGCTATATTTTGGAAGAGTTTGAGAAGGATACGTGTTAGCTATTTGCTAAATGTTTGATATAATTCACCTGTGAAGCCATCTGGTCCTGGGCTTTTGTTTGTTGGAATATTTTTAATAACAGTTTCAACTCCAGTGCTTGTGATTTGTCTGTTTATATTTTCTATTTCTTCCAGGTTCAGTCTCAGAATGTTGTGCTTTTCTACGAATTTGTCCATTCCTTCCAGGTTTTCCATTTTATTGGCATATATTTGCTTATAGTAATCTCTCATGATCCTTTGTATTTCTGCAGTGTGTTATTACTTCTCCTTTTTCATTCCTCATTCTGTTAATTTGAGTCTTCTCCCTTTTTTCTTGATGTGTGTGGCTAAGGGTTTTTCAGTTTCATTTATCTTCTCAAAGAGCCAGATTTTAGTTTTATTGATCTTTGATAGTTTCCTTCATTTCTTTTTAATTTATTTCTGATATGATATTTATGATTATTTTCCTTCTGCTAACTTTGGGTTTTTTTTTTGTTCTTTCTCTACTTGCTTTAGGTGTAAGGTTAGGTTGTTTATTTGAGATGCTTCTTGTTCCTTGAGGAAGCATTGTATTGCTCTAAACTTTCCTCTTAGAACGGCTATTGCTGCATCCCATTGGTTTTGGGTTGTCATGTTTTCATTATCATTTGTTTCTAGGTTTTTTTTTTATTTCCTCTTTGATTTCTTCAGTGATCTCTTAGTTATTTTGTAGCGTATTCTTTAGCCTCCATGTCTTTGTATTTTTTACAGGTTTTTTTTTTTCCCCTCTAATTCATATCTAGTTTCATAGTGTTGTGGTCAGAAAAGATACTTAATATGATTTTAATTTTCTTAAATTTACCAAGACTTGATTTGTGACCCAAGATATGATCTATCCTGAAGAATGTTCCATGAGCACTTGAGAAGAAAATATATTTTGTTGTTTTTGGATGTAATGTCCTGTAAATATCAATTAAGTCCCTCTTGTTTAGTGTGTCATTTAAAGCGTGTGTTTCCTTATTTATTTTCACTTTGGATGATCTGTCATTGGTGAAAGTGAGGTGTTAAAATCCCCTACTATGATTGTGTTACTGTCGATTTCCCCTTTTATGGCTGTTAGCATTTGCCTTATGTATTGAGGTGCTCCTATTTTGGTGCATAAATATTTACAATTGTTATATCTTCTTCTTGGATTGATCCCTTGATCATTATGTAGTATCCTTTTTCTCTTGTAACAGTCCTTATTTTAAAGCCTATTTTGTCTGATATGAGAATTGCTACTCCAGCTTTCTTTTGATTTCCATTTGCATGGAATATCTTTTTCCATCCCCTCACTTTCAGTCTGTATGTGTCCCTAGGTCTGAAGTGGGTCTCTTGTAGACAGCATATATACGAGTCTTGTTTTTGTATCCATCAGCCAGTCTTTTGGTTGGAGCATTTAATCCATTTACATTTATGGTAATTATTGCTATGTATGTTCCTGTTACCATTTTCTTAACTTTTTTAGGGTTTGTTTTTGTTGGTCTGCTCCTTCTCTTGTGTTTCCTGCCTAGAGAAGTTCCTTTAGCATCTGTTCTAAAGCTGGTGTGGTGGTGCTGAATTCTGTTAACTTTAGCTTGTCTGTAAGCATGTAATTTCTTTGTCAAATCTGAATAAGATCCTTGCTGGGTAGAGTAATCTTGGTTGTAGTTTTTTCCCTTTCATCACTTTAAATACGTCCTGCAACTCCCTCTGGCTTGCAAAGTTTCTGCTGAAAGATCAGCTGTTATCCTTTTGGGGTTTCCCTTGTATGTTATTTGTTGATTTTCCCTTGATTTTTTTTTTTTTTTTTTTTTCAGTACATGGGCCTCTCACTGTTCTGGCCTCTCCCATTGCGGAGCACAGGCTCTGGACGCACAGGCCTAGTGGCCATGGCTCATGGGCCCAGCCGCTCCACAGCATGTGGGATCTTCTCAGACCGGGGCACAAACCCATGTCCCCTGCATCAGCAGACAGACTCAACCACTGCGCCACCAGGGAAGCCCTCCCTTGATGCTTTTAATATTTTCTCTTTGTATTTAATTTTTGATAGTTTGATTAATATGTGTCTTGGAGTGTTTCTCCTTGGATTTATCCTGTATGGGGCTCTCTGTGCTTCCTGGACTTGATTGACTATTTCCTTTCCCATGTTAGGGAAGTTTTCAAGTATAATCTCTCCAGCTATTTTCTTAGATCCTTTATTTTTCTCTTCTTCTTCTGGTACCCCTGTAATTCAAATGTTGGTGCATTTTGTATTGTCCCAGAGGAGACTGAGACTGTCCTCAATTCTTTTCATTCTTTTTTCTTTATTCTGCTCTGTGGTAGTTATTTCCACTATTTTATCTTCCAGCTCACTTGTCCATTCTTCTGCCTCGGTTATTCTGGTATTGATTCCTTCTAGAGAATTTTAAATTTCATTTATTGTGTTGTTTATCATTGTTTGCTATTTAGTTCTTTTAGGTGCTTGTTAAACAATTCTTGTAGTTTCTCCATTCTATTTCCAAGATTTTGGATCATCTTTACTGTCATTACTCTGAATTGTTGTTCAGGTAGACTACCTATTTCCTCTTTATTTATTTGGTCTGGTGGGTTTTTACCTTGCTCCTTCATCTGCTGTGTTTTTCTCTGTCTTCTCATTTTGCTTAGCTTACTGTGTTTGGAGTCTCCTTTGCTCAGGCTGTAGGTTTATAGTTCCCATTGTTTTTGTTGTCAGCCCCCAGTGGGTGAGTTTGGTTCAGTTTCTTGTGTAAGCTTCCTGGTGGAGGGGACTTGTGTCTGTATTCTGGTGGGTGGGGATGGATCTTGTCTTTCTGGTGCGCCAGGCCACATCTGCTGGTGTGTTTTGGGGTGTCTGTGAACTTAGTATGATTTTATGCAGCCTCTCTGCTAATGGTTGGGGTTGTTTTCCTGTCTTGCTATTTGTTTGGCATGGGGCGTCCAGCCCTGGAGTTTGCTGGCCATTGGGTGTAGCTGGGTCTTAGCATTGAGTAGGCACTCTCTGGGAGAGCTCTTGCCAATTGACATTATGTGGGTCCGGGAGGTCTCTGCTGGTCCAATGTCCTGAACTCGGCTCTCCCACCTCAGAGGCTCAGGCCTGACATCAGGCCGGAGCACCAGGACACTGTCAGCCACACGGCTTGTAACTCTGGAACTCCACACTCCAGAGGCAGCCTTTTGGATGTGCCAAAACCTACAAATTTTATAAGTTGTGTTCTACCTTTTTCCTTGCTATGAGTCTATATGGGGAAATGGCAGCAGATAGACTCAGGAGAAATATGAAGGGTTTAGTGTCGAAGTTTGAGGAAATTATGTTCCAGTTGGTAGGCTGACCTGAAGCAGGTTCTCGTTTTATTATATGGTGCCATTTAGCATGACAGTTTCTTCCTCTTAGTTCGTTAAATTCTGGATTCCCTCTTTTCTGACGTTTATCTTCAAGAAAGCCTTCTCCCTATAGTCAAATACTGAGCTGAGTATCTGGAGAACTGGGCTCTTGTATAGACTGTACACTGAGTGTGAATTTGGGTAATTTCTCTTTTCTGGGCTTTAGTTTCTGCATCTCTGTAAAACTAGGGCTCAGGTGTTGGGTCTACTGTCCAGGCCAAGGGAAAAGTTTTTCTACCAGTCTCTAAAACATTACTAAGGGGGAACAGAAAAGAGCTAGAGGTATGTATATTATTCAAGTCAACACCAAAGGAACTTTCCTCAAGCCAGTGAGCGTCTCAACAGAGAATATCCCTTTGTGACCTCTTTCTCCAATTTAAGTCTTTAAGAGGCTGACCACAAGAAGCTTTTATAACTATTCTGTTGATCAAAATAAATGTGATCCTCTTGGTCTTTACCTCATGGGCACAAGATAGCTGCCACAGCTCTAGGCATTAAATACATATTCAAAACAAGAAAAAGAAATGATGGTTGGTCATCCCAGCCTTATTCATCCTTTTCATCAGGAATAGCAATACCTTTCTAAAAGTTCCTCATCAATAGTTGTCTACCTTAGGTATCATTGGGCAGAATTATGTCACATGGCTATCTTGCCAAGGAGGATAGAAATGTGATTATGTTTCCAGGCTCTATAGTGGAGGTAAGAAAATGAGTTTAGGAATGAGTATTGGGTATTCATTTAGCCAATCAACAATTTCTTTGACATGCATGAAAAACAGTTAACACATAGTAACAACTCAATAAATTACAACTGCTCCCAGCTACTAATTTGAGATATAAAGCTTATTCAGTTCATGGAAATCAATAAGATATAGTTTCATAGCCTTAAAGAGATAGAAAAATGTACATAATTTAAATTAACCAGCAGGCAGTACTTAAAGAGCTTTACATCCAACAGTGCCTATTTTTTATTACATCCAGAGGAAAAAAAAAAAACACTATGTGTGGGAATTCATAATTTTCCACTCACTAAGGGTTTCTAAAAATTATAATATCCTAACATTATTAAGGCAGTGTAATAAACTAAAATAATTCATATCTTAAATTAAAATTAAGAAAAAACATCTAAAGAGAGCCTAGGAACTTGCTTGTTATCTTTATAGGAACTAATCTGATGCTCACCGGAGCCAAAAATGCAAACCAGGCCTCGTCAATCTTTATTCAAGACTGTCACCTATAAAGCCAAGCTCTTTTTAATCTGTAAGGACTGGTTGCCCTGGAATCTAAGTCATGTCATGTAGGAGTGGTGGGGGCTTCTCTGGGGATATGAGCCATCCTAATCAAGGATTAGAGACATCCCAGGAAAGAATAAATTGAGAGTGAACACCAGAGATAAAGCCCAGAGCAAGACCAGAGTAGGAAAGTTTTGCCAAAATAACAAGCCAAAATTGAATAAAATATATCTTGTAGCATCACTATACTGTAGAGTGAAAACATGCTCTATTGCAATCAGACATGTATATTGTACTTGGAATACTGGCTTCATTGTCTACTCACTATGTTCAAATTGCTTGATTTCTCGGGATCTTAAATTTCTTAACATATAATGGGAAAAATAAGTCATAACTTTTAGATTGTGGTGAGAATTAGAGAAAATATAAGTAAAATATTTTATAGATTATTTATCACAGGTAGTTATTTGTCTCATTTTAGGATTGTGTTAAAAGTAGGGACTCAAGCAAGGTTTGCATTCAAGCAGCTCATATGGAAGATAGATCCAGAGGGAGAAATGGAGGAACAAGGCAAACTGTGAAAATGGGAGGGAAGAAATAAAATTCAATACAAGGAGGCATTGTAACATTTACCATCATGGGCATCAGGGACTTGACTTGGCTGGGCCTGCCTAGGTAGCAATCAGAATGCTTCCCAGATTGGGTGACTCAAAGGGCAGAAGGCTGGAGCATTCAGCCAGTCTTCTCCATTGGCTAAGGGTTTCCATTCCCCATTGATTGAGAGTTGCCCTGAATGATTAACCCTTTCATAAATCTAGACTGTACGTGTATTTATGGGCTTAGAGAGCTAAGCAGATAGAGCAGGCTCCTCTTAAGTAGAACTTCCAAGACAGAAAGCAAAAATTAAAAAAATACTCAGGGTCCCATGAGTCTGAGCTCCTAGGAAATAATGGCCAGTTCTTGCTACAGTTGAAATTAGAGGCAGGCCATAGAGATGTGACATGGGTAATAGAGTTATCTGCTACAATTTTTAATCAACTTATTATTATAGTAATGAAATGAAAGGACATGAGCAAGTTTTCAGCAGTCATACCATAAGGACATAACACAGAAATTAAGAGTTGGAAGAATTGATCCAAACAGCAAATGTCAAGATGCTTGGGAAGTAATATATTTGGACAATGTGTTGAACAGAGCCCATAGTTGTTGGTTTTTTTTTTTTTTTTTTTTTTGCCGTACACGGGCTTCTCACTCTTGTGGCCTCTCCTATTGCAGAGCACAGGCTCCAGATGCACAGGCTCTGCGGCCATGGCTCATGGGCCCAGCCGCTCCACGGCATGTGGGATCTTCCCAGACTGGGCCATGAACCCGTGTCCCCTGCATCAGGAAGCGAACTCTCAACCACTGCATCACCAGGGAAGTCCCCAGAGCCCATAGTTTTTAACTGGTATAATCTGTCTCTGTTGAGGCAGTATTTTTATCTTCCTAAAGTGGCAGAGTTAATGAGTTACTATTTCACATAGCTATTGAGAATTGAGTTGTTTCAGTAACCTATTTGCTAGTAGTATGAATTGAAATGTGCTATCCTGCCAATCTCTCAACTGACTTCTATTTGGAAATGTTAATATTTTTATTTTTCTGGGAGTAGAGGTTTAGAAGTATTCTATTTAACTATTCTCACCTTTTTTTCCCACAAACTCAATATATAGATCTACCTCTGAACCATGCCTCAAAGATCACCATTTTGTTCCACTGTCAATATCACCACCCGAATCCAAGGCTTCTTTGGTATGAACTGCTTTCACTCTGACTAACCTGCCATTCCTTCTCTACAAACATACTATGGTGACAATAAAAATATGTCAGGCCATTTAAACCCTCCAAAGTCTTTCCATTAAACCTTGATTAAAATCTAATTCCCTTTTTCTTGCATAGAGAACATTATGTTATTTGTTTCCCAATTACCTCTGTGATTTTATTTTTACTACTCTCCTTATTACCTACAACAGTTTAGCCATAAAGGCCTTTTTTCTGCTCTTCTAACTCCCCAAGGTTATTGCTACTTTGAGAAGACTCCACTTCTGTTTTTTTTTTTTTCCTTCCTGGAATACTTTTCCCTAATTATGACTGGTTCTTCTTTATCATTCACATTTTAGGGCTTCCTTGGCTACCCAAACAAAAGCTCTCACTCTGTCACTATCCATCAAATCATACCTTTTGAATTCTCTGCATAACACTAATCAGTGTTCTAAATTTTTTCTTGTTTATTTATTTTCCAATTTCTCTTACTAGGATGTAAATTATACGAAAGCAGGGATTTTTGTCTTGCTCAAGATTATAACCCCAGTAACTAGAATAGTTACTGGAGCATCTTATCTGTTCAAAAACTATTATTTAAATGAATGAGTGAATGCATGAATCTAGTGGTCAGTGGATATACTTTGAAAGGTATTGCTGAAGAAACATGGTTCCTAGTCCCCAAACCTAGTTTCTTTGCAACATAAATTTAAAGGTCTTGAGTATTTGCCCCAAGGAGCAGGGAGGAACTTATCTATTCCTCAGTTTACTCTAGGAGTCCAGATGATTCTTAAATTTAGGGATAATCCCTCCTTCTCATCTCATTTCAGTGACTTTCATACCCTACTTGAATCCTGCAGTGCAATGCTACTGTGGTGCTCACCACCCGTTGTTTTCACTGGTCTTTGTTGAGTACAGAAATTGAAAGTATACATTTATAAATTTTTGTAGCAATTTGACTTCATTGTACAAGATAAATGTGTGACCATGTTCAAAAATAATAATTTTATTGATTCATTTTAAAGAGTATCATTTGTAATGGATTAGGGAAAAAGAAAACCTTTCCTTTGTCACAAATAGTTGCAGAATCTGCTATTTTAAAGTTAGAGTTGAGATGAAGCACAGGGAAGACTCATGAAGCCCAGTGCCAGCTCACAACCAAGACAGCCAGAAATTTTAGGTAATTAGTGAAGGGTTTCTAAAATTTGAGAGTATAGAACTCTGTTAAATAAAAGCTAATGTTTCTAGACTCCTTATTTGTTCCTAAATGATTTATAATATAGTACTTAATTTGTAAACAAAAATACATGAACTGTTCATGTGTATAGTTTTTATGCAACTGTAGAACCAAAATAAGTTTAAAATCAAATTACAGGGGCTTCCCTGGTGGCGCAGTGGTTGAGAGTCCACCTGCCAATGCAGGGGACGCGGGTTCATGTCCTGGTCCGGGAAGATCCCACATGCCGCACAGAGGCTGGGCCCGTGAGCCATGGCCTCAGAGCCTGTGTGTCCGGAGCCTGTGCTCTGCAACGGGAGAGGCCACAACAGTGAGAAGTCCGTGTACCACAAAAAAAAAAAAAATCAAATTACAAAACTAATAAAGTTTAAGTAATTAACATGTATGTAACTTGTTTCACTGAAACTAAATAAATACTTTTTTGGGCATATGATACTAATTGCTATGATGCAGATTCTAGATAAATTTCTAGAGCCGGAAGGGTTCAGCAACCTTTTTTCTGTAAAGGATGAAATAGCAAATATGTTAGATTTTGTTGGTCATATGATCTATTTTGCAACTGTTCAATTCTGCTGTTAGAGCATGAAAGTAATCACAGACATAACTTAAATGAATGGTCCTTGGGAATACCTTGGTATTCAGTGTTGACTCTGGACTTTAGGTAATAGCAGGCAGTGAATAAGAAATCTGAGAATAGTAATAAGGGTCTTGTACAAGCAAATAGCATATAGACTAAATGATGTGAAAGCAAAAACAGGGAGCCACTTGAAAGAAACCTGAAGAATAGCTATATAAATAAAAGAGAAATAGAAATAAATATTTAGGTAGCAGTAAGAAGCTGTTCTTAGTTATATCTGGCTGTAGACTTTCCCCAGGTCCTTAAGGAAGAGAAACAGGAAGTTGGTATTATATTTCACAACTCCTCAGTAACAACAATAACAATAATGATTCACATATATTGAGAGTTTAATAGGTGCCAGATCCTCTTCTGATTTGGGCTGCTCACTTAGGTCATCAGGATGTACTGCCTTGGTGGGCATAATAGAGAGGTTCATTTAACCATATCAAATTGGAGATGCTAGTCAGCTGTTAGATATACAAGTTTAGAGTTTCTTAAAGAGGTTCTGGCTATAGTATGGATTTGAAAAGCAAAAGCACATAGATGGTACTATGAACATGAGATCACACTGGAAAGTACTGTAGACAGAAAAAAACAGTTTAGCACCAAGCCCTTGAGCACTAATACTGGAAGAGTTCCAGGATCAGCTCACAAGCCATGGAGACACCAAATCTCCCTCTGTGAACCCTAAAGGATTATAAAACTACACAAGATTAGAGCACTTGGTAAGCCATGGATTTTACAGAGAATGGAAAAGTAAAGGTTATCTGGATTTGCATGGAAAGAAATGATTATCACCAAAGCCCACAGGTTACTGTAGATTCAAATATATGTTAGACACTCACACTCACTTTAAATTATAAAGTCAGAAAATGCAGTGTGGGCTAAGGACATGTTCTGAAAAAGAAAAAAAACAAACTATTTTCCAATGATTCTATCTATATTAAGGAAAGTAATCTTGAAGTGCCTACATCATCATTGTATAATTAGCACCCCAAGTTATAGTTATTTAATCCACTGAAAGTCAGAAGAAGCACAGTTGTATCTAGCAATACCGTGATAAATTATACTCCTAATGGAGTTAAAAATTGAAACTAATTGGTTTATGTGATTGTTATTAAGTTCAATTTAACTTAGTTAATGGAATTTTGTTTGGCAAGGGAAGAGAGCTGATCTTTGCAGGTGATATTTTTACTTTTGAAATAAGTTGCTGTCACCCTATTGAATCCATGGATCTGAATAAACTTAAAGTGATAATGTTCCTCTGCACTCCTTAGGCCAAAGGTTAATTTTAGAGAAAATGTAGCAAGACAATTTATAATACTCCTAATACAGTGGTGTTTCCATCTAGAATACTTTTACAACCAATCTTCATTTTGATCAGCCTCCATATAAGACCAAGTCATTTAAATCAGTGTGACAGTTTAGTGGAATATAAATCTATATCACAGTTGCCTAAATAGATTCCACTGCCACCCAATGACAAACTAAATTATCTTTCATTAGAACCAGGCTTGGCAGGAATGCCAGAAAACCTAGTTAAATAGACAATATACAACTTAGATAGTCTTCTACACTATTTGTCATTCTTCAGGTATGATTGTTTCTTAACTGGTCTGTGAAATATAGCCTGGATGAAATTTGAAATCAGTATTCACATATGTAGATCACAAGTTGATAATTTTTTTAACCTACATTTAATGGAGTACTCTTACATTTTTAATATATCATCAGTTATCCTAAAGGATAAAGGGGAGTTGAAAAAATTCAAAAAGACAATCAAACTCACTTCTAGCACTTACCATTTCGAGTTTGTTTCATCACTTTCCAGACATTAAAAAAAGCAAAAGGAAAGAAATGGAAATGGAAAATGAAAGTCCTACCATTTCTTAATTACCTCCTGCATTACTTCTTTTCCAAAATAAGTATTTCCCAAAGAACCTAAGTTGCAGCAATTTGGGGATGCACAAGTTCCAGCTAATGATCAGATTGACACGAATGTCTGTGTATATGGGTCACACATGAGTTTCATTTGGAGGTATGGATTTGCCATATAGGAAGAATATCACCCACCATAAGATGGACAAAATAAGAATAAAGGTCATCTATGTACAATCACAGTGCTCTCCATAGTGGTTGAGCTTTCTTCACTTGTTGGGAAGTGATGATTTATGTCTCAGTCATCCTACAGACCGATTTCATAGCCATTTGGTCAACAGTGTTAAATGATTTCATTCCCCTGCATTCTATAACTGCTTTTTACAACAACTTTGCATGATATTTACCTCACTGGTTTTAGTGCTGGAAGAAACATAAGAGATGTGTTATAGACAAGGACCCTAATTGCTTAAGTGCCTGTGCAAGATCACACTGTGAACTTGAGTCATAAAAAAAATCAGGTTTCTTGATTCTAAGACCAGTGACAAAGGAAGGAAAAATGTAACTGACTGATATTTATTCTGCATATACGCAGATTGTCATTATAAACCCTTTCTATACATTAACTTACTGTTTACCATAACCGTGGGTACTGCTTAGTAGTTTTACTGTTTACAGATAAGGAAACTGACAGTCCCAGAGATTAATTCTCATGGCCAAGATTACACAGCTAATAATTACATTTTGAGATTTAATCAATGTTCTTTTCAACACACTACATTACTGTCAGGTCATGGTGAAAAGAACTTGTCCATTTCTACAGGGATTAAGAATTTGAAAATGATTGATGGGTAAACAAAAGAAGGAGACAGTCTTTCACAGTGCTTTACTCACTAGAGTTGAATTCATAAAACCAGAATACTTAGTAAATATGATGCTTAGCATAATTGAATTTTCTTGATTTCTGAGACTTCACCTTATGGTCGCTAACCATTTGGACACTCTGTCTAAACTAACGTATTTATTCCCTTACCTTACTAATCCTGATAGTACTTTTACTTACAAAGCTTACAGTTGTCCTGCTAAATGTTAATGATTATATACAGAATTGTAAATACAGAAATGATGCTGGATATTTACTGATTCTACTCCAAGACCAGGGTCTCACACATGGTAGAGATCTAGTAAATGTCTAATGCTAAAAATACTTTCAGAACATCAATTGAAAGTCATGTATTTTGTCTGTCTCTTAAAAAAAAGGAAAAAAATTAAAAAATGGCACAATGGAAGGATCTGTATTCACATCATTTAAGTTTTTACAGAAGCTAAAACTCTATTAACCCTTTAGAGTGGGTTATAAACAAGACACTTTAGAATACACACTCTATTTCTAGAAGCTTCATGGTTTCATGCTGTTTAATGGATACCATATAAGAACTGTACAAGGCTTTGCACAAACTTGTGTCAGCCCACTCTTCTATTACTATTACTACCTTCTTCTGTCCTTGCCACCTATGACACTCTGACATGACCTACACTCTCCAGAATGGATCAGATATCTTCCATCTTCAAGCTTTTGCTTATGCTGGTTCCATAGCTTGAACTCACCTATTATAATCATTCAAGGTTTCCATCTTATAGGTGCTGATCATCTAAACTAGAAATAAAAGCATATAAGATGGTTTTCATTGATTTGGTTGATTCATATATGTATAATATTCTTTCTATACATTTTTTTCCCTCAGACCTTTAGAAACAAAGACCCACTGTCTTCCAGCATTGAATGGTTCTATGGAAAGAAGTCTGAAGCCAGCCTGGTTATATCTATCTTGTGGGTAACTTGCTTTTTTCTGCCCAAATGCCTAAAGAAAACTTTCTTTGTACTTGAAGTCCAATAACTTAAACATGATGCATATTGGTACTGGTTGTTTCCTATCACATTTTACTGAAATACTGTCTCTGTAAAGTACCTGGGAATTTAGTTCTATATTCATTTCAAAGAAAGATTCAAAAACAACACACTTGCTTCTCTCTCTTTGTTGCTTTTTATTTTTTCTCTATTTCAATGCTATCAATTTTTATCATCTCACTAGTTTAATCTTTTTTTTTTTGCCTTTCTCACCTGCATTATTTCTGATTATCCCAAGTTTGTTGTTATTGCTGTTTTCTGTTGTAATTTGATTTTTCAGCTTGCTTTGTTTTGTTCCTTGCTGATTCCAATTTATGTATCAATTCAGTAATGATGCTATTTTCTTCATCAAGTTTTCAATATATCTTTTCAGCTTTTCTTGTTAGTTTATCTTCATGACTTTGGTTGTTAGTTTATTTTCATGTCTTTCAGACTTTGGCTCATTAACTTCATATAGTAATTATATATGTTGTAAAGTGTAACACTTATGAAGGATTTTTTGTTCCTTTGTTTATTTTTCTTTTAGATTTGATATTTATCTTTGAAATGCTATGTTGTTGCTACCTCTCCTTCTTCCTTAGCTAGGTTTGTGTATTTACTATGCCATTTTCCACCGTAATTTTGCTCACTCCCATGCAGCTGGGTGACTGCTTGAATACTGAATATTTCCTTACTTATCCAGGACTAGTTTGTTTTCCCTGCCAAAGAGTGATTTGAGGGTAAGTCATTTGGTGTTATGTCTTCTCCTCTGTAGCTCAGTGGCAGGGGAAGGTGTGTAGTTCAAAATAGTGGTGTGCAGTGTTTTTACACTACCTGCTACTTTAAAAAATATTTTTGGCTAAGTGTCCTTTATCAAATTTCATTTCTCTTAGTTGTAAAGTAAAATCCAATCTGATGGCATAGCTACCACTGTGCTTTGGATTATTACTCCAATTCAGAGTAGCTCTGGATTCTTGGGTTTCCTTCTTTAAACCTGTTTTCCAGAGACCGTATCCACAACTCACCAGTAAGAACAGAAGGAATTTAAGAATATCAACTTAATTTGCTACTTTTAAAATGTTGGACTAATGTTGGAAATTCTTAGGATCTGTGGGCTTGTTAGTAAGGCATCTAAGATCAGCAGTTGTGCCAAGGTACACAGATACTTTAAGCTACTATATAAATGTCTTTTTCATTCCATGACCTCTAATTTATGAAGCATTAGATGGTTTCCTTTTCCATGTCTGGCTGCTCTTGGTAAAGTTTTCTTCTTTTCTACTGTATATATATTTTTATTCACTTTATTGGATTCTTGGGGAGGGAGTCTTAATCCTGAAGTCCTTATTCATCTCTTTTCAGATGGCCCATATACTGCCTTTATAAAGGCCCCAAACTGTGGTGTTTTTAAAGAGAGGCTCATTTCTGGCTTAAACAATCAGCACTTATAATTGCCATCCTAATGCTTCTAACAAGAAGCTTTACAACAGTTGACTTGCTTTTCTGGGAGTGTCATCTCTAACACCAGCACTATTTTAGGCACTGTTAGAATAGAGAAATTTGAACTAACTGTCTGCAAGAAGTATGCCATTTGGCTAAGGAAAAATAAATGACAAAATTTAGGTGTCAAAATTTTAAATAAGAATAATAAACACAGATGGAAATGAGCAATGATTTTTGACAGAGCAAGGAAGATTTCAAGGAAATAGGAATTTAAAGGGAATGAATTTGAATAGGAGTTTTAAGGTGGGATTTAGACTTTTGATGATACAAAAAATGGTACTTGAGGTCATGGGTACATTGTGAGCAAAGGAGAGAAGAGAGAGAGCATGGGTGTATATGGGTGCACCATATTAATCAACTTGGCTCTAATATAAAACACAAGCAAAGAGAGAATGCAAAGTCATGTTTTAAAAAGACAGAAATCATAAAGACTGAGTAACAACCTTAGTGATATTCTGCCTTTAACCTTCAGCTTTGGAAGCATACCGCTCATGTCAGATTCCATGTCTCTCAGTTGAACATTTAGATTATTTTCCTCCTGTTGAGAAAAATAAGCTTTTCCAGCAAGCTAACCTCATCTTATTGAGCTCAGATTCTAGCAGGCTGACATTAGTAACAAGAGATTAGAGGTGTGAACTTCCTCAATTTATGTGAACAAGGTGCTAAATGCAAAGGCCAATTATGTGTACCCCTGAATGTCAACTTCCTGTCGCCTAACCAGCGAATGAGCTTGATCAGGGTATAGCCCATCTCCTGTGGTATTTATAGGATTCTCAGCTGAAAAATATTGGATTCCTGAAAGTGTGGGTTTTGAGTTCCTCAGGGTATTGAGGAATTTTGTGGGTTCTCTATAAATGCTCTAGATGCAGTCCTGAACACCTGGCAATAAATTCCAGCCTCTTTGACTTCCCATTTCTTCTGGTGCAGGGCTATTAAATATGAAATATTGCATGCTCAAATTCACATAAAACAGCCTAATTAGTAATAGGAGGAAGTGAGAGCAAGGGCACATGTGGTAAGAAAGGTATCATGGAGGGGCTAAGGATAGGGATCTATAACTGCGGAAACACCGGGAATTCAATCCCCTTCCAATGTTTCAGCACCCTGCCTTGCCTGACTATTCCCTTCTGCTGACCTTCTACATTTTTCAGACCATTCTTTTTCTTTTTTTCATGATTTTTAAAATCTCTTTTTAAATAAACATTTTATTGTAGGATAGTTTTAGGTTGACGGAAAAGTTGTGAAGATAATATGGAGAGTTCCCATATAAGCCTCACTCAAATATTGACTTAAAGGATGTATAACTGAATCACTTTGCTGTATACCCGAAATTAACACAACATTGTAAATCAACTATACTCCAATATAAAATAAAAATTAAATTAAAAAATTAAGAAAGAAATTCTGCCAAATTCTCCTCCAAAATAAAATAAAATAAAATAAAATAAAATAAAATATGAACGGAAATACCAGGATACAGACCCAATGCACTATAGGGAGGAAATATTTTCTTCCCCTAATTCCTTTCCTACCTTCACCGTACTCAGTGTTATGCCCTGGTTTAGATTCTCAAAATTTCTGATAGAATAAGCTTACTCAAATGACATTATGATTCATGCCCATATATATTGCTTTTTGTGCTTTCCACAGAGTTACTTAAAGCATAGTCGATGGACCTCTTCTGGTTTAAAAAAAAAAATTGTAACCAGTCCCCAAAGCAAGAAGAAACTTGTGACAGAATTTAAATCCTCTGCTTTGCTGAGTTTCTTGCAGCAAGACATTTTGGAAGCAATACATTGATGTGCATTCTGGTGGCATCCTCTGGTACATTCTCATTGTCTTGTCTACCTAAAGATTCCTACTCATTGTTCAAAACCAACTATCTGCATTATTTTCCCTGAGAAGCCTCTATAAGCAGTGGACTTTCCCCCTGATAACTCTAGTCTTTTTTAGATATAGAACAACCATTAGAATTTAAGCATGTTGAGTATATGGGTGAAGTCCTAAAACTTTATTAAAGAGTTAGGCACACAGAAGAGTGTCCCTAATGTTTGTTGAATTGCATAAAACTCACTTATATTGAGTTAAATTGAAAAACGGACTATCCCTTTTTTCCATAGCCACGTCATAAAAGAAATAGGTGTAATTCATAGTGTGATTTAGGGTTGAAAGAAAAGACTAATGAATTTTGATTTGATTTAGACTATTGATGTGACACAAAATAGCATTAAATTAATAGAAAATTGCTCACATCCTTACCTCTTTGGCATTTTCTTTTTAGGTTGAGTTTCCATTATAAATCCTTGGTGTTACTGCCTATTACTTATAATGACAATGTTACAGTACTCTTGGGTTCTTGCCTTCTGTATTTTTCAACAAATAGAAAAGCTTTGATTTGAATTTTTATGTCTAGAAAACCCTCTTTTAAATAAGAGAGTATGACACTAATGGGAAATAGGGTTTGCTTCCTAGGTTCTAATCACGTACTCTTTATCAATAATAACACTACCAATAAAAAGTAGTCTTCATTGAACCAGGTTAAATCCATTCATCACTGTAAGCAGAGAGAGGAACACAAAGTTCTATTATTAGGGTCTAGCCTACAGTCTCAACCAAGAGTGATTTTTGCCCCATCAGTGGTATTTTGCAGTATTTGGAGACATTTTTGCTTGCTATAGTAAGGCAGGGTTGCATGCTATAGACCTCTAATGCATAGAGGTAAGGAAAGCATACAAGACAGCCTTCACAGTGAACAATTAACTGGTCTAAAATGCCAATAGTTTCAAGGTTGTGAAACCATGGTGTACACGATGAATACAAGACAAATATTGGTTAAAAGAATAAAGGTGGAATGGGTTTTATAGGAAGAGTACACTGCATGCAAAAATTCATGAAAACACATTAAATAAGTTGATATCTGAAGGAAAATTTATGCAGTTGATATTAATTAAATGTGAGGCAGAAAGTGGGGAATATAAGGGTAGAAGGTAGTGATGTAGATTCTAAGTTATTGGAAGTATTGGAACTCTCAGAAGGGCGGGGGGGGCGTGAATAAGATGATTGAGAGCTTTTTAGCTCAAGCACTTCAGAATCTGAGATGTGAAACCTATATGTAAGATAAAATTTAATACTGTGGTTTAAATGTTATGATAGAGATACAACAGGGAGACAAGGCAGCATATAGGACAGAGAAATAACCAAAATAGAGAGGGACTGGAAAGGCTTTCTTGGTGAGATGATGTGGTTATATTTATACTGGATTCTAAAGGATGAGTCACAGTCAAGTAGATGACATTGGAAAGTGGTAAGTAGTTTATTCCAGACAAAAAGAAAGGTGCACAGAACAGGAGGGCAGAGAGAGTCTGGAAAATGTCATATTTCACGTAATCCAGTATGTGTTCCACATATTGCATGAAGTGAAGAGAGGGGTGAGGGATGAGGCTGGAAAAGAGGGAGTAGAGGTCAGAAGATAATGAAATTTCTCTTATAGCAATACTGATGTTTGCACTGATCATGGAATGTTATTGAAAGAAATAAAGCAAGGGAGCAACTCCATCAGAGTTGTGCCTTAGGAAAATCACTCTGTCTAGAGAGTGTGGCTGGAGGGACCAGGCTTGGAGTCAGGAGACCTTGAGGGCCATCTGAGCAAGAGTAGCTGGTGGTCCCACCAATACCCCCTAACTTACATAGACATGTTATTTGCTTTTCACTTTCAAAACGTGATATCTATGCAATAAATATTTTTAAGTCATTCCTCTAAGCATATCACCATCCTAGAAAATGTGGACATGCAGGTGAATCAAATATGGATATTGATCCCCAGAAGTTACAAGGGAGACAGAACACATATATATTAACTGATATCTAAAGTAAGAAATGATGTACTCCATGAAAATGGTATAGATACATTGCAATGGAAACTCAGAGCAGGCAGAGGATAAATGTTCTATAGAGAATCAGAGAGGAGTCTATGACAATGATGAAAGTAGGGCAGGCTATTAACACCATAATAATTTATATTAAAATGATAGGTGATAATTATTAAGCCTTTATTATGTACTAAGTGCTTCATAGATGTTATCTCTGTTAATTCTTACATGATTCTAAATTAGCTATAGTCATCATCTCCATTTTACAGATGAGGAAAGCTGGGGTCGCAAAGAGGTTGAGAGATTTGCCCAAGGTCACTCAACTGTTATATGAAAAAATCAGGAATTAGTCCAGGTATGGATGAAGCAAATAACATTTAGAAATGTTGAGAAGAAAGAAACAGGCTTCCCTGTGGAAAGAAGAGCATCATTATGGGCACTGAAGTAGGGCATCCCAGAGTACATATGGAGAAAATAGAATGGTTTATTTGCCAGGAGCCTGTGTTGAATAAAAGATCTACAAATAAGCAGATTTTTCAGAGTCATGTGGACAAACACCTTAAAAATTTCAAAATTTAGATTTTTTGTTTAACACTATATCATAAATAAACCATACTCTTAGGGTGAATATAGATAACCTTCCATTGCCTTGTTCCAGCTCTCTAAGTTAGGCCATCTTGAAGAGTTTAGAGCAATTATTTGATCACACATTTCCTAATTGACAAAAAAATGTTAATAGTATCTTCAAAATCCCTTACTCCCTAGATGCTAGTGGAATGTGCATGGAACAGATGTCAAAGACAGCTTGGAAACTTTCAAAAGGGTTGGAAACAGCAATTCCTATTAGTCCCTCTATCTACCACATCCAAGGTTGGCATCAGAAGAGCCATTGTGCTTGCCAAGGGCTCAGGTGACATCCTGAAGGGACTACTTACTTATAAAGCCATGTGGTGGTTTGTATTCCCTTCAAATTCCAAGACAAAAATAGAGACCATGTATATGGATGTTTAACCCCCAACTGGAAAAAAAAAATTGTTTCAAGGAAATATTATCTTTTAATAGTTTACCACAAGGTTCATACTCAAGATTGTGTATTGGCCAAAAAGATTGTAGCAAAATTTTATGCAAAATGACCACCTTCTTCAAATATGTCTGGCTGAATATTTCCTGTGCCTTAAAAACTTGAAGGTGATGGGATGTCCCAGGTAAAACCATCACTATTAAGTCCTCAGCCACCTTCAGAGCTATGGCTCCCTGCCTTACGCCACCCTCTGAGCTCTGACTTCTGCAGACCCTTCACCCTTCTTATTTCTGCCACTATCTGTCCTGCTGAAGTCCTACTTATTTTTCTTACTCTATGTCATTCCCTTGAACTGTCTTCTCCAACTCTATTTCATGTTATTTAATTTTTCCTTCAGTTACACCTTTCATAAATACTTCCATTTTAGTCCTTATTCTAAGGTCTGACTTGCAGGCAAACTGTGAAAGAAACAAAAACAACCATTTTGTACACCTCAATTTTAATACCTATAGTATTGCATTCTGATTATCTATTGGTGTATCAGTCTCATCAACTAGATTTTGAACTTTCCAAAAGCTGGTACCAGGTCATATTTACCACTATCCTCCTAATCTTGGCACCGGATCTGACACATAGCAGATAATGAATCAATGGTGGTTAAATAAATGAAAGAAAAAAGCTCCTTCTTCCTAAAAACAAACAAAGTGCTTTCTATACTTAACAGAAGCCCCCAAATTTCATTTTCTCTATTTCTTACCAGAATGTGGGCTCTGGGGTCCTGACTTCTTCACTTGGTAGCTGTTTTACTTTTGCAAGTTAATTAAGCATTGTAAAATATGAACATTAATAATGACCACCTTGAGGAGTTATTTCAATAAATAAATGAGGTAATGAATGTAAAGACCTCACCCTTGTGCCTAGTATAAACTGAATTCAATTAGTATTACTTTTTCACATAGTTATTATAATTAATAATCTGATAAGCCTCTTGATCATCTCTAAGGTGTATTGGGCCCACAGAGGCTTTTGGGTTATTGTTTTTCCCTCTTCCTCTATGCAGAGTGATAATATCTGACTCTAATGGTACAAACTGTTCTCCCCTTCTAGGTCTTCAGTAAATTCTTTCTTGTTTATCACACTCCATGATTTAGAACTTGAATAAGTACAAGGAGCAGAAGTCAGGACTCAGTTCTGAGTAATGTGATGCTCTCATGACAACTCTGGATAGGCAAGAAGTGAGATCAGTATGAAGCCGTTACCAGAATGAATGACTATGATATTGTATGGTTTCTAGGACTAAAGAAAAAGACAAGAAAACAAGGCGCATGTGAGGAACGTGGGAAGCCTGGTCTTGATTCAGACCTAGGATAAAATCCAGATCCTCCAATCAGATTTGTGGTCCCTAAGAACGGTGACAGGGTCCCTCTAGGGATAAGTTCATACCCCAGAGAGGAAGGGGTTTTGTTTTAGTTTTCCTTCTTAATTTTAATGAAAATTGTTAAACATACTTGAGGGTAAACTAATTCACAGTATTGCCATATATCACCAAGATTTAACAATCATCGGGCTTCCCTGGTGGCGCAGTGGTTGAGAGTCTGCTTGCCAATGCAGGGGACTCGGGTTCGTGCCCCGGTCCAGGAAGATCCCACATGCCGTGGAGTGGCTGGGCCCGTGAGCCATGGCTGCTGAGACTGTGCGTCCAGAGCCTGGGCTCCGCAGTGGGAAAGGCCACAACAATGAGAGGCCCGTGAACCACGAAAAAAAAAAAAAAAAAAAAAGATTTAACAATCATCAAGATTTTGTCACATTTGTTTGATTTATCCCTTTTGTCTTTTTTATAGTCTTATGCAGTGATGTATTTTAAAGAAAATCTCGGACATTATGTCATTTCACCTCTATATATTTTCACTAAGAGTATCTAAAATTAAGTATTTTCTTCCAAATCACATGATCATAACTAGGTACAGTTAACACTATTCCACATATGCATTCAATACTCTGTCCATATTTACATTTTCTAAACCACAGAAAAATGTGTCTTTACAGTTGGCTTGGTTTATATCAGGATCCAAATGAGTCCTATCATTATTCTTAGGTGGAATATTACTCACAATTTTTTTTTCACGCCATTGACTTTTTGCAGACACACTGTGAGTTGTCCTTTAGGTTGAATGTTAATTCTAAAGCCTTGATTTGTTTCGTTTTGTTTTTTCTTTTAAAAGAATATTTCATAAGTAACAGATCACATCAAGCATACATGTGTCTATCTCACTTTTAGTGAAATAAAGTGATCATGGGTTCAGGTTGTGGCTACCTGAGGATTCCATTATAAAGTTCACACATTTTTATCTAAGGGTTTCATCTATTGATGATGATTACCTAAATTAATTACTTTATTTCAGGGTGCCAAATAGTGATTTTTGCATTCTAATTTCCTTCATTTACCAGCTGAGGTTTTTCTAAAAAGATCTCCTCATCAACAAAAGTTATTTGCTGACCTCAAAATACAATTCTTCTACAAAAAAGAAATTCTTAATTATTTTAAATTATGTATTACTTTATTATTTAAAATTTATCATTAATAATTTATTAATAAGCATCAATATTAAACTTGTGTACTGTTAAATTAATTATTTATTAATTTATTATTAACTATTTTTATTTATTCTTAATTATTTCTTTTAAAAATGATTCTTTTTTGAGAAAGGAGTTGATGCCCTAGTAACTTTTAAAGGTTAAATGAGTTTCCTTCCCTTCCTTTCTTCCTTCCTTCCTTCTTTCTTTCCTTCCTTCCTTTCTTCCCATCTTTCTTTTCTGAGCAACACCATGGGTTTCAATATATTCAATATGTTTTAATTACTGTATTAATTAGCTTTATTAATATTATTACTGCTAGTTCTATTACTATTGCTACTATATGCTTAAATTTCTCACTTATGGCCAACAAGAGACACTTTCTGCTTGCTCCTGGGCCTTTTGGACTGACCAATTAGTTTTTAAGCTCTTTCTTGCATTTTGTACAGCAAGAAGTCTCAGACTTGTTGGATATTTTCTGCTTGAGACTTGAAATCAATCATTCCCAAGGATCACTGGTTCTTTTCAGTGGAGTATATTATATAGAGAACACAATCTGGGTGCTAGGTGTTCTTATTGCTATTGGGTTTTCATAGCTTCTAGGCTTTTCCAATAGGCACAGCTAGGGAGTACATATTAAAATAAATAAATAAATAAATAAATAAATAATTCTGAGTCCACACTGATATTTTCAAATTGAGGTTTAACACAATATGATTTTATTTAGAGTATTTGATTCTATCTTT
Organism: Mesoplodon mirus; assembly: GCF_964341445.2. Classification (NCBI taxonomy): domain Eukaryota; kingdom Metazoa; phylum Chordata; class Mammalia; order Artiodactyla; family Ziphiidae; genus Mesoplodon; species Mesoplodon mirus. Next base: position 170,316,473 of record NC_138977.1, on the reverse strand, counting down.
CTATTTCTTTTCTTGTGCACTGAGAATATTAACTATCCTATTAACATAATAATGTATTTAAATTTTTGTAGTGAATGTATCCACATGCATAAACATATGACCTCAATATAGCAGTAACAATGTTAAAATAAATAGTTGACTATTGAATGCTATTTAGGATTACTTGACTGTTTTATTCATTCTTAGACTATATTCCACTATGGTTAAATAGTAAAATTAGCATGTTTTAAAATCATTTCAAATAATTCTTTCCTCTGGGTGGTTAACTCACCATCTTATATTAGAATTCTATTTCAGTGTTTACAGTTTGCTTTGTTTTACATTGTATTTTGCAATACATAAAACATGTATATGTTTCTAAATTCATAACTCTGCAATAAGGTATATTTAGAATGTACACATTTTTTCTTTGTCAGAATATTAGACTTTTACTTAATTAGTATTTTAAGTTGTTATAGAGGATTTCATGGACTCTATATAATTAGATGTTAACAAAAGGGAAAATATTTCTTTTTAATCATAATTTTATGAGTGTTTCATACAGCTTAATAATAAAATGCTTCTTTTAATTTGTTGTTTAACCTATCCTTACATAGAAACACATCATTTGTGAAATGTTATGGCAAAAACTTAAAAAATAATGAAAATATTATGTACAGGCTTTTTTTTTTTTTTTTTGCGATATGCAGGCCTCTCACTGTTGCAGCCTCTCCCACTGCGGAGCACAGGCTCCAGACACGCAGGTTCTGGACGCACAGGCTCAGCAGCCATGGCTTATGGGCCCAGCTGCTCCGCGGCATGTGGGCTCTTCCCGGACCGGGGCACAAACCCGTCTCCCCTGCATTGACAGACAGACTCTCAACCACTGCGCCACCAGGGAAGCCCCAGGCATTTTTTTTTTTTTTACTGTGATAAAAAACACATGATATGAGAACTACCCTCTTAAAAAAATTTTAAGTGAACTGTACAGTATTAACTATAAGCATAATGTTGTACAGAAGATATCAAGAACTTTTTCAACTTGAATAACTGAACTTTATATCCATTGAACAGCAACTCCCCATAATTAGCTATAGAGAGTAATTTATGTGTTTTTTCCTCAACGTTAGCCAGAATAGTCAGCTATGTGTGGAATGTTGACACTTGCTTCTTGGTCACATGTTCTGAAGAGCTGTTTAGGACTTGTCCTAAACAAAATAAAATAAAACAAAACAAAATAAAATAAAACAAAACAAAATAAAATTTTCCATAGAAGGTAGTTATCACTATTATTATTGTTATATCTAGCTCTATGTTAAGTCCAAATGAAAGATATAGAAAGATAGTGAATATCATTTAATAACATACTGTGTACCACAGAATTTATATTGATATTGATTATATAATTTTATTATACTGATATGCATAAAAGTATTGATATTAATAAAAGCTAATGTGTACTGAGTGCAAATAGTGTGCCCATCACCAGGTTAGGTGCTTTTCATGCATTTGCTCATTTAACTTCACAGTCACCCTATGTGGGAAAAAAATATTATTATTCCCATTTTACAGATGAGGTCACTGAACCTCCAGAAGCCTGAGAAACTAGTTTAAAGGCATACTAGTAAGTAGTGGGTCTAAGATCTAACCCAAACCTACTTGATGAAAACCATGCACTGTTTTCTCAGGTATTATAATTGAAATTCAGAGAAATTAACCTCTTAGATCACAAAAGTAGTGAATAACAATTTGAATTTGATTGCAGACTGTACTGTTCCAAATTCTGTGCTATTTGTATTCTATTATTGTTTCCACTTGCAAACTTGCAATATAGATAAGATTAAACATTAACAGCAACTCACATAATCTACTGTAAAAAGTGGAATCTAATAAAAGGGTACAAATGAACTTATTTACAAAACAGAAGTAGAGGCACAGATGTAGAAAACAAATTTATGGTTACCAGTGTGTAAGCAGGGGAGGGATAAATTGGGAGATTGGGATTGACATATACACACTACTGTATATAAAATAGATAACTAATAAAGATCTACTGTATAGCACAGGGAACTCTACTCAATATTCTGTAATGGCCTATATGGGAAAAGACTCTAAAAAAAAGAGTGGACACATGCATATGTATAACTGATTCACTTTGCTATACCCCTGAAACTAACACAGCATTGTAAATCAACTATACTCCAATAAAAAATTTTAAAAGGTGTGGATCAAATTAGCAAACTTTTGTGACCATTGTTACAAATTAAAACTTTTTACTGATTCGTCCAACAAATATTTTTTGAGCATGTATTCCATGACAGATCCATTTCTTACAACTTGGAAAATAGTTTCCATAGTTGGAATAGTTTCCAACTATTTCCAAACTAATAGTTTCCATTCTAATGGGAAAGACAGATTTTGAACAAATAATCATTTAATGTCAGAGAATGATCCATGCTGTGAAGAAAAATAAAGGAGAGTAAGGCACTGGGGATGACTATGATGGGGTGGCTGTTTTAGGAAGCAGGTTTGGGAAGGATTTTGAAACTGTAAAATCTGAGCAGAGACCTAAAAGAAATGAGGAAGAGAGTCTTTAGGGAGAGGAAATGCAAGGATAAACCCCTAGGCAAGCTCGGTGTTTGCTAGACAGACCCTAAAGTGACCCTCAATGATTTCCCACCTCCTGCTGTCCACGGTTTTGTGTAATCCCCTCCTGTTGAGTGTATGTAGGACCTGTGACTTGCTTCCAGTGAATGAATATGGCAAAGATGATGGGATGTCCCTAACTAAGCTACTTTTTATGACATTGACTACCAATATTTACATACTGTTTTATGGCTCCATTTTAGCAGACTGTAGTGAGAGACTCCCCCTTGTTGGCTTTGTAGAAGAAAGCTTCTATGTTGTAGCTGTGTATATAGAGGGCCATTTAGTAGAGAACTTTGGAGTACCTTTAAGGAGCTGCTGGTCTTGGTTCTACAACCTCACAGACCAGAAGTCTGACAATAACCACGTGAGTTTGGAAGAAGACTCCATATTCTAGATGAGAACCTGATTACAGCCTTGTGAAACCTTAAGCAGAGGATCTAGATAAGCCATGTCTGGACTCCTGACTCATGGAAACTGTGAGATAATAAATATGTGTTGTTTTAAGCTGTTAAAACTAGTGGTAGTCTGTTATATAATAATAGAAAACTAGTGCAGTGTGTTATAGAGAGAACATGATGTGAGATTTGTTGGAAAGAAGGCAGCAATGGGGAGAGCAGGAGAGAGGGAGATGGCCAGGGGTCAGATTTTGAGAGCACTGTGCTAATCAAAGTGTAGCGCACTGACCACTCCCATCTCTGAACTACCAGTCCTCCATGACAATAAAATTGAAAGCAAGTGTTTAGAGACATTTATAGCAAATTGACATTGCACAACATTTAAGCAGTGATCAGTGGACTCACTTTATTGAGCATAATATGTTCAAATACAGGTGTCATTGAGTTTACATGGTCAGTCCTATGTTAGAAGAGATTTTCACCGGTACTGATCTGCAAAAAATTAGTGGAAAGAACCAGTCCTTCTCCACAGGTAGAGTTTAAAGAACTGAACTGTGTCTTTGCAGACTATGATAAGGATTTTGGGTTTTATTTTAATACTTTTGGGAAAGCTGGATTTTGGGTTTTATTTTAATACCTTTGGGAAAGCTGGAGCGTTTTGAGCAGAGTAAGGATCTGATCTAATTTATGTCATTGTTTTAATACTTTCAGTTCTTGCAACTTTTCTAGAGAGGCCAGTGAGGCGACTACAGTAATCTATTAGGTAAAACAAAAGATGGTAACTTAGACCGTGGATATAGTGGGGAGTGGTTGAGATATATTTGAACACAGACCCAATGAGTATTGCTGATAGACTAAATGTGAGGTGTGAGTGAAAGAGAGGAGAAAAAGACAGAAAACTAAATTCAGTAAGGATGTATACACAGAATCACAGGAAAACCCTCTTTCTTCCATAATATGTGTGCATAATATTGAGGTAGAAGAGAGTTATTTCCCATTTGTCATGTTTTATGGGATTTAGTAACTTTCTGTCTCACTTTTTAGGAGAGAGACTGTGGTAGGCAATATTGTAAGGTGGTCCCAAGATTTCTTGCTCTTTGGTGTACCTACTCTGTACAATCTCTGAGACTAGAAATATAATGGACTTCACTTTCACTCTTGTGATTAGGTAACGTTATGGCAGTGTTGACTATAAGAAAGGGAGGTATTCTGGGTGGATATCAGAGGGATGCAGGAACCAACTGAAGGAACTCCTAATGACTGAATTTGAAACCATTTGAGTAAATAAGTAGATAAATATTGGATTATAACCCTAAGTATAAAATAAATATCCATGAGTTCATACTGATGTAAATAAAGGTCTAAACAAATAAATAAATGTGGGAGAAGAGCTAAACATCCTGTGCATAAAGTTTCCAAATAACATGTCAATATTCTACATTTAAGGAGTTAGAGTATAATTCTTCACCCTTTAAGTGTACAGTGCACGTTGTGACTTAGTTCCAAAGAGTACAGTATGGAAAGAGGGGAAGAACATAGTAACTTTACTGACAATAACTACTTCAAACAAGGTGACCAAAGTTAACATCAATAGTGGTAAGTCATATTGATAGCATGTGCCCTTGAGATAATATGATGAGAATGGCAATTTACCCCTGTGGTCTTCTACCTATAAACACATTACCTCAGTTGAATCATGAGGAAGACATTAGTCCAATCCCTGTTGAGGGACATTATTCAAAATACCTGACTAGGAATCCTCAAAATTGCCAAGGGCATTACAAACATGGAAATCTGAGAAGTTTTTCAGCCAAGAGGAAACTTAGATTGAATGTAGTGTGAGATACCAGATAGGATTCTAGAATAGAAAAAAGACATTAGCCCTCGGAGGAAGATGGCGAAAGAGTAAGACGCGGAGATCACCTTCCTCCCCACAGATACATCAGAAATTCATCTACACGTGGAACAACTCCTACAGAACACCTACTGAACGCTGACAGAAGACCTCAGACCCCCCAAAAGGCAAGAAACTCCCCACATACCTGGGTAGGGCAAAAGAAAAAAAGAATAAACAGAGACAATAGGATAGGGACGGGACCTGCACCAGTGGGAGGGAGCCGTGAAGGAGGAAAGGTTTCCACACACTACAAGCCCCTTCGCGGGCGGAGACTGCAGGTGGCGGAGGGGGGAAGCTTTGGAGTAGCGGAGGAGAGCACAGCAACAGGGGTGTGGAGGGCAAAGCGGAGAGATTCCGGCACAGAGGATCGGTGCCCTCAGGCACACACCAGCCTGAGAGGCTTGTCTGCTCGGCCGCGGGGCGGGCGGGGCGGGGAGCTGAGGCTCGGGTATCGGCTTTCAGTCGGAGCGCAGGGAGAGGACTGGGGCTGGCGGCAAGAAGAGAGCCTGAAGGGGTTAGTGCACCATGGCTAGCCCGGAGGGAGTCCGGGGAAAGGGTCTGGAGCTGCCGAAGAGGCAAGAAACTTTTTTCCCTTTTGTTTCCCGGTGCGCGAGGAGAGGGCATTAAGAGGGCTGCTTGGGGAAGCGCCGGAGACAGGCGCGAGCCGCGGCTAAAGGCGCGGACCCCGGAGACGGGCGTGGGACGCTGGGGCTGCTGCTGCCGCCGCCGCCGCGGGAACTGTGTGCGAGCGCGGGTCACTGTCCGCCCCGCCTTCCGGGGGGCCTGTGCACCCCGCCACTGCCGGGGTCCCGGGACCCGGGGACGGCTTTCCCGGGAAAGCGCACGGAGCGCCTTGGGCTGCTGCAACATCACGCTGGCCTCTGCCGCTGCAGGCCCGCCCCACACTGTGCGCCCCTCCCTCCCCTCTGCCTGAGTGAGCCAGAGCCCCCGAATCAGCGGCTCCTTTAAACCCGTCCTGTCTGAGCGAAGAACGGACGCCCTCCGGCGACCTACGCGCAGAGGCGAGGCCAGGTCCAAGGCTGAGACCCAGGAGCTGTGAGAGCAGAGAAGAGACAGGAAAATATCTCTGTGCAGGCTCGGAGGCAGCGGATTAAAGCTCCACGGTCCATTTGATGTGCCCTGCGTCTGTGGAGTGCATAAATGGACAGCGAATCATCCCAAATTGAGGAAGTGGACTTTGAGGACAAGATTTAAGACTTTCCCCCCTTTTCTTCTTTTTACAACGAATTATCCCAAATTAAGGAGGTGGACTTAGAGAGCAAGATTTCAGACTTCTCGCCCTTTTCCTCTTTTTACAATGAATTATCCCAAATTGAGAAGGTGGACTTGGAGAGCAAGATTTTTGATTTTTCCCCCTGCTCTCTTTTTGTGAATGTGTATGTGTAATCTTCTGTGTAAGATTCTCTCTGTATAGCTTTGCTTCCACCATATGTCCCAGGGTTCTATCTGTCCGTTTTTTTTTTTCAATAATTACTTTTAAATTTTAATAACGCTACTATATTTCATACTTTATTCTATTTTACTTTACCTGCTCTTTCTTTTTTTCCTACCTTCCCTTCCTCCCTCCCTCCCTCCGCTCCTCCTTTCCTTCTTTCTTTTTCTTTCCTCCCTCCCTCCCTCCCACTCTTCTTCTTTCCACTTTCTTTTACTTTCCTTCCTCCCTCCCTCCCTCCTGTCTTTCTTTCTTTCTTTCCTTCCTCCCTCCCTTCTTCCATTCACTCTTGCTTTTGCTTTCATTCCTCCCTCCTTTATTTCTTTCTTTCTTTCCATCCTTCCTTCCTCCATCCCTCCTTTCTTTCTTTCTTCCTTCCTTCCTTCCTTTCTTCCCTTCTTCCTTTCTTTCCCTGTCTCTTTCTTTCTTCTACTAATTCTTTCTTTCTACTTTTTCTCGCTGTTATTCTGAGCCGGGTGGAAGAAAGGCTCTTGGTGCTGCAGCCAGGAGCCAGTGCTGTGCCTCTGAAGTTGGAGAGCCAACTTTAGGACACGGGTCCACAAGAGACCTCCCAGCTCCACATAATATCAAGCAGCAAAAATCTCCCAGAGATCTCCATCTCAACACCAGCACCCAGCTTCAGTCAACGACCAGCAAGCTATAGTGCTGGTCACCCTATGCCAAGCAACTAGCAAGGCAGGAACACAACCCCACCCATTAGCAGAGAGGTTACCTAAAAACATAATAAGGCCACAGGTACCCCAAAACACACCACCAGACGTGGACCTGTCCACCAGAAAGACAAGATCGAGACTCAACCACCAGAACACAGGCATTAGTCCCCCCCCACCAGGAAGCCTACACAACCTACTGAAACAACCTTGGCCACTGAGGTCAGACACCAAAAACAATGGGAACTACGAATCTGCAGCCTGCAAAAAGGAGACCCCAAACACAGTAACATAAGCAAAATGAGAAGACAGAAAAACACACAGCAGGTGAAGGAGCAAGATAAATACCTACCAGACCTAACAAATGAAGAGGTAATAGGCAGTCTACCTGGAAAAGAGTTCAGAATAATGATAGTAAAGCTGATCCAAGATTCTATTTCCAAGATCCAAAATCTTGGAAATAGAGTAGACAAAATGCAAGAAACAGTTAACAAGGACCTAGAAGTACTAAAGATGAATCAAGCATCAATTAAAAACACAATAAATGAAATGAAAAATACTCTAGATGGGATCAATAGCAGAATAACTGAGGCAGAAGAACAAATAAGTGAGGTGGAAGATAAAATAGTAGAAATGACTGATGCAGAGCAAAATAAAGAAAAAAGAATGAAAAGAACAGAGGACAGTCTCAGAGACCTCTGGGACAATATTAAACACACCAACATTCGAATTATACGGGTTCCAGAAGAAGAAGAGAAAAAGAAAGGGACTGAGAAAATATTTGAAGAGATTATAGTTGAAAACTTCCCTAATATGGGAAAGGAAATAGTTAATCAAGTCCAGGAGGCACAGAGAGTCCCATACAGAATAAATCCAAGGAGAAAAACGCCAAGACACATATTAATCAAACTTTCAAAAATTAAACACAAAGAAATCATACTAAAAGCAGCAAGGGAAAAAAAACAAATAACACACAAGGGAATCCCCATCAGGTTTACAGTTGATCTCTCAGCAGAAACTCTACAAGCCAGAAGGGAGTGGCAGGACATAATTAAAGTGATGAAGGAGAGAAACCTGCAACCAAGATTATTCTACCCAGCAAGGATCTCATTCAGATTTGATGGAGAAATTAAAACCTTTACAAACAAGCAAAAGCTGAGAGAGTTCAGCACCACCAAACCATCTTTACAACAAATGCTAAAGGAACTTCTCTAGGCAAGAAACACAACAGAAGGAATATACCTACAATAACGAACCCAAAGCAATTAAGGAAATGGGAATAGGAACATACATATCAATAATTACCTTAATTGTAAATGGACTAAATGCTCCCACCAAAAGACACAGATTGGCTGAATGGATACAAAATCAAGACCCATATATATGCTGTCTACAAGAGACCCACTTCAGACCTAGAGACACATACAGATTGAAAGTAAGGGGATGGAAAAAGATATTCCATGCAAATGGAAATCAAAAGAAAACTGGAGTAGCAATTCTTATATCAGACAAAATAGACTTTAAAATAAAGACTATTAGAAGAGACAAAGAAGGACACTACGTAATGATAAAGGGATCGATCCAAGAAGAAGATATAACAATTGTAAATATTTATGCACCCAACATAGGAGCACCTCAATACATAAGGCAAATACTAAAAGCCATAAAAGGGGAAATCGACAGTAACACACTCATAGTAGGGGACTTTAACACCCCACTTTCACCAATGGACAGATCATCCAAAATGAAAATAAATAAGGAAACACAAGCTTTAAATGATACATTAAACAAGATGGACTTATTTGATATTTATAGGACATTCCATCCAAAAACAACAGAATACACATTTTTCTCAAGTGCTCATGGAACATTCTCCAAGATAGATGATATCTTGGGTCACAAATCAAGCCTTGGTAAATTTAAGAAAATTGAAATTGTATCAAGTATCTTTTCTGACCACAATGCTATGAGACTAGATATCAATTACAGGAAAAGATCTGTAAAAAATACAAACACATGGAGGCTAAACAATACACTACTCAATAACGAAGTGATCATTGAAGAAATCAAAGAGGAAATTAAAAAATACCTAGAAACAAATGACAATGGAGACACGACGAGCCAAAACCTATGGGACACAGCAAAAGCAGTTCTAAGGGGGAAGTTTATAGCAATACAATCCCACCTTAAGAAACAGGAAACATCTCGAGTAAACAACCTGACCCTGCACCTAAAGCAATTAGAGAAAGAAGAACAAAAACATCCCAAAGTTAGCAGAAGGAAAGAAATCATAAAGATCAGATCAGAAATAAATGAAAAAGAAATGAAGGAAACAATAGCAAAGATCAACCAAACTAAAAGCTGGTTCTTTGAGAAGTTAAACAACATTGACAAACCATTAGCCAGACTCATCAAGAAAAGAAGGGAGAAGACTCAAATCAATCGAATTAGAAATGAAAAAGGAGAAGTAACAACTAACACTGCAGAAATACAAAAGATCATGAGAGATTACTATAAGCAACTCTATGCCAATAAAATGGACAACCTGGAAGAAATGGACAAATTCTTAGAAATGCACAACCTGCCAAGACTGAATCAGGAAGAAATAGAAAATATGAATAGACCAATCACAAGCACTGAAATTGAAACTGTGATTAAAAATCTTCCAACAAACAAAAGCCCAGATGGCTTCACAGGCGGATTCTATCAAACATTTACAGAAGAGCTAACACCCATCCTTCTCAAACTCTTCCAAACAATTTCAGAGGAAGGAACACTCCCAAACTCATTCTACGAGGCCACCATCACCTTGATACCAAAACCAGGCAAGGATGTCACAAAGAAAGAAAACTACAGGCCAATATCACTGATGAACATAGATGCAAAAATCCTCAACAAAATACTAGCAAACAGAATCCAACAGCACATTAAAAGGATCATACACCATGATCAAGTGGGGTTTATTCCAGGAATGCAAGGATTCTTCAATATACACAAATCAATTGACGTGATACACCATATTAACAAGTTGAAGGAGAAAAACCATATGATCATCTCAATAGATGCAGAGAAAGCTTTCGACAAAATTCAACACCCATTTATGATAAAAACTCTGCAGAAAGTAGACATAGAGGGAACGTTCCTCAACATAATAAAGGCCATATATGACAAACCCACAGCCAACATTGTCCTCAATGGTGAAAAACTGAAACCATTTCCACTAAGATCAGGAACAAGACAAGGCTGCCCACTCTCACCACTCTTATTCAACCTAGTTTTGGAAGTTTTAGCCACAGCAATCAGACAAGAAAAGGAAATAAAAGGAATGCAAATTTGAAAAGAAGATGTAAAGCTGTCACTGTTTGCAGATGACATGATACTATACATAGAGAATCCTAAAGATGCTACCAGAAAACTACTAGAGCTAATCAATGAATTTGGTAAAGTAGCAGGATACAAAATGAATGCACAGAAATCTCTGGCATTCCTGTACACTAATGATGAAAAATCTGAAAATGAAATCAAGAAAACACTCCCATTTACCATTGCAACAAAAAGAATAAAATATCTAGGACTAAACCTACCTAAGGAGACAAAAGAACTGTATGCAGAAAATTATAAGACACTGATGAAAGAAATTAAAGATGATACAAATAGATGGAGAGATATACCATGCTCCTGGATTGGAAGAATCAATATTGTGAAAATGACTCTACTACCCAAAGCAATCTACAGATTCAGTGCAATCCCTATAGGAATACCACTGGCATTTTTCACAGAACTAGAACAAAAAATTTCAAAATTTGTTTGGAAAAACAAAAGACCCCGAATAGCCAAAGCAATCTTGAGAACGAAAAACGGAGCTGGCGGAATCAGGCTCCCTGACTTCAGACTATACTACAAAGCTACAGTAATCAAGACAGTTTGGTACTGGCACAAAAACAGAAAGATAGATCAATGGAACAGGATAGAAAGACCAGAGATAAACCCACGCACATATGGTCAACTTATCTTTGATAAAGGAGGCAGGAATGTACAGTGGAGAAAGGACAGACACTTCAGTAATTGGTGCTTGGAAAACTGGACAGGGACATGTAAAAGTATGAGATTAGATCATTCCCTAACACCATACACAAAAATAAGCTCAAAATGGATTAAAGACCTAAATGTAAGGCCAGAAACTATCAAACTCTTAGAGGAAAACATAGGCAGAACACTCTAAGACATAAATCACAGCAAGATCCTTTTGGACCCACCTCCTAGAGAAATGGAAATAAAAACAAAGATAAACAAATGGGACCTAATGAAACTTCAAAGCTTTTGCACAGCAAAGGAAACCATAAACAAGACCAAAAGACAACCCTCAGAATGGGAGAAAATATTTGCAAATGAAGCAACTGACAAAGGATTAATCTCCAAAATTTATAAACAGCTCATGCAGCTCAATAGCAAAAAACCAAACAACCCAATCCAAAAATGGGCAGAAGACATAAATAGGCATTTCTCCAAGGTAGATATACAGACTGCCAACAAACACATGAAAGAATGCTCAACCTCATTAACCATTAGAGAAATGCAAATCAAAACTACAATGAGATATCATCTCACACCAGTCAGAATGGCCATCATCAAGAAATCTAGAAACAATAAATGCTGGAGAGGGTGTGGAGAAAAGGGAACACTCTTGCACTGCTGGTGGGAATGTGAATTGGTAGAGCCACTATGGAGAACAGTATGGAGGTTCCTTAAAAAACTAAAAATAGAAATACCATATGACCCAGCAATCCCACTACTAGGCATATACCCTGAGAAAACCATAATTCAAAAAGAGACGTGTACCAAAATGTTCATTGCAGCTCTATTCACAATTGCCCGGAGCTGGAAACAACCTAAGTGTCCATCATCGGATGAATGGATAAAGAAGATGTGGCACATATGTACAATGGAATATTACTCAGCCATAAAAAGAAACGAAACTGAGCTATTTGTAATGAGGTGGATAGACCTAGATTCTGTCATACAGAGTGAAGTAAGTCAGAAAGAGAAAGACAAATACCGTATGCTAACACATATGTATGGAATTAAAAAAAAATGTCATGAAGAACCTAGGGGTAAAACGGGAATAAAGACACAGACCTACTTGAGAATGGACTTGAGGATATGGGGAGGGGGAAGGGTAAGCTGTGACAAAGCGAAAGAGAGGCATGGACATATATACAGTACCAAATGTAAGGTAGATAGATAGTGGGAAGCAGCCGCAGAGCACAGGGAGATCAGCTCGGTGCTTTGTGACCGCTTGGAGGGGTGGGATGGGGAGGGTGGGAGGGAGGGAGATGCATGAGGGAAGGGATGTGGGAACAGATGTATATGTATGACTGATTCACTCTGTTATAAAGCAGAAACTAATAAAAAAATATAAATAAAAAAAAGAAAAAATACATTAGAGAAATTCAGAAGAATCTGATGAAATATGGAGGTTAATTAATAACAAAACATGAACTTTATTAATTATGACAAATATACCATATTACTCTAATATATTAATAATTAGGAATCAGGAGTGTGGGGTATATTGGAATTCCTTATCTGCACAGTAACTCTAAAAATGTAAAACTGTTCTTGAATAAAAAGTTTATTTAGGGCTTCCCTGGTGGCGCAGTGGTTGAGAGTCCACCTGCCGATTCAGGGGACACGGGTTCATGCCCCGGTCCGGGAGGATCCCACATGCCATGGAGTGGCTGGGCCCGTGAGCCATGGCCGCTGAGCCTGCGCGTCCGGAGCCTGTGCTCTGCAACAGGAGAGGCCGCAACAGCGAGAGACCGGCGTACTGCAAAAAAAAAAAAAAAAAAAAAAAAAAAAAAAAAAAAAAGTTTGTTTAAAATCTAGGTCTAAATGTCAGAGAAAGATAAATCAGAGATTCAAAGCACAAGACGTATTTGATGGATCCTTGTTGACTTGAAAGTGGAGGGGCCATGAGGCAAGGAATGAAGGTGACCTCTAGGGACTGAGGATATCCCCTAGCTGACAGCCTGCAAGAGAACCAAGACCTCAGCCCTTTAGCCACAAGGAAATGAATTCTTCCAACAACAAGAAAGAACCTGGAAGTCTATTTTTTCCCCAGAGCCTCCAGATAAGAATTCAGTCTGTCCAACATCTTGAGTTCAGCCTGATGACTCTGAGTAGGACTGACATACCTAATTTTTAGTTAATAAACAGGTGTTTTAAACCTCTAAGTCTGTGGTAATTTTTTTTATTCAGCAATAAAAAGCTAATACAGTGATGAAATGAGAAACATACCCGTTTTCTTTCTACCCACACCTACCATATGTGTATTTCTTGCATTGGTGAGTGTAAGAAAAGCAAGCAGGTAAGCCTGATTTAGCTCATTACTCAATCTTTTGGGCCAGTCTCCCTCCAAGAGGGCAAATTCTGGTCATCTCTGCCTGGTATGATGAACTTACCAGGGTTGGGTCTGTCCCTGCAAGGTTATAGCTACAGTTGTAGCGATTAAGTTAGAATAAGGGAGAGAGAAACTTTGAATACATGACAGCAGTTACAAGCCATGTTTTTGCTCCATGTCTACTTTTTAGTAATAAGGTTGATACTTTAACCAGAATCTTGATGGCTCCCATATCTGAATTCTCAATTGTTTCTGAGTTAGAGAGGGCAAGACAGGGTTGTTTATTGAAGTGTTGATTTGGGGCAGTCAAAAACAAAGAAAATACTCTTAAAAAAAAAAATATCTGGGCTTCCCTGGTGGTGCAGTGGTTGAGAGTCTGCTTGCCGATGCAGGGGATGCGGGTTCGTGCCCCAGTCCGGGAAGATCCCACATGTCGTGGAGTGGCTGGGCCTGTGAGCCATGACCGCTGAGCCTGCACATCCAGAGCCTGTGCTCCCCAACGGGAGAGGCCACAGCAGTGAGAGGCCCGATCTTATTCTTATTATAACTATCAGGGACAATGGAGTCAGGTTATTGAGAACTATGTGTACCAGCATGAAGCATTTTGACTTTAATGAAACAGAACTTTTTCTTGGACAAGGGTGTGACACACTGAGAGTGAGTTTTCAAACCGAGTAGTTTTACAGTGCTATGCAGCCCAGGGACAGGGTGGTGGTAGGGATGGAGTGTGTGGAAACAATTATGCCTATGCAAATATTACAGAAATTGACTTACCTTTGAGCTTCATATAAAAACGGATCTTGGTGCAAACTCAGACTTGCTTAATAGACAAGAGGAAAGAATGGTATGAAACATAAAACTGACTCCTTAAAAGTTTGAGACAGGCATATGTGCTTATAAAAGTTGAATTTTTGCCAACTAGCTTGTAAAAAGTAAAATGTCATCTCACTACTCTTAGCACTTGCAGCTGTATTTTCATTTCCATTTGTGGGGAAATGATTTTCGAAGAATTTTTCATAATAGTTAAATTTGGCAAAATACAATATCTAAGTGTCATTTAGAGGCCTCAATTTATTAAATATGGTGGTCATATAATCCTTCAAAAAGGTACATTTGTCTTGAATATCTGGCTCTTCTCATCTGAAGTGTGAAAGTTGGCCTATTATATTAAACAAAGTGAAATTTTAATCATTCTAAGCCATGAAGCTCCTTTGGTGAAATTTTGGACTCTGACACTTAAAAGCTAAAAAGGAAAATACTACTGTAACTTTGCTCTCTTATAAAATTAAAACATTTTAGATGCCATTCCAGTCATGGATATCCCTCTAGGGCCATGGTCTCTCAGATGTGCCACAGAATTGCAAACACAAATCTAATTGGTATCAGCAGTCAAATTCCAGATCCAGTTTAGATGATGGGTGGAAGTTAGATGATAGGCCAGGGAAACCAAAGCATTTCCCAGTCCCAGCTAAACCCCACAGAATGACGCCTACAGATTCCATGGATTTCCCCATGCCCTGTCCCTGAGGTACACTGGTGTATTACTGTATCCTTGATTCTCTTTTACCATGAGCATCAGATTTCCAAAATGTTCTCAGGGATGCAGCAGCAGCTAATTTTTATCTAACATGTAACCTCTAGACAATATAAGATAGTGGTTAAATGGGTGAAAAATAGCATTATATTTCTAAATTTCAAATCCTGCTTCCACTATGTAATGTCTCTGACCTTAAAATATATTCATTTGAGGGCTTCCCTGGTGGCGCAGTGGTTGAGAGTCTGCCGGCCAATGCAGGGGACATGGGTTCATGCCCCGGTCCAGGAAGATCCCATATGCCGCAGAGTGGCTGGGTCCGTGAGCCATGGCCGCTGAACCTGCATGTCCGCAGCCTGTGCTCCCCAACGGGAGAGGCCACAACAGTGAGAGGCCCACGTACCGCAACAACAACAACAACAAAAAAGAAAAGAAATTAAAAAAAAAAAAAAATATATATATATATATATATATATATATATATTCATTTGATTCTGGAGGTCTCAGTTTCCTCACGTGTTGATTGGGGTAAGTAAAATAGAGCTAATAGCACAATATCTTCTGCCTCAACAAGTTGTTCTTGGGAATTTAACACATAACAGGTTAATCTATGTATTAGTAAGAGAAACAGAGAAATAGAATCAATGGAATGTGTACATGGAGAAAAATATTTATTATAAGATATTTGGTCACATGATTATGGAGGCTAATACATCCCAAGATCTGCAGGGTGAATCAGAGAGCTAAAGACCTGAGAGCCAGTGGTTTAGTTCCATTGGAGTATGAAGGCCTGAGAACCAGGGAGTGGATGGTGTAGTTCCCATCCGAAGGTCAGTAGGCTTGAGACCCAGGAATAGCTGATATTTCAGTTTGAGTCCAAAGGTAGGAATAGACACTAATGCCCCGGTTTTCCAAGATCACACGGTTACTGTGTCTCAGAGCTAGAATTCAGAATTCAGAACTTTCTGGCTACAAAACCCATGTTCTTCCAATGAAATCACATTGCCAGTCTTTATTTTAAATAGAGAGCAAACTGAGAAGGCAAAAACCAGAGCCCACAAAACTCCCTCTCAGTCCTATAGGTCCCAGCGCAGCTCTTTGCCAGTGTACACGTTTATATATAACCATGTGTGAAACATCTATGCCGTTTTTCTGAGAAGTTGAGTAGGTGGCATGTATTTCAATAGCTCATCTCTACCAAATGAGAGCTATAATATATATTTAAATATGATGTCAGTCTTTCTAAATATAATTTTCAACTGTGCTGGGAAAAATATAAACTGCAGCACTGTAATAATCAACACATAAATAGCTCCCACATCTTTGCCATGCAAATTTGGATGATATTATGGAAGAAGGCTATCAAAAGGGGCCTTCTGTTACCACGGTTTCTGTTCACCAGTGAGCAGCTGGGATTGGTGACATTTTTAGTTAAAGCCAGTTTGGAAAGACTTTTATTCCATGGAGATAAGCTAAAGCCTCAAAATAAAACAATTCCAAACTGCCAATGTTTGATTGGTTTGAAGTTAAAACGGTGGTATTAAATGCCTGGTTTTCTCACAGTTATACAGAAAAAATACACAGTTTTTCATTGCCCTTTGACTGTTGACAAATTGAACCTCCAGTTCTTTCTGTTGTGGACATTTCTTCCACCTGGCAGGATTCAGGACATCCAAACCCTCATCTCTGAGGCTGGCAATGGTGTCTCATACAGGCTGAACACCCATCAAGCCTCCCGGACAGACAGTCCCTCCTCAGGATGCACCAAGCACCACGACCCCGGGAAGAGGTAGATACACCAGTGACCTCATCCCTATCAAAAGTCCATTGGGGTTCCTTTTGAAAACAATGTGGAGGAATTCTGACACATTCCTGTCTCAGCTGTTCAAGGGCACAGCACTCTGGTGGAATTGTTACGTTGGGGATGTTGCTAATTCTAGCTAAAGATGGGTAGGTATTTATATGGCAGAGGTCACAGACCAAATAGGTAGTTCTTGGCTATCTCTGACCCTGAAGCAGATTTTTATGGGGAGTAGCACAGTGTTATATTTTTTTTTCTAACTTGGATACTTCTGGATGAGTCAGATAATTCACATTGCTCCAGACTCTACATCCCCTATTGTTTTATATCCAGTCAGGCTCATACCGTATGTTACTTGCCTGGCTCTTTCAAGTATTTGAGTTTGGGTCTCTCTTATATGGAACTTTTGCTATTGAACAACACTGCAAATAAGGTATTAATCAAAGACTATGTAAACTAAAGTGATCAGACCACAACATGAATGAGCCCAAACTAGCCTTTTAGAGCAGTCACATGTAGGAGACCTGAGGGTCACTGACCAAAAGCCTACAAATGACTGGACATGTAAGTGAAACCATTGGAGACCATTTAGTGCCAGACGTCAGCTGACTGCTGAGATCAGTTGAGTTAACTCATAACAGAAGAGCTACTTTTCGGACCCACAAGATTCTAAGGCATAAGAGATGCTTGCTGTTTCAAGTCATTAATTTTGGGGGTGGTGTTTTATGCAGCAAAAGTTAAATGACACATGCAAAATGTGATTAAAAACAACTAACTTGCAGTATTACTTTGGGATTACAAATAATATGTATAGGTGACTGACCCAGAGAAAACTCCCCATAAATGATATCTCTACTATTTATTAGTTATCAAATTAAATGTGTTCCTAAATCCCTTAATTTTAACACAAACTGAGTTCCGCTTTTATTTTCCTGTTTTTGAAAATCGATCTTGACTTCTGATAGCTCTTGATTCTGATGACTTGGTTTTAACGTTCCTCAAAATGACAGTACAACACCCCCTCACCCCAACCCTTCTTTGATAAATTCATCTCCATCATACAAGCTTAGAGAAAAAGCCTCAAATCACACTCTTAACTTTCTGGAAATAAAATTAACAACAAATGACAAAGTTAAGCAGCAATGATTCTTGTCAAGTCAGACACTGAAACTCCCTTTGGAGTGTTGAGACCCAATAAATTAATTCATTGTAGTTAAAGAAACCCTTGGAAAGTGTCTATTTTATTCAAGCCATGCATGTATGTTTCTGTGCATGAAGGTGAATGAATACACATAGTCCTTACGCACCGCGTTGTTAGAAGTTACTGAAGAGGTTTATGCAAACATGGCTATCCTGTAAAACAAACTACCTAAGATGCTCTAACAGGGCATACAAATAATGTCACAGCAAGAAAAAGTGTTGGCAATTAAGACCAAGGTAAGAAACCTTACCATGCTGAAGACTGGATTGAGCAGGTTTCTCAAGTACATTGAGCAAGATTTTTTAGATTCATCTTTTTAAAAAAGACCTAAATCAAAATGGCTCAAAAAACAAACAAAAAATGGAGCATAAAACAAAGCCAGTGTTTCACATGTCTGAAGAATCTAGGGTAGCTTTGACTTCAAAGAATAGCCAGATCCACAGACTCAGACAGTATCAGGACTCCCTACCTCTCAGCTCTCTTCTCTGTTTGCTCTTTGTAGGCCTCATACATTTTCAGGTAGAATGGCTTCCAGCAACAGACTGAATCCCACCTCCAAGTCTGTAACAAAGTAATTCTTTCTTAAAAAAATTCAGATAAAAGTCCTAGGTCCGACTCTCACTAGCCCCAGTGGGGTCATATATTTATCCACGAGCCAGTTACTAAAAATGAGAATGGGGTCAGTCCATCCAGGCCCTGGAGTCAGAGAATGGGAGTGGGGAGGATGAACTCACCAGAAGAAGAAGAGGGGAGTGTAGGCCCTCAACTTTTAAAGCAGTAAATATTCATCTTGGTACACTAGGGTTTTCACTTTTGGTCAGCAACTGGATGGTTGAGTTAGGTCAAAAGAGCTGGTAGGAACAATTTCCTTGATAGTTCAATGGTTTGAGAATTTCAATTAGAAATTAATATATCTGAATTGTTTTACTGTCTTTATATCCAATCTCATCCAAAAAACTGAGGCAGCCATTTTGATGTGTTTGATTATGTTTCAGAGAGGAAAAAGCAGATTTGAAGGACCATTGTAGTATCATTATATTGTAATCCTGTGCATTATATATCAATAGTGCATTTCTCTCATTTCCCCAAAGACATGACAATCTCTGGAGTTTTAACAACTCAGTGGTTACACCTACTCAGTTATGTATTTGGCTCACTAGCAGAATGAAGTAACCAGATGCCCGGTACAGACTTGCTTGAAGTAGAACAAATATGAGTGAACCCATCCAACAACATGCCTCAGGGGGAAAAATATATGTACTTTTCATTGCTAATTTCTTCCCTGTTAATAAGCTACCTCTTCTAAAAAGAATTGCATACATAATTTGTTTAAATTGGGGGTCAGTGCACAAATTTCAAGATAGCTTCATGCTGTAGAGCCACTGAGTCAGAGGCTTGGAGATTTCATCAACAGGATGCTGTAAACGTGACATGCTGTGCACCGGCTGCACAGCAGGCAGCAACAGCACTCACTGTGAACAGTGGAGATGTGTCTGAGCTAATGGCCCATGTGGCACAGAGGGCGAATCCCTGAAATGGGAGTGCTCTCTCCCCCGAACCCTACACGACCGACATTCTGTGATACATCTGTGCATAGGCTTGTCAGAATGACACGCCTCTGTCGTGGTTAAGAGTTATCTCCCAGAATACTCTCTGTCTCCCTCATTGTACTTTATCCTCTCCTTTTGACATGATTTCTGCTCATTACTGCTCTCTCCAGAGTGACAAATCGAAATGATTTTTGAATAAAACTAAAGACCCCTCCACTTTCATTATCATTCAGTCTGGAAATTTCAGAAGTAAATTTGACCCTGTTTTTTCCTCTCATTTGCAAGCCTGGCCTCTTAAAATTGTTTCTTCCACTTCATTCCCGCTGTTTCCACCATAGTGCTGGCATATATCAACACATTCCTGAATAACAGGCAATTGTAGTGGCTTCCTAATTGGTTTGCCAGGCCTCTACCCTTGCTACCCTTCCCCAATTCTAATTTTTTTTATTATTTATTTTTAAGTTTATTTATTTTTTGTTAGATTATTTTAATGTTCATATTTATTTAATTTATTTTTTTAATTTTTAATTTTTCTAAACTTTTTATTTTATATTGGAATATAGTTGATTAACAATGTTGTGGTATTTTCCAGTGTACAGCAAAGTGATTCATACATATATCTATTCTTTTTCAAATTCTTTTCCCATTTAGGTTTATACATAATATTGAGCACAGTTCCCTGTGCTATACATCAGGGTCCCCAACCCCGGGCCTTGGACTGGTACTGGTCCACAGCCTGTTAGGAACCGGGCCACACAGCAGGAGGTGGGCAGTGGGGGAGCGAGTGAAGCCTCATCTGCTGCTCCCCATTCCTCCTCATCGTTCTCATTACTGCCTGAATCATCCCCGCCCCTGGTCTGTGGAAAATTGTCTTCCGCAAAACCAGTCCCTGGTGCCAAAAAGGTTAGGGACCACTGCTATACAGTAGGTCCTTGTTAGTTATCCATTTTAAATATAGCAGTGTGTACATGTCAATTCCAAATTCCCTAACTATCCCTTCCCCTCACCCTTCTCCCCTGGTAACCATAAATTCATTCTCTAAGTCTGTGAGTCTGTTTCTGTCTTGTAAATAAGTTCATTTGTAACATTTCTTTTTAGATTCCACATATAAGTGATATCATACAATATTTCTCTTTCTCTGTCTGATGTACTTCACTCAGTATGATAATCTCTAGGTTCATCCATGTTGCTGCAAATGACACTATTTCATTCTTTTTAATCGCTGAGTAATATTCCATTGCATATATGCACCACATCTTCTTTATTCATTCCTCTGTCAATGGACATTTAGGTTGCTTCCATGTCTTGGTTATTATAAACAGTGCTGCAATGAACACTGGGGTGCATGTGTCCTTTTGGACCATGTTTTTCTCTGGATATATGCCCAGGAGTGGGATTGCAGAATCATAGGGTAGCTCTATTTTTAGTTTTTTAAGGAACCTCCATACTGTTCTCCATAGTGGTTTTACCAATTTACATTCCCACCGACAGTGTAGGAGGGTTCCCTTCTCTCCACACCCTCTGCAGCATTTATTTTTGTGGATTTTTTTATGATAGACATTTTGACTGGTGTGAGTTCTCACTGTAGTTTTGATTTGCATTTGCATTTCTCTAATAATTAGCAATGTTGAACATCTTTTTGTGTGCCTTTGGCCATCTGTATGTCTTATTTGGAGAAATGTCTATTTAAGTTTTCTGCCCATTTTTTGATTGGGTTGTTTGTTTTGATGATATTAAGCCACATGAGCTGTTTGTAAATTTTGGAGACTAATCCTTTCAGACATAATTTGCAATATTTTCTCCCAATCTGTGGGTTGTCTTTTTGTTTTCTTATGGCCCTTCCCCAATTCTAGAATACATCTTTCAAAACATTACTTTCCTCTTGTCAACATTGTCTTTGGAAATTTTCCGGTGTATTCTACCATGCTCAACTAAGTTGACTTTGACCAACATTTGCTATACTTAGTGGTCAAGACAGTGAGGACAGAATATCCACAGATTAAATTAAAATAAGACTTTCAAAATAGGAGGATCAAAATATATTGTATTCATCAAAATTAATTCAGTATTTAGTCAAATAAATATTTTTAAATTGTCAAAAAATAATAGCCTTTAATAGATTTCATAGTTTTATTTTTATGATCCCACTAATTATTTTAAATTTTATAGAAATTCTTTTTGTAGGGGTCATAGTTTCCTCAAGAGTAAGGTGTAGATGATAATATCTATAGCAGAGTGAAGCTGTTTGCATTTATCAATAAATCACAGGGGCATTCTTTAAACAGGGAAGAAATTAATACATTTCAAATTATTAGATCATTTATTTCTAATATTTTGAAGTAAAACACTAGCTTTTAAGGATACCATATAATGAATCCATTCCTGTGGTCACTTTTTAATTATATTACTCATCTAAATTCTGGGAACTGTGTGAATAAATATAATAGACATTGATGCAAACCCAGCAGATTCTGTACATTTTTCATTATTACGCTCTACATTAAAAAGTATCCTTGAGCCTGTTTTTTAGTCTAGAAAATTTCTAGGATGATTGAATTATTTATTCTAATAATGCAATTAGGATAATTTACAACTGTAACAGGTTTTTTTTTTTTTCCACAGTACACTCATATGCATTAGTTAAGGGTATTTATAAGGATATGTATACCTAGCAAAAATCCTACTTGATAAGTAGCATAAGGGTTGTTTTCACTGGCTGATGCTGATATTGAAAATATGAATATGGCATAGATAAGGACCAGAATAATATGCTATGACATCATCAGCATACCAGAAGAAGAAGCAGGTCTGTAAGACTTGGGGATCTACATTCAGAGAACACTAGACACATCTATCATCATGATCTATAACTCTGCTGAATCTGAACTGGACCATGTGACCCTACTCTCTGCCCATCCTCAACCAATCCGACCTAACCAAGGCATTCACTTATCACTTATCAGGTAGCTTGAATCATTAAGTTGGGTCATTAAGTTTCTTCTATCAAGAATTTCAGAAATCTGAAGGTGGAGCTCTGAAAGACAAGGATTAAATATGTATGGGAACTTCCTGAAGAATCTGGGGTACAGACTATCAGCTTACAGTCATGTATGCAGTAAGCCCAACAAAATGACCAAAAGTTCATTGAAAAAGAAAGAACTACACATTACATCAAAGTGGCCTGTGAGAAACAGAAAAGTAATGGCAGACTCCAATAGTTGATTTCTCAAGTACCTATCTCCTTTTTTTATTTTCCCATTCTGGCAGAGAAGTTTTTTACTCTACAGGCTGATGATGCCAGATAAGCACTTCCTCAGCCTACCACACAGATAAAGAGTGGGCATGTGGCCCAATAATGGTGAACAAACTCCAAGAAAAGATATGAGGGACTTCTTGGAAAGACTTTATTCTGGTTTGAAAGAGACATTAAAAACAAACAAACAAAAACTGTTCTTTTTGCCCTTGAATGATGTTTTGTTAGTTAAGGATATAATGTCTAGAACTATAGCAGCCATCTTTTAACTATGAGGTGACAAACCAAAGGACCACAGACCACACACTGAAGATGATACAGTGGAAGCAAGAAAAGAGTCTCGGTTTCTTGGAATTTTGTTAAGTTTTGAAATAACCTAAAACTAAAGTATCTTTAGATTACTTGATATATATTATAAAAGATATCCTTCTTTTTTCTACACATAGTACTTGGGCATACAATATCTTAATTGCCATGAGCATCTTAATTCATAAGCCATCTTATGTCCTGATCTTTAAATCTCTAGTGAATCAATCTCCATGCAGCCCAACTGTACCCAACCTAATTTTTTGGTGATTTTTCTCTTGCATTCTCATAAAACAAGCCTCTCTATTTTTTCTTTTTCTTTTTTTTTTAATTGTTTACATGTGTTTCTATTCCTTACAAATAACATTGGCCTTAACACAGGGTTTTAGTGATATATTTCTAAAAGTTTTGACTAAAATCATGATATGGTTCAGTAGTGATACAACTGTTACCAGAACACAGGTGAACTATGTCAGCTTTTCTGGTTATGTACCACAAACTATTTCAAAAATGGTTGGAAAATAGAGATGTCATTCATTGATGAGCTATTCAATATTATATAAGAGATACTATAATAGCCATCTTAAGAATAACTTCAATGCACATGGTGGCATCGTTTAACCTACCATAAAATTGCAGCATAATACCCAATGAAAAAGAGTTCAAGTGTTCAAAGAAGGAGATCAGAATGGAACCTGAATATATTCAGTAACTATTTGAACTTTTTTGCAGGGAAGTCATTTAATACTTATCCATTTAGATCCTTTTAAAAGGAAGCTTCTCTCCCCAAAGCCTCTCTATTATGTAGCTACAGTCTCCAGATTGCCAACTCCATTGTCCATGGAGCAGAGCGCGCTTGGAAAAGCCTGCCAGATAAGCAGGTTCTCACAAGCCTGGGGAGAGATTAAGTGCTGCTATGCGCAGTTCCTTCCAAAGATGCTTTTGCTTCTGCTGCTTCACTGCTGCTGTGAAGTCGACAATCCTGGAAATGCATTTTGAGGCAGGGAGTTTTCAAAGTGACAGGCTTAAAAAATACAATTCACCTTTTGCCCTTCCCCTCCCAGCTGCAGGATGCTGGGCCTCCTTAGCACTCAGTTCTGTAACTCTGACTGTGCACTGGTATCTTCAATAAATAGGCTGAGCTCTCCTGGCCTACAGGTTTCCAGTTGTAATTTCTAGTTGAAATTCCCCCTTTTAAATGCAGATGATTAACTGAGAGTGTTTATGTTTTAAACAACAAGAAAAACCATCTTTCATATCTCCGAGCTATACGCTCTAATCTTGATTTTCTTATAAATTTAGAGAAATAATTAATAGCAGACTTGAATTGGCTCCAGAATTTCCTCTTACCTAAGCTGTTGCTAACTCAAACAGAGAGGAAATCAAGTGGAATAAAACACATGGGAAGGGAATTCTGTATCCATTTTTTTCTGAACTTCATGGTCAGAAAGAGCTGGGCAACTCAGTATAATGGAAAAGACAGGAGATACGAGTTTTCATTTTGCCTCTGATACCCAACAATTTTGTGATATTGGTCACTTAAATTTTGTGTTTTCTTATATGTAAAATTAGTATGTTAGACACCATAATATTAATAACTCTTAAATTTGGGAGTTCTGTTCCTTGATAAAATGTAATCCAATTGTCTTAAGGGAGAAGATAGAAAATTTGGACCAAGAAAACCTAGGCTTGAAATCTCCCTCCAAATTCTTCAGGTGTATATCTCTGGATACAAAAGTTAATTGCTCAGAACCTCAATTTCCCCATCTGTAACATGGAAGTGATCATGCCAACATCACAACTGTTAGAAAGAGGCAACAACATAGCATATGTAATTATATTTATTAAGTTACAAAGTATTTTATAACATTCTTTTGATCTCAATTACCAGCATTATTAGAAGTATTTTTTAAAAAGCAAATAAAATTAGTTTTAAAGAAAGTCATATAAAATATAATTATTAATTACTGAGAAACAAAAATCAGCCAGCTGAAAGCTGTTTACTCAGCTTTTAATGAACTTGCTGCTTGAAGCTGGAATATCTAGTTGTTTTGTTTTGTTTTGTTTTGTTTTTGCAGTACACGGGCCTCTCACTGTTGTGGCTTCTCCCGTTGCGGAGCACAGGCTCCAGATGCGCAGGCTCAGCGGCCATGACTCACGGGACTAGCCGCTCCGCTGCACATGGGATCTTCCTGGACTGGGGCACGAACCCGTGTCCCCTGCATCGATCGGCAGGCGGACTCTCAACCACTGCGCCACCAGGGAAGCCCTGGAATATCTAGTTTTTAGTTGCTAATTCCCAGTTTGCATAAAGAGAGGGACAAGTGCAAAGATATCATGAATTCTAATAGAATCATGGTATCTTCAGCAGCACCACAAATCACCCCAAGTAAACATACAAACTAAGTAAAACGTGATCGCTAGGCAAATTGACCTTCAAGACAAGCCCCCAGCCCACTCTTCCAACTTGATGTCATGCCTTAAACCCCCTTTTCATAGAATTAGAGGAATTCTGGAAATACCACTGTAATCGATTGTATGCATTTTGGTTATATAAGGTGTGTGTGTGTATGTGTGTATATATATATATATATATATATATATATATCCTGCCGGCTATCAGATATCCAAAGGCATTCTTTACATTAGTAGAAGTAGATAGCTGCTCAGGTGATTTGATTTCCTATTCTGTAGAATACATAAATTCTTCCCTCCAACCCAATTATTACCCTTCACTGGAAGTAAAGGAAAGCCCTCTTTTATGCTCTTGGAGTTTTTTACACATAAGTCATTGTAGCAGTCATTGTGTCTGATACATAGCTATCTGTTTATGGATATAAGGTCCTACCAGGCTTCGAAAGACCCTGTCTTAGCCTTCTCTGTGTCAGGGAGTACGTAGCAGGGTGCTTGGCTATGGTAAATGTTAAGAAAGTTTGATGAATGAATAAATGAATGAATGGCTCCATCAGTGAAATTCCAACCAGAGTTTTTTTTTTTTTTTTTTTTTTTTGTCCTTAACCAAAGTTTATATTAATTCTCTAAAACAGAAAATATTCCTCTTAGAAAAGGTCTCAATTTGAGTTCCTAGGAATCTTTTCATATTAGTGCAAATGAATTTCAGATAATTTCCTGGGAGTTATTATGAATAGGGATTACTGAGGACCGAGGGGTAAGTTGGAGAAAGCAACCATCACTGAGTAAATGGAGGTCCTCAGCAACATTCATCAACTCCTTTTTCTCCCATCTGTTTTGTCCAGATAGCACAGCTCCCAATTGTATCAAGTATGACTGCATACGTCCTTCGCTAAGTAAAAAGGAATAGCAGCAGCTCCCACTTATGAAGCTCTTACTTTTTGCCAGGAACTGTCCTAGGCATTTTATATGAATCGCCTAATTTACTCATCACGACCTCCCTAAAAATTAGTAACCTTAAAAATTCTGTTTTTCTGATAAGGAAACTGAGGCATGAAGAAGTTTCTGAAGGGCACTCTCTCTGTCTGAACACTGTGCCCACTGTTCTGTGCTCAATGGTTGGATTAGCCACGCTGGTGCCAGGAAACGTAACAGGACCTGATCCAGGAACACTTCTGCATAGCTCTGGCCTAAAGTTCAGGCTGGGGGCAGATTGAAGCAGGTTGGAGATGGGACTTGTGGGGAATGTTTGTATGTCCCACATGTTTGGCACAGCAGACTCCCTCTGCTCTCTCAAACTTGGCTGGAAAGACAAATGTTCTGGCTTTGGATAACTCCAACTTTGCATGTATTGTTGATATTGACGTTCTTTCGTCTGGACGGGAATGACAGACGTCTTTTGTCCAGATCTGGCAGACATACGAGAGCAGAGCTGACTTTCCCTGAATGCAATGTAACCGCCGATATCACAGACATCCCTAAGTTTCCTAAGTAATATAAATGCCTTCTTTCATTTTTCTCCACAATTATTCATAAAATATTGAATCAGCTAGAATGCAATATGATTTATGAAACAGCTGGACTCCAAATAGTTCTGAGTCCTCCCATCCCCTGTGAAGAATGGGCGGGGGGAGAACATAAGCCAGCTAGGATAATAGGCAAGCATCCCATGCCAAAGTTGGGTTCCCAGGGGACTCAACTACCAAGGCAGTTCAGAGCTACAAAAGGTAGAATTGCATCCAAAATAAAGCTAATCAGAGGAAGTTGAGAGTCAAATGCACCCTGAGTTCAATGGAGCAGGTGAAAAGGATGTTAAATAGAAGCACTGCATAGCATGTTGATTATGTGACATTCTCTGTCTGAAGCATCTTTTATGAATTACTTTATCTAACCTACAGTAGCCACAGTGATCTTCCATCAAAGATGGGACAGCAGACACTATGAGTTGTTGAGGATCTCTTTTAAGGCTGAACAGTGACAGGAACCTTGTAGGAAGGCTCACAGCAGGTCACAGAACTTTCTTGCCTGTAAAACAAGCTACTAACCCAGGAGTCTGTGTCCAGGCTGATTTGAGATTGGTCTGAGCAAAGGCCCTACAGGTAGGAAAGGAGTGCAAGGAAATTGCCAAGGGCAACCTTCCTTATTGTTGGAAAGTACCAGTTAGTTAATCTCTTAAACTGGTTTAGGGTCAAGGTAGAAAAACAAAAAGATTCTGCTAATTAAATGTAATTAAAGCAAATCAGTCTAATACAAGGAACAGAACATACAAAACACAAATGATAGGCATTCATAAATGGAATAATGGCTTTTTATTTTTTATTTTTGAAATAAGAACTCTTGTCTCCTGAACTGCTTTTGCCATGAGATTATCAACTCTAAGAGATGGTTTATCTTTTATTTTTACACTCTGTGTATAAGGGAATATATTAAATGAGATTTGAAATTTTGTTCTGAGAAGCATGAAAATCTATTTTATTTATTTAAAATAATTTCAAATTTTTAATTTTTTGTATTGTTTGGCATATTTTATATATTTAGACTCTGCACAAATTGTTAGGGGGTAGGCAGAATAATGGACTCTATAGATGTCTGAGTCCTAATTTCTGGAACCTGTGAGTATATAATGTTATATGGCAAAGGGGGATTAAGGTCACTAATCAGCTGAGGAGAGATGATCTTGGTGTTCCCAATATAATCACAAAGTCCTTACAAGTAGAAGAGGGAGGCAGGGGAGAAGACGCAGAGAAAGAAATGTGATGATGGAAATAAGGTTGGGTTATGCTATGTGAGAAAGACTCAACCCACCATTGCTGGCTTTGAAGATGGAGGAAAGGATAGCTGAGGGATGTGGGCTTCCCTTAAAATTAGAAGAGGCAAGGAAAAAGATTTGTCTCTAGAGCCTCTAGAAAAAATTGTTGCCCTGATGACACCTTTGTTTTGGCCCACTGAGACCTATGTCAGGCTTCTGACCCACAAAACTTTGAGATGATAAGTTTGCCTTTGGTTCATGCTACTAAATCTGTGATAATTTGCTACACCAGCAGTAGAAATTTAACATCAGGTAGAATTTTTTTCTTTCTTTTTTTTTTTTTTTTGGCAGCTCCTCACAGCTTGAGGGATCTTAGTTACCCAACCAGGGATCAAACCCAGGGCCTCAGCAGTGGACACACTGAGTCCTAACCACCGGACAACCAGGGAATTCCCTAGAATTTTTTCTAAAGATATTGCTTCTTTTATTTTTATTTTATTTTTTAATAAAAAAAATCATGATCTGACATTTAAAATTCTGAGGCATTATCCTCATCCTCTAATAAGAGTTTATTACTTCTCTGGATGGGCCATGTGGGAATACTGTCTCCCATTTGAAGGGTAGAAAGAATAGGGATACTAACAAAGATTCTCTCCTTGACCAAACTTTGGACATGCTCCTCTGAGCCCTGTTTTTGACTAAGCTCATCCTTGACCCTGGCCTGACTAATCCAGTTAGAGCAAGAATCAGTATACTAAGTCAGTTTAGCAAGAATCCACTCCTCCCAATCTGATCATCCTGACCTGCCCTCAGCAAAAATTGTATTAAATTGGTTTAGCTAGAATTTCCCTACGCTTGATAACTTTGTTTAGTAATTTTCTCATCCTGCTCCTTGGCTATAAATCGCCACTTCTTCTTATTGTATTTGGAACTGAGTTTGGTTCTTTACTGAAATGTGTTTTTCCCCTATTGCAATAGTTAGTGAATGAAATCTGTCTTTACCACTTTAACTGGTGTCTGGCTCTGATTCTCCTTGATAACATCCAGCAACGTGTAACACATTCTTGATAGAAAGCAGGGATGACCTATCTCAGCCTTCAACTGTATCTGTGCAAGACCTGAGCAATAAGTTGACAGTGAAATGCTATTACAATTACAAGTTTCTTTTTTGTCTGGTGTCCCTAACAATTTTTTTTAATTTATTTATAAGAATAGGCCAGTCACTTCAGCATCATGTGGGCCACAAGTTAGCCTTTTAACTATATTGCTTAACTACTATTTTTTTCATGTATTCAATAGTCAATCAAATTTTAATATTTAAATAGTCATTTCAGTTTGCATTATGAGCAATCTACCCACTTCGAAGAGAACATGATGTGCTTTAACCAACCAATATTTCTCCATGGAAGTCTAACACTTAGAAGACATCCAAAGCTTCACTCAATCCAACACTCTATCCTGTCTCCCTGACGTGACTGGTAGCCACCTGGACTAAGAGTTAGGTGAATCATTTTATGCGTTTTGAGGGTGACTATCTCTTTACAGTATTATCAGTGTTTTCCTATCTATTTATCTCTGTCTTCCTACATTTCTTATACATAATCAGCTAATAGTCTTCAATTTATTTAGCCAGAGAAATGTGAGATAATTCAGTGGCTAGATTAAATGGCTCATATTCTAAGACAGTTGCTCTATGTCTCGTGAAATTATCACATCCTGCTTTTTAATTTCAAAAATGAGTCAAACATCATTTTAAAATACTATAATTATTATGTCTGTAACTAAACTTAAGACTTGAAGATAATATTATCAAAACTATAGTCATTGGTCTTATTTGTATCAGGAAACTTTCACCTTCATTTAACTCAGCAAGGGGGATCAGTGTCAGCTACTGCTACTTGTATGAAAGTGAACATAGTGAGGTTTCAAACTTGAGGAATACAAAATTCAGACTGCTAAGTAAGTTAATTATACAAATAACTTCAAAATGTGGTAGGGTTGTAGCAGAAGTATATTGAATGCCATGGTAGTTCAAGGAAGGGCTGTTCACTGTTAGATGGTGGACATTTAAAAGGCTTCATAAAGGAGGTGATATATGAGTTAGTCCTTGAAGGATGGGTAGTGTTTGACAGCAGGATAAGGAGTGTGGCTTACTAAGGGGGAGAGCAGCATAAGACAGACACAGGACAAAGTGCATGTTTGTGGTTCAACGAGTAGACCAATTTAGCACAAAAGTAGAGCACATGTAAGAGAAGCCTTTAAGACTGGACTAGAAAATACTCTATGGCCAGAGATTAGAAGACAATTTAGAGAGTGATGGGAAGTCGTTTTAACATTTTGAGCTTCCCTTAATTAATCTGTCAGTGTTAGGTAGGACGTTTAGGTGAATGAAGTCTATAGATAAGGAGGATTGTTAGAAAGCTGCTGGGATGACCCACCTAAGACGTAATGAGAGGTAACAGGAACGTGGATTGATGCAGAGGGACAGAAGGGATGACACATATTCCATACATATGGCAACATCCCCAGGGCTTCATGCCCAGTGCCCTGGTTGTACTAAGACAACAACAAAAGATGTTGATAGCTCCCAGGGTTCAATGCTTTGTGACAGAAAGATTGTGATGGTCAAAGTAATAGAGGTCAGGCAGAAGAGCTATTCTGGTCAATTAGCAGGATGAGTTCATTTTTTGATATCTAGAGTTAAAGATACCAGCAGGAGGTTTAGGAGGAAATGATTGGCAACCAGTTACAAATGGGGGATGGTTGCTTGGCAGAGCAACTAGTATGAAGTTGTCGATGTAGAAGATGTCAAAGAGCACATGGGAATGAGATTCCAGAGGAAGAGAATTTAGAGGAAGATAAGAAAAGAGGGTTCAAATAGAATCTAGGGGCATAACTATAGTAGGGGACCCAAAAATGAGGATTCAGGGAGAAGTGACTTTGCAAAGGGAAGGAATGATACAAGTGACGAATGCTGGAGAGAGGTTGAAAATAATGAGAATGTCTAAGATTGCAGCAATATCTTATCACTATAAAGCAGTAGTTCTGGGAGAGTGGTAGGGGTAGAATACATTTTGCAAGGGGCCCACCAGTGAATGCAGAGAGAGTGAAGAAAAATACATTTTCAACAATTTAAGAGGGATATCTGGAACAGGAACTTGAAAAGGTGGTAGGAATGATGATGCCATTTTGTGCTACATCTGTAGAGTGAATTCTGTTGTATGACAGCACTAATAAAAGTTATATAAATATTAAAAGTGGGTAACAAATTACATTTATAAATTAATACATGTACAAACCAATCTTAGGAGCCTCTAACACATTTTTAATATATCCAACTGGAAATCTGTGGGCCTTTAAGTTCATTTGGGATCTCTATCAAATTATTTCCCTAAATGGGAGTAGGTATAAATATTTTCCTTGTAAAGATGTTAAGCCTTTTAATGTAATTGGAATCACAGTCCCAAAGGTACTGACTTCTTAGTCTATCATTTTTGAGGAGGGACTGATTCACTACTTATCTACCCTGGGACCTGAAATTTATCCCTATGAAGAGAAAAGACTGATGCCTTAAGAAGTTGAATCCTCTAATAGGTAATTCGTGTCACCAAAAGAAACTTAAGTCCTATGCTAGATAGACCAAAATCGCCTTTGGAAGGCTTGAGGATCAGAGAGCTAGGTCTGGAAAATCACAGAAATTTGGGCTGAAGACTCTAAAGTTTCAGGCAAAGATGATGAAAAATCCTACTTGGTGGATTCAGAACAGATAATTTATGAAGTTAATTAATGAAGTTCAGAACAGATAATTAATGAAGGGAACAAATGGGCAAGAAAGTGTATGATATAGGAGCAGCTCCCAAGGTTAGTAGAAAATACAGGTGAGTGGTCCCAAAGGTGAATTACTCGATATTCCCCTTCCAGCAGTGAAGTCAATCTTTGGCAGTGTGTCTTTCTCAAAGAGGAGCCAATAGCCTCGTGATTATTATTATGGCATATTCGTGTATGGCTGGTATATACAAAACAAAACAAAGCAAAGAAACACAAAACAAAGTAAAACAAAACAAAACAATATGGGCTCTTTGGGCTGCAAATTCTAAGTTTACCATTGATTTGTAATCTCAAATCAGATCATACACCTTGTACTTTATTTCGTTTTAATAAAATTGTGCTATGATATTTTTCAATTTGTTGGATTTTTCTGTAGCTTTCCTTTTTTTCCATATGGACACAATGACTTCTTCCCTCAGGATACCCTGTGTGCATTACTATAAGAGCATGTATCTTTATTATTATTTTTTTTTTAAATGTTAGAGTCCCCTTGCAAAATAATTCCTCTAGAGCATGGGTCATGCCTCCAGGTTGGGGGAACTCAATACACATTTACAGAATATCCTGAATAGAACCAACAAGCTACTTCCCCAAACAATTGCAATGCACAGAAAGAGTTGTGATTTTTTTCCCTCTGACTTTCACAATAATAAAGGACTAATATCACCAGCAGACAAATTTTGTAAAATTACTCTCCAAAGTACTTCAACAAAACCTGCCAACACAACTCAAACTCAAACTTCCCCATCCCTGCTTTGTAGCAAAGGACCTCGCTGGGACAGGCTGCCAGTCACACGGAGGAGAGCCAGATTGTTCAATAGATTTGGGAAGTGGACAGATGTTCTCCTGGGATGATGGAGACAGGCACTGCCACATACATTTTCACATGACGTGTTAACCAATATTCTTAGCCAATTATTCAGAGGCGACCAGCAGTTAATGCATGCAAAGGCAGGAGCTAGAATCATCACTCATGGCTCCCACACAGTCCCAAACTCCTGCCAAAGTGCTAAATTCCTCTCCAGCTCTGAAAGACATGGAGTTCATTTTGTGTGCCCTTGGCTGTGCTCCTTGAGGATTATATTAGAACATCTAAAGCTGATTACAAAATGGTCATTGTGGATGAATAAACAGGAGAAAATAAAACAAACACTGAGGATATATGCCTCAAAATACTGAACTGGAAAGAATGGGTCTTACATATGAGAATGCATTTGAGGTCTCAAAGGTAATTACCCCGAGGCACTGGAATAGTGCAATAAAAACAATAGCAGCTGGGCCACACCAGTGATATACTGTGATAACCACTATTAAGCTCATTTGAAGCAGAAATATGGTGTAATAATATCTATCTTTTTAATGGGAAATAGAAAAACATGTAAGACAATTCTATTTTATTCAGAGAGATGTCAGTGAAAGAAAGTCAACAACTGCAACCTTTGCTTCTAAGCATCCATATGCAAAACGTTATCGTAACTCTGACATTGCTCTGGGCTTGAAGCAATGCAAACTTGGACCTGGCAAGTGGAAAATAAGAAGATAAAGGGATGTAAGCCTTGTTTCCAAGAAGCTTGTAATGCTAGTTACCATTTTAAAAGTAGCATTTCATTCTTGGAGGAGATTGTGCTACATGAAAAATATAATGATTTCTATAATAATAATTATATTATTATTTCTATAATAATAATTTTTGACAAATGTATTGATGTGGCTGAATATATAGAACTGTATCTGTCAGAGTCCAGTCAATGAAACAGAAAAAGTTCTGAGTTTTTCCCCAAATAGGTAATATAATAGAGGTGATTGATTAGTTGATAGCGAAAAACTGAACAGGCTACTAAGAGGCCACCTGAAGATGAACAACTGCAGGAGCAGCTACCACCTTTAGGATGGGAGGGAATGGAAGACATGGTACCACTAGGAATTCAGGACTCCCTGTGGGAGCTGGACCCATGGTGGACAATTGCCCTGTGGAATCTTTGACCACAGAAATAGGAGCCAAGGGTAGTGAGAATTGGAAAAATGGAGGAGACATAGCCACTGCATTAAAATCTGCTGTCAAGGAGAAGTGGGAGACATATCTTGTTTCTTCCTCTCTGTCACTGTGAAGTCTCCTGCCGCTGCTTCCCATTGGTGAACCCAGCCAGGAGCCAGCTAGCAAGGTGTCCTGGAACACAGAGCCTATCCATGAAGGTCTGTTCTAGTACAGAGCAGAGCAGAGAAAGGGTGAGGAATGAAAGTGAGAGCAACCTGGAAAATGACCAGCACTGTTTCCAAAGTCCAGCCTTGCTCTGCTACCCATAATCTCTTCCCTGAATGACTGCAGTAGTCTACCACGGTTCTCCTTTAACAAACTCAGACCTCCATCTTATCTGTTTTCTATACTGCAGAGAGAATGATCTCTTCAGATTCTCCCATCTGATCATGGAGTACTCTTGTCCCTTTAAAACCCCACAGTGTCTACCAATGGTCTTGGCAAAAAGACAAAACACTGCATGTGACCTGCAAAGCCCTTCACACACTGGCGGGACTACCTCTCCAGGCCCATCTCGTGTAACACTGCCTTACTATCTCTGCTCCACTGGTTCTGGTCTTCTCGGCTTTTCATTGATTCATTCAATTACTCAGCAAAACTTTATCAAGAGTTAGCTTTCTGCCAAGCATTTTTCTTCACACCAGAAAAAGAGCAGTTAATAAAACAGATGCAGAATACACTTATCTGTAGGTTTTGTGTGTGTGTGTGTGTGTGTGTGTGTATGAGTGTGAGGGGCAGGCACAAAGTAAGGACATGAATATAGAGTATTTAAGGTGGTTAACAGTGCTGTGAATGCTTCCATGTAACAACATCAGGGAGCCCTCTCTAAGGTTATGCTCAGGCAGAGACCTACAGGAAGGCAGGAAGCATCACTTGTGCTATAGTGTACATGCTATATATTGGGGAAGAGCTTACAAGGCAGAGGAAACATCAAGTGCAAAGTCCCTGAGGAATATGTATAAAATTCTAAAACTTTCTAAGTCACTACTTCAGAAGAGGGTTTCATATTCTCCTCTCACCCTATATTGATCAGATTATTTTAAAAAATATACCTTTCTAAGATAAAGTTCCCTCATAAATTCACATTTAAGTTGTATATTCATTGGTATAATAAGTTGATAAACATTTACCTCAACTACTTGGCTATATACTCTATGAGATTAGTGACTGGGTTTTCCTTAGGAAACAGGAACTATTGCATAGAAGAGAGATCCAAAACCATAGTTTCTAAAAGACCAAAGCATATTTCTCCTGCATATAATAGTTATGGGTACTCTGGAAGCTCCGTGATGTCAGGAGCCTAGAGTCTCTCTATTTTACTTCCCCAGTATCCTTAGAATATTTATGTATTGTTCAAGATATTTCATTATTACATTCACAATCCACACAGCAGAAGAGGGCAAGATGAACAGGGGCAAAAGGGCAAGCATGCCTTCTCCCTATAAGAGCATGACCCAGAGGTTGCATCTGTTACTTCCCCTCACATTACTTTAGGCAAACCTAATCACATGACTACATTAAGCTAGAAAGGAGGTTGGCCAGACATGTGCCCTAATAAAAATGCTATTTCCTTGAAAGATGGGCTGGGTAGATATTGGGAGATACCCAGAAGTATCTGCTACACCAAGCAAGAGAAACAAGACTGAGGTCTAGATATACATATGAGAGTCAGCATGCTTGTAGGAACTGAACTGAGTGACTTAACTGGAACAAGAAACCTGTTTTGATCAGAAGCATTTACGGTAGTGGTTGGATGACATGGTAGAACTTAAAAAAACAAACCAAACCAAACAATAACCCCCCACAAAACATCCACCCCCTCCCCCCAAAACCCCCCCAGCAGCAACAAAATTCAAAATTCTGCAAAACATCTAAAGAGAAAGCTGAAGGGATTTGTGAAGTGTTATATTATACAGTTCAGTCACAGCTTAAGTTGGTGGTAGGGTATATGGGCCAGGTTCAAACACCAGTGCCTAAGGTAAAAATACCTTTAGTGCTGAAATTATCATTACATTTCCTCAGAGAAATGACACGCTTGTTGTAGACCAAAAAGCCATTTTTCAATACATTCAACTGTCAATTTCCTTCCTATGCTGTGAACAAGTTTTTGGATTTTAATTGACACCAGGTGAAGAAGCTGATTTCTGTTTAATAATCAGGTTGTAGGAAAAAAATCTTTGCTTTACCTTGAACATTAGAATCCCAGTTAGAGCTATAGAATAGAACTGAAACCAACAACTACAGATTCACATAATTTATTAGACTCACCCTGGGACATAAACTCAGAGTAGAATGCTAAGTAGAATTGTTTGCCCCAAGGAGTCAGCCAACTTTTCTGTAAATAGCCTGATAGTAACTATTTTAGACTTTGTAGGTCATATGGTCTTTGTTGTAACTTTTCAACTCTGCTGTTGTAGCACTAAAGCAGCCATAGATAATATGTAAATGAATGAACATGGCTGTTTCCTAATACAACATTATTTACAAAAACAGGCAGCAGCTGGATTTGGCCCAAGAGCCCTAGCTGGCTAACCCCTGGTCTACATTGTAAGTTTAATCTCTTTTGGGGGGGATGGGGGGAGCATATTTTCTTTTGCACTTCACAGAAATTAAATGAACAACGGTGCTGCTCTCCTTAGCAGAGACTCTTAGACCATAGCATCAGGTTTGCTGTCTTGTTAATAATTACACAATATAAACAATACAGGAAGTGGACATGGAGGAATGAATGTCCACAGGGGGCAAGTCCTCAGTCAGGACTTAACTGAGGAGGCAGTGTTGAGCTAAACCAGAAAGGATGCTATTTACTGAGAATCACTAAGAACTCTATACATGTTATATTATTTATCCTTAACACTTCTATGTAGTTTCATAACCACGGAGAAGTTAAGAAAACTTCTAAGAGTCTCAGAGCTAGCAAGAAATGGAGCCAAACCAAGATTTCAAACCAGGTTTTTCTCATTCATTGTGCTGTTATCCTCCTGAATTTGAATGGCTTGGGAGGTTGGGAGTTGAGATTATTGTTCTGTAGATATCAGGAACTGGATCTCCCCTCCACATCAATCTGTCTCATTAATACTCAGGTCATTTTCAGGGATGTTGCTTACTTCTGCATCATGTGGTCATAAAGGTAATAAGGAAATAAAGATTTCAAGAATTTTTATAACATTGTGCCAGGGAGATACCAAGAGGTTTTAGAAAAAAAGAAGCAACTGCCTTCCATAATATCACAATGCATGATGCCTGCAACAGCTCCAAGTCTGAATGAGGTCAAATTCATATCAATTTATTCTATATTTAATAACTTTCCAAAATACAAATTCCATGATTTCAAATATTTACCACTAGGCAGAAACAAATTAACATCTTCTTTTCCTGCTTTCTATTCTCCTCCTCTTTCTGAACAACTGCAGTGGCTCACCAAGACATTAAAGGATCACATACTTCAAGGCTGTAACCACCACATTAAAGGCTGGTATAAGCAGCAGATTTTAATTAGAGTTTGGAAAGAGCATTTCTGTATAAGTAGAATAAAAATACAGGTGGTTTAGAGAGTTCACTCTGAGTCTAAACCTCCAAACACTATTTAAAGAGCAAAGTGGTTAAAGGATTTCATTTTTCCGGTCAGCTCTACCCAGGTAGAAACAACAACCCTACCATTCCTGACAGCGTGGGATGGTTATGTGCATTTGGCTCTGAGCCAACTGTTGTATGCTTTAGTATTCTCTAACAGTAGAAGAAGGCTCTCCAGTAAAATGCCAGGCAGTTTTCAAGCACATATCGCTCATGCCTTAAGTTTTAGCTATGTTATAATTTCATTAGAATCATGATGTTCCTTGGCCCCTGCCTACTACAACATGCCCCTTAACCTCAAACTCTATCACTGTTAGAAGAATATCATTCTCCTTTTGAGTATGTCTTTTTAGAGCCTATTCCATCACTTTATGTCCTTGTGTTTTTCGATTTTCTTGTAACCACCAAAGGAATGAATAGTTATCTTTGGAGCGTGCATCTGGCTAGGAAATCATCCCAAACTCAAACTAGTGACTGCTTTGCTGACAATCACTCATCAGCGCCTCACTGAATATCTAAATTGGTCTCATTTTGAATGCTGGCTGGACAACTAATACATAATGAGAGAAAATCTAGGCTGAAGTGACGTTCTGCTTATAAGTGCCTTGGGATTAAAACAAGGACCAGTGCTTGTCAATGTCAGGCTCTAATTAAGAAGCACACAGGTATTAGAATGGGACTGTTTGGGTTCAAACTCCAATTTAGCCACTTTCTGGCTATGAGGACTAACAAAACTTTCCTTTTGTCCCTCAGTGTCCTTCATCTGTAAGATGGGAGTGATGATATAGTAGCTAAGTTGGAGAAGTATTCTGAGGTCTGCGTGAGTTTACACTAGGCGTTAAGAACAGAGGCTGGCATGTGGTTAGGCTATAGCAGTCTTCTATTGTTATTGTGATGATAAGTGACAAAGGTTGAGAGCCTGTGCTACATTAAGTACTGAAAACACATTATCTCATTTACTTGCCAGTCAACTCTGGAGGTTTGTGTATTTGAGAAAACAGACCTTAGAGATTTATAGCTCAGAGTTTCACAGTGGTAAAATGGAGAAGCCTGTCAGACTCCTGAATTCATACAACAATAGCAGAATTAAAAGATTTAAGGCTATTTTCCTCATTAAATAAACATAAATAAGGGGAGATGTCTTCTAAAGCACATATATCTACAAACAGTGAAATATATATTTGCATATGGACATACTTCCTAAGCACAGTGAATGTTTGCAAAAATATTTATATTTACATACACCATCTCCTTTAACATCATCAAGAATACTTTGTACCTTAGAACAGACAGTAACTTGGGTTAGAAGCATATTTCAATAGTATTGATCTTGCAGCCAGCATCTTCTCATTATCCTTGCCCATTTATATGAATATTTTTGGAAAATTAAAGGTGTAATTGCTTAACGATGCTTTTATGTTTCCTTGGAATTATCTCTAATACTTGTCAGAATACTCACTCTTAACTTAAAGGTATGTGATGTTATGGAGGTTGTTTAGGCTTCTTTGTGGCATTTTTATGTCATTTAACTTTCCTTCTAGGTTATTGATTTCTTAGTGCATGTTAGTGCATCGTCACTGGCTTTTGCCTGACACTGTTAGAGGATATTATTTTAAAGATTTTAAATCATAATAACAGGGAATAATGTAAGTGCAGAACTTGAATCATCAAAACATTTATAGAAGGTCCAATACAGATAAATAACTGTGTGGGCCAAGTAATACCATCAATTGTTATTGGTATTTCTCTTTAACATATAAGTGACATTTCCTTGTGACAATATTAAAGTACAATATACTGTTTACCTGAATTGTAAGATTGGAAATTATGTGATTCTGGATGAATTTTGACGATTTGGGGAGAATCACATAATTTCAACTTGGGCACATAAAATTACATCTTTACATTACAATATAAAATTGCATTTCAGGTTCAGATAAAATGCTTCTGTACAGCTTATATCTCTTTACTGTTTTTCCATATCCCCCTCGAGTTAGCCTCATGATTCTTTTGCTCATTGCTTGTTGCTTGTTGCTCATTGCACTGATTTCATTTGAGCATTGTGATATTTGGGGCAAAATGTCCTTTTTGGTGCAAGGCATTTAGTACTTCTGTCTTCTGGGCAAAAATACTCTGGATATTGTGATGACCAAAATGCCTCCACCCATTTCACAAAGCCTGATATGGAGTTAAAATAACTTCCTTTCAAAATCATTGGATACAAAAAAAAAATCTCTTCCTGTCAGCCCGTTGAACACCTTGTACATTTCTTGTTTTCTGAGATCATGTTCATTCTGGTCTACTCTTCCTTCCAATATAATGAGGGCAGAAGAAAGTGAATTGACAGGAAGCAAAGTAACTGTCTAAGCATTGAACTGTCTAAGGGACCTGGGAAAAATTCAGAGAGGAAGCTGGAGGACAGATTAAACCACATGGATAGTAATAGTAGTTAAAATAATAATAAATTGAACATATTCTGCATACCAGGCATTACGTTAAGGTAGCTTATATGAATTATTTTGTGCCTTTATCTTCACAACAAACTTGTGTGGTAAATACAAGTAATGCCCTAATTATATACATGATGGAAAGCTTACATAAAGTTTGATGTGAGTTAGTTATTGCTCAGCTTTTTTAATTTAAGAGAAAAAGTACATATATAAGAAGGAAGGAAGTACATTACAGGACAAAAGAGAAAGAAAAAAAGGACTTGCTCTTCAAAAATCCATATATAATGTGGGATGTTAGAATATAATGTTAAGCTGACTTTGAACCTCCAGGATGTGGATATTACTAAAATTTGATTTAAATTTCCTAAGTATTTTTAAAAAAGAAATGCAAGAGTTCAGCCAAGAAGTGTGAAAACCAAGCTAGAGAATACTGTTTTTATAGCTTCAGAGAGATGCATAAACAGTTTTATTTGGAGAACAAAACTCATTTTAGCTGTTCTAGAGATTGCACAGATAGGACATCTAATAAATAGCCAGATGACAAAGTCAATACTCAAAATGGTTCTCAACAGGCTGAAAACAATGAGTCAGAACAAACACATGGAAACATATCAAATGCAGAGTCCTTTGTTTTGCTTCAGAAATTCAACTGTGTAAGTATAAGATGATGAAGTCCCTGCTTGAAAACAGAACATGAAGTCACAATCCTGGGGATTTAACTTTCATCTGTGGTTGAAAAGAAAGGACAGTTTAGACAAATTTAGGTTGCATTAATAGAAGCAAATTATCCAGATCACAGGAAGCAACGTTTTTATTATACTCTGCTATAGACCACATAGAGCAATCACAGTGGCAAAGTTGTGAGATTTTGAATTACTACTAAACAGGGCCTGAGATGGGTGCTGGTAGCTATATGTATGTCGTGATTTTGTTTTAAATTATGGCTGTCACATGTAATGTGCAGGATATGTGCCCTTACTCCTTGATTAGAGTGTCCGTGAAACACATTGGTAAGGTATCATGGCCTTCAAGCCCATTGAGCTCAATTGCTTCTTGGAAGTTGTCTTGAGGTAGTTCTTTAAGCAGTCACTACAGGTTGACTTGGCTTGTCCTGAAATATGTCACATTTTCACATCCAGAATCTATGGTAAAACTGCATAATGATTTTATTTATTATTTATTATTTAGGTTAGAGATTTGTCTTGGGCAATTTAATAATAATTATCATTGTGACTATTGATCGTTAAAATATTCTTTAAATGTTATTATGGCTCTCTGGCTTTTCTTAAAAATATATTCAGTAAACCCACTTTAATCATGAATTTCAGAAAACCTCTATGATAGGAGAACTGAGGAAGGTGAGAGTAAAGAGGCAACGAATGGGGCAAAAACCAATAAGGTCAATATCAGAAGTGAACAAACAT
Source organism: Mesoplodon mirus (assembly GCF_964341445.2). Classification (NCBI taxonomy): domain Eukaryota; kingdom Metazoa; phylum Chordata; class Mammalia; order Artiodactyla; family Ziphiidae; genus Mesoplodon; species Mesoplodon mirus. The sequence goes on along the minus strand of NC_138977.1, from coordinate 170,274,913 downwards.
GCACAAACACATACATACACACACACCTAACTGTGGGTGTGTATGTACGTGGGTGCCTGTACCACATACCAACTAGATCTCTGTCATGACATGACTTTGTACTGTTCCCACTTAGCTCAACTGAATTACTTTTCCCATAAATCCCTTCTCTGTGTGGTTCCAAAGGAGAGATGACTACAAGTGAGATTTGCATAACCTTTGGAAAGAGTTGAAGAGTCAGTTTTATACTTGGAAGGCAGGTAAAAGGGGCTTGACACCATGGCATTTACAGGCATCTTCCTGATGTGCTGGATCACCTGATTGGTGGGATCTGCCTGAAGATCCACAGCCCCTTCCATTCCCAGCAGACCTCTCCCTTCAACTTCTCCAAATACTGGATTAGGTGCATGATCAGTTCCATGACACAATATGGCAAATTCTCCTGCAGGTCACCTGTACCATTAAGGATGGAGATGGTAAGAGACAGATGTAGGCTCTTATTTGTCCTCATGGGTTTCCCATGATCTTTGTTCTCCTCTGCTTGGGTTTTTCTTTCCATCTGCTGGCCCAGCTAACCTATGGATTGTCCATGCCCACCAATACGAAATACAGAGGAGATGATCTTCTTAACCAGTCCCTGACCCAAATTGTATAATATAGTCAGTAAATAAAATCCTCATTATTTATCACTCAGTGATTTTGCTTTTCTGATTGAAACGTGACTGATGCAATAACTAAAACATTAAAGGTGGAATTATATCTTTTGTTGGCATGGGTGTAAATAACAAACTTTGCCATTTACTGGTTGTGCGATCCTTGTAAGTATTTTATGGGCCTCAATTTCCTTTTGTACAAAATGGGAATGAAAATAGCTCTCTTACAAAGTTAATATAAAGGTTAAATGAGATAATATAGATAATTAACTTATCTCAGTATTAGGCATGAATTAATTTTAATAGTTATTGTCACGTGTGTTTGTCACTTGTCAGGTTATGATTTTAATATGTCACTTAATTTCTCAGAGTTTAAGTTACCTCGTGGTAGTTTTATTTTTTTGATTAATTTTTATTGGAGTATAGTTGTTTTACAATGTTGTGTTAGTTTCTACTGTATAGCAAAATGAATCTATTATACATGTACATATATCCCCTCTTTTTTGGACTTCCTTCCCATTTAGGTCAACACAGTGCATTAAATAGAGTTTCCTGTGCTATACAGTATGTTCTCATTAGTTCTATTTTCTACATAGTATTAATAGTGTATACATGTCAATCCCAATCTCCAATTCCTCCCAACCCCCCGTTCTCCTTTGGTATCCATACATTTGTTCTCTACGTCTGTCTCTATTTCTGCTTTGCAAATAATATTGTCTATACCATTTTTTTTAGATTCCACATATATGCGTTAATATACAATATTTGTTTTTCTCTTTCTGACTTACTTCACTCTGTATGACAGTCTCTAGGTCCATCCACGTTTCTACAAATGACCCAATTTCCTTCCTTTTTATGGCTGAGTAATATTCCATTGTATATATGTACCACATCTTCTTTATCCATTCCTCTGTTTATGGACATTTAGGTTGCTTCCATGTCCTGGCTATTGTAAATAGTGCTGCAATGAACACTGGGGTGTTTTTGTCTTTTTGAATTATGGTTTTCTCTGGGTATACACCCAGTAGTGGGATTGTTGGTTCACATGGTAGCTTTAAAATTAAGAGACAGTGTATCAAAATTGCCTAGCCCACTCCTTGACCTATCTAAATTACTCAAAGTTAAATAGCACAGTAAGTGAAGAGAATATCAATTATCCCTTGTATATTTTAATCAATAAATTGAGTACTGTTCCATTAATTCCGATTTATTCTTCTCTTAGTGACAATTGCAGGCTTTTCTTGTTCCACAACTGCAGTAAGTTGCTTGTAAATCATTGAGCTTTGTCATCAACCTCACTTAATTAAAAAGCATTCTTTTTCTACATCTGGTTGTCCATCCAAAATTCCAATGCTTTCTGATATTATGCTTAAGAATGTTGATCTCCCATCTCTCGGGAGTTTCTATGGCCTCAGATAGGACAAAAGCATTGCCTATTTAAGTCCCTCTTATTCATACGTTTCCCCAGTATCTCAACAGATGGGGCAGTACAGTTCAAAGCTGAATTTACTTCCTCTCATCTCCTTTCTTCTTTCGCCAAGAATTGTGATAGCCTCCACTCCAAATTGCCTGCTGTTTAGCTCCCTCTACTAGTCCCAATTTCCATTTTTTTCCCCCACAATTATCCCAAAGAGGAAAAACCCACATCTTAGGTATAAAGGAAACTAAATTCTCACATTTACCTGCACCAAATTTTCCAGTGTCATATGTTTTATCCAGATGAAGGGAAATTTGTTGTTGAAAATGCATTACTGTATCATTAAGCATTACTGTTTATTTTAATGGAAAGCAGGAAAAACACACATGCCAAAAATATTTGAAGACAAAAAAGATATTTCTGTATTTTGTGATTTGATTTGTTTTATCTATTTTCTTTTTAACATTTGTCATCTTGGTATGATTTTCTTCTTCATGGTTAGCTGTTGAGTTTTGGATGAATTTTAAATTCATTAGTAACTTTATGCTTTTTTTTTCTTTTTATATTTAAAAAATGCAATCTATGTTTCTTGTATTTTTAGTTTCAGTTTGGATTTATCCTTAATGTTTTCTTGTCTCATTTGGTCCATCTATGCACTGGTACTCCATTTCCAGTTCAGGTATTTGCACCTGATAGTCTAGCTAAAGCCCATGCCTGTGTTTATGCTCTAACAGATGATAGAGAATGATTATCAAGTTGAATTCTTCTGCTTCCATTTAAAGTTCATTTCCTTTTCTATCTATGAATTCCCTGTGGCTTGGTTGGATTATACCAAAAACTTTCTAGATTATTTTCTTTTCTGATTTGCTCTTTTCTCCCCACTAAATAGTTGTTCCAAAGATTTCTCCTGGTTCTACTTCTATTCCTCTGTCCTCAATACATTATTAATCTAGGCATAGCTTCCAATTCTTCTTTATTTTCACCATATACCTTCTTAAACTTTTGTTACCATTTCTTTTCTGTCCATCTCCAATCATCAACAGGTAACTGTGTCTGTTATCAGTGTAGTGCCATATCTATAAATGTTGGTTCTTAGAAACCTATTGGCTTCATAATCCAGTCACTAACATTCACTCTACCTATTATCCTTCTAAAACATCTCAACAGCGATGAAAGCACTGTAAATAAACAAGGAAAATACTGGAGCTCCAGATACCTAAGGTAATTTTCTCTATCTAAAAGATCCCTTAACACATAGAAATACTATATTCACTTTCATTGACACTCTTTACTTCTATTATATTCCATATATATGTTCTCAATAATCCAAGTAAATATATTTTCTTTTATCAAAAATTTACTTGTACCATATATTTTTAAAGTGTGCTTGTGTCATATATCATTAAGATTCCTGTAGGAAGATTTCTGCTGCTCAGTATACTACATTTGTTTTTTCAAATTCTGTTGCATTTACTTAGTTGACTTAGAAAATTGATAACTGATTTGTTTTCAACCACCAAGATTAGAAATAGTGTAATTCTTTTTCTTTAATACTTAGACCCTTAAAAATAGCAGTAGATCTCTAGTTAAGCTAGAAGAGTAAGTTTTCAGAGGTCTGAAAAAATACTGACATTTGTATTCAAAATTTTTATTTTATGTGTAAATATAGAGCTTTCAGGGAAGAAGAGCCATAGCATTCATCAAATTCTCTAATCATCATAAGTTGAATACTCAACATATCCAATTACTATGTGCCAAGTTGAAACACCCAGCATCAATTATTTTATTTTATGACCACAGCTATGCCTCTAGATAAGTATTATTATCTCTTTTTATAGATGAGGACATAGAAGGCTAGTAAAGTTAAATTAATTTTCCAATGTTAAAAAGCTGGTAAGTAGCCAGACCATAGAATCCACAGTTGGTTAACATTATTAGGTCAATACCCCCACAACATTTTTAAAACTGCAGAGAATTTACTTTATAGTAGTATATATATTAAATACAGTATAGTATATTTTAGCACAGTATAATATAAATTCAAGAAAGTCCCTAGAAATTATAATGGTTTCTAAAACTATTTCTAAGAAAAGCCAAACAACCCAATTAAAAAATGGGCACACGCAAAGATGTCCAACTTCACTAATCATCAAGAAAATGCAAATCAACATCACTAATCATTAGAGAAGTGCAAGTCAAACCACAATGAGTTATCACCTCACACCTGTCAGAATGGCTATTATCAAAAAGACAAGAAATAACAAATGTTGGCGAGGACGTGGAGAACGAGGGAAATTTTGTGCACTATTGGTGAGGTAAATTGGAGATGCCACTATAGAAAACAATGTGGAGGTCCCTAAAAACAAACAAACAAACAAACAAACAAATAGAACTACCAAACAATCCACCAATTCCACTCCTGGATATTTATCTGAAGAAAATTAAAACACTAACGCAAAAAGATGTATGCAACATTATTTACAATAGCCAAGATGAAAGCAACCTAAGGGCCCACTGATAGTTGAATACAGATGTGATATATATATATATATATATATATATATATATATATATGGATATTAGTAATGAAAAGAATGAAATCTTGACATTTGCAACAACATGGATGAAGCTAGAGGGTAATATGCTATGTGAAATAAATCAGACCAAAATAAAGAAAAAACAAGAGCAAATACTGTATAATTTAATTTATATATATTATCTAAAAAAAGTGAAGAAACATAGCAAAACAGAAAGAGTCACAGATACAGAAAATAAACAGATGGTTACCCAAAGGGAAAGGAGTTGGGGATGAGAGAAATAAGTGAGGGAGGTTAAGAGGCAAAAATTAACAGTTACAAAATAAATGAGTCACATAAAAATGTACAAGGTTGGGAATATAGTCAATAACAATGTAACATCTCTGTATGGTGACAGTTGGTAACTAGACTTATCATATTGATCATTTTGAAATGTATAGAAATATCAAATCACTACATCATGCACTAAGAAGGAACATGATGTTGTAGGTCAATTATCCTTCAAAAACAAACAAACTCATAGAAAAGAAGATTTTCAGTTACCAGAAGTGGGTAGCTGAGAAGAGGGTGAATTGGATAAAGGAAGCCCAAAAGTACAAATTTCCAGTTATAAGATAAAGAAGTATTAGGAATGCAATGTACAACATGCTAAATATAATTAACACTGTTGTATATTATATATAAAATTGTTAGGAGAGTAAGTCCTCAGAGTTCTCAACACAAGGAGATTTTTTTTTCTTTTATTTTGTATCTATATGAGATAATAGGTATTCACTAAACATATTCTGGTAATCATTTCATGATGTGTGTAAGTCAAATCTTTATGCTGTATATTTTAAACTTATACCATACTGTATATCAATTATTTCTCAATAAAACTGGAAGAAAAAATAAAACAGTTTCTAAAAACAGTGTGCTGAAATATGAGAGAAATGGAAGATGCATTATAATGTTTCTAACTTAAAATGAGGTACATATGGCATTATTATCTTATTCATAAAAGAAAGCCTGTGTTTTGGCTTTTACTGTCGTGAACTACATCTTTGGCCTTCACTGTGTCAGTTCTCCACCACAGTTTTTATTGTCTTAGCTCTAAAAGTGTGGGGTAAATCTAGAACAGGGTTTTCTAAACCATACACTTAAACCTACTAGGTTTTTTTGTGCAATCATTTCAAGTGATAAATTAATGAATATTTTATATTAATAATATATTTTAATTTTTGTAGTGGAAAGAATTAATTACCACATAAAATTTGTGACATCATGGATATTACATTTTGATAAAATGATGCAATCTTTAAACTATTGAATTAAAAAGGGGTTGATTTAGTTAAAATACACTGGTATAATGAAAATCATAACTATGGTAAAGACTTGTATAACAATGAACTAGATAATTTTAAGAATATAAAGAAGACACAGAAGATAAGCTCCATGAAAGTATAGAACCTGGAACAGCAAAGGTATCAATCAATAACTGTTGAATCACAAGAATGATTAAATAAATAAATGAATATCATTTATATGGCACAGACATATAACACCACAGAATGAGATATTTCTTTAACACATTTTCATAAAAAAACAGAGTCCATTCAACAAACTCATTCAATAAATATTTATTGAGTCCTTGATTTGTACTCAGTAACTGTATTGGAACTAAAGAACAGTGGTGAACCAGTTAGCTAGTACATCACACAACACGAATTATAAATGTTTCCAATCTTATCTTCATACACGACCAGGGTGCAATGTTCTTGGGAGTCCGGTAATGCTCAAGTTCTAGCCAGAAACCACTATATGTTAAGAGTTTTTCTACATGTGTGGCAGGGAAAACATGTGGGGAGCATTTTAATTCATCTCCCAGAAGAATGCTAATATCACTTAGGTCTCTGTTAACCTACTGATACATGTCTACCTTACTGAGATAGGGTAGATTTTGTCTTTTATTTGCTAAGTAGAGTTAATTAACTGAGATCTTTTAAGATGGTTCAGTATTTATTTTTTTGACAAATAAAAATGTCGAAAGAAGCAGTGTGAAATTGTGGAAAGACCTAGGTACAAACCCTGGCTCTGACATATCCTGATCCTGTGCCCTTGTAAATATCAAATGTCCTCACTAAGACAGAAGCATCATCTAGGAAACAGTAAAACCAAGATGTTGTGAGCCTTATAGGAGAAAATGTGAAATAAATCATTGAAGATGGTTAATTAGATGAGTTATTTATCGAGAATAATAATTGGAGCTGGCAAGAAGTAACGGTGCTTGCTAAATAAAGATTGGTTGTTTTTTGAAATGGTTGCATAGTTACAAAGGGAAACCGTGAGACCATAAGTTTGCAGCTGGCAGGGGTCTTTGGGCCTGGGACAGTTAAAAAAAAATCAAGTTTTCAGTGCTGCAGAAAGATGTTTGAGACCAGATCCTCAATGTCTCCCCAACTCCATTTTTGTATGTCTAAACTGTGATTATTCCATTATAATTTCAAGTTGTCATCAGAAGTGACAGAAGTTGGTAATTTTTCCTTTGTATATCTCTGCATTGCTAATTTTTTCAATAAGTACATTTTAAAATTATGATTTTAAAAACAACGAAAAAATATTGAGACATTGTTAAGAAGATGGCATAGGCAGTCCTGATGTCTGAATAGTTTATTATTTAGATTAAGGTGAAGAAACCTCTTCCAGGCAGATGGAACAACCACATTAACACCAGAGAAAGGTAGCATATGTCATTTTCAAGAGACTAATTCAAACCCAAGATGCATGTGGAAAGAAGTTAAAAATGAAACCATTTAGGTAAATTAGAGGCAGCTCATTATAGATCTTCCGCGCCAAGCTAAAGAGTGTAAACTTAATGTAAAGAATGTAAGAATTTAGAGCAGATGTGATCAATCATGTTTTAAAAAGGGAAACTCTGCTTATAGAATAGGGTGAGGACAGAAGCAAAGGTTTGACCTACAGAGGCTAAGTAAAAGGCTATAGGGAATAGGTAAGGATCTAGATGGCAACATCATAGTTATTTTTTTGCTTTTCACATAATTAGTACTGTCTCTCATTTTCCATTAAAATGTATCTGGTTTAAAAGAATGATTCGTTAATTATTCTTTCATTTATTCATTTATCTATTTTAAAAAATCCAGAGCACTGATTTTATGATAAGCAATCTCTTCTTAGCAGAAGCCCATTAAAGTTAATAGAGATATTTTAGGAGCTTGAGAAGATTAAAGCCTTATGTCCACCACTATCACTTTCCCACTACCCTTTCTCCTGCTGAAATTTATATTTACTTGAAGGCCTTCCAGAAACTATTTTCTGTCTGTGAATAATAAGAAAAATAAGAAATATATATATTTCTGCCCCAGTTACTGACTCAGAGCTCCTAAAACTCTTGTAAATAAGAGCGCTAGGAGAATCTTTTGCTCTAATGGTTCGTCTTTGACCCTGGTTCCTGATAGAGAGCTCCTAAGACCCTTGAAATTTCCTGGGTGAAAGGAACATCTTTTGTTCTAATGAGGCAATTCTTGGTGGGCTTCTAGATGGAGACTGGTCACTGGAAAGATCAAGCCATGATTGGAAGCTTGGGACTTTCATTCCCACCTCTGATTCTCCAGAGAGGGGATAGAGGCTGGAAGTAGAGTTGATAATTGCACATGTCAATATGATGAATCCTCCATTAAAATCCCTAAAGTATAGGGTTCAGAAACCTTCCAGGTTGGTAAACACATCTATATTCCAGGAAGATGGTGCACACTTCCTATCTTTGGGACCCGTCCACACCCCACCCTACATAACTCTTCATCTGGCTATTCATCTGTATTCTTTATCATAACCCTTATTATCTAATAAACTGGTATATGAAAGTGTTTCCTTGGGTTCTGGGAATTGTTCTTTCACATAATTGATTCTGAAGAGGGGATCTTGGGAAACTCTGATTCATAGCCAGTTGTCAGAAGCACAGGTGACAACCAGAAGTTGCAACTGACATCTGAGGTGGGGAGAGTTAGATACCTCTGTCTAAATATGTCTTCTGTGGGAGGAATATAAGCCCATGTGTCACTGACTTTGGGCATGGTTGTTGACATGCTTTAGCCAATAGAATGTGAAGACTTTACTTGTGCCATGTCCAAGCAGAAGCCATATGAAACATCTTGAGTCTCCACCAGAGCCTTCTTCTATCCCTCTACCAGAAGAATGGGCAAGTCTAGTAGGAGGGCTGTTTCTTTAACCTGAATAGTAAAAGGAGTAAACACAGAACAGAACTGAAACCAACTCTACACTTCACAAGGAATGGATCGTTCTTTTCCAAGTCTCTCATATTTTAGGAATCATTTACTACACAGCATAATGTACAACAAGCTGACTAATCCAGTTCTTTATCCTGCTTTATTAAAGAGAAATGTAAACATAATTCAGTTATTCTTTTCTAAAGCTATCTTTGCTATATTGAAATCATCATATGAATCTTCTTCTTGAACAAGCTTTCCTAGGAATTTGGGTCATGCCCATAAGTAACACCTATTTTGGATCAATTACTCAAAGAGATTAAATATAAAGTAGAAAGCATGAGTTTAATGCCATCTCTACTACTCTCCAGCTTTGTGATCTCAGGAGAATTTCTTAACCTCTCTGGGCCTCAGTTTCTTTTTGTTTTGAAAAATAGCATCATTGTAAACACTTCCTAGAATCCCTTTGAACATATAAAAAACCTAAGCCTCAGTTTCATAGTTAATGTTATTTAAGATCTTTTGATATCCTAAAAACAGCAAAGCCTGGTGGACATGAGGAAATTTACCCCTCTAGCCTTTGCAGTATAGTTTGGTTCATTAATAATAAAAATTATAACTTATTCAGTTCTTATTATGTACTAGGCACAGTTCAGGCTGCTTTACAAGCTTGTTATTTTATTCCTAACAATAATTACCATGCTTATATCAACCATGCTTATATCTAACCATGATCTTAACTTATATCAAACTAAATTGCTAAGAAAACTTTATCCAAAAGGGACTTTCAAAGACTGGGACACAGATTTGGTTGGACTAATAATTTACATGTAACCACAGAAACAATCTTTGCCAGGCTTAAAAAAGAAGAAAAAAATATCCAGGTAAAATATATGGCACAATTTTGGTTAGAGGTTACAAAATTCTATCTGGATGTAGTTATGATGATTTTTGTACTAGAGTAAATGGCTTCCACATTTGCTTATATATGTATAATTTATTTAGATGGATGTTAGAATTTTTATATATTTTTCTCAAAATGGTATGAAGGTTAATGATAAAATCTTTGGTTAGGCTGAAACTTTCCATGTGGTAAGGATTAGTATCTGGCCAGTAACATTGTCACAGTAGTGTTATTTTTAAGAACTACCACTGTTCATGAGTGCAAAGATTGTCCTGCTGAAAAATTGTCACAGTCTCTGCACACATGGCTGAGTATATAAGGTAAATTAACAACTCATAATAATGTATCTGGATCAAAATATATATATATATATATTTTTTTGCGGTACGCGGGCCTCTCACTGTTGTGGCCCCTCCCATTGTGGAGCACAGGCTCCGGACGCACAGGCTCAGCGGCCATGGCTCACGGGCCCAGCCGCTCCACGGCATGTGGGATCTTCCTGGACCGTGGCACAAACCCGTGTCCCCTGAATCGGCAGGCGGACTCTCAACACTGCGCCACCAGGGAAGCCCAAAAATATAATTTTTTAATGGACTGAAATATAAGTATCTGCAAGCATAATGCAAAGATCAGAGTACCACCTGAAACATTTTTACAGAAAAATAATGTGATGGAAACCCTGTGTTTATTTCTTATAAGAATCATAACTTTACAGCTAATTAAACTCATGGTTTATATTGTTGAATTTTATTTAACTTTCATGCATTGAATATTCATATAATTTGAATAAATTCCTGTATTATATATAATTGCTATATTATTCCATTAGCTTTGTTTGTACAACTACTTTTACAACTAGTTATAAAACACATACACGTGTTCATGTACATGTGTATGTGTATATGCATTGTTGGTTGCTTATAGCAGTCTTATAATATGAATATTAATTTAATTAACATCATTATCTACTTTTTCCATGTGAAGAAACAGAAGTTCAGAAGACTAAGTGACTTTCAGGGTTACCAGGACACATTCATGAAATTAGGATTATTATGGCCCAATTATTTATAGAATGCATGTTTAAAATCATGTCTGGACTTTCTCATTTTATATAAATGTTTATTCTTCAAATGAGAGACAGTCTTTGCAATCTTGATGGTATGAATTTTTGGATCAAGCTGACTAGTGCTTATATCATGGATCTGTTGGTACATGTGGTACCCAAGGCATTGCCAGGTCCTTCAGGACAGATTAGTGTTTCTATTTCTTCCCTACTGAGGTTATTGAAATAGTTGAGACTTTTCTGCTTGCCTGAAATGTAGTAATAATGGTAATTATGTTAAAAATGGTATCATAGATAATAACTAATGTTATCATAATGTTCAAGATGAACTAAGTTATATTTCATATACTACCTTCAACCATTCCAGAATCCTTCTAATTAGATATTATTATTGTTATTAAAAAGAGAGAGAAATGTTAATTCATAAAGTTGCTATAACATGACCAAAGTCATACAGCAAATTAATAATGAAACCACACGAATCTTTCTTACTTCATCACCCACATGCTTTCCTCTTATGACAAAATTCACAAAATTTTTCATCAAGGAGGAATCTCTATTACAAAGCATTTGTCTATTTTCACCCTGCAAGACACAATTTATGAAAACAGTATTGGCTGAAAACCACAAACCATGTATTTTCTAATAGATAGCTTGTGGGAAACAGCCACATAGCACAGGGAGATCAGCTCGGTGCTTTGTGACCACATAGAGGGGTGGGATAGGGAGGGTGGGAGGGAGGGAGATGCAAGAGGGAAGAGATATGGGAACATATGTATATGTATAACTGATTCACTTTGTTATAAAGCAGAAACTAACACACCATTGTAAAGCAATTATACTCCAATAAAGATGTAAAAAAAAAAAAATTATGGGAGAAAAATTGCTTCCCTTTCCAGGGAAATACTGCACAATTTAAGTAGAAGCATTTCTCCTACAGTGTCAGTTTTTAAAGAGTGAATAGGACAATTGGAATTTGACTAATAAGAAAGCATTACTTGCCTTACACAGACTATTACTAGCTGCAGCATAATCAAGACCTGGATCCAGAGGACATGGGAATAATAATTTTATCTTCTCATGAGGAAAAAATACTTTTTCTTATGCAATTTTACCTAGAAATATAGTTATCATGTTATGAACGAACACACTCCATGACAAAAGAAATGCAAGATGTCTAATGTGTGTAGTTATATATAGTTCATTTCTCTTGATGCTGTTTTCTTTTTCCAATTTTTCATGAATATAGTATTTTTAAGTCTTCTACATTATAAAGAAAACTAGGGAGAAAGCTCAATTTGGATCTAATGAGTCTCATGCAGCCTTTCAGTGTGCTATACCATATCTATATTAGTCAGCTCCTCCCATGAGGTTTAGTGTTTTTTGCTTTTTAAAAAGTTATTTTAGACTAAGTTTCTAAAATGGCTCTCCAAGCCCCAGATGTCATATTCACCCATCATCTATAACAAAATCAATGCTCCTTTCTCAGACAAATACCAACTGCATTTTATCTTTAGCGTGGAAGCACTGACATTCTATTCAACCTTATTGGATATCTTTTAATTTTTTGATAAGAAGAAATGGAAAAATACTTCTATATTAGTCAGGGTTTTCCAGAGACACAGAATCAAAGGATACATATTTACAGATTTATTTTAAGGAATTGGCTCGCACAATTATGGAGGATGATAAGCCCTAGATTTTCAGTCAGCAAGCAGAGACTCAGGAGAGATGCTGGTGTAGTTCTAGTTTAAAGGCCAGTAAGTTCTAGATTCAGGAGGAGCTGATGTTTTCATTCAAGTCCAGAGGCAGGAAAAAACAAAAAAGTCCCTACTTGAAGACAGTTGGGGTGGGGGAGAATTCTCTGTTTCTCACGAGAGGGCAGCCTTTATGTTCTATTTAGGCCTCCAACGGATTTGATGAGGTCCACCCACATTAGGGAAGGCAATCTGCTTTACTCAGTCTACAGATTCAAATGCTAATTTCATCCAGAAATGGCTTCATAGACATAGAATAATGGTGGCTTAGTCAAGTTGACACATAAAATTAACCATCACACTTTCCTTGAAATCTTTCTCTTAAAAATATTTTCTAGGCTGTTATGTAGGAGAGCAAAATTCACTCTGATGACATTCTGTCACCAACAATGATCTATTTATTCTCTTTCCCTCCCAATAATTTATTTGGTAGAGTGTTTTAGACAGATGCCCTGAATGTGAATCAGGACTTCACAGGGTAAAAATGGACACTTTGCTTAAGCTCTGTAACCCTCATTTGCTTGTTTGGGAAATGGAATATTAATTAGATCTATCTCATCAATTGTTGTGAGGATTAAGTGAGGCTCACAGCACCCTCCCCTCCCCCACTATGACTACCACACACAAATACTCTCTCTCAATTCCTTCACCTTACTTTAAAAAATCTTTTTCCTTAGAATTTAATCTACTTTTTAATGATACTTTGCTGTGTAAAAAAATCACCCCAAAACATAGAAACGTAGAAACTTAAAATGACAACTGATATAGCATTTGTCATTGTTTGTGTATTAGTTAGGGCTCAGCTCTGCAGTTCCTCTGCTCTGTGTGGTGCTGGCTCAGGTTGCTTCTGCAGCTGCATTCATATGGGAGTCATCTGGGAGCTCGAATGTGAAAGACACCTCACTGGTCTATCTGTCAGTTGGTATTTGTAGCACTTGGGATGCTTCAGTCATCCTTCATGTTACCATTCCTCCTCTAGAACTCTACACCTCCTTTTAGTGTAAAGCATGGCAGCTGGATTCCTAGAGAGCAAAGATAGAACCTATCAGTTCTTTCATAGACTAATTCTAGTACTAATCTGTCACAGTCTCACGTTCAACTCACGTTATTGTTCAAAGCAAGTCACGTGCCCAGTCCAGCTACAAAGGTAAATAGACTCCACCTCATAACGGGAAGAGTAGCATGTACCGATGGGGAGAACAGTAATTGTTGATGGCCATCTTTAAAAGACATTCTCCCATATGATCCTACATACTTATATTAGTTTAATAGGCTGTTATAACAAAGTAACCCAAATATTTCCAAGTGTATTATAAGTCTTATATGTAATTTCAAAAGGTGAGGGTGTTATATGTCTTTATTCAATTTATCTTAGGAAATGACATCATTATGGGAAGAAAAAACTGATAAGTGGTCACTAATAGGGTTTGAAAGTACCTATGTTTATTTAAGACTTCTCATCCTCTTTCTTTAATGATTAAATTACAATAAAAATGTTGATACCTATGCCCAGAATTAAAATCCAGAAGAAACACTGCTTCTCTGTCCTACAGAAGAACCACCATAAGGTTAGTAATTAAAAGTGAGGTTCTCTCACTTTAATAATATTTAGGTCATTGTCCTACAAGAGTAATAGTAAAGCTAAAACTCTCCCAGATTAACACCATATGCTACCACTCAGAACCATACATGCTGGTGATGAATTTTTCAGTTTGGATTAATGTTGCTGTCTCTGTAAGAATGGTAAGCAATTCACCCATTAGCTATTGAGTCCAAGAAGGCCTTCATCATCACATCTGCCTCCAATCCAGGCATTCAAGGTCCCCAGAGATTTCCAAGTCATAGGGGTATGTAGAATAAATTATAGTAAAAATATTGTCCAAAAGAGACCATATGTTGGAGCATACTGCATTTGCCTTGACAGGGGAATGTAAGTGTTAAGACAAATCATGTCCAACTTGTCATAAAATTGAATTAAGACCGGAAGGAAGATGAAAATTTTAGTCAAGGGAGCTAGGAAGATTAACAGATATCCTCCTGAAATTAGCAGATGTGAGTGGTGGCCAAAACACCCTTCATCATTCAATTTTTTTCCCCTGAGAGACAGAGGTAAAAAATCTTGAATGAAGCAATATGAATGTTTTCTAGTTTTCTCATAACAATATGAAAAAATGTATATAAAGCCCAGTATTAATACCCAACTGACTCATATTCTAGAATCTAGATAAAGAACATTATCAGCAAACAAAATAGTATTTTAGATTAATTTTTTTCATTTATAAGACGTTCATTTCATATGGAACCTCATCCTAATGGTTAAGATTTGCTGAGGATTCAGTTACTACTTAGAGTATTACTAAGTTAAATGCTAATTTCTGAAGTTACTTGGAAAGAATAACCAGTACTCTCTGAGGAGACCAAATATTGAAAGACTTCATTTCGTCTGTTCATTTTTGTCATAGCCTTTTCACAGAGATGACCAAGGTCCATGTCTTGAAGGTAATACGAATCTATTAGATGCCTTAAAGTAATGTGATTGGTGCCAGGGAAAAAATTAAGGCAGGCAATGGGGTAGGGATTGTTAAAGGAGACTGCAAATAGGCTTCAATGAGGAGGTGAGGCAATGAAGTGTGAGTTATACAGACGTTTGAGAGAGATTGTTCTGAAAATAGGAAAAATAAAGCAAAGAGGTGATTGCAATAATCCAGGAGAGAGATGTTTGTCATTTAGGAAAGGGTCCTGGCAAGAAAAGTGTCAAAAAGTGGTTATATTCTGGATGTATTTTAAATGCAGAGCTATAAGATTTGTGGATGAATTAAATGTAAAATTTGAAAAAGGGCAGTCAAGCATGGACCCAAAGTTTAGCCTATGGTTTAACTCTTAACTGAGATGGAGAAGAACTGAACCAGAGCAAGTCTGAGAAGGAAAAATTAGGAACTCAAATGTACACACAATATTCAATTTCCTATTAGATATACACATGAAAAAAATTTAGTGAGCAATTGGACATATGAATTTGGAATTTGAAAGAATTCTGGTATATACATCTACAGAGATGATAGGTATGTAGGGAGGTAAGTAGATAGATACAAAGGTATATAAAATAAAGAGACAGAAAGGTTGTACTAATGCCATGGAACTAGATGTTTTCACTGTGGAAAGTATGCAGACTTTAAGGAAGGTATATTCAAACATCAAGCCCTAAGAAACTAATCACTGGCAATGTAGAAGAAGAAAAAAAAAACAAAAAAACAAGAATATGAGGTCCTGGAAAGCCAATAAAAACATACAGTTTTGCTGTATCAAATGCTTTCAATAGCTCAAGTAAGATGAATATTAAAAACTGATTATCAGCTATAGTAGGTAACCTCGTGAAAAATAGTTTTAAAGAAATGGTGGGAGCAAAAGACTTGAGTCGTTTCAATAGAGATTGGGAAAGGCAAGTCAGAAACATCAGTATAATTAGCTCTTTTATGAATTTGTACTGCAAAAAGAAGAGAAATGAGGCAATAGCTGGAATGGTGAGTCGAGACGAGAAAGAGATTTCTTAAGATGGTAGAAATGACACTATATATGTCTATGAATAACATAGTGGGGGGGAAATTCATCATGTGGGAGAGAGGGGTGAGTTGCTGGAGTCATTTGTTTATGTTTGTGAGAGGGAGTTAGCCTTGTGTAAAACATGAGTGTAGATGTTCTCTTTTTATTCCTATAATTCCTATAATTTCCTCACGTATGTAAGAACAAATTCATCATATGTGAATGATGATGGAGGAGGAGGTTACTGGAGGCTTGAGAAGAAGGTAGAAAACGGTGTGTGAAAGATATGAACAGAGAGCAGACTTTGGAGATAAAGTAAATTGATTGCTGAACATCAATAAGGGGAAGATTATGGATCATGAATGTAAATTGAGACTAGTTGCTATGCTCCTGTGTTTTCTTTAGCCTTGTTCATCTGCATGGATTAGTACAAAGTAGGTGTTAATTAGAGTTAACTGGGGTGATTTTTTTATCAAGCAAGGAAAACAAAAGAGTAGTGGTATAATGGCATTGAATGTTGATGAAAAGAAGAGGTTGTAATGAATACTCTTTGGACTTCAAAGTGTCATCTTAAGTCACTGTTTTGATTAGAATGACTCAATCTAGTTCTGATTAGCTGGCCCCTCTAAGAGGTACCATATATCTAACCATTTCTATGAAATAGGAATGTCTACATATATATCCCTCAGGTCATGTGTACAAAAGTGGGTTCTAATAGCAGTCCAGCCACAGGAATAAAATTAGGTAAGGGTTTGGATACCCTAAGTGTTCAGTTCCTATTCAGAATATTATTAAGTTAAATGATATTTTCTTAAGTTACATGGACAGAATAATCAGTATTCCTTGAGGAGACAAAATATCAAAATACCCCATTTCGGTTGTTCATTTTTGTCACAAGGATTTTCCCAGAGATGACCAAAATCTATGTCCTGGAGGTAGTGAGAACCTCCTTCTCATATGCCTCTTCTTTCTAGACAGATTTATGTTAACTTAATATAATTCCTGACAATTTAAAAGAACTTCCCAGCAGGCATGCAGAGAGGCAGGACCATCCTGATTTGTTATTGGCACTAACAGCCTTGAAAATCAAATGGTTATGAAATGTGTAAAAATATGCCGCCATGAAATATATTACATAAATTTTTCCGTGAGGACTAAATGATATAAGATGTTTAGGAAGACCACAGTTCCAATAAATCAAGTATATTATCTAAGGAGAATGACCCTGAGGATTTAGGAGTTAGAGTCAAGTCATCTGAACACATGTTTTTCAAATATATGGGCAATTTATTGTTACAGTTGTGAGATCCATAAAGGTCACTTCAGGGCATGTTTTGGGTGAAGTATATACTGGTACTACGTGGTATGACCTGCTTTACTATTCCCAGCACCACTTGCTGGCCATTATATAATACAATTTAATAATAAAAACAACTGAGTAAATTAACCCCAAAATCATGAATAAAACTACCTCTTACTGGGTACTCAGGAATTGTATTCCATCACATCATTAGGAAACATTCACAACCATAAAAGAATATCAGGGCTTGAGGAATAATTAGTAGTTATCCAGACCAGAGCATTGAATTTACTTAACTAACTTGGATCAGAACCAGAGTCACACCATAGTTATTCCATTATGTCACAATGATCATCGTTATCAGCTATTCCTGTTAAAATTTTGAGCTAATGGAAAGTGCTGTTTTTACTCCAGAATACCCTAAAAAAAGAATGTCAGATATGGAAGTAGAGACAGGGATATTCATTGCAATCCAAAATAGCTAAAATGTCTAGTAGTGCTTAGGTTTTGTGTGCAACTAATGGAATACTAAGATATCATTAAAAATAATGTGACATATGAATATTTAGTTACTCTAGATTATTGCTAAGTGAAAAACAAAATATTCAGATAGCAACATAGTGAATACAATATGATATTAATTTGCCAGATAAATGGATAGTTAGTGGGGAAGATATATACCAAAATATTAACAGTGGATTTACCTAGGGTCTTTACTTCCTTTCTATGCCATTTTATCCACCCCCCCCCATTTTTATAATGAATATGTTTTACTTAAATTATCAGAAATATGCTTTTTTTAAAATTTCATTTTTGAAGTATATTTATCTGATACACTGTGATTAAGTTATTCTTTTCTTCTAACTGTAAAAGCTATTTGCAGATTCATTATTGGGTACCTCTCAAGACAGATATGTTTCCTCAATCTGAAAACATGAAAACAGTCATTTCCTTTCTTGGCTTTCTACCAAAAACCTTCAATGATCAGGCAAACAGAGAGGAAAACACATTTGCAGAATCAGAATTTGACTTTTAAAAGTGAGATTCAATCCCTGAGAGTGCATAATCATCAGAAAGTGACAAAGATAACAACTGACTTCCTGATCTGTGGATATCTAATTTTGGAAAACGTTACAACCACTATTCAATACCTGCACTGGTAGGAAATCTCAAAGAAAAACTTAATATGTGAAAATTACCTAAACTGTCCAAAAATACCTAAATAAACCATACATAATATAAGAATCAAAGATTCTGATTCCTAATAATACTAAGGAAAATAACTCTTGGAACACCCTTCAGACTATATGAAAACTCAAGTATGTGTCAGAACCTTGTACATGATTCTATAACTGGCATGATCTTAGACATTAAATTAACATGTTAAATGCAACACTTACTATTGTGGGAAGTATTTGAATGCTTTATGTAAAACATTCATGATGGTGCAGAAACAGGGATCCCCTTTTTAGATCTTTCTCTGGACAAATAAAAAATTTAAGTTACAAAACCTAAAATGGCTTTAGCATTTTACACTCCTACCAATAAAATGTGAGAATTCCAATTGGTCCACTTACTCCCAACATTTGTTCTTATTGTTGGTGGGTGTGTACTGGCATCTCATTCTTCTTTTTTTTAAATTGCCATTTTCCAGATTACAGTGATTATAAACATATTTTCAAGTATCTATTGGTTATTACTACAGATTTCTTTGTGGAGTGTCCAAATTTTTACTCACTTTTAAATTGGTTTCTTTGTCTTTTTTTTTTTTTTTTTTTTGCTGTACGCAGGCCTCTCACCACTGTGGCCTCTCCCACTGCGAAGCACAGGCTCCGGACGCGCAGGCTCAGCAGCCATGGCTCACGGGTCCAGCTGCTCCGCGGCATGTGGAATCTTCCTGGACTGAGGCGCGAACCTGCGTCCCCTGCATCGGCAGGCAGACTCTCAACCACTGCCCCACCAGGGAAGCCCTCTCTGTCTTTTTATTAGTGTGTTATAAAAGTTACATATGTATCCCGGATATCTGTCCCTGATCAGATATCATATTCTGCAAATATTTTCTCTGCATCTGTGATTCTTATTATTTTTCATAATGATATCTTTATTGAGAAAAAAATTTAAACTTGCTTTTAATTTTTGATGAAGTCTTAATTTGTCAATTTGTCCTTTCACTATACTTGTTTTTTTGTCTCTAGTCCAAGAAAGCTTTGCACAGCCTCAAATTATGAAGTAATTCTCTGCTGTTTTCCTGCAAAAGCTTTAAGGTTTTAGCTTTTATGTTTAGATCTATGATGCAACTTGAATTATTTTTTATATATTGTGATGTAAATGTCAAGTTATAGTATCTATTTATTCCAGTATGATTTGTTGAAAAGACAAAATAAACCCTGATTGCATTGGCATCTTCCCTAGAAATCAAACGACCGAGTGACTCAGTCTGCTACTGGGCTTCCTACTCTGTTCTACTGATCTATTTGCTGATCTTTATGCCACTGTCACATTTCTTGATTATAGCATCTTTCAAAGACATGTGGTATAAGTTCTACAACTTGAGTTTCTTACAAAATTGCTTTGGTTAGTCTAGATATTTTGCATTGTCATGAAATCCTGCTGGTATTGTATTTGAGACTGCATTTAATCTAAAAATCAATTTGTGGAGAATTGAAATGTTAACCATATGAAGACACCCAATCCATGAAGTTATTTCTCAAGTTAATTTTTAACATGTCAACATTCAACAGGGATATTAATTTTATCTTTTAATGACATTAGTCATTATTTGCCAGACTTACATCTTTACTCTAGATAAAGACATATCTTTACTCTCCCCCAATTTTTCACGGAGCCATACTACTCTCCATTTCCTTATACCTGTTTGCTTCACACGTATATGTTAGCACCAGTGAAGACACTAAATTTGACAACTGTGCCCTGTATTTTGATTTCATAGAAGAATTCCCAATTGCATACAATTATTAGCAATTTCTACCTCCTTGCTGTTCCTTCTACTTCTAATACTATCCCATCACTTTTCAAACTCGTAAAACCTTACACATTCTTTAAGGTGAATTTGAAATATTCTTCTTTGGTATAATCTTTCTTAAATAATTCAGACAAAATTAATCACAAATTGTATGGGTTACTTAGGCCTTTTTTTATTTCTGTAACATAAAATGGAATATTTTATGGTTACATGTTGACAATTGCCTTAATTATCTATGTAAATTTAGCATGTAAGAAATATAGGTATATATTTTATATCACAACCTATTTCAAACAAATAGGTATAATAAATACTCTATAACAGTGGTTTTCAACCAGAGTTGATTTTTTTTTCCCTCAGAGCAAAATGTTTAGCATTATTTTGGTTGACATAACTGGAGGAGGGTGGGGAGGTTTATTACTTGCATCTAGTGGATAGAGGCCAGTCAGAGAGGGTGCTAAACATCTCAATATCCTACAATGCACAGGAAAGCTTCCACAACAAAAAAATATTGCCTCAAATACCAATGGTACAGAGGTTGAAAAACTCTCCTCTAAAGTCACCACTTAGCTCTATCAGACTTTTTTTGGCCACATTTTGCTACATTTGTTCCAAATCCCCCCATCCTTAAATAATAAAAGATTACATGTATATTTTAAGCATTCATTTAATCCTTATATCATTCTTTACCTTCCCTCTTTAGAGATAACCTCTACCCTAAAATTGATGAATAGGAAACTCTCTATATTTGTAGATTATATTTTATATGTATCAATAAAAAAACCCACAACTATGCCCTGTTTTGTATATTTATCATACCTATATATTAGGTAATATACTGTCAAATATCTTACAACTTTTTTTCTCAATGATATGTTATTATTTAGATTTATCAACGTTGATATTCATAGGCCAAGGTCATTTGTTTTAAAGCTGTATAACCTTCCTTGTATGTCTGTACAATTATTTATTATCCATTGAAATACTAATGGACATTTTGTTTTTTTAAATTATTCCTTATGGCAGAGAAAGCTGTGATAAACTTCCTGGTTAGATGTATCTCCTTGAGTAGTGTACTAGGTTGAATACAGTCCTCCAATTGTTCACCCAGAATGTGACTTTGTTTGGAAACAAAGCTTAGGCAGATATAATCACATTAAAGTGAGTTCATATTGGATTAGGGTGGGTCTTAATCCAATGACCTTGTCCTTATTAGAAGAAGGAAGTTCAGACACACAGACCCATAAAGGAGCAAATACCATGTGAAAGACAAGGCAAAGATTGGAGTGATATATCCACAACCCAAGAATTGTCCACCACCATCAGAACCTGGAAGAGAGGTATGGGACAAATTATTCCTCCAAGTCTCCATGGAAAACCAACCCTGCCAAATTCTTGAGTTCAGACTCCTGACTTCCATAACTGTGAAAAAATATATTTCTGTCATTTTAAGCCACACAATTTGTGGTGATTTGTTACAGCAGCCTTAGAAAACTAAAACATATAGATGTGTTTCTTTATCTTAGTAATTAAACTGAGGAATAGAATTACTGGGATATAGGGTCTGTGCATCTATAAATTATTAGAGTTGATGAGATATTTTCTTTGTACTTTCTCCTAACTTGGTATCATCAGACTCTTTAATTTTTGTAAATCTGATGGTTGAGGCAAGATTTCACTTTTTTAACTCACTTTTCTATGATTATTAGTGAGGCTGTGCATGTTCACATAATTTTTTATTCATTCAATTCTATTATTTTGTGAATTATCTATTTATATGATTTATCAATTTTGTGTAGGGGTGGTGTTTACCTTTAAAAAGATAAAAACAAGTAGGGTAGTTTTCTGAACACTAAATCTTTGTCTAATATACATTGCAAATATCTTCTCAAAGGCTATTGATGGTCTTTTAAATTGGATATATTGTCTTTTTAGTAGAAGTTTTTTTATTTTATTTATCAGTCTTATTTTTATGAGTTGCTCTTAGTTTCTGTGAAATAATTCATTCTAACTACCATAAAGCTATTTTCCTACATGTTATTCTAAAAGTTCGATAGCTTCATTTCAATATTTATGCTTGTAATGTATATAGAATTTATTTTCATACATGGTATGACATAGGCATCTACTTTGCATAATGAAAATCAATGTTCCTTTCACCATTTAGTGAGCAATATATCTGCTCCTCATTTAGTTGAAATGCAACCTCTGCCCTATAAATATTTTGTGTGTGTGTATGTGTGTGTATGTGTGTGTGTGTGTGTGTGTGTGTGTGTGTGTGTGGCTCTACAAGTTTTCTATTCTGCTCTACTGACCTGTTTGTTTATTATTGCCTCTACATCATGTGGTCTTAATTAACATACTTTTAAAATAGTTTTGATATATGAGAGTGCCTATTGCCCAACTTTGTTCTTCTACAAATACATCTTAGATATTTTCAGCTCCTTATTGATCCATACAGATTTTAGGATCAACTTGTCAATTTCCACAATAAACCCTAGAGAGATTTCATTTTAAATTGTACTGATTTTATAAATTAATTTAGTGTCATATGACATCTTTATGGTGTTGAGTTTTGTCACTCAGGAACATTAATCTGGCTTACTTTTATTTTAACCTTTGGGTTAATAATATTCAAATTTTATTTGTAATATTCTGGTACTTAATTTTTTATATTTACTTATGTACTTTATGGTAGTTCTTGCTATAATGTGTAATAATTTATTCCCATTTTCATTGGCTATTAATGATGCATGGGAACACTCTGATTTGTGTACTTATCAGTATTCTTAATGTCATCATACTACTATTAATAATTTACAGATATTCTTGGATTTTATAATGAATTAAATCCTATTTACTGAAAATAAATGATGACTTTATCTCTTCTTTTCCAATTGTTATACAAATTTTTGTATTGTCTAGGGAGTTCAGTAGTAAGGGTGATGGCGAGCATACTTACGTTCTGCATAATTTTAATATGACTACTTCCAAAATGTCATGTTTAAGCATTGTATTTCTTAAGGCTCATTGAATGCCTTTAACAAAGTAATTTCTTTTTATTTCCAGTTTGCTAAATTTTTCATGATGAATTAATGACGAACTTTGTAAAAATTTTCCAAATAATGGTCAATCAATGAGTAATCACACACAAATCCTACTCAATAATTTATACATACTGTTATTAGCAGGTGACAGGTTCTGCTCCATTATGTTTCTGACATTTATTTACTTAATCTTTTTTGCATTAAGCTTTGAATTTATTCAAATGTGACATTAAACATGTGTCACCAATTTTAAACTTAAAACGGTACATAAAATGTTTATAAGAACTGTATGTGTTTCTGAGTGTTTATGTACTTAATCAGAGTATTTTATGCTCTTTTAAGCAGATATTTATTTAATCAAGGGTTTAAATGTTTTAGGAAGTGTAAAATGGCTGAACCATATGTAAGATTTCAGAGGTAGTCTGGAAAGAAAGCGAATGAAACATTAGAGGAGAGATGAAATAGATTATGAAAGCAAAATGAAACTCTGTGGGATGAATATTGGCAAAAAACACAAGAGAAGAAAGACTCTATATAAGAAACCACAAAACATAGGCATTGCAGTGTAAGAGATGCAAGCTATTGAGGAACGGAAGTTAACATTTAAAGTAAATGCAACAATATTTTTATGAACACCTCTTAAGATTGACTAGAAGAGCATCAATCATGCTGAGTAAGCAGAGACAGTTACATTATGTTGCACATCAAGCACTGGAATGTTTTGGAAGCCTCTAATATCCAACTTTATATGTTGCCTAGAGTGTCTCACTTTTTAAAAAAATATATTTTTAGTTCAGGAATTCTATACTATAACCATGACCCTGGGGAAACCAAGTTCAGCATGCTTACATTATGACTGCATGAAATGCACAGAGAGTAGGAGTGAATGAAGGAACAGCAAATACCATTTTGCATCCCAAAGTCACTCCAAGACCTCACTCTTTGGAATGGTGGGGAAAATCCCTTTACTATTCAAAATGTTCTCTCTCTGTATGTGTGTCCTTCACCTCTCTGAGTCTCACTTATCTCTTTCATGTCTCTGGCTCTGACTCAGTTTACAACTGTCTCCTACATTCACAGAAGTAAATGATAGAAATTGACCAGATTTACCTCTCTTAAGGAATAGACCTAGCAATAAAGAATGTATATTTCAAAAGTTCTATGTTGCCTTGGTTAATTAAAAATATTCACCTAACACAAACTAGTTGTATTCACCATACAAAAAGTAGACATTTATGTTTTCTCATATTTAACTAAGAAATAAGTTGAAAGAATCCCAGGCTCATTTATGTAATTTAAATCACTTAGGAATTATCTCAACAGTAACAGTTTAAAAATACTTCCTCATTGCTGAATTTTTCTCCAAGAATTAAAAGCCTATTTAAAATTAACTAGTTTTTACATCACACTACTGTATGGTAATTAAGCACCGAATTGATGTTAAAGAAAAAAATACACATATATAAATTTTTGGAAACAAAATTTTATTCATTATACTAATTAGTAGTTATAAGTAATAGATAATTTTGTGATATTCTAATATTAAAATCTAAGAAATTAAATACAGCCACTCAAGAAATCACAGCCTCCTGTCTTTGTGAATTTGAACTCTATATTTGACACTTGTCTGTAGGAAGAGTTATTCACTTTAAAAAAGTAACATTTTCCAAAGCAGATTGTGTGTTAGAATAGGGAGATGACCAACATGAAAGCATAAAAAAAGGCCAAAGTTTCTTCTTTGGTGCCTCATGTGCCTGGCACTTCTGTTTGTATGATCTCATTCAATCCACACAAGCCCACTGGCTATTAATTGTGATTACCTTATTTTGAAAATAAAGATAAAAAGCTTATGTCAGATTAAATATCCTGATGAAGTTAATTAAGCCAGTCTTTGAATCTTACTCTGTTGGATTTGAACTTTATAGTTTTTTTTCTCTGTATAGCATTGGACCATTTGGACAATATGTTTATTATATATAAGCCAATTATTCATCTAATACAAAACATGCACTAAGATATAATCCTGAAAAGAAAGATGTTAACAGGTAGAACAAGGAAGGCTCTTGGATACTTGGAGGGTAGAATATTTACCTAGCTATGTAGCTACCTTATATTTCATTCTAGAATAATCTTGTTTGTACAAGAAAACTGGAGCATGGGTGGTGGGAGAATGCTGATGGGAGATAAAGGATGAGGAGCTGTGGGGATGGATGCTATTACCAGATATTTTCATCTTCAATATTTATTGAGTAATAGCTATAAACCAGGCACTGTGCTAGGCCTTGAAATGCATTCCCTCATTTAACCATGTGAAACATAAACCATGGATTAGAGAAGTTAAATAATCTTTTCGAGGACTCACAATTGCTAAGGCATGAAATTCATCCCTCAATTGATTTTGTTATGGAGATCATACAACAACCAATTTTTGGTGAAATACTATTTCAGATGGAAGATCATATCTCTGTGAGATCATATCTATATACACACACAAATATACCTATACATATGTACACACACATATATTCTAATAATAAAAAAATATCAACTATATATCCATTAATTTTCAATGCAAAGCTCTTGTTTTTCTACAATTTTGGTATAATAGCTCTTAAATAATGATGACAAACATATATTTATTTCTTATCTCTCGAAATAGCTTATGTCAAAA
This sequence comes from Mesoplodon mirus, assembly GCF_964341445.2. Lineage (NCBI taxonomy): Eukaryota > Metazoa > Chordata > Mammalia > Artiodactyla > Ziphiidae > Mesoplodon > Mesoplodon mirus. The sequence continues at coordinate 170,248,839 of NC_138977.1, read as the reverse complement.
TCTATAAATGTGTCTCCACTTGAAATTGTTTTCTACCTATTCACAAGAAAGACCATGAAAATACACAAAGGTTTTGAGTGAAAGAAAAAAAAAAATGTTTGGAGCTCAAATACTAGAAGATTCACCTTCAACACCCTCTTCACCAAAACAAGAACAAAGCAGTCACAATAACAGCAATAATCCCCTTATTTATTTAAAAAAAGTGTAAGAATTGCAGTTATGAACTCAAGACAAAAATGCTTTATCATGATTAAGGCCTTAGCAGAATTTATTGCTGTATTATTTTTATTATTTAAACAGTTTGTAATTTTTTTTAAAGTTCAGTTCACGATTTAGGAGAGGGATGAAAATAATCACACACACAAAAAAATAAATGCAGTTATTATAATAAGAAGTTATAATAAAAAGTTATATATAATAAAAATAAATGTAAGAATTTGAAAAGTGGAAAAGGAAAAAAGAAAACAAAGAGCTGGTTCTTTGAAAATAAATAATAATATAAAATGGAAAATATGGAATTCCACAGGGGAAGAAAACAAATACTGAAAATTAGAATTGGACAAGAAATATAACTATAAGGCAAGGATTAACTTTGTATGGGATAATACTCTGCACAACTATTTGCTTTTAGAAAATTTTATGGAATTAACACACTTTCTGAAAAAAAAAACTTAATTTACTAAAACTGAATCAAAAAGAGATTTAAAAATCTAAATAGATAAAAGCCATAAAAGAAAATACAAAAATTATCAAGGAAATGTCTTCAAAATATTGCAAACTAAGGAAAGTTACAGGTGAGACATTTTAAATTTTTATTTAGAAAGTTTAATTTAAATTCTCTATAAACTGTGAGAATTAAAAATGATGGAATATTACATGCTTTATTTTATGAAGCACATTTATACCTGTCAGTGGAAGTACTAAAGGAAAAATAAAAAACATTATTAATAGATGTAAATAAAAAATATACATGAAACACTAAAAATTTGATTTCAACAGGATATTTTAAAAATTACCTTGAAAAATTCCTTTACTCTCAGTACAAGCACAAATAATCTGACAAATTACATTAATATTTTGGTAAGAACACAATAGGAATTCCATAAAATAAAAGGTTCCCCTAATGATAATTTCTAGAAAAGTGACAAAAAGGTAACATTCTTCTCAACATTGAAAAGCAAAAGTTAACATTGAAAAGCAAAAGTCAACATTTTACTTGCCGGTTAAAAACAACAGATGTCACAATTAAAGCTAGGAACAAAATTGCCATTATAACTTTGCATTTTTTGGTAACTTTTGACAAATACAAGAAGATAAAAAGAGATGTCAAAGGAAAATTACCATTTTTTAACATTTGCAAGTAATATATTTTTTATAGAGAGATTATTAAAGACAATAAAAATAAGAGTATTCAGTAAAATAGCTTGATGTAAGGAAAATGTATTATGTAGATGTCATCTTCTATTTAAGAATCACTTAAACCAAATTGCCAATAGTTGATTGTGATTGACTGAGCATTCACCTTGTGTCAAGCACCATCCTAAGTAGTTTGAATATATTATGTAATTCAATTATTATTGCCATTTTTAAATAAGAAAAATGAGGCTTAGAGACATTAAGTAACCTATCCACAAGATCTCACATCTGAAAAGTTGAAGAGCCAGGATTTGAACTCAATTTTGTCTGACTCCAAAGTCTACTTTATTAAATATATTTTTAAAAAGCACTGTAGGGGCTTCCCTGGTGGTGCAGTGGTTGAGAGTCTGCCTGCCGATGCAGGGGACACGGGTTTGTGCCCTGGTCCGGGAAGATCCCACATGCCATGGAGCGGCTAGGCCCGTGAGCCATGGCCACTGAGCCTGCGCGTCCAGAGCCTCTGCTCAGCAGAGGGAGAGGCCACAACAATGAGAGGCCCACATACCGCAAATAAATAAATAAATAAAAATAAATAAAAGCACTGTAAAATACACTGAATATTAAAATGTGGTGTGGTGTTATGGGCTGAATTGAGCCTTTCCCCCAAATTCATATGTTGAATTATTAACCCTCCAGGACCTCAGAATGCAACTATATTTGGAGATAAATTATTCAAAGATGTACTTAACTTAAAATGAGGTGGTTAAGGTGGGCTTCAATTCAATAAGATAGGTGTCCTTATAAAAGGAGGAGATTAAGACATAGACATGCATAGAGGGAAGATCATGTGAAGACACAGGGAGAAGATGGCCAAGTACAAGCTGAGGAGAGATTTCTCAGAAGCCAACACTGTCAACACCTTGATCTTGGACTTCTACACTGTCAACACCTTGATCTTGGACTTCTAGCCTCCAGAACTGTGAGAAAATAAATTATTGTCATTTAAACCACCCAGTCTGTTTTACTTTTTTATGGCAGCCCTAGCAAACTAATACATATGGTATAGGGTTATTATAATTGAACCAGTATGATAATTATAGATTATCCATGGAAATAAATGAAGTAATGAGTCTTAAAAGAAATCAGAAAAAATGAACCATTGCAGTGGGCTTCATATACTGGAGTAAAATCAAGTTTGGGCCTCATGTCAAAGCATGTAACAAAGTATAATCCTGTTAATTAAAGAGTTGGATATAAAGCATCTAAATATTTTTAAAGGTGGATGATTCTAATTGCCTAAAATTTTAATTATTAAAGAATTGCAAAAAAGAACTGATCAATTCTATTATATGTAAATAGAATAACTATCATAAGTCAACACAAACTGCATTAACAGGCAAATATTATAGATGGTTAATATCATGAATATACAAATAACTCATTCACTGTACAGCAGAAACTAACAAAACATTGTAAATCAACTGTACTCCAATAAAAAAATTAATTTAAAAAAAGAGTTAATCCAAAGGATGAAGATCACTTCTAATATCCAAACGAGTTGGCTAGCAAATATGTCCTCAAAAGTATGTTTTGAAATAATGAGATACAAAATGTAAGAAACCATTGCCCTTATTGAGTAACTGGAAACAGTGATTTGGATGATGCTTATATTTATAGACACATTCACATGTGTATTTATGTACTAGATTATGATGTGAAGCTCATTTCTTAAGTGGGTTTCACCTGCAGGAGTCTGAACTGTTGAAGGTGTGATGTAGTAGAACACTTTCTTGTACTGTCTCAGGGATATTCATTACTGTACAACCTGACTGGAAATTAATTTAATATTATATATTAAAAGAGTCCTGGAAATGATCAGACCCTTGACCTACTAATTCCCTAATAAGACGTTTCCCAAAAGAATTAATTAAATATGTGATCAGAGATTTATATTTATATAAGACGATATCCATCAGTCCTCTGCTCTAAGTTCTCCAATGACCAGAATGAAAGGTTGTACTCGGTGTCCTTACAATGGCCTGAAAGGCCCTTTCCATTTGAGCCTACGTTAGCTCTCAGAACTTGCCTCTTCTATTTTTCATTTCCCTGTCCCTCTCTCAGGTCCAACCTCTCTGGCCTCCTTATTGTTCTTCAAATACACTAGGCACACTTCCACCACAGGGTGTTTGCCTAAGAGGTTCCTTCTGCTTGAAATGTCTTCTTTCCCTGTAGGTATGGTTTACCTCCTCTTTTCTCCAATCTCTGCTCTAATGGCTACTCTTATCAACCTACTAAAATTGCAGCACTAGCTCTGGTAGTGCCTCACCCCCTTATCTCTGCTTTTATTTTGTCCCATAATATTTATCATATCAAACATGCTATAAAATTTTATTCTTATGTTTATTCATTATTTTTTCTCTATTATCTCCTTAAATCCCACCAACTAGGATATGTATTCCATAAGGGGGATAGTTAAGTATAATTTAGACATGTGTATTATTAATATTATAGAATAGGATACATTTTATACAAACTAATGATCAATAAAGATACAAAGTGATAGTAAAAAGGAGGACAATATGGATATAGGCAGGAAATACACAAAAATGTTAGCTGTGGTACTCTAGGGATTGGGACTCATTAGTGTTTTCTGTAGTTTGTTTTGCTTTATCCTGTATATTTTTCTTCATTTTGCATCATTAATAAAATGGAAGGAAAAACTAATACTTTAAGGAAAATATTAGTTTATACTTAAAATTGGGGTTGATGTGACTATATCAAGATAACATATTCTATATTTTTTAGCTAAAGATAGCTACAAAAAAGTTAGTTAATAAAATATAAAACCCATTCCTTGTTTTGAACTTTTTACCAGTATGAAATCAGAATACATTTTTCAAAAAATATATACTTTTCAATATATATCTATTATGAAATGATAATAAGATTGATGGCTACTGGGAAAAAATTAAAACTTCCAGTACTTTAATACCTAAAAATAAACAAATACAAGATATTCAACTTGAGTGTTTTTACTATTAATGATGATTTATTAAGGTGACATGGTACAAAATACAAATGTAAAAAATAAACCTTTCCTGTAGAACACTAAATTATGAGACAGAAAATATAGTGAAAAAATTTCCCTTTCACCATGGCAATAAAACATAAGTAAATTTGGCAATGCCTATGTTGCATTTGTATGAAGAAATGAGAGAATTTTACAGAAAGATTAAAAAATGGAAATTTAATAAATGCAGATATACTCAATGTACTTTGAGGAGGAAAATATAATTTAAAACAGGTCACTTATTCCCAGATTATTTTATAAATTTAAATAAATTCAGAATTGTACAGCATACTGCTTAAAGCTATATATTTCAATGCTTAAAAAAATGACTTCAAATTCTATCTCTAACTTATTTGATTTTTGCAGATTTGGATATCAGTAAAATGGGGATTTAATAGTATTTCCTCCATGTTCTTGTGGAAATAAATAAGATAATGAATGCCAAGTACTTGGTGTAAGACTTGGGATATAGTAAACACTCCATAAAATTGTGATCACTGATTACCAAATCTCTTCTGCCTTTGTGTTCATATTTTTTTTATTTTTGTAACTTGATAAAGAGAATCAATATATCACTTAGAAACTAAACAGCAAGAAAAATTAAGATGCTTTTTTTATATTAAAACAAAGACTCTCAAGAGGGAATAAGCTATTAAACATACAGTAAAATACATATATAAAATTACTGTAATACTGGTTTGAAAATTATAAACAAAACTTGAGAAACGTTAAAATACATATATACAGACTATATCAGTCATTTATTCATAGATTCACTTATTCAATAATTATTGACATACTATATTCCAGGAATTATGTTTGGTGCTAGAGGTTCAAATATCCTCATGAAACTCACAAAATATTAGAAAAGGCACACTATAAAAATAATCAATTATAGTGTCATTTGAAACAGGGTGATCACATTGATAATGAAAGAGATTTCATGACTTTTAAAACATGTTTGCATATATCTTAAATCCTAATACAAGGCATCAAAATGCCCTACCAAAAATGGAGAGAAACTCACTTTTTATGTTAGGAGCGTACAAAATGCCTCTTAGTTGCCAGATAAAGGGTTGTAATTATCTCCTATCTAAAGTTTGCCAATCCACTGACCTGGCAGATTGCCTAATGTTTCTGAAGATCAGAGAAAGAAGTTAAAGAAAGATGCCTGGTGAGACAGCCTAAAAGATAGATGTAGGGTCATCCCTCGAAGTTCTGGCGTTCTTAGAAGATGGATCAATCATGTGCTCTCAAGTTCTGATTTGAGAGTCATGTAGAGTAGGTGAAAATGTGAATTGCAGGCTTGCAGGAAGGGCAGCAGAGGCCAAGAATACAAAAATCAGAGAACTATTGAGTGAGATCACTAGCTATGGTTCAAGAACAAATAGGAATTAATCATCAAGGGAGGGACCCATGATGGCTAGTGGAGTTGGCCACTACTTGTTGAAATTAAAAGAAACACACAAGGACTTACATTTTATCTCTTTGAGACGTAAATTATGGCAACCAAGGATGAGTGGAAGTTGTTTTTTGTTTTTTCAAGTAAGGAATCATTTTTTTCCTCATTCTTGGAGTGGGTATGCATGTGTGTGTGTGTGTGTGTGTGTGTGTGTGTGTGTGTGTGTGTGAGATGGTCCTTTACCTGCTCTTCCTATGCAACTGGAAAATCATAGACTTGTTGAACTGGTGATAAGGAAGAAGAGCTTTGTATCTGTTATGGGGAGGAAGCTAGATGAAGGTTAATCAGTATTAAAACCAAAAATGAATCAGTAATGAAAAAGTGGAATTTGAAACTTAAAACACAATTCTATTTACATTTGCACACCCCAAAATAAAATACTTAGGTATAAATATAACAAAATATGAATAAGATCTACATAAGGAAAATTATAGTTCTGATGAACAAAATCCATGAACTAAATAAATGGAGAGATATTCCATATTTATGGATAGGAAGACTTGACATTGTACAGATGTTAGTACTTCCCTACTCCATCTGTAGATTCAATGTAATCCCAATCTGAATCTTTATCAAATTGATTCTAAAGTTTATATGGAAAGAAAAAAGACCTAGAATAGCCAACACTATATTGAGGAAGAACAAAGTTGGAGAACTGACACTATTCAACTTCAAGATTTACGATTCAGCTGCAATAGTCCAGACAGTATGGTATTGGTGAAATAATAGTCACATAGATCAATAGGACAGAATAGAGTTCCCAGAAATAGAGCCACACAACTGTAGCCAACTGATTTTTGAAAAGCGGCAAAGACGATACAATACCACAAAGATAATATTTTCAACAAATGGTGCTGGAACAAGTGGACATCGGTGTGCTAAAAATGAACCTAGACACAGACCTTACACCCTTCACAAAAATTGACTTAAGTGGATCACACACCAAAATATGAAATGCAGAACTATAAAACCCGTAGAAGAAAAAATAGGAGAAAACCTAGATGACCTTGTGTATGGCAATGACTTTTTCAATACCACATCAAGGGAACAATCCATGAAAGAAATAATTGATAAACTTGACTTAATTAAAATCAAAATCTTCTGCTCTGTGAAAGACACTGTTATCAGAATAAGACAAGCCACAGAATGAGAGAAAATACTTTCAAAAGACACATCTGATAAAGGACTGTTACCCAAAACATACAAAAAAACACTTAAAATTCAACAGTAGGAAAATAAACAACCTGATTAAAAAATGGACCAACAACCTTAACAGACATCTCACCAAAGAAGATACCCAGATGGCATATATGCATAGGAAAAGGTGTTTTACATCGTATATCATTAGGTCAATGCAAATTAAAACAACGATGAGGCATCACTACACAACTATTAGAAAGTCCAAAATCCAGAACCCTGACACAAAAGGCTGGTGAGGAGGTGGAGCAAAAAGAGACATTTTACTTCCTTTCTTTATTTGCTATATTTACAGTGCCTAAGCTGCAAGATGTAATTTTTAATAACAATTTTGGGGGAAATCTTGAATGCTGATGGCTTCTATAGTGAGAAACATGCTGCTTCATTAACAGCACACATTGGCATTTACACAGCCCTATTTGTGCTTTAATGGCACACATTACATTAGAGAGGGAAATGCTGTGTGGAATTTTATGGTAAATAGATATTTTTATATCTGTAATTAAGCAGAATAATTATTTTTATCCTATTAAAGACCATGAATTACCAGTGATACTTGTCTTTAGTATGCATTTTTCCATAGTGAGTTTACCAAATAAGAAGCTGATGTCTGTCCTAATATTCGATCTCCATGCTCCTGAAATATGTGTGTATTATATCTCTATATCTATCTATCTATCTATCTATCTATCTATCTATCTATCTCATGGGGTTTGTCTGTACATAGATATGTAAATTTCAAATGTTTAAATTAATCTTTTGCCCTCTTCTTCTCTTTTTCCCTCTACTCTGTGGGCAGAGGGGTATAAGGTATAGAATACTACAAAAAGCTCCCTAGAAATAAGCTCACCATAACACAGAAGAGTGCACAATCAAAAATTACTCAGTGGAATGAAATTAAATAAATGTAGTAAGAAATTTTTTTTATAGATTTGAGAGAATAGTGTTCTAGTGTTCCAACCCAAGATCAAACAAATAATTTAAAAGAGTCTCGGATTCCCCATCATATTTAGTTTTCATTTTATACTTGTTTGTTGTTTAGTGGTTTATTGTGGTATAAGTTATAGACAATAAACTTCGTAAGTTTATTTATTTATTTATTTATTTATTTATTTTTTTGCGTTACACGGGCCTCTTGCTGTTGTGGCCTCTCCCCTTGTGGAGCACAGGCTCCGGGCGCACAGGCTCAGCAGCCATGGCTCACGGGCCCAGTCGCTCTGCAGCATGTGGGATCTTCCCGGACTGGGGCACGAACTCGTGTCCCCTGCATCGGCAGGCGGACTCTCAACCACTGCGCCACCAGGGAAGCCCAACTTCGTAAGTTTAAAATGCACAATTTGATATGTTTTAACTACACAGGCAAAAACATCATAACCACAGTTAAGAGGGCAAACAAATGATCACCCCTAAAATTTTCTTAGGTACCTGGTATAATCCCTCCTTCCAGCCTTCTGCCTCCAAACTATCCCACTTCTATACAGTCACTCATATGCTTTCTGTCACTACAGATTACTTTGCACTTTCTGGAATTTCATATGCATGGAATCATGTAGTATGTACTACTTTGTTTTCCCTCTGGCTTTTTCCCTCAGTATAATTATTCCACCCATGTTATATGTTTCAGTGAACTGTTTCTTTTTATTATGAATATTATTCCACTTCATGGCTATAGCACAATTTGTTTATCTATTCTCTTATTGAAGGACATATTGAGTGGTTCTGTTTTTAGACAAGAATAAATAAATTTCTATAAATATTCTTTTATTTTTACTTGGATATGTGCTTTTATTTCTCTTGTGGGGACACATAGGAGTGGAATAACTATGTCATATGGTAGGGTCAGTTTTATTTTTTTAAGTTTAATTTTTTTTATTGAGGTATAATTGGTTCAGTACTAGTTGTGAAAATAAATGAAGATCACCCAAATATAAAGGAAAAAGAGGATATTGATCCAGAGCTTACTGCAGCAGGAGAGTCTGCCACCACCAGTTGTGTTTGGCAAAGACCCAAAAGCAGACCGAAGAGTGGGAAAGCTTTATAGTGAAAAAAGGAGAAGGTTTCAGGCATGCCCAGTTTGAAGACTGTTGGCATGGGGAAGCTGAAGTGGGTTAAGGAGAAAGCAAGCATCTTCTGTGATTGGTTTGGAGATCTTTCTCTTGTTTGTCCTGCAGTGGAAGCAAGGGCAAAACATAGAAAAGCTGGGAGTTGTTGGCCAGGTCCGGACAATCTGGACCAATAGGTGCAGAGGTTGTGGTTTGACTTCCTGGGATGGTTGCTGTGGAGGTTTGGGGTCAAAATTTGTCTTTATATGTAGAGATGCTATGACAAAAATGTCATAGACTGGGTAACTTAAACAATAAACATTTCTTTCTCTTTTTTAACATCTTTATTGGAGTTTAATTGCTTTACAATGGTGTGTTAGTTTCTGCTGTACAACAAAGTGAATCAGCTATACATATACATATATCTGCATATCTCCTCCCACTTGAATCTCCCTCCCACCCTCCCTATCCAACCCCTCTGGGTGGACACAAAGCACCCAGCTGATCTCCCTGTGCTACGAGGCTGTTTCCCACTAGCTATCTATTTTACATTTGGTAGTGTATATATGTCCATGCCACTCTCTCACTTCGTCCAAGACTATCTTCACCTTCCCCACGTCCTCAAGTCCATTCTCTACATTTACGTATTTATTCCTGTCCTGCCCCTAGGTTCTTCAGAACCATTTTTATATTTTTTTTAGATTCCATATATATGGGTTAGCATACAGTATTTGCTCTTCTCTTTCTGACTTACTTCACTCTATATGACAGTCTCTAGGTCCATCCACCTTACAACAAATAACTCAGTTTCGTTTCTTTATATGGCTGAGTATTATTCCATTGTATATAGGTGCCATATGTTCTTTTTTTTTTTTTTTTTTGCGGTACTCGGGCCTCTCACTGTTGTGGCCTCTCCTGTTGCCGAGCACAGGCTCCGGACGTGCAGGCTCAGCAGCCATGGCTCACGGGCCCAGCCACTCCACGGCATGTGGGATCTTCCCAGACCGGGGCACAAACCCGTGTCCCCTCATCGGCAGGCAGACTCTCAACCACTGCACCACCAGGGAAGCCCCATATGTTCTTTATCCATTCATCTGTTGATGGACACTTAGGTTGTTGCCATGTCCTGGCTATTGTAAATAGAGGTGCAGTGAACATTGTGGTACATGACTCTTTTTGAATTATGGTTTTCTCAGGGTATAAGCCCAGTAGTGAGAATGCTGGGTCATATGGTAGTTCTATTTGTAGTTTTTTAAGAAACTTCCATACTGTTCTCCATAGTGGCTGTATCAATTTACATTCCCACCAACAGTACAAGAGGGTTCCCCTTTCTCCACACCCTCTCCAGCATTTATTGTTTGTAGATTTGTTGATGATGGCCATTCTGACTGGTGTGAGGTGATGCCTCATTGTAGTTTTTATTTGCATTTCTCTAATGATTAGTGATGTTGAGCACCCTTTCATGTGTTTTTTGGCAATCTGTATATCTTCTTTGGAGAAATGTCGATTTAGGTCTTCTACCCATATTTGGATTGGGTTGTTTGTTTCTTTGATATTGAGCTAAATGATCTGTTTGTATATTTTGTAGATTAATCCTTTGTCAATTGCTTCATTTGCAAATATTTTCTCCCATTTTGAGGGGAGAAGGCTAGTTCTGTGACCCAAGATATGATCTATCCTGGAGAATGTTCCATGACCACTTGAGAAGAAAATTTAATCTGTTGTTTTTGGATGGAATGCCCTATAAATATCAATTAAGTCCATCGAGTTTAATGTATCATTTAAAGCTTGTGTTTCCTTATTTATTTTCATTTTGGATGATCTGTCCTTTGGTGAAAGTGGGGTGTTATACTTCCCTACTATGATTGTGTTACTGTCGATTTCCCCTTTTATGGCTGTTAGTATTTGTCTTATGTATTGAGGTGCTTCTATGTTGGGTCTGTAAATATTTACAATTGTTTTATCTTCTTCTTGGATTGATCCCTTGATCATTATGTAGTGTCTTCTTTGTCTCCTGTAAGAGTCTTTATTTTAAAGTCTCTTTTGTCTGATATGAGTATTGCTACTCCAGCTTTCTTTTGATTTCCATTTGCATGGAATATCTTTTTCCATCCCCCCACTTTCAGTCTGTATGTGTCCCTAGGACTGAAATGGGTCTCTTGTGGACAACAAATATACATTTTTGTAGCCATCCAGCCAGTCTATGTCTTTTGGTTGGAGCATTTAATCCATTTGCATCTAAAGTAGTTATCGATATGTATGTTCCTATTACCATGTTCTTAATTGTTTGGGGTTTGTTATTGTAGGTCTTTTCCTTCTCTTGTGTTTCCTGCCGAGAGAAATTCCTTTAGCATTTGTTGTAAAGCTTGTTTGGTGGTGTTGAATTGTCTTAGCTTTTTCTTGTCTGTAATGGTTTTAATTTCTCCTTCAAATATGAATGAGATCCTTACTGGGTAGAGTAATCATGGTTGTAGGATTTTCCCTTTCCTCACTTAAAATATGTTCTGCCACTCCCTTCTTGCTTGCAGAATTTCTGCTGAAAGATCAGTATTTAACCTTATGGGGATTCTCTTGATATTTGCTGCTTTTCCCTTACTGCTTTTAATATTTTTTCTTTGTATTTAATTTTTGTAGTTTGATTAATATATGTCTTGGTGGGGTTTTCCTCGGATTTATCCTGTATGGGACTCTCTGCATTTCCTGGACTTGATTATTTCCTTTCTTATGTTAGGGAAGTTTTCAACTATAATCTCTTCATATATTTTCTCAGTCCCTTTCTTTTACTCTTCTTCTTCTGGGGCCCCTATAATTCAAATCTTGGTGCATTTAATGTTGTCCCAGATGTCTCTGTGACTGTCCTCAATTCTTCTCATTATTTTTTCTTTATTCTGCTCTGTGATAGTTAGTTCCACTATTTTATCTTCCAGGTAACTTATCCATTCTTGTGCTTCAGTTATTCTGCTATTGATTCCTTCTAAAGAATTTTTAGTTTCATTAATTTTGTTGTTTATCATTGTTTGTTTGTTCTTTAGTTCTTCTAGGTCCTTGTTAAATGTTTCTTGTAGTTTCTCCATTCTATTTCCAAGATTTTGGATCATCTTTACTGTCATTACTCTGAATTGTTGTTCAGGTAGACTGCCTATTTCCTCTTCGTTTGTTAGGTCTGGTGGGTTTTAACTTGCTCCTTCATCTGCTGTGTATTTCTCTGTCTTCTAATTTTGCTTAACTTACTGTGTTTGGGGTCTCCTTTTTGCAGGCTCCAGTTTCATACTTCCCCTTGTTTTTGGTGTTTCACCGCAGGGCTAATGTTTGTGCAGTGGGTTGTGTAGGCTTCCTAGTGGAGGGGACTAGTGCCTGTGTTCTGGTGGATGAGGCTTGATCTTGTCTTTCTGGTGGCAGCACCGTGTCCAATGGTGTGTTTTGGGGTGTCTGTGACCTTATTATGATTTTAGGCAGCCTCTCTGCTAGTGAGTGGTGTTGTGTTCCTGTCTTGCTAGTTGTTTGGTGTAGGCTGTCCAGCACTGTAGCTTGCTGGTCGTTGAATGGAGCTGGGTCTTATCGTTGAGATGGAGATCTCTGGGAGAGTTTTTGCCATTTGATATTACATTGGGCTGGGAGGTTTCTGGTGGACCACTGTCCTGAACTCAGCTCTCCCACCTCAGAGGCTCAGGCCTGACACATGGCCAGAGCACCAAGACCCTGCCAGCCACCCAACTCAGAAGAAAAGGGAGAAAAAGAAAGAAAGAAAGAAAGAATAAAATAAAATAATTCAAATAAATAATACTAAAAATTGAAAAAGTTAAGAGGTAATAAAATAATAAAAAGAAAGATCAAAAGAAGAGAGCAACCAAACCAAAAACCAAATCCACCAATGATAACAAGTGCTAAAAACTATACTAAAAGAAAAAAAAAAAGGAAACAAAGAACCCTAGGATAAATGGTAAAAGCAAAACTATACAGACAAAATCACACAAAAAAACATACACATACACACTCACAAACAGAGAAAAAGAAAAAATATATATATATATATATTATAAAAAAAGGAAGAGAGCAACCAAATCAATAAACAAATCTTCCAATGATAATAAGCTCTAAGTACTAAACTAAGATAAACATAAAACCAGAAAAAAATTAGATGCAGAAAGCAACCCCCAGGTCTACAGTTGTTCCCAAAGGCCACCACCTCAATTTTGTGATGATTCATTGTCTATTCAGGTATTCCACAGATGCAGGGTGCATCAAGTTGATTGTGGAGATTTAATCCATTACTTCTGAGGCTGCTGGGAGAAATTTCCCTTTGTTCACACAGCTTCTGGGTTTCAGCCTTGGATTTGGCTCTGCCTCTGTGTGTAGGTCACCTGAGGGCGTCTGTTCCCTACCCAGACAGGACTGAGTTAAAGTAATAGCTGATTAGGGGCTCTGGCTCACTGAGGCCAGGCGGCGGTGTGTGTATGGCATGCAGGGCAAGCCTGCGGCAGCAGAGACCAGCGTGATGTTGCAATAGCCTGAGGTGTACCATGTGTTCTCTTGGGGAAGTTGTCCCTGGATCACGGGACCCTGGCAGTGGCAGGTTGCACAGGCTCCTGGGAGGGGAGGTTTGGATAGTGACCTGTGCTTACACACAGGCTTCTTGGTGGCTGCAGCAGAAGCCTTAGTGTTTCATGCCTGTCTCTGGTGTCTCTACTGATAGCCAAGGCTCACACCCATCTCTGGAGCTCATTTAGGTGGTGCTCTGAATCCCCTCTCTTTGCACACCCTGAAAATATATTTTCTTGCCTCTTAGGCAGGTCCACACATTTTCCCGGACTCCCTCCCAGCTAACTATGGTGCACTAGCCCACTTCAGGCTGTGTTCATGCAGCCAACCACAGTCCTCTCCATGGGATCTGACCTCCGAAGCCCAAGCCTCATCTCCCAGCCCCTGCCCACCCTGGTGGGTGAGCAGACAAGCTTCTCAGGCTGATGAGTGCTGGTCGGCACCAATCCTCTGGTTAGGAATCTCTCCACTTTGCCCTCTGCACCCCTGTTGCTGTGCTCTCCTCCGTGGCTCCAAAGCTTCACCCCCGACCACACCCTGTCCCCTCCAGTGAAGGGGCTTCCTAGTGTGTGGAAACTTTTCTTCCTTCACAGCTCTCTCCCAGAGTTTCAGGTCCCATCCCTATTATTTTGTCTCTGTTTTTTTCTTTTGCCTTACCCAGGTACGTAGGGATTTTCTTGCCTTTTGTGAAGTCTGAGGTCTTCTGCCATCTTTCAGTAGGTGTTCTGTAGGAGTTGTCCACGTGTAGATGTAATTTTGATGTATTTGTGGGGAGGAAGGTGATCTCCACATCTTACTCCTTCACCTTCTTGATGGTCCTCCCTAAACATTTATTTCTCATGCATCTGGAGGCTGTGAAGTACAGGATCAAGGAGTTGGCTGCTTCATTGCCTGCTGAGGCAGTCGTCTTCTCTCTGTGTCTTCACATAGAGGAAGGGAAGAGAGTGTTCTCTGAGTTCCTTTTACAAGGGAACTAGTCCCATTTATAAGGGCTCCACCCTCCTGACCTAATTACCTCTAAGATTCCTCACCTCCTAATACCATCCCATTAGGGGTTAAGATTCCAATATAAGTATTTGAGGGGGACACAAACATTCAGTCCCTTCAGAGTTCTTCTCTTCTATATGGTCTAATCATTGTCTGTTTGTATGTTCACTCCCTTTTAGCTCAGTTACCTGGCAGATATGTGGTCTTAATACATTACAAAGGCCGATGAGAAACTTGAAGCTCAGAGAAAGTAATGGACACATTTAAAGTTAAACATTTAAAAAACGGTAAAAAATAAGAAGAGTGTCAGATTTTTGACCTAGAGCTGTTGTTCTCAAAGAACAGTCTGGGAAAAGCAGCTCAGCATCACCTAGGAACTTGTTGTACATGTACATTTTAGGCCTTACCCCAGACCTACTGAATCTGAGAGTCTGGGGGTGAGGTTCAGCAGTCTGTGTTTTAATAAGCTCTCCAGGTGATTCTGACACTTCTGCTTAAAGGTTGAGCATGAGAACCACTGATCTAAAGCTGCATTCATTACAGTGTGACACTTTCAAGCAAGGGAAAAACAATTCCCTCAACCCTGTGTACACTCCTGTAGAAGTCAACAATATGGTAGTTATAGTGATTTGCTTAACAAGGATTAGGAATAATCACTATATTTTAAATGTGAGATGCTCAAGTTCTTGCAAGGGATTTGAATAAATTGAGCTTTATCAGGATTGATGAAATGAGGATACTTACTTCCCTAAAGAACAGTTTAATCCTGAACATGAAATAAATCAAATTCTAGACTTGGAATTTGCAGATGGCATTAATTAGCAGATGAGGTGCTTGGCATTCAGATTTAGTGAGAATTTTGACTTGGGATAAGTGGCACTTGATATGCATTATTCTGCTCTTATAGAAAGCTGGAAAGCCTTGCAGGTCCCAGCCACGCATATGCAGAAGACAATAAGACATACCAAGTCTTTCATTCTCCTAACATAATACCTCATTCCACAGCCTTAAATAACAAATAGCGTATTGAGTACTTTATGTATAATTAGAAAGGAGGTGTTTTGATCACAGGATGGAGACTGTTATTACCAGAGACTACGAAAATGATTAAATCGACACAGATATAAAAATATGATTAGTATATATATTCTAATGTGTAATTAGAATAGAATAATATTCTAGTATAGGTTTATTTAATAAATAGGGAGTTAAATTTCAATGAAATCATTCATATCCTACAATCAGGAAAATAGTACTAAAGAATAGGACTTCAATATGGCTCTGGCTCAAATGATATATATATACATTATATACATATATAAGCACATGTATATATTCACATATGTATGTAAATATGTATGACTATATATAACAAATGTATATGTGCAATTATATATGTACATATGTGTGTATTCCTCTGAATATACAAATCTAAATTTTTTCCCAAAATATGTTAGAAAACTTTCAGATAGTGGACCTGTACACCTTGATTTTTAAATGAGAAAAATAATGTGTTCATAGCCCATCCGAAAGTCCAAAAAAATTTCCAAGATATTAAATACTTTATTCCCTTGTTTAACAATCCACAAAATATTTGTGTATATTAAGTACTTGAAACACTGTTACTTATTTCATTCATGTCCTAAAAACTCTTTAAGGGATATGTTTACATTTAGCATGTAACAATTCTTCACAATATTAGAAAGAAATTGCATTTTGTTCTCTAATGCACAGACTTTATGATTTATGATTGTTTTTCTAAGTTGGCCTTCCTAGGCTCACCTACATTAGTAGATTATAAAACTATGTGGGGAAGATGACAGAAAACACATCACCTTGCAGACAGCTGGATCTGAAAAACAACCCTTGACATTATCCTAACCAGAAACTAACTGAGATGCACACGCAGCTCATTCCACCCCTTCCCATCATAACTCAGTCTCAGCTCTCACCTCTTCGCTGGCCCACACAAACATATCCCTAGAATTGGTTTTAAATTTTAGAATCAGAAGTTGAATTTTGTATAAATACTTCTACAAATCTTTATATTTCACACATCAAAATTCAAGGAAAAATATATTTTCTCACAGAGAGAGAAAAGACAAATATATATCCTACACACATATATGTGTATGTGTATATATATTTATGAATATATGTGTATATATATTAATGATCACAGTTTCTGTTTATAAATTACATAATGAGACAAATAATGGTTTTACATTATCTCCATTAAAAAAGTTCCTTTAGTGATCTAGGCAAAGTAAGGAGTGAGTGACAGTAATCCCCCTTTAAAGTCTTGCTGTTTAATTAGAGAAGAGAATGTATAAACAGACAAGATACCTGATGTGAATATTTAATTATCAGATACAGAGATAAATACATAATGTAAGCCAATTAAAATAATATAAAGCTTCTCAAGTAATGCTTTAAGTATAGTAATAGCTGTATTAACAGGGTATTACAGCCTTGTAGCAACACCAAGGAGCCTCCTACATCATAAGTGGAGATATTTGACGTGTTCGTGAAGGTTCACAAGGAAGGCAATGCATGAACATAATGGAGTGAGGCATGTGAAGAAAAGAAACCTCTCTAACACAAAGAGCAGTCTACAGAAAGGACACAGATGAGAGAAAGCTTGGTAAACTGAGGGAAAAAGAGGTAATCCAGGTTTCTAAAAGCATAGACTATGAGGCAGGGAATACAATATGATGGGACTGGTGAGGGAGAAAGGGGTCAGTTCATAGATAATTTTGCTCCTATTTTAACAAGCTTTGACTATGATCTGTACACGACAGGAAATCTCTGGAAGTAAGATGGTGAGTTGGGAAGATTGTGTAGTGACATACATGAAGAGTTATGAGTTCTGAACTAGGATAATGAAAGTAGGGGCGCTGTGTAGGAAGATAAATTCAAGAAATACTTAGGTAAAGAGTCATTAGCTCATGACAAATGTGTGTGTGTGAGTGAGATGGAGAGAGGAGGGTAGTAATGGGATAAATTAAACCTCCTTGATTTCTAGGAGAATATTGACAATATAAGAGAAGGAATTAGTTTGGAAGAAGGAGGTGGGTGGGGCCAAGTCAGAATGTGGCAGGCTGAGGTTTTGTGCTGGGGGTCCTGGCACTAGTGCTGGTCCACTTGTGGGTGGAGTTTTGCTCCAGGGTGGGTAGTTTCAGGGTGGGGGTGTCATGGATCTAGTGTCAGCCTGCTGGTAGGTGGGGTCATTCCTAACGTGGCTGACTATGGGATCTAGGGTGTCCAAAACTGGTGTTGGCCCACTGGTGAGTGAACAGGATCAAAGATTGGCTGGCTGAGAGCCCCAGAATGTTTTGGAGTTGGTGTCAGTCTACAGGTAGCTGTGGCTGGATCCTGGCTGGGGTGGGGGGGGGGTCCAGAGGCTAGTCTTGGCCCACTGGTGGATGTAGTCAAGTCACAGGGTCTCTGGCTGCAAGGCCCAGAGCTTGTGTCGGCTGGCTGCTGGGTGAAGCTGGATCCTGGGGTGACTGGCTGAAGGGCCCAAGATGTCACAGAACTGGTGTCAGCATGCTAGTGGGCAGGGCCAAGTCTCACTGGGTCCCAGGGCTGGTACCATCTTGCTGGTATTTTGCCTGTGTCCTGACACAGCAGGCTGCATGGTTATGGTAGTCCTGGGGCTGGTGCCTGCCCACTGGTGGGTGAAGTTGTTTCCTGGTACCTCTGGCTGCAGGGGTCTGGGGGTCCTAGATTTGGTGTTTCAGCCCAGTGGTGAGTGAGGCCAATGCCCAGGAGGTCCTGAGGTGTGTGCCTGTCCACTGATAGGTGAAACTGGTCCCAGGTCTATGACCACCCACTGGTAGGTGGAGAAAAGTCCCAGGGTCTCTGGCTGTGAGTCCCAGGTGGTCCCAGTGCTAGTATCAGTGCATTGGTATGTAGAGCCAGATCCTGGACCCTCTGGTGGACAGGGTTGTGTCCCAGAGTGGCTGTAGGCACAGAGGGTCCTCTGTAGCTGGCCTCCTGTTGGGTGGGTCTGTGTACCTTCCTGGCTAGTTCCTTGGCCTGAGGTGTCCCAGTGCTGGTGTCACTGGTTGGTGAGTGGGGTTGGGCCCTGGTGCTAATAAGCTAGAGGGAGGATTTCAAACTGGCACTTGCCAGTTCCAGTATCCTTAAGGTAGAAAAGTTCCCCCAAATGACTGCCACCAGTGTCTATGAATCTTGGGTGAACTCTAGTTGCCTCCTGTCTCTCTTGGATGCTCTCCAAGATCATCAGGTGAGTCTGATCAGGCTCCTTTCAAATTACTGTTTCCACCCTGCATCCTGGAAAATATGAAATTTTGTATGAACCCATTACAGTAGAGTCTCTATTTCTCATAGCCCTCTGGCTCTCAGAAGAGAAAGCCATGCTGGGGTTCAAAGTCAAATGTTCTGGGGGCTTATCTTCCTGGTGCAGGACCACTGGTCTGGGAAGTCTGATGTGAGGCTTGGACTCCTTGGGGAGAAATCTGCAGTTGTAGTCATTCTCCTGTTTGTGGTTGCCCATCTGGAGGTACGGGTCTTGACTATTCCACATCTCTGTCCCTCCCACTTGCCTTGTTGCGGTTCATTCTTTATATCTTTGTTGTAAAAGCTATTTTCTGCTAGTCTTCCAGTCTTTTTCATCAATAATTGCTCTGTGAATAGTTCTAATTTTGGTGTGCCCATGGGAGGAGGTGAGCTCAGGGTCTTCCTACCCTGCCATCTTGTCCATTCCCCTATAGATGCACATATTGATAGATATACACTTGTTAGCTGCTTTGTCTCTGTTGTAACAAGTGATATCAATGAAGAGATTAACATATGGAAAAAACGTATGTTAGGTATTAAGTGCCTATTCTATGCCACACACGCTTTATATACTTAATGCTTCAAAAAATCTGAGATATATATTATTATACCAATTTATGAGATGAGGAAACGGGATCCTCCTCCCAGTATTAAACACTTCTCCTAAAGTGGCAGAAGCAGAGGACTTGGGTACATGTGATTTCAAAGGCTTCTCTTACTGTGATGATTTGGAATTGCCCAACTTTTCACTAGATATTTGAAGTTCATTATGCTTGAAGATTAGTAATGGTTATAACCTCATTTGATGATAAATAAGAGTGATCAAGTACCTTTGAACACGTTATGTTAGATTTCTTTTTACTCCATGCTATACTTTGCCTTTAAATTAAAGCCTGTTAACATCACATGAAGCCCATCATTAGCTTTTCACAAAACCAAAGATTTTGGGGCACCCATAATATGCATCCCTAGTGCTTTGATCATTAAGTTTCAAAGTCATGCCAAGTTTTCCTCTGACTGCATGGTATGTAGCCCTTAGTAGCTTTTATTTTTTTGTCATTATGCAAATAAAGAAATGCCTGAAAAAGGAAAGCAAATCAGTGATGAAAGTCTGTTTCTAAGAATGCCAAAACAACTTGTTTATCCTTGTTCCTATCACTCCTCTTTTAGGTCTTCACAGATAGAAAAACGACATTGGATAGGAGTAATTTAAGCAGAATATCAGAAATAACAAGCAGATAGAGGGCTCTGCAGATAAACTTGCACAAAATCTTAGGAAGTCTAACGCTCCATTAATCTAAAGAATATTAATATCAACGGGCTTCCCTGGTGGCGCAGTGGTTGAGAGTCTGCCTGCCGATGCAGGGGACACGGGTTCGTGCCCCGGTCCGGGAAGATCCCACATGCCGCGGAGCGGCTGGGCCCATGAGCCATAGCCGCTGCGCCTGCACATCCGGAGCCTGTGCTCTGCAATGGGAGAGGCCACAGCAGTGAGAGCCCCGCGTACCCCTCCCCAAAAAAAGAATATTAATATCAAGCATTCACTGAGCCTATAAGCGTCAGGCATTTTACTGATATACATTATCTCATTCAGTCTTCTTTACAACAGCAGTGCAAAGCAGCTACTATTATTAGTAGTATATTACAAGTGAGGAAACAGAGTGAGAGATGAACGGTTACATGTCCAAAATAATGCAGCTAGTAAATGGCATTGTCAGAACCTGAGCACAGGCAAATCTGAATCTATATCATTTTGACATTCAACTCATCTGTATTCTGGGAAATGCCTTACTGGTTCTCATATAGGTAACACAGAGGAAATATTACCATCTCAGGATGGAATAGATTAATTAATGTGCTTACCACCTCTACTTTCCCAAATTTTATTTCAAATGTTCAATTGTCCTAGAGTGTCCAAATTTACTCTGTTCCTCCTTAGCATAGTAAAACTCTCATTTCTTTTATTTCATTTCTTTTCCAAAGCACATAATTAAATTCATAGTTCTACAGCCATTGATTTATAAATCCAGAGAGATCTGGATTTCTTTAGTACTTTGATATGCCAGTTGAACTTGAAAGTCATCCTCATATGAAATAGTGAGTTATTTTAAAATAATTGTTAATTAAACAGAGACAATTTCTCACTTCTTTGGATTTGTTAATTTTTAAATGATCAAATATACACATCAGTGTGTTCACTTAAGTGTGTAGTAGTTTTAGTGGGTCAGTGGTTCTTTCCCCACCATCCATTTGATTCCACACTGTGTACCTGCCCTGGTGTTGCGTGGGATTGACTGCACCCCCAAATCTAGTATTAGACTCTCACTGGTCTAAAGCAATGAATGTAACCCTATCCATGTTTCTAGCAGTTAATTTAGGTTTCTTGAACTAAAATAATTAGTAATCTTTATGTGTCTTGCCACTAGAATTTGTTGAGAGGGGATTCAAGCAGGCTTCCACTTACATTCAACTGAAACTATCTAATTTTTACTTCTGAGATTTCTGCTGGAGCTGATGGCTGTAGCATGGATGTAAAGTTCAAGCTCAAATTTTGGCTCTTTTATTTTAAGATGTATAATCTTGAAAATTATGACTTAAACTCTCCGAGCTTTAGTTTGACTATCTAAAAATGGATGCTTGCTCTGGGTTATTGTGAAAAGTAAACAAAATATATGTAAAGCACTTTGTACTGAACCAGTGGCACAATAAATGGATTTCCTATTTAATGGGAAAAAAGCAATTTCATCTCCATTAACCTTTTCAGAGTAAGCCCATCTGGTTCTAGGCACTTCAGTTGTTCTGGCATTCCATTTGACACTACAAAGCCATATAAGGTTATATTTTTCCTTTGCTAGTATTTTTGAGGACTAAGCTTGTTTTGCCTCCTCTAAAATATTATGCTTTTTGAGAGGAGCTTGGTCTTCCTGTAGTCTTCATGAAACTCAAAACAATGCTCTTTATAGAGTGGAAACTTGATAAGTCACTGTTTCTTTACCCATAAACATATAATGTGAGAACACTGAATATAAGAGCAAAGCAAGCACTAAAGAGACATTCAGAAAAATACACTGTTTGCCCAGAGCTGTTCATTAACCTCAAGTTTAGTAACTATCATGCACATGACATCCTACTTTTTAACTTAAGATTTTCTGGGCTTTGTAAGATTATACAGAAAGAAAAAGAGGAAAAATAAAAATATATTTTCAGCAATTACTGTATACTGGTATATACCATGATATTTTTAATATTTATTAACCCTCTGAACAACAGTTATTTCTTCATTATGCAATTATTCAACAGATTCTCATTGAGACACATACATTGTGCTAGACCCAGTTGAGTTGTTGTCTGGATGCTGTCATGTGATTTAAATTGAACAGATAATTATAGGAGGTCATTAAGCAGGTAAAAATAATTACTTCTATGCACATAAAGAGAAATTAAGTCATTTGCCCCAAGTAATACAGATCATAAATGGTAAACTGTTTGAGATGAAGAATACTTGAAGAATACATTGGAAAACAAAATGTAATCTCTGCCCTCAGCAGCATAATGTTACACTACCCAACACATACTCGATGGATATTTTTTGAATAAATTATTTTGAACTCAGGCTTATCTTTCTACAATTTCCACATCATTTCACTCTGCTAGGCTACATTCAAGCAATCCACACTTCCACCATTATTCTGAAAATACTAAATAGTCTATTATAAATAAATTATATGTTTTGGGCACAGTCAGCTCCTATTCAACTAATACATTTATTTAAATGAAAACAAACAAACAAACTCATTTAGATTCCCTTGTTTAAATACTGAATAAAAGCCTATTTAATTTTACATAAACTTTTATTTCACTGTTTTGATTTGCAAATCCAATTCTGACTTAAAATTAAGTCAGAATTTTAACTTACATCTTTTATGAGAATAGATTGATAAACTGAGTCAAATTAAAATAAAACCCTGAACTACATAGATTTAATCAGAGTAAAAAAGTAAATTAGAGGTCTGTCCTATCCCATCAGATCACAGCAGTTATTTTGTTCAGATTAAGAATAATCAGTTACCCAAAGAATTTTGAGAATATGAACAGAAAATAAAGATAGAAATTGTCAAAACAAACAACAACATCTGTCTGGATACCATTCCAGGCTGTTGAATGGTAGAGAATAATTTAATTGACTTTCCAGACCCCAACTTCAAAAGTTTCATATACTTCTACTACACACTAATCTATTTTCATGATTTTTCTGCTTATGACACTCATTAATTTAGTCATACTTAATGATAGTTATGTAAGTAACTTTCAACCTCATATTTATTGGATGCTTTAGGAGATTGCATGTAAAACAAATACATCTGTTGGATATATGTGTATACATTATTATGAGGATAGATTCTCTAGTTTTCTTAGGATTCCCAAATGAGTACATGATAGGGCTAGGGAGGATGGGAGGGAGGCTCAAGAAGGAGGGGATATGGGGACATGTGTGTGCATATGGCTGATTCACTTTGTTGTGCAATAGAAACTAACACAGTATTGTGAAGCAATTATACTCCAATAAAGATCTATTAAAAAATGCAGGGCTTCCCTGGTGGTGCAGTGGTTGAGAGTCCACCTGCTGATGCAGGGGACACGAGTTCATGCCCTGGTCTGGGAAGATCACACATGCCACAGAGCAGCTGGGCCCGTGAGCCATGGCCACTGAGCCTGCACGTCTGGAGCCTGTACTCCGCAATGGGAGAGGCCACAACAGTGAGAGGCCCGTGTACCGTGAAACAAACAAACAAAAAAAGCAAAAAAAAAAAAAGTTAAGAAACACTGATTTGCTTTCTTAGCTTATTCTTCTCTTTATCAAGCTTAAACATTTAACCATAAGTCCTTGTTGCATGTTAAATCCAAAAACTCTGTAGCCAGATTACATGGGCTCCAAATTCCTGCTGTAACAAGAACCATCTATGGTACATTTAGTATGTTATGTGAATATGTTAAATGGAGATATTAGAATTACCTATCTCACAAGATAATTGAGAAGATTAAATGTTGTAATAAAATGAAAATGTCTAGGAACTTCCCTGGTCATCCAGTGGTTAAGACCCCGTGCTTCCACTGCAGGAGCTGCAGGTTCAAACCCTGGTCAGGGATCTAAGATACCACATGCTGAATGGCACGGACAAAAAAAAAAAAAAAAGTCTAGAACAGTTCCTGAAACAAACTATTAATGTAATTTAATATTATGTATTACAAAAGAGTAAGAAAGTATTTAGAGTAAATATTGTCATTATTACTATAAAAGTCCATGATGCCACCAATCATTAGAGAGCTAATTCCAAACTATACTCCTCAGAGCACACATCCTTGCAGTTTCTATAGATACTCTACTCTATGACAATAGGGTTAAAAGGGCAAATAAGTTTGAGAAATCTTGCGTAGATAGTACATACTAGTATCTTAAAGACTATAAAGATTTCTTAAAGAAACACATTTAAATTT
Organism: Mesoplodon mirus; assembly: GCF_964341445.2. Classification (NCBI taxonomy): domain Eukaryota; kingdom Metazoa; phylum Chordata; class Mammalia; order Artiodactyla; family Ziphiidae; genus Mesoplodon; species Mesoplodon mirus. Next base: position 170,224,385 of record NC_138977.1, on the reverse strand, counting down.
AACTACATATTTTTCACCACAGAACAATTTATTGGAGGAAATACCTATTATTTTCTTGTGGAACTCACAATTTAAGTAACGTTATCCTACTAGATGGTGGTCACTTCACTGCAGATAATGAGGTGGTACCAAAATCTAGTTTCTTCTTCAATTAGTTTCATATAAGTCTGCACTTAGCCAGAGTATTTGATATAGTCATTTCCAAGTTGATTGGGTCAATTACAGAGTTCTGTATTCTTGGAAAGCTGGGAAAAGTAGAAAAGCCTCTCTCTCACCCATAAAATGCCCATACAGAAATATTCCATTTTAAAATTGCCTGTAATTGGAGTTGTGATCATAAGACATTTTAGGGAAGAACCAAGAGTTAAAGGTAATTGGCAATCTCAACATTTCTATAGGTTTACCATGGTCGCCTCAACTGTGGAATCAGCCAGACATCAAGCAGTTATCAAAACCCGGCATCAAATTATGTGGTCAAAATTTAAGTGTACAAGGTATTCTATTGTTTTAGTTAATTCTATCTTTAAGGCTACTTATATAATTTCTATGTTTTTGTCATCAGAAGTGTATTTTGTAAGTGATTCTTAAAGATGTATAGTTAATATGACATATGAAAGAATTTAAAAATTATTTTTATTGATTATTTATATTTTATTGATTTATAGTTGATTTACAATATTGTGTTAGTTTCAGATATACAGCAAAGTGATTCGGTTATTTATATTCTTTCCAGACTCTTTTCTATTATAGGTTATTACAAGATATTGAATATAGTTCCCTGTGTTATATGGTAAATCCTTTTGTTTATCTATTTTATATATAGTGGTGTGTATCTGTTAATCCCATAATCCTAATTTATTCCTTCCCATTCCTTGAAATATTTTTTTATAAAACATACATATATGAGTTTCCTAGGCTTCCATAACACATTACCACAATTTGGTGGTGTAAAACAAGAGAAATTTACTCTTTTAGTTTTGGAGGCTAGAAGTTCAAAATCAAAGTGTCATCAGAGCCATGCTCTTCTGAAGTCTCTAAAAAAGAATACTTTCTTGCCTCTTCCAACTTCTATTTATCCCAGGGGTTCCTTGGCTTGTGTTGCTTAATTCTAATCTCTGCTTCATATTCACATGGCTTCCTCCTCTGTGTGCCTCTCCATGGCACACCTTAAATCCAGGATTATTTGATCTCAATATCCCTAACTAATTACACCTTCAAATATTCTATTCCTTTATAAAAATAAATAAGGTCACATTCTGAGTTAAGGCTGGCATTAGTGAGGAGGGAAAAGATTATTATTTAAGCCACAATAAAATCTCCTGCCATATCTGCCATAAATTTCTGATATTTAGGGAAGCTATATAATTTAAACAGTATATATATATATATATATATATATATATATATATATATATATGTATAGTCTTATATACAGCTAAGTTGGACATTTGTAGATAAAAAAGTAGAAATTCAAACTGACCTTTACACCGTGAACGAATGCAGAACATATTTAAGCACTTGAGCTTGATAAGGTCAAGGGCCTATAATACTTATAGATAATTTTGGCAAATTCTAAATGTACCATGCATATGTAACACTACAGTTCAGGTGTAGTAAAAGAAAGAAGAATGCCCTGATAATAACTTGAAATTTACAGAGATACTTACATTTCAAGAGATCAAAAAGTGCAAAAATGAGCTAGAATAGCTGCAATGAATGGCCTTGCATTTGAGAACTTGAGGAATTTAACAATTTAACCATCCATTCTCCTGTCCTTTAATCCAAGGATGTACAACAAGCTCATTTCACTATATAAATTCAGAGGAGAAGGACATTTAGTACGTTGTTATGAGTTCAGAAATTCCATTCAACAATGACATATGTGAAGCTGACAAATACAAAGTAAATTAATACAATCGGCACAATCTCAATGGCAGTCCAGAAAATAGGCAGTCTTCAAAATTCCAGGCGCTCCTCTTAGCTTAGAATGCTCCTCTTTATTTTTATAAGAATAAAAAGATGCTTTTTATTAAACAATAAATTATATAAATATATACTGAATTTATTTTAAAATCATGCTCTATGTTTACAAATAAATGTGGCATTAAACAAAATTTGAAGGTGCTGAAAGAGGAAGATTATTTTTAATACATTAAATAGTATATTGAGTTTAAAGTATCAAGCAGAGGCCAAATGTTAGGCAACAGACTCCAACAGCAAATATTTGGAGTCTTCTACATATGAGGGACCACAGTGTTCATGCTCAGACTGCCAACAGACAATAGTCAACAAAAGACTGGCAACCTGAGAGAAGGGGAATGAATAAGAAAGTTTGTCTTTTTCTTTATCTTTTTAAAATTTTTTATTGAAGTATAGTTGATATACAATGCTGTGCCAATCTCTGCTGTGCAGCAAAGTGACTCAGTTATACACATATAGACACTCTTTTTTTATATTCTTTTCCATTATAGTTTATCACAGGATATTGAATATAGTTCCCTGTGTTATACAGTAGGACCTTTTTGCTTATCCATCCTATGTATAATAGTTTACATCTGCTAACCCCAAACTCCCAGTCCTTCCCTCCTCCAACCCCCTCCCCCTTGGCAACCACAAATCTGTTCTCAATGTCTGTGAGTCTGTTTCTGTTTTGTAGATAGGTTCATTTGTGCCATATTTTAGATTCCATAAGTAAGTGGCATCTTATGGCATTTGTTTTTCTCTTTCTGACTTACTTCACTTCTTATGATAATCTCTAGTTGCATCCATGTTGCTGCAAATGACATTATTTTGTTCTTTTTAATGGCCAAGCAGTATTCTACTGTATCTATGTACATGTTCTTTATCCATTCATCTGTTGATGGACATTTATGTTGTTTCCATGTCTTGGCTATTGTGAATACTGTTGCCATGAACATAGAGGTGCATGTATCTTTTTGAATTATAACTTTGTCCAGGTATATGCCCAGGAGTGGGATTGCTGGATCATATGGTAATTCTATTTTTAGTTTTCTGAGGAACCTCCACACTGTTTCCCATAGTAACTGCAACAACTTACATTACCACTATTCCCATTTGTTTATTTTTGTTTTTCTTTCTATTACCTTGGGGGACTGACCTAAGAAAACATTGGTATGATTTATGTCAGAGAATGTTTTGCCTATGCTCTCTTCTAGAAGTTTTATGTTGTCGTGTCTTATGTTTAAGTCTTTAAGCCATTTTGAGTTTATTTTTGCACATGGTGTGAGGGTGTATTCTAACTTCATTGATTTACATGCAGCTGTCCAACTTTCCCAGCATCACTTGCTGAAGAGCATCATTTTCCCCATTTTATATTCTTGTCTCCTTTGTTGAAGATTAATTGACTGTAGGTGTGTGGGTTTATTTCTGGGCCTTCTATTCTGTTCCATTGATCTATATGTCTGTTTTTGTACCAATGCCACACTGTTTTGATTGCTGTAACTTTGTATTATTATCTGAAGTCTGGGAGAGTTATGCCTCCTGCTTTGTTTTTTTTCCTTCAGGATTGTTTCTGGAGGTCCAATGGTTAAGAGTCTGTGCTTCCACTGCAGGGGGCACATGTTCGATCCCTGGCTGGGGAACTAAGATCCCACAAGCTGCTCAGCACAGCCAAAAAAAACAAATAAATAAATAGTTAAATAAAGCTTGTGTTTTTCTTGGAAATGCATCTCCATACTGCTGTGCATGGAGGGGAGAACCACAGAGATGATGAAAAGGTATTTCACTGAACTGAGGAAATAGGGAGTTCAGAGAAACCAACAGGGTTAGAATTTGTGGGACAGTGCACTGAGATGAAGGAGGTACTCAGAGAAAGAGTTTCAAAACTCTGCAGTTGAGTCTGTCTGAATTTTAAACTACATATGCATAGAGAAATGTCACAGGACTGGGCAAAACCAACAAAACCAACAAAAAACTATTAAACAAATATTAGCTAAAAATCCTCAGAACACATACAGCACTGGAAGACATTGGAATTCCAGTTAGCTATAGTAGAGAAACTTTACTTAGCATTCAGATAATTCAGTAGGGATCTCAGAGGATCACACCTTAGTAGTAAGTCTAAAGTAGTAGGAGAGAAAAGTTATGCTAGAAGCATCTTGATTAAGTTTAAAATCAAACTTCATAAGAATCAAGGTGACTGGCAAGTAACTTAAGAATCCCCCCCCCCAAGAAAAAAATAGAACAAACGTTCAACAGGCTTTAAAGGCACAACATAACAATAATATTCAAGAATATAACAACCATACTGTCTGGCATCCAGCCCACAAATACTAAACTAACAAAGAAGTGTGAACCCATAGGATAGAAAGTAGTCATAGATACAGAACTAGAAATGACAGAGAAAGAGGAATTACAAAGAAAGGACTTTCTTATTATAAATATGTTCAAGAATTATGGAAAACATATAGCAAGAAGAGAAACTGCAACTATAGAAATCATCAAATTTAACTTCCAGAGCTGAAAGTACAGTATCAGACTGTTTTTTAGACAAACTCATAGAATGGGTTTAAAAACAAATAAAACAGTACTAAAGAGAAGATCAGTGAACAAGAAGACAACATATTATAAGGTATTTTTTAAAAGAGAGAGAAAAAAATGATGGAGAATAGTGCATGAAACTCAGTACCTGTGGAAGGATACTGGGTAGTCAAATATGATGTAACTGGAGTCCCAGGGTAAAAAGCATGTGGGAGAGAGTACCAAATAATTATTTGAAAAAATTATGGATGAATTTATTTTCAAATTTGAATAAAACTAAAAAATTCAGAGATTCAAAAAGCTCAGTAAAGCCTAAACAGAATAAACACAAGAAAACCACACCAAGCACAACTTAACCACTGATAAAGAGAAAAATCTGAAAAGCCATAAGGTGTGGAGAACCATTACATAGGACAACAACAATAAGAATGATGGTTAACTTTTCATTGGAATAAATGGAGTCAGAGACTTATTATAAGTATTGAAAGAAAATAAATAACCTAAATTTTTTATATACAGAAAAAATGTGCTTTAAAATTTAAAATGAAATGAAGAAATTTTTAGACAAGCAAAAGCCAAAGGATTTTATCACCAGCTGCTCTGTGGAAAATGTTAAAGTCTTGAAACTGAGAGAAAATACTACATGATGGAAACTCTGATCAACACAAATCAATGAAGAGCACCAAGATATAAAATGTGATGGTAGATATAAAATATTTTCTCTTGAATTTTAATATGCTTTAAAAAATTGGCTGTTTAAAGCAAAAATAATGTTGAAGAACTATACAGTTTATAAGATGTGTAGAAATAAAATGCATAAAATCATTAACAGAATTTAAAGAATGTGACAGGGAAGTTAATGTGCACTGTTGCTGGATTTTACATTATGTATGAGGTATGATCTATTTTGACAGTAGAGTAGGGAAGTTTAAGATGCATATTGTAAACCTTTGTGTGTGTGTGTGTGTGTGTGTGTGTAAACAACTGGGAGTAAATTGGAGAAATTATACTCCTTCACTCTTTAATAGTTAAGCATTTTCTGAGAACAGAACACTCTCTTTAAAAAAATAATTAACTTATTAAAATTAGGAAATATGCATTGAAAAACTACTCTTAACCATCCAATACTTTATATTCAAATGTCTCATACTTTGCTGATGTATAGCTATTTCCCCCCTTTTTAGAATATAATCTGGTATCACGCATTTCATTTGGCTGTAATGTTTTATTAATTTACTTTAATCTGGATTATTTCCTCATCCATTATTTTTCATCACCTTGATATTCTTTAAGATTAAAAGTTTGTCATTTTATGGAATGTCTTGCATTTTAAGCTTGTCTGATGTTTTCTCAGGATGAGATTCAAGTAATGCATTTTTGGCAGAAATGTCACAGAAGTTATGTTTTCTTCTCAACATAATATCAGGAGGCACAAGATTGATTTCTTCCCATATTGGCCATATTGGTAGTAATAAATATGATAATGTAGTTAATGTGGTATCTGAAAACTTTCTCCACTGTATAGATACTGTTTTTCTCATCATATTAATAAGAAATCCATGAAAATTGCAAAACTATGAATTATCCTCCTTCTCATCAATCTTTCACCAACAAATTTTAGCATCAAATGATGATTTTCTGATTTGTCATGACTTCTATTTTAATTGATATTATTCTGTCAGAAAGAGTGTTCCTTTCTAGCATATTTATTTTTACATTAATTTTATTTACTTATTTACAGGTTTACACATTCTTGCTTTATACAATGAATTGTATTTACTATGGCAATGCTCCAGTTGTTCACTGGTGACAAACTCACTCAATATTCATTGATCTGGAAAAGTATTTCCACCATCATATTTAAAGTATATTTTCACTAGATACAGAATTCAATATTGAGAATATTTTTCAGAACTTTAAAGATGCCATTCCATTTTATCCTGGCATACCATATTCAAGAGGCCAACAATAATTTTGACACTTTTGTCAGTGTTTTTGTTGCTTTTCTGGAAGAGTTGATTTTTGGAAATCCTTATACTCTAGAGTGTTTCTTGTCCACCAATTTTTTTCTTTTTTTCTTTTTTTTTTTTTTTTTTTTTGTGGTACACGGGCCTCTCACTGTTGTGGCCTCTCCCGTTGTGGAGCACAGGCTCCGGATGCGCAGGCTCAGCGACCATGGCCCACGGGCCCAGCCGCTCCGCGGCATGTGGGATCCTCCTGGACCGGGGCACGAACCCGTGTCCCCTGCATTGGCAGGCAGACTCTCAACCACTGCGCCACCAGGGAAGCCCTTGTCTATCAATTTTTACATACCATTCAAAGAGTAAAGTTTCAGCTGCATCCCAGACAGGTCCTATTGAAATTGATCTCATAATGTGTGATGAGTAGAAGGAAGAAGGCACAATTATGATTAAACAACTTTAATACTTTAATTATAATTAAACATAATTCTTAATTCACAAGACTTTTAAAAGGTGGTAGCCTTCCATGAGTCTTGAAGGATACAGAGTTGAATAAAACAGAGTCATTGTCCTTTGGAAGATCATAGTCTCATTAAAGAGATATATAAGTGAAATCTAGACTTTGGTTACTGATTCTGCATGTAAGGAGAGAGAAAGTTTCCATTCCATCTCAACAACAAGTAAAAAGCTGAACAGGGTGAAAATCAACAACTCTCTTGGATTAATAAGAGAGGAGAGGGCACAGAGAAAGCCACAGTCCCCAGGACTGGAGAGACAGAGAAGCAAATATAGGCAGTTATGATTTAGAAACTCACAAGCAGAAATTTCCATGGGAACCAGTGCTGGGTAGGAAAATCTGTACTGTTAATAGATAAAATGATAGAGTCTGAGTACGAGAGTCAGAGAATTAAAAATTCCAGGGGGACCCAGTTATAGGAGGGAACCCACAATATTATGAGATTTACCCCCAAAGAGCTCTACTAGGTTTCCATAGTAAATATCTGACAAAAATTCCTTCAGGTTTCCAACATGGGGAGGCAAAAAGAAACCAATTTGAAATATTCCAGATAACTGTGTTCTTCTGAACAAGGTCTGCTCTCAGAGGAAGCTATGTAGCCAAAGTCTAACCTCGTAGTGTATTACTAGAGCTTAACTGACCTAGGGAAGGAAAATACCCAACACTCAAGACCTCTGTAGCCACCCTGTACCACTAAATGAGGGACAAAAAAACTGAGAAACACCTGCAAAGTAAGCAGTCAGAAAGTATAAGCTCACTAAAAGACTGAGACTTCATCATAGGACTATACAATGCCTCTGCTCCCCCCACACTTCACCATTAAATTACTAAAGTCCTATTTATATAATGCATCATGTCCAGCTATCAGTAAAAATTACAAGGCATTCTTAAATACAAAAAAAAAAATACTATTTGAAGAGACAGAGAAAACATCAGAACCGGACATGGCAGTGATGTTGGAATCATCAGAATGGAAATTTAAACCAACCACTCTAATGGATAAAGTAGGCAACCTGCAAGAACAAATGGGCAACGTAAGCAGAGGAGATGGAAATCCTAAAAAAGAACAAAATGAAATGATATAGATAAAAAACACTGTAACAGAAATGAAGAATGCCTTCGATGGACATATTTGTAGAGTGTATATGGCTGAGGAAAGAATCTTTGACAGAGAGAATAAATCAAAAGAATCCTCAAAAACAGCAGAACAGAATATCCGAGGACTGGGACAACTACAAAAGATGTAACATACATGTAATGGGAATACGAGAAGAAGAAGAAAGAGAGAAAGGGACAGAAATATTTGAAACAATAATGACTGAGAATTTCTGTAAATTAATATCAGGCGCTAAGCCACAGATCCAGGAAGCTCAGAGAATGCCAAGCAGCATAAATGTCATAGAACTGCACCACTGCATATAATTTTCAAATTACAGAAAATGAAATAAGAAGAAAAAATTCTGAAACAAGTCAGAGAGAAAAAACACCTTACTTACAGAGGAGCAAAGATTAGAATTATATCTAACATTTCCTCAAAAAACAGGCAAGCAAGAAGAGAGTGGAATAAAATATTTAAAGTGTTGAGAAGAAAAATAGCAGCTTCGAATTCTGTCCTCTACAAAATTATCCTTCAAAAGTGCAGGAGAAATAAAGCCTTTTGAAGACAAATAAAAATCGAGGGATTTGTTGAAAATAGACCTGCCTTGCAAGAAGTTCTAAAACAAATTCTTCAGAGAGAAAAAAATAATAATATAGGTCAGAAACTCCCATCTATCTAAAGAAAGAAAATACATTGAATAAAGAATAAGTGAAGGTATAATTAAAAAATTATTTTTTCTTATTCTTAGTTGATCTAACAAGTAACAGTTTGTTAAAATAATAATAGCCACACAGTATTTGATTAGGTATGCTTCTGTATATATCATGTATATATTTATATACCTGATTAAGTATGTTTATATATAAGTGAAATGAATAACAGCAGTGTTACAAGAGACAGGAGAAAGAAATTAAGATCATTTTGTTATTATAAGGTACTCATACTACTCATGAAGTGGTATATTATTATTTGAAGGTGAACTTAGATTAGTTATAAACATTTATTGCAAACTGTAGGGCAACCACTAAAAAAAGTGAAAAAAAGTATTACCGATGTGTTAAGAAAGGAAAAAAATCATGGAATAATATAAATTGCTTAATTAAAACCACAAAAGGCAGAAAAAGAGTAGAAGAAAAAAATAGGACCAAAGAACCAGAACAACAAGTACAAAACAATAAAGAATATAGTAGACATTAATCCAAGTATATCAGTCATCACTTTGAATGTCAATGATCTAAATGCACCAATTAAAAGACAGATATTGCCAGAGTAGAGCAAAAAACATGACCCAACTATATGTTTCCTACCGGAAACTCACTTTAAATATAAAGATACATATAGATTAAAAGTAAACAGATGGCAAATATATACCAGGTTAGTATTAATCAAAATAAAGCAGAGTAGTTATATTAATTTAAAGAAAAATTATCAGAGATAAAAAAGTGTACTACATAGTGGTAAAGAGGTCAATTCTCCAAGAAGACGTAAGCAATTCTTACTGTGTGTACACATAACAATGGAGCATCAAACTATTTGAGTCAAAAACTCATACAGCTGCAAGGAGAAATAGATGAATCCATTATCATAGTTGGACACCTCAACGTTTCTATCTTAGAAATGGACAGATACAGCCAGCAGACATAACAAACATGAACATATATTGCAATTGGTGCTATAATAATATATGGAGATAGTAAAAAAAATACAACTATTCTGGGAGGTGAGATATATGCTCTCAGCGTCCTACTTCTTATTTTAGGGTAGCTTCATTCTCTCACATAATCTTTCCAGAGATTAACTGAAAGTAATCTCTATGTAACTTTTATCTAATGTGTTATTCAGCCACAAAGAAAAATGTTTGAATCCAGCAGCAGGTGGCAACTTGTGGGTCGATCTGAAGGACTAAACACTGTACTTGTGTCATCCTTTCTATGCATCTATTTGTTTAACCTACACGAGGACTTCAAACCTGGCCTTTTAGTTGTAAACTCTGTCCCATAGTCAGCACACATGCATGCATATCAATAATTGCATCATCATTATCATCATCATTGTCATCATCATCATCATCACCAGTGAAATAACTGATTATTTGAATCTTAGAATCACTTTCTGATTTTCTAATATAATAATAAAGCTAACATTTCACTTTTGGAAAAATGTTTTTCATGTGCTTGTGAAAAATTGGCAAAAAAATTGTCTACATATTTACCCAACTCAATGTTCCTTTTCTACAAGGAACAAGTTGCTTCAGGTTTTCTACAGTCAATGATATTATGTATTCTTTAAGTTTGTGCAATGAAAAGTAGAAGTGGTTTTTAAGGCTTAAGTTGAGCTTTAATAGGAGGAAGACTTCTGTGTCCAGTTGTTTAACCACATTTAAATAAGAATTTAGTAGGAAAACACCTTTTATATAATTCTTATGGAAACTTCTAGACGAGGACTGTTTATACACTTAACTCCCTTGGCTCATTACCAATAATGTTCATTTGTTACTTATAATCTTATAAATGTTAATAAATTTAATAATGGATTTATATTTAATTTCAAGATCTTAATCATTGACAAAGACGAATAAGCTTTAAAGGTGAAAGCCAGGACTTTGAATAATAGTACCTAAATCAATCCCATTTTGATGCACAAACTACTTATAAACATGTGAAGAAACATAAAATTTTACCAACTGGTGATCTTTGACATATTTTTAATACAAGTGAACTAAAAGTTCAATGAAGATTGAGACAAATCAAACTAATTTATTCCTTTTTAAAAAATTTGAAGGTCATAGTGGGTTATATGCCAAATAGAATGAGAAAGTATAAGGTATGCTAAAATTCATAGACCTTGCAATCAGGAGGAAAGGGTATGAATCCTGTTTTAGTCACTCAATTATAGGTGTGTGATTGAGGATGATACTTAATCTTTCAATGCCTTAAATTTCTCATTTGTATAATGTAAATAATTGTTCTTAATTCTCAAGATTATATAAAAATTAAGAAATACATAATACATATTGTACAAAACAAATGACAGATGGTTTCTAGTAAGTATTAGATGTTACTTTTTCTGAAACATTAGTTTATAAAATATTTAGTGCCAATGAATACAGCTTAAACACTGGAGGAATAGAAGGAATTAATTACTTGTGGTGTAAACTCATTATTCCCTCAATATTCTATTCAAGGATGATTAATTTGTTCATGCTGAATGTCATGTGTATTCTTTCCTTCCTTCCACTTCATTCGTTATCATGCCAGTAAAGTTTTTAGAACAGAGGAAGAAATATGTTTTACCAAAAGTAGCATACACAAATAAGCACACAAGTATGTATATTACTGGATGAAGTCAAACTGAAGTTAAATATTTTTGTTTACCCTTGGTAAAATACAGGTTCCTATGTTTAAGAAAAAATAATAAAATTTATGTTGACTGTCAAAATCTCATGTAGAGCCACTTGTTGATGAATTAAATGGAAAGGAATGAAGAATATAAGGATTGAATTTCTGTGAAAAACTGTCTGGGTCTAAAAATTAAAGAAGGAAAGCAGTTAGAGAACCATGTGCTATATCTTGCCAAACCTGATAGCATGATATAAACAAAAATGTGGCTTCATTTTCCCACTTTTAATGCATCAACAATTTTATGAAAACAAAAGAATGGTGCTCTAGAGGAATTTATCCAATTTGCCTAACTTCTTTAAAATTCTGAATTTCATAATGGAAAACGGAGATGCCTTTTAAGGATAAAGATACAGCATCTCATTTCCTCCAGGCTCTAGAGTGCAATCTTGTCTTCAGCTTAGAAACCCCTACATATCCCAGGTCATATGTGTGTACCCACAACCCCCAGCAAATAGCTCATAGCCTGTACATAGTTGGTGATTAATTAACATTTTTGTTAAGTAAATAATATACTATGTCTTATATGTTTTAACAAACAAAACAGCATGACATTGAGTAGACATTTATTTTTCTAATCTTATATATTTTCCACAGCAATTTAACAACAAAAAATGATTCCAATGACTACATATTTTAACTCTCACTTTTTATGTTATATTTTTAAATCAAACTTTTAGCACTGCTTGATATATAATATAGGTAATAAACATTGTTTCCAAAGATTATAGTCTAGCCACTTAGCAATTTCAATAGAAAAGCTGAATTTCACTTACAACTGATAAAATATTAAAAACATTACAAAGTCCAAAAACAGTTTATTCAAAGTAATAAACAGAAGAGGGTTATAAAGTTGTATGAGAAATCATCAAGATATTTACTGTAGAGTTTTCCTAGCCTTCATTATCTTTATAGGCCAGAAGGTAATACTGATAGTTTTAAAGTTCTTATAGCAATAGTCCCACTTCTTGACCTATTTTCAGGTGTTTGCCATATGTTTAGCTTCGATGCATAAATATTTTTTGATTTACCTCTCTGACAAATCAATCATTTTATAAAGAAAAAAATTATCTTAGAACATGCACTAGGTCCACTCAATTATCAGAAATCATCCACAAAAAGGTAAGATACAATGTGGAGGTGGGAAATGTAGTTCAAATGAATCAAGGCAGAATTGGAGGAGTTGAGTCCAAAGTAAATTATAATTTTTTTTTTGAAATTCACAATTAGTCCAATATTCATATATCTGTACTAGTTCAGAGTAACTGTAGACATGATACCACTTTTTTGGCATGTGTGTTTGATCTCCTTTAATCTGGAACAGTTTCTCAGACTTCTATGTATTACATGAAATTAACATTTTTGAAGAATACAGACCAGTTTTGTTTTGTTTTGCTTTGTAGAATGTTCCTCAGTTTGAGTTTGTCTGATGTTTTCTCATGTTGAGATTCAGATTATGCATACTGTTGTTATCATATTCTTCTTAGTACATCATATAAAAAAGTACCTGATATAGGTTTGGCCCATTTTTGGTAAAGTCAACTTTAATAACTTGATTAAGGTTATGTTTGTTAGGTTTCATCACTATAACATTATTATTTTTACCATTTGTATTGATAAGTAATTTGTGGGAAAATATATTAAAATTATGTAAATATCCTCTTCCTTATTAAACTTTTACCACTAACTTTAGCATCCATCTCTGATTCTTTATGCAATTAATTATTCCTTTGATAGTTGAAAGATGATAAATGTTTTAACTCCACCGTCTCTTCTACATTTACTAGTTGGAATTCCACTACACAAAAGCATTACCTTTCTTTCCTTTTTTCTTTCTTTCTATCTATCTTTCTTTCTCTTTCTTTCTTTCTTTCTTTCTTTCCTTTTTTCTTTCTTTCTTTCTTATGGACACTTGAATTTTATACACCATTATTTCCATTATTTTTGATGCTCAAACTACCTTAGACTTGTATGGTGAAAGTCCATTAAGGCTGTCTCCTCTGTCTTCATGACACTGTTTAAGCACTTCCTTAAAAAGTGATGATAAAGAGACAATGATTTAAATATCTGTGGCAAGAAGAATATTGAGGAAAGGAAGTTAAAAATTTAAGAAGTGCTTTAGCAAGAAAAATCTTGGTATTTTCAAGGTTTAACAAGAACTCAAGTGCTATTAAAAGACTTCAATGAAGAAGAAGTGATATAAATGGGGATTGGAGAGATGAATAGACAAACAAGGACGTGAAGACTCTGAAAAGCAGTAGAATTTTATTCTAATTGATGTAAGAAGGCAGTAGAAGCACTTAAGAAATGGAAAAATAACTAATGTGTCTTTTTCAGGGATTACCCTGGCTGTTTCCTAGAAGAGGTACTAAAACGGGACAAAAATGAAAAAAGGAGAATAATAAAGGGGCTATTGCAGAAGTTCAGGAATGTTCTTATGGTAGTTTGGCCTAGAAGAGTAGCAGTGAACAGTGGAAAAAATGTTAATTTCAGGAGCAATTTTTGAGTATAGCCAACATGGCTGGAGTGGAGGGATGATGTAGGGGGTAAGGGAAAGGGAAAATTTAAAATAATATCTAAAAACTTGACATGAGTTACTAGATGGGTGATTTTGCAAATAATAAAATGAAGATTAATTTTGAAGGAATAGGCTTTTTTGGGGGGAATTCAGAAATTTTGTTTTGGGAAGGTTTAACTTTGAAGTATAAACATCAGGCCTTGGATGTGAGTCTGAAGCTCATGAACGTGTTTAGTAGTAAAATTATAAACTTGGACAACATAAACCCATACATATTATACATATTATTTAAACTGGGAGACTAGATTAAGTATGAGAAAATTATGTTATTTATGAAAACATTAGTAAATATTTGTTTTATTCATTGTATTATATCAATTTGAATGCCATGAAAGTGTCTCACTGTTATTTCTTACTTGATAAGTTAATCCCTAAGTCAATAATAATTTTGACTTTCTACTTAGTTCATGTAGGATATGACTATGTGAAAATAGAATTCCCCATAAAACCCTTACTCGATGAAAAAAGTAATGTCGTCAGTGATCCAATCTGAAGAGATAACCATCTGCTTATCTCTTTGTTATATAAGAAAACTGACAAAAATTTAAAAATGGAAAATAGAATGAAAAACTCATATATTTGAGTTAAGAAAGAAGATAATAAAGGGAATTTGAGAGAAGAAAGGAATAGGTGAAGAATATACTGCTGAGAATTTTCCAGAAACAGCATGGACTTTTTGGTAAAAACAAGAATCTTAAAGTTTGGGTAGCACAATCAATCCAAAGCTCATATACTTAAAAAATTCCCACCTTGATATATCTTAGTGAAGTGCAAACCATAAAAGAAAAGACAACTTTTTAAAGATAGAATACTTACAGAGCAATGACAAGTGGACTGACAGCAAACTTTTCCACAGCAATAAAGAAGGCAGAAGGTAGTGGAATACTATCTTTGATGTGTTGACAAAATATACTTATTAGTGAAATAATGAGTATTTTCTTCCTCATGATGGTAAAAAGGCAAATAATTCTAGTATTACAACCTCTCAAATATTGTATGAGGGTCCTAGGCAAAGCAACAAGAAAAATATGGAAAGAAATAATCAAAAGGAAAAATGTACTTATTCATAGATGACATAAATGTGTTCATGGAAAATCGCAAAGAATCTACAAAAAATCTAATAGCAGTAATTGCACTACATTTTTATATACTAGCAAATTCAAAATTGAAATTAAAATATAATATATTGAGTGCAGAAATAATATAAAATATATAGGAAGAAATCTAATATGTGTAAGGTATCTACTGCAGAAACTCCAAAATTATTGAAAGAATTTAAATCAACTGAATAAATGGAAAGATATACAAGTTAATATATTGGGAAACTCAATAGTTTTACAATGTAAAGTCCAAACTGATCCATACTTTCAATACAATACAAATCATAATCCTAGCAGGTGTGTGTGTGTGAACATTTGTAAGACTATCCTAAGGTTTATATTGAAATGAAAAGGACCAAAACAGTTAAGAAAGTCTTAAATAAAAATACAAATTTGAAGATGCCTATTTTTATTTAAGACTTAAAGCATATTGCAGTATTTAAGACAGTGTGGTAATGGTCCAATTATAGACAAAACACTCATGAAGCATGATAGTTAATAAATAGAGTCAAAAAATAAAGTCATATGATTTATGACAGAGTTATTAGAGTTGCTTTTTCACAAAAATAAACCATTAAGAAAGGGAATAGGCAAGCCACAGACTATGAGAAGATTTTAGAAAATATATATTAGACAAATGACATAGGTATGACATATAAAGAAGCTTGATACATTGATAAGAAAAATATAAAGCTAACATAGAAACAGGCAAAATATTTCTACAGGCAGTTCATAAACAAAAATATACAAGTAGCTAATAAGAATAAAAAATGTGCTCCATACCACATATCATTTCAGATAAATGATATCACATATTTCAGAGAAATGATAATTTAACCACAGTGACTAAACTTTAAAAGACTGACAATACCAACTGTTTTCAAAGATGTGGAACAATTGGGACTTTCACACATTGTTGATTGAAGTATAAAATGATACACTTAAAATTTACTCTCAATAATTATTAAAACTAAACATATATTTTAAAATTATATTAAGACAAAATCTATAATTTTTTTTTTTTTTTTACCTCACAGTTTCCATAGCTCATGAATCAGTTTAGCTGGCTGTTTCTTGCTCAGGGTCTCTCACTGAAATATCAACTCATCCTGCAATCATCTCAAATTTTGACTGAGGGAAGATTACCCATGAAGCCTACTCACACATCTGTCAGTGGACTTCAGAAGAGCTGTTTCCAGGATCACACCACTGTTGAAAGTCTTCAGAATATCTACTTTTGAGCTCACTCAGTTGGGCCATTTTATAGAGCTAGCTCGAATGTCTTCTAGAAATCCAAGAGAGAGAAAGAAATTGTACTTCAGGAAGAAGCCAATCTTTTTATGTCCTAATTTCAGAAGTGACATCTCATTATTTTTACCATATTAGGTTTCTTAGGAGTAAATCAGTAAATCTATCCCATGTCCAAGTGGGAGAAATTTCACAGGGGTTGATCCCCAGGAAGTGGAGATCATTGTGGGCCATCTTAGAAGTTGCTTATCACAACTAAAAATGACACAGCAATTTCAGTCCTAAGAGTCCAAGAGAAATAAGTATATATGTCCACCCAAAAATGGTTTTATTTATAATAACTAATAACTGGAAACAACCTGGATATCATCAGCAAGAAAATAGATACATACATTTTGTTATATACATAAAATATAAATCTGCAAAGCAATAAAACAAGAACAAACTAATGCAACAACTTGAATGAATCTCTGAGATATTATGCTGAATGAAAAAATCTAGACAGAAAATAGTATATAATATACTGTACTAGGGATAGACAAATTTTATGAAAGAATTAACAACAGTTGTCACCTCTGAAAGATGAGGGTAGACTGGGAGTGGACAAAAGAGACCACACTGAGATACTGAGAATGCTCTATTTCTTGATTTGGGTGATAGTATTGTTGGGTGATAAAGATACATTTAGCTTAAGGTTTAAAGTTAGTGAACTTTACATAATTTACTATACATATATTATAACTCATTAAAATATCACTATTTTTAGAAGACTTATTGAAATCCATAAACATGAGCTTAAAACTCATAGTATGCTTCTGCAATGAGGGTATAGATTACAAATTTCATAGTGAGTTTGTAAAATCAATGAACAGTCAAGGTTAGGAATTGTGAAAAAAAAAAAAGAGGACATCCCTAAATTCTTAAAATATTTATATAAAAGCTCTCCAAAATTTGATAGCAATTCTAAAAATGAACAAAATATTACCAATAATGAGTTTTGAATCAGAAAGCAATTTCTAAACCAATCTTTTACTTAACTCTTGTGGAGAGTAAAATATGTTAAATGAGAAATTCCTTCATACAAACTTCATAGTTATTATGAAGAAAAAGTGAAATAAAAATTGCAAAGCTTAATATATATTCTTGGTGGGAGATAAGTATCAATATTTGATAATGATTTCTATTGTTATCTAACCACAACAATTAAACTATTTGGTGTCTATTTTCTCACATGTTAAATGAGTGTTTTAAACTTGAATAGACCTTTCTACAAAGAAGATATATAAATGGGCAACAAGCAAATGAAAGGATACTCAACATTATTAGGGCTTAGGGAAACACAAATAAAAAACATTTTATACCCATTAAAGTAGCATGTATTAAAAACAAACAAACAAGAATTGGAAGGTAACGTGTTGGTGAGGATGTGGAGAAGTGGAACCCTCATACATTGGTGGCTGGAATATAAAATGCTGCAAAAGCTGTGGAGAACTGTCTGATGGTTCCTCCAAATATTAAATGGAATTATCATATGAACCAGTAATCCCCCTTCTATAGTGTATACCCCAAAGAATTAAAAACTGGTATTTAAACAAGTACCTTCATAACAAGAAATGTTTGCATCATTATCCCCAGTAACCAAAAGGTGGAAACAAACAAAATGTCCATCAACAAATGAATGGATTAACAAAATGTACATATCCATACAATAGAATATTATGCAGCTACAAAAAGAAATGAAGCACTGATGCCTGCTGCAATGTATAAGAACCTCAAAAATATGCTAGGTAGGGCTTCCCTGGTGGTGCAGCTGTTGAGAGTCCGCCTGCCGATGCAGGGGACATGGGTTCATGCCCCGGTCCGGGGAGATCCCACATGCTGTGGAGCGGCTGGGCCCGTGAGCCATGGCCGCTGAGCCTGCGCGTCCGGAGCCTGTGCTCCACAACGGGAGAGGCCACAACAGTGAGAGGCCTGCATACTGCAAAAAAAAAAAAAAAAAAAAAAAAAAAAAGCTAGGTAAAAGAAGCCTGATACAAAGTCTTCTGAGACAAACTTAATTACTTTTATATTGCTTTGGGTATTGGAGAAATGATGGATAACACTTAATGATCATGCATTCTATAAGAGAGGGGTTTGTGGAGAGACTGATTCATCAAGGAACTTTTCAGATATATGATATTTGGATTAGAATGCAAATTGATGAAAACACAAGAGTTGTAGTGAGTATGGTGTTTTCATGCAGAGTGAAAAAATTGTCCTCGCTACAATCTAATTTTCAAAAAACATTTTTTTTTCTTCTTCCTAGCTCTAAACAGGGTTGAAAAGTTATTTCTTCATATGACATGACCAAAAGATACATTAGAATTCAGTTGTTAAAAATGTAAATATATATATTTGAAATAATCTCACATTTCTCTCAAGTAGCACTGCCCAATAGAACATTCTGTGATAAAGGTAATGTTCTGTATATAACTTGTCCAATATAGTAGCTTCTAGCCTTTTGTCACTCTTGAGCTCCAGAGATGTGGTTAGAAAAAAAAAAGAATTGAATTTTTTATTTTATTCAACTTTATTTAATTTCATTTGTTTGATCTTAATTTAATTTTAGTTCCCTTCATCATTTAGAGATTGTGTTAATACCTAAACTTAATGACTATGGATATTGCTTCTGCTTGTGCAAGTGACCTTCTTTTGACCCCCAGGTCTATTCATATCTACTGTTTCTCGCAAAATATCTGATTCCTAACTCTAGAGAATAAAGAAATCTCATCTGCATTCCCTGAAGAGGCTGGTATGAAAAATTCCCAGTAAGGAAGCCCTGGAGCCCAACTCTTAGGCCTTTCTCAGCCATTACAACTCTACTAATCCCAGGCCATACAAAGCAGGATTCTCCCAGAGGCTGCCAGAATCTCCAGGTTAGGTCAGGATGCAGAGAATCATCAGTGAGGTTTTGAGAGATTCTCCAAATCTCTGAGTATTTTCACAAGAGATCATAATGAAATCCTCTCTTTCCTTTCTCATACCCTCACCAATCTTGGAAGGAGTTTGTCAGTGGTGTGGTAAATTTCTTCACTTTAAAGCTTGCATTCCCCCTACTCTTGGTTTACTCTGAGATTAATCCTCTAATTCAAGGTTGTGGACATGCAAAAACCCAGCTTTAGGATGTTCAAGTAATCCCCTTTCTATCATTTGAAAATGTGGCTGAAAACTTTGCAGTTGAATTTTATTCAAAGCCAGTGCCTGACTCAGAGATACACTGCCAAGATTCTTCTTCAAGAAAATATTTGTAGCCTCAGCTGCAGGGAGCTTCTTTTCCCTTCATGGGTCACAAAACATACAAAACACAGAGGGGGCTTTACACCCACAGTCCGCTAGAAGTTGACCTATCCAAGGCTTTCTCTGACCTGTATGGCAGTTCCATTTCTCCCTCTGCCTGATCCTACTTCTGCTCACTCTTTGCCACAGGTGTGAATCCCGAATAAATTTCTCCCATGCTAAACTGTCTCAGCATCTGCTTCCAAAGAACTCAAACTGAGGCATTTAGTTTTAAGTTCAAAGCTAAGCATTGACTTTTTTTTTTTTCCTAGGCAATGTCTGCCTGTCTCTTATCTATGGCAATAAACCTAACCCCCTTGGCCTAGTCTTAATTGCAAGATGATTCCAGGGAGGAAACATAAATTTTCAAAAAAGAAAAATACTTTGGATTATATGTAAGAACATTACCCTGCCCTACTCCTTTACATAGGTACATTGACCTCAGGGGAGTTCAGGTCAGAAATCTGACTTTTCGTCATGAAACTTCTGTGGTAATTAGTGAGAAAATGAGAGTCAAAACCACAAAATGGAAATGTGTTCAGCCATGCTTCTCATAGCCTTAGCACACTGTAGAGAGGGAAGAAGGTGTGTGAAATAATGATTGCTATAGAACATCATATAACTATTATTATAGCAATAAGGACAATTAGTAGGCAAGTCTGGTATTGGTGATCATATAAATCAGAAGAGACTGAGCACCTCCTTATACTTTTTAAATGTATTGCTGCCTGATTTCATCCTATTTTGCCTTTTTGTTGAAAGATTACCTAGTTTCTGAAGTGAAAGCCTTGTTGCTTCTAACTCAGGGACCAAAAGAGTGTCATCTAAACCTGTTTACAAATTTCCTTATACTGTTTTTATTCCTCTCATCCTTTGATTTCCATTTACTCAGTAGTAACATCAATTCAACAGCAAGCTCACAGCTTGGATGGACATTTTATCTTATACCATCTCCAGGGCTGGCCTAATTCCAACTTGCTTTCCCATTTGTTATTTGTTGGAGAAATGTATGCTCCAAAAGCTATGTGTAGTAAAATGAAAGCCCATTATACTATTTTATGATGAAAACTAAATAATGCTTAATATGTCTCATATTCATCGGAATAATTTCCTTATGTTTCCATCATGTGGCTAGGAGAATTTCTTTCACACTGAAACCTGTTCCCTGGCTTTGTAAACACTGTCTAGCTCTGGGACCCTTCTGACCTCAGCAGTCTGTTCCATTGTTGCTAAAATAGTGTTTTTGAAGGAAAAAAATATGGTCTGGTCTATTCTTTAACTGTTCCATGTATGAAGTTCTAATTACCCATAATGGAAATTATACACATATATTAAGGAGGAAAAGACCTTTCTCATGTATCATCTGTTCCTTTTCTAACCTCTTGACAGTCTAACAAAATGTTTTCAGAATGTGAACTTCGTGCTAATTAGATTCCATCAGAGATCTCATGATATTGCCAGTTCAGGCTTATTAATCTTTAGTGAGGTGAGATTTTTGAGGCAGTTATACATTTTAAAATCCAGTACTCATGGAGTAAGCAGTTTAGTGTTTGTGAACCAACAAAATGTATTTTGTATCCTCCAAGATGCTTTGAAAAATTGTCAGCTCTGCCCATCACTTTATCTCTGTTATTTTATGATCCTTTGACATTTAGAATATTTTGTATGTATTGAAGGCAAGTTATTTACATTAGAAATTAGCTAGAATCTATTCTACAGAAGATCTTAGAAAAGTCAGTAGCACAATGCTATTTGGCATATTTTTTTCATAATGAATATGCATGAATTAGTTACCTTATTGGCAGTGCCTTAAAAGGACTGTGATTTAGAGGTTAGTCATATCTTGCATTGTAGACTTTGGAATAGCATGCAGTGAGGTGAACATTTTATTATGAAGCTTTAACAGAGTGTATTAAGCATTCAGAAGACTTATTCCTTTCATGCCCTTGATAATAAATTCACTTTTCTCATGCAGTGAATTCACTTGAGATTCATAGTCTCCTCATAAACCTTGTAGTAAATGTTTAACCTCAGATTTCAAATGCTATAGTTCTTTTTATGATAATAAATGTTATCCCTATGGGGCTGTGAATTTGGTGATCATACCTAGTGCTCCAGTTAGAGAAAACTTACCTCCCTCGTACAGTATCCGGAGGTCCTTTTAGAGTATTTGATTACCCAAATTCATCAATATTATTTTTCAATACACATATGCATCCTACACTTCCATGCATATGGATAAAGCTTTTCTTAGGGTCAATAGGATTAACTCTTAAAACAAATCATGATTCAAAATTTTTGGAGTGCAGCCTTTGCTAGGTTTCTTTAAATTAAGCTGAATTTTATTGTGAAATATTTTACCACATAATAAATACTATGAACATTTAAGAGTATTCTGATCTGAATTAAAGTTCTTTCTTTTTCTTATTTCTAAAAAAAATGTCCAATTTCTAGATTCTAATACAAAACCTGAATAACTACATGCACTATTTCTGGGTAACATTCTCACACAGTCAAAGAATTCCATGTACCTACATAAAAAGAAATTCGCATATAGTCTATGGCATTGAAAAGAAATCCCTTGAATGCTGATAATATTTTTAATCCTCAAGACAACTACCCTAGCAGTTAGTACATTGTATAAACTAATTAATAAATAAGCAAAGACAAAATGTAACAAAAATATTAATTTCAAGTCTTAAATGTTTAGCATATTCAAACACTGAGATAAGTATTGTACTGTTGTTGTGGAATCAAAGTTTAATGTAATACAATATCTCTCAGAATAGCCTAAGCAATAAAAACAATAATATTTTATTAAAACATTAAGCAAAATTTAAAAAAGAAAACAAACAAAAACAACAAATAATAAAATAAAGGTTTTTATCTTGCTCTTGCTCTTTGTGTAATGTAGATTTCCAAGGGGGATTCTATGTTTCAAACCTAGTCAGGTACATCCTGATTGCTATTCCATGCCCACATAACTGTCCATGACAGCCGACAAAAAGTGTGCTATAGAGTCTCATTCTTGTGATTAAATACTCTGGCCCAGAAATGACTTATGTCATTTCCACCTAAAACTCACTTGCTCAAATAATCCTATGGCCACTCCTAACTGATTGAAACTGGGATATACCATCTTCTTATGAACCCAGAAGGAGAAAAAATTCCAATGAGTGCTGGCATCCTCTGCCATGCACACAAAAGCCTCCATCTTAAAGGTTAATCAATACAGCCAAACATGAACATGAAAGCAATCACTAAATCACTCATGTGAGGGTGTACTTCTTAATGATAGTAAAAGGTACAGGGAAACAGTTAATTTTGAATTTAACCCTCATACAAGATAATAATTTTACTGGAAAAGAAAAAGAAAGCATAAGCCAGAGAGGAAAATGCACATTACAGATGAAGACGATGATTACTCAAATTTTCATGTTCTCCTTATTATCTCAGGGGAAGTATCTTGTTTCTTACCAAGGAAAACAATGTCTGTCACTCCATGGTGACTCTTTTGTTTAAAAGTTGGTCTCTATCTTTACTGGCATCAGTAGTTAGACTTTGAGACAATATTTGATGTCTTTTACTTTATCAAAATGATGCTACCGTTCTTACTTAGAACACATATTAATTTCAGACAGTGGTCTTTAGATGAAATAAATATTATGGAATCAATAAACTATAAATTGAGTATCAAAAATGCAAAAATGTTGTTCATACACATGGCCACGATTCTACCATGCTGTTAGTCATATTCTGGAAAATACAAGTTATTGAGATATATAGTAAAGAATTTTAACTCAAACTGAAACAGACTAGCCCCAGGCAATATATACACAGTATGATTTTTCTCTTCAAGAGATCTACATTTCTTTTTTTTTTTAAAACCATTTATTGTTTTTTTTATTATTATTTTTATTTTTTTGCTTTATAACAAATTTAATCAGTTATACATATACATATGTTTCCATATCCCCTCCCTTTTGCGTCTCCCTCCCACCCTCCCTATCCCACCCCTCCAGGCGGTCACAAAGCACCGAGCTGATCTCCCTGTGCTATGCGGCTGCTTCCCACTAGCTATCTACCTTACGTTTGGTAGTGTATATATGTCCATGCCGCTCTTTCACTTTGTCACAGCTTACCCTTCCCCCTCCCCATATCCTCAAGTCCATTCTCTAGTAGGTCTGTGTCTTTATTCCTGTCTTACCCCTATGTTCTTCATGACATTTTTTTTCTTAAATTCCATATATATGTGTTAGCATACAGTATTTGTCTTTCTCTTTCTGACTTACTTCACTCTGTATGACAGACTCTAGGTCTATCCACCTCATTACAAATAGCTCAATTTCATTTCTTTTTATGGCTGAGTAATATTCCATTGTATATATGTGCCACATCTTCTTTATCCATTCATCCGATGATGGACACTTAGGTTGTTTCCATCTCCGGGCTATTGTAAATAGGGCTGCTATGAACATTTTGGTACATGTCTCTTTTTGAATTATGGTTTTCTCAGGGTATATGCCCAGTAGTGGGATTGCTGGGTCATATGGTAGTAATATTTGTAGTTTTTTAAGGAACCTCCATACCGTTCTCCATAGCGGCTGTACCAATTCACATTCCCACCAGCAGTGCAAGGGGGTTCCATTTTCTCCACACCCTCTCCAGCATTTATTGTTTCTAGATTTCTTGATGATGGCCATTCTGACTGGTGTGAGATGATATCTCATTGTAGTTTTGATTTGCATTTCTCTAATGAGTAAAGATGTTGAGCATCCTTTCATGTGTTTGTTGGCAGTCTGTATATCTTCTGTGGAGAAATGTCTATTTAGGTCTTCTGCCCATTTTTGGATTGGGTTGTTTGTTTTTTTGTTATTGAGCTGCCTGAGCTGCTTATAAATTTTGGAGATTAATCCTTTGTCAGTTGCTTCATTTGCAAATATTTTCTCCCATTCTGAGGGTTGTCTTTTGGTCTTGTTTATGGTTTCCTTTGCTATGCAAAAGCTTTGAAGTTTCATTAGGTCCCATGTGTTTATTTTTGTCTTTATTTCCATTTCTCTAGGAGGTGGGTCAAAAAGGATCTTGCTGTGATTTATGTCATAGAGTGTTCTGCCTATGTTTTCCTCTAAGAGTTTGATAGTGTCTGGCCTTACATTTAGGTCTTTAATCCATTTTGAGCTTATTTTTGTGTATGGTGTTAGGGAGTGATCTAATCTCATACTTTTACATGTCCCTATCCAGTTTTCCCAGCACCACTTATTGAAGAGACTGTCCTTTCTCCACTGTACATTCCTGCCTCCTTTATCAAAGATAAGGTGACCATATGTCCGTGGGTTTAACTCTGGGCTTTCTATCCTGTTCCATTGATCTATCTTTCTGTTTTTGTGCCAGTACCATACTGTCTTGATTACTGTAGCTTTGTAGTATAGTCTGAAGTCAGGGAGCCTGATTCCTCCAGCTCCATTTTTCGTTCTCAAGATTGCTTTGGCTATTCGGGCTCTTTTGTGTTTCCATACAAATTGTGAAATTTTTTGTTCTAGTTCTGTGAAAAATGCCAGTGGTAGTTTGATAGGGATTGCATTGAATCTGTAGATTGCTTTGGGTAGTAGAGTCATTTTCACAATGTTGATTCTTCCCATCCAAGAACATGGTACATCTCTCCATCTATTTGTATCATCTTTAATTTCTTTCATCAGTGTCTTATAATTTTCTGCATACAGGTCTTTTGTCTCCTTAGGTAGGTTTATTCCTAGATATTTTATTCTTTTTGTTGCAATGGTAAATGGGAGTGTTTCCTTGATTTCACTTTCAGATTTTTCATCATTAGTATATAGGAATGCCAGAGATTTCTGTGCATTAATTTTGTATCCTGCAACTTTACCAAATTCATTGATTAGCTCTAGTAGTTTTCTGGTAGCATCTTTAGGATTCTCTATGTATAGTATCATGTCATCTGCAAACAGTGACAGCTTTACTTCTTTTCCAATTTGGATTCCTTTTATTTCCTTTTCTTCTCTGATTGCTGTGGCTAAAACTTCCAAAACTAGGTTGAATAAGAGTGGTGAGAGTGGGCAGCCTTGTCTTGTTCCTGATCTTAGTGGAAATGGTTTCAGCTTTTCACCATTGAGGACGATGCTGGCTGTGGGTTTGTCATATATGGCCTTTATTATGTTGAGGAAAGTTCCCTCTATGCCTACTTTCTGCAGGGTTTTTATCATAAATGGGTGTTGAATTTTGTCGAAAGCTTTCTCTGCATCTATTGAGATGATCATATGGTTTTTCTCCTTCAATTTGTTAATATGGTGTATCACATTGATTGATTTGCGTATATTGAAGAATCCTTGCATTCCTGGAATAAACCCCACTTGATCATGGTGTATGATCCTTTTAATGTGCTGTTGGATTCTGTTTGCTAGTATTTTGTTGAGGATTTTTGCATCTATGTTCATCAGTGATATTGGCCTGTAGTTTTCTTTCTTTGTGACATCCTTGTCTGGTTTTGGTATCAAGGTGATGGTGGCCTCGTAGAATGAGTTTGGGAGTATTCCTCCCTCTGCTATATTTTGGAAGAGTTTCAGAAGGATAGGTGTTAGCTCTTCTCTAAATGCTTGATAGAATTCGCCTGTGAAGCCATCTGGTCCTGGGCTTTTGTTTGTTGGAAGATTTTTTATCACAGTTTCAATTTCAGTGCTTGTGATTGGTCTGTTCATATTTTCTATTTCTTCCTGGTTCAGTCTCGGCAGGTTGTGCATTTCTAAAAATTTGTCCATTTCTTCCAGGTTGTCCATTTTATTGGCATAGAGTTGCTTATAGTAATCTCTCATGATCTTTTGTATTTCTGCAGTGTCAGTTGTTACTCCTCCTTTTTCATTTCTAATTCTATTGATTTGAGTCTTCTCCCTTTTTTTCTTGATGAGTCTGGCTAATGGTTTATCAGTTTTGTTTATCTTCTCAAAGAACCAGCTTTTAGTTTTATTGATCTTTGCTATCGTTTCCTTCATTTCTTTTTCATTTATTTCTGATCTGATTTTTATGATTTCTTTCCTTCTGCTAACTTTGGGATGTTTTTGTTCTTCTTTCTCTAATTGCTTTAGGTGCAAGGTTAGGTTGTTTATTCGAGATGTTTCCTGTTTCTTAAGGTGGGATTGTATTGCTATAAACTTCCCTCTTAGAACTGCTTTTGCTGCATCCCATAGGTTTTGGGTCGTCGTGTCTCCATTGTCATTTGTTTCTAGGTATTTTTTAATTTCCTCTTTGATTTCTTCAGTGATCAGTTCGTTATTAAGTAGTGTATTGTTTAGCCTCCATGTCTTTGTATTTTTTACAGCTCTTTTCCTGTAATTGATATCTAGTCTCATAGCATTGTGGTCGGAAAAGATACTTGATACAATTTCAATTTTCTTAAATTTACCAAGGCTTGATTTGTGACCCAAGATATGATCTATCCTGGAGAATGTTCCATGAGCACTTGAGAAAAATGTGTATTCTGTTGTTTTTGGATGGAATGTCCTATAAATATCAATTTAGTCCATCTTGTTTAATGTATCATTTAAAGCTTGTGTTTCCTTATTTATTTTCATTTTGGATGATCTGTCCATTGGTGAAAGTGGGGTGTTAAAGTCCCCTACTATGATTGTGTTACTGTCGATTTCTCCTTTTATGGCTGTTAGTATTTGCCTTATGTATTGAGGTGCTCCTATGTTGGGTGCATAAATATTTACAATTGTTATATCTTCTTCTTGGATCGATCCCTTGATCATTAGGTAGTGTCCTTCTTTGTCTCTTCTAGTAGTCTTTATTTTAAAGTCTATTTTGTCTGATATGAGAATTGCTACTCCAGCTTTCTTTTGGTTTCCATTTGCATGGAATATCTTTTTCCATCCCCTTACTTTCAGTCTGTATGTGTCTCTAGGTCTGAAGTGGGTCTCTTGTAGGCAGCATATATATGGGTCTTGTTTTTGTATCCTTTCAGCCACTCTGTGTCTTTTGGTGGGAGCATTTAGTCCATTTACATTTAAGGTAATTATCGATATGTATGTTCCTATCCCCATTTTCTTAATTGTTTTGGGTTCGTTATTGTAGGTCTTTTCCTTCTGTTGTGTTTCTTGCCTAGAGAAGTTCCTTTAGCATTTGTTGTAAAGATGGTTTGGTGGTGCTGAACTCTCTCAGCTTTTGCTTGTCTGTAAACGTTTTAATTTCTCCATCAAATCTGAATGAGACCCTTGCTGGGTAGAGTAATCTTGGTTGCAGATTTTTCTCCTTCATCACTTTAAGTATGTCCTGCCACTCCCTTCTGGCTTGTAGAGTTTCTGCTGAGAGATCAGCTGTTATCCTGATGGGGATTCCCTTGTGTGTTATTTGTTGTTTTTGCCTTGCTGCTTTTAATATGATTTCTTTGTGTTTAATTTTTGACAGTTTGATTAATATGTGTCTTGGCGTATTTCTCCTTGGATTTATTCTGTATGGGACTCTCTGTGCCTCCTGGACTTGATTAACTATTTCCTTTCCCATATTAGGGAAGTTTTCAACTATAATCTCTTCAAATATTTTCTCAGTCCCTTTCTTTTTCTCTTCTTCTTCTGGAACCCCTATAATTCGAATGTTGGTGCGTTTAATGTTGTCCCAGAGGTCTCTGAGACTGTCCTCTGTTCTTTTCATTCTTTTTTCTTTATTTTGCTCTGCAGCAGTTATTTCCACTATTTTATCTTCCACCTCACTTATCCGTTCTTCTGCCTCAGTTATTCTGCTATTCATCCCGTCTAGAGTATTTTTCATTTCATTTATTGTGTTTTTAATCGATGCTTGATTCATCTTTAGTTCTTCTAGGTCCTTGTTAACTGTTTCTTGCATTTTGTCTATTCGATTTCCAAGATTTTGGATCTGGGAAATAGAATCTTGGATCATCTTTACCATCATTATTCTGAATTCTTTTTCAGGTAGACTGCCTATTACCTCTTCATTTGTTAGGTCTGGTGGGTTTTTATCTTGCTCCTTCTCCTGCTGTGTGTTTTTCTGTCTTCTCATTTTGCTTATGTTACTGTGTTTGGGGTCTCCTTTTTGCAGCCTGCAGGTTCGTAGTTCCCGTTGTTTTTGGTGTCTGTCCCCAGTGGCTAAGGTTGGTTTAGTGGGTTGTGTAGGCTTCCTGGTGGAGGGGACTAGTGCCTGTTTTCTGGTGGATGAGGCTGGATCTTGTCTTTCTGGTGGGCAGGTCCACGTCTGGTGGTGTGTTTTGGGGTGTCTGCGGACTTTTTATGATTTTAGGCCACCTCTCTGCTAATGGGTGGCGTTGTGTTCCTGTCTTGCTAGTTGTTTGGCATAGGGTGTCCAGCACTGTAGCTTGCTGGTCGTTGAGTGAAGCTGGGTGCTGGTGTTGAGATGGAGATCTCTGGAAGATTTTTGCCGTTTGATATTATGTGGAGCTGGGAGGTCTCTTGTGGACCAGTGTCCTGAAGTTGGCTCTCCCACCTCAGAGGCACAGCACTGACTCTCGGCTCCTCAATTTGGGATGATGTGTTGTCTATTCATGTATTCCACAGATGCAGGGTACATCAAGTTGATTGTGGAGCTTTAATCTGCTGCTTCTGAGGCTGCTGGGAGAGGTTTCCCTTTCTCTTCTTTGTTCTCACAGCTCCTGGGTCTCAGCTTTGGATTTGGCCCCGCCTCTGAGGTCAGGTCGCCGGAGGGCATCTGTTCTTTGCTCAGACAGGACAGGGTTAAAGGAGCAGCCGCTTCGGGGACTCTTGTTCACTCAGGCTGGGCGGGAGGGAGGGGCACGGAGTGCGGGGCGAGCCTGCAGCAGCAGAGGTCGGCGTGACGTTGCACCAGCCTGAGGCGCGCCGTGCGTTCTCCCAGGGAAGCCGCCCCTGAATCCCGGGACCCCGGCAGTGGCGGGCTGCACAGGCTCCCGGAAGTGCGGTGTGGGCAGTGACCTGCTCTCGCACACAGGCTTCT
Organism: Mesoplodon mirus; assembly: GCF_964341445.2. Taxonomy (NCBI): domain Eukaryota; kingdom Metazoa; phylum Chordata; class Mammalia; order Artiodactyla; family Ziphiidae; genus Mesoplodon; species Mesoplodon mirus. The sequence goes on along the minus strand of NC_138977.1, from coordinate 170,194,718 downwards.
TGGCGGCGGCAGCAGCAGCCCCAGCGTCCCACGCCCGTCACTGGGCTCCGCGCTTTCAGTCGCGACTCGCGCCCGTCTGTGGAGCCCCTTTAAGCAGCGCTCTTAATCCCCTCTCCTCGCGCACCAGGAAACCAAGAGGGAAGAAAAAGTCTCTTGCCTCTTCGGCAGCTCCCGAGTTTTCCCGGACTCCCTCCCGGCTAGCTGTGGCACATTAGCCCCCTTCACGCTGAGTTCTCGCCGCCAGCCCCAGTCCTCTCTCTGCGCTCTGACAGAAGCCCGAGCCTCAGCTTCCAGCGCTGCATGCCCCGGTGGGCGAGCAGACTAACCTCTCGGGCTGGTGAGTGCTGCTCGGCACCGATCCTCTGTGTGAGGATCTCTCCGCTTTGCCCTACCCAGGTATGTGGGGAGTTCTTGCCTTTTGGGAGGTCTGGAGTCTTCTGCCAGCGTTCAGTAGGTGTTCTGTAGGAGTTGTTCCACGTGTAGCTGTATTTCTGGTGTATCCGTGGGGAGGAAGGTGATCTCCGCGTCTTACTCTTCCGCCATCTTACCCGGAAGTCCAAGAGATCTACATTTCCTTTTTAATATATCTTTCTATCAGCAACAAAATGTAAATATTGAGATGCAGACTGTTGGAAGTGTCTAGGAATAGACACTGCCTTTGGCAGTCCAAAACAGCAGAGATCAAGAGAGGAAATCTGAAACAAGGTGAACAGAATTGTGGCCAGCAACACCAAGCATCACACTTGAAAAGTAAGGTGTAATCGGAAATGACTGCAAAAGAAATGAATGAGGAAGCCTCATGGTATTGGGTGTAAGAGCATAATGGACTGGAAGCAGACTACCTGAGTTTGGCTCTCAGCTGTATTAATTCTCCTTTTGTCTCACTTGCATTATCTGTGAAATGAGGAGAATGATGGTCACAAAAAAATGTGAGGTAAGTCATGGAGATGTGATATACAACATGATGACTACAGTTAATGGTACTGTAGAGCATATTTGAAAGTTGCTAAGAAAGTCGATCTTAAAAATTCTCATCACAAGAAAAAAGTGTAACTGTGTATGGTTACAGATATTGATTAGACATTATGGTGATCATTTTGCAATATATACAAATATTGAATTGTTACATTGTACACCTAAAACTAATATGATCTTCTATGTCAATTATACCTTAATTTTAAAAAAGGGAATGAGGATGGCCAGTTTTGTGCAAAACTATTTGCATGTTATCTATGGTGCTTTCAGATTCAGTGGTACAGACTCAATCTTCAGAAATCTATCTCCTTTTACTGCCTGGTGTCTAAAATACTTCCATATTAACCTTAAGATTTTAATACCTATTAGGATGTGATTCTCTGTGAACAGATAAGTTATCATTAGACACTGATAAATAAATCTTTACCTTTGTGAGAGGGATTTAGATAAATCTAGAACAAAAGGATATAGGGTATAGAGGATGAAAGAAAAGTGCACAGGTAAATACTACTAACAATAGGAACAAGACAAAGCAAATAAACAAAAAATTACCCTGTGGTCTGAAGACAAAAAAAAGTTGGTGCAATTAGAAAATTAGGCTACCAACACATGCTTTGCTAACATCCCAGCTATACTAAAGGCATTTGGAGCAGAATTTCAACTGTGGCATAATATTCTATTGTGGGTATCTGCCATACATTAGCTAACCAGGTCACTATTTTCAGACAATTATATTTTCTCCATTTAATCATCACTACAAATATTATTGCTATGAATCTCCTGGTGTGTATATTTTTTTAGATTTATGATTATTGTCTAAGGATAGAGGTTATTTTTTTTCTCTTATTATTTTCTCAATTGCTATCTTGAGCTGATGTACAGTATAAATCTGTTTCTCTAGTGGACCTTTTTTCCCTGAGTGATGTGATTATTCTTCATCGTTTGTCAAAGGGCACCTGTATACTTCTGTCCTCCAATCTTGAAGATCCAGGGTCATGGAGCTTCTATGATGGGCACTGTAAGGTCTCCCTCACATAATAATATAGCCAGAGAATTTAGATCTCAGGTAATGAGCATGCTTTGATTTGAGTTTTTATTTTGTTTGCATGATATTTCAAAACAGAATATTATTAGTCATGCATTAATCTTGATTCCAAGAAAAGAAAGTTAGCATTTGGGTTACTTCGTGCATTAGGGTTACCTTGCTTGACACCTGTGGACACGAATTTGTTACCTTCTTGCCTTCCTGCCAGGAAACTTCCCCAACCCTAAGGCAGAGATTGCCTTTGGAAGTCTGCTACACACATCACATGTTCATGGTTCTTTTTCTCACTAACTAGACCATGAGTTCCTAGAGAATGGGGAACATATCTACTTTGTCCATCACTGAATGCTCACTTTAGCAAAATATCCAGCACATGATGGAAATTAAATAAATATTTGTTGAATAATTACATTAATTAACCTTGGTTGATTTCTCTTTATTTCTACTAGATTATCCATTCTTTATTCTAAAACACTTGTATATTTTTCTATTTTCTTATTCACATCCCAAGTATAATTAAAAAGTGTAGGAGAGGATCTTAGATACCTATGATTTTTTTACCACATATCGCACAAAATGCTTTTATCAGATGTTAAACAATAGTCATATTTTGCCTAAAAAAATTACTAAAATATTAATTCAAATTAATCCAATGAGTCACTTTCTAACTTATACTCTCCATGGTCATTGTTACCTTTGGGATCATGGTTCCATAGAGCCTGGATAACAATCTCTTCTCCATAGCTGTCTCCTGACACTGACTCCTCACTGTTCTGTTCCAGTCAAGATCAACTCAAAATTCACTAGAAATGTCCAGCTCTCTTGCCTAGCTTCTCCACATGCAGTTTGTCGCAACTCAGATTTCTTTTCCATCTTCTCTCACCTACCTAACTCCTAAGCACTAGTCACAACTTGGTAGAGGTAACATTGTCAGAGGAACCCTACTGGACTCCAAAGCCTGGCTAACCTGGTAAACCTCTGACAAACACCTTGCACGTACCAATTTTCACCATGTATATTACTTTTCTGTATATTTTTTGCCTCCTCACTTGGACTATATATTTCCATAGAATAATGAATATTAACCATTATTTTATACCCCTGGAACCCAGCATGACACCTGATCTTTACAGTGCCCAGTAAATACCTAATGACAAAGGATGAGGCACATTAATGTTACATGCAGTATTACCTCTAAAAGCAAACGATCTCTTTTTTTTTTTATCTTTTTACTTTTTATTTATTTATTTATTTATTTATTTATTAGTTTCTGCTTTATAACAAAGTGAATCAGTCATACATATACATCTGTTCCCACATTCCTTCCCTCCTGCATCTCCCTCCCTCCCACCCTCCCCATCCCACCCTTCCAGGCGGTCACAAAGCACCAAGCTTATCTCCCTGTGCTATGCGGCTGCTTCCCACTATCTATCTATCTTACGTTTGGTACTGTATATATGTCCATGCCTCTCTTTCGCTTTGTCACAGCTTACCCTTCCCCCTCCCCATATCCTCAAGTCCATTCTCAAGTAGGTCTGTGTCTTTATTCCTGTTTTACCCCTAGGTTCTTCATGACTTTTTTTTTAATTCCATATATATGTGTTGGCATATGGTATTTGTCTTTCTCTTTCTGACTTACTTCACTCTGTATGACAGACTCTAGGTCTATCCACCTCATTACAAATAGCTCAGTTTTGTTTCTTTTTATGCCTGAGTAATATTCCATTGTATATATGTGCCACATCTTCTTTATCCATTCATCCGATGATGGACACTTAGGTTGTTTCCAGCTCCGGGCTATTGTGAATAGAGCTGCAATGAACATTTTGGTACATGTCTCTTTTTGAATTATGGTTTTCTCAGGGTATATGCCTAGTAGTGGGATTGCTGGGTCATATGGTAGTAATATTTGTAGTTTTTTAAGGAACCTCCAAACCGTTCTCCATAGTGGCTGTACCAATTCACATTCCCACCAGCAGTGCAAGAGTGTTCCCTTTTCTCCACACCCTCTCCAGCATTTATTGTTCCTAGATTTCTTGATGATGGCCATTCTGACTCGTGTGAGATGATATCTCATTGTAGTTTTGATTTGCATTTCTCTAATGATTAATGATGTTGAGCATTCTTTCATGTGCTTGCTGGCAGTCTGTATATCTTCTTTGGAGAAATGCCTATTTAAGTCTTCTGCCCATTTTTGGATTGGGTTTTTTGGGTTTTTTTGCTATTGAGCTGCATGAGCTGTTTATAAATTTTGGAGATTAATCCTTTGTCAGTTGCTTCATTTGCAAATATTTTCTCCCATTCTGAGGGATGTCTTTTGCTCTTGTTTATGATTTCCTTTGCTGTTCAAAAGCTTTGAAGTTTCATTAGGTCCCATGTGTTTATCTTTGTTTTTATTTCCATTTCTCTGGGAGGTGGGTCCAAAAGGATCTTGCTGTGATTTATGTCTTAGAGTGTTCTGCCTATGTTGTCCTCTAAGAGTTTGATAATGTCTGGCCTTACATTTAGGTCTTTAATCCATTTTGAGCTTATTTTTGTGTATGGTGTTAGGGAATGATCTAATCTCATCCTTTTACATGTCTCTGTCCAGTTTTCCCAGCACCAATTATTGAAGAGGCTGTCCTTTCTCCACTGTACATTCCTGCCTCCTTTATCAAAGATAAGTTGACCATATGTGCGTGGGTTTATCTCTGGGCTTTCTATCCTGTTCCATTGATCTATATTTCTCTTTTTGTGCCAGTACCACACTGTCTTGATTACTGTAGCTTTGTAGTATAGTCTGAAGTCAGGGAGCCTGATTCTTCCAGCTCCGTTTTTCGTTCTCAAGATTGCTTTGGCTATTCGGGATCTTTTGTGTTTCCAAACAAATTTTGAAATTTTTTGTTCTAGTTCTGTGAAAAATGCCAGTAGTAGTTTGATAGGGATTGCATTGAATCTGTAGATTGCTTTGTGTAGTAGAGTCATTTTCACAATGTTGATTCTTTCAATCCAGGAGCATGGTATATCTCTCCATCTATTTGTATCATCTTTAGTTTCTTTCATCAGTGTCTTATAATTTTCTGCATACAGGTGCTTTGTCTCCTTAGGTAGGTTTATTCCTAGATATTTTATTCTTTTTGTTGCAATGGTAAATGGGAGTGTTTTCTTGATTTCATTTTCAGATTTTTATCGTAGGTGTACAGGAATGCCAGAGATTTCTGTGCATTAATTTTGTATCCTGCTACTTTACCAAATTCATTGATTAGATCTAGTAGTTTTCTGGTAGCTTCTTTAGGATTCTCTATGTATAGTATCATGTCATCTGCAAACAGCGACAGCTTTACTTCTTCTTTTCCAATTTGGATTCCTTTTACTTCCTTTTCTTGTCTGATTGCTGTGGCTAAAACTTCCAAAACTAGGTTGAATAAGAGTGGTGAGAGTGGGCAACCTTGTCTTGTTCCTGATCTTAGTGGAAATGGTTTCAGTTTTTCACCATTGAGGACGATGCTGGCTGTGGGTTTGTCATATATGGCCTTTATTATGTTGAGGAAAGTTCCCTCTATGCCTACTTTCTGCAGGGTTTTTATCATAAATGGGTGTTGAATTTTGTCGAAAGCTTTCTATGCATCTATTGAGATAATCATATGGTTTTTCTTCTTCAATTTGTTAATATGGTGTATCGCACTGATTGATTTGAATATACTGAAGAATCCTTGCATTCCTGGAATAAACCCCACTTGATCATGGTGTATGATCCTTTTAATGTGCTGTTGGATTCTGTTTGCTAGTATTTTGTTGAGGATTTTTGCATCTATGTTCATCAGTGATATTGGCCTGTAGTTTTCTTTCTTTGTGACATCCTTGTCTGGTTTTGGTATCAAGGTGATGGTGGCCTCGTAGAATGAGTTTGGGAGTGCTCCTCCCTCTGCTATATTTTGGAAGAGTTTGAGAAGGATAGGTGTTAGCTCTTCTCTAAATGTTTGATAGAATTCGCCTGTGAAGCCATCTGGTCCTGGGCTTTTGTTTGTTGGAAGATTTTTTATCACAGTTTCAATTTCAGTGCTTGTGATTGGTCTATTCATATTTTCTCTTTCTTCCTGAGTCAGTCTTGGCAGGTTGTGCATTTCTAAGAATTTGTCCATTTCTTCCAGGTTGTCCATTTATTGGCATACAGTTGCTTCTAGTAGTCTCTCATGATCTTTTGTATTTCTGCAGTGTCAGTTGTTACTTCTCCTTTTTCATTTCTAATTCTATTGATTTGAGTCTTCTCCCTTCTTTTCTTGATGAGTCTGGCTAATGGTTTGTCAATTTTGTTTATCTTCTCAAAGAACCAGCTTTTAGTTTTATTGATCTTTGCTATCATTTCCTTCATTTCTTTTTCATTTATTTCTAATCTGATCTTTATTATTTCTTTCCTTCTGCTAACTTTGAGGGTTTTTTGTTCTTCTTTCTCTAATTGCTTTAGGTGCAGGGTCAGGTTGTTTACTCGAAATGTTTCCTGTTTCTTAAGGTGGGATTGTATTGCTATAAACTTCCCCCTTAGAACTGCTTTTGCTGCGTCCCATAGGTTTTGGGTCATCGTGTCTCCATTGTCATTTGTTTCTAGGTATTTTGTAATTTCCTCTTTGATTTCTTTAGTGATCACTTCGTTATTGAGTAGTGTATTGTTTAGCCCCCATGTGTTTGTATTTTTTACAGATCTTTTCCTGTAATTGATGTCTAGTCTCATAGCATTGTGGTCGGAAAAGATACTTGATACAATTTTAATTTTCTTAAATTTACTAAGGCTTGATTTGTGACCCAAGATATGTTCTATCCTGGAGAATGTTCCATAAGCACTTGAGAAAAATATGTATTCTGTTGTTTTTGGATGGAATGTCCTATAAATATCAATTAAGTCCATCTTGTTTGATATATCATTTAAAGCTTGTGTTTCCTTATTTATTTTCATTTTGGATGATCTGTCCACTGGTGAAAGTGGGGTGTTAAAGTCCCCTACTATGATTGTGTTACTGTCGATTTCCCCTTTTATGGCTGTTAGTATTTGCCTTATGTATTGAGGTGCTCCTATGTTGGGTGCATAAATATTTACAATTGTTATATCTTCTTCTTGGATCGATCCCTTTATCATTATGTAGTGTCCTTCTTTGTCTCTTCTAGTAGTCTTTATTTTAAAGTCTATTTTGTCTGATATAAGAATTGCTACTCCAGCTTTCTTTTGATTTCCATTTGCATGGAATATCTTTTTCCATCCCCTTACTTTCAATCTGTATGTTTCTCTAGTTCTGAAGTGGGTCTTTTGTAGACAGCATATATATGGGTCTTGTTTTTGTATCCATTCAGCCACTCTGTGTCTTTTGGTGGTAGCATTTAGTCCATTTACATTTAAGGTAATTATTTTTTTTTTTTTTTCTTTTTTTTTGCGGTATGCGGGCCTCTCACTGCTGTGGCCTCTCCCGTTGCGGAGCACAGGCTCCGGACGCGCAGGCCCAGCGGCCATGGCTCACGGGCCCAGCCGCTCCGCGGCATATGGGATCCTCCCAGACCGGGGCACGAACCCGTATCCCCTGCATCGGCAGGCGGACTCTCAACCACTGCGCCACCAGGGAGGCCCTTAAGGTAATTATTGATATGTGTGTTCCTATTCCCATTTCCTTAATATTTTGGGTTCGTTATTGTAGGTATTTTCCTTCTGTTGTGTTTCTTGCCTAGAGAAGTTCCTTTAGCATTTGTTGTAAAGCTGGTTTGGTGGTGCTGAACTCTCTCATCTTTTGCTTGTCTCTAAAGTTTTTAATTCTCCAACAAATCTGAATGAGATCCTTGCTGGATAGAGTAATTTTGGTTGCAGGTTTTTCTCCTTCATCACTTTAATTATGTCCTGCCACTCCCTTCTGGCTTGTAGAGTTTCTGCTGAGTGATCAGCTGTTAACCTGATGGGGATTCCCTTGTGTGTTATTTTTTTTTTTTCCTTGCTGCTTTTAATATGATTTGTGTTTAATTTTTGACCGTTTGATTAATATGTGTCTTGGCGTATTTCTCCTTGGATTTATTCTGTATGGGACTCTCTGTGCCTCCTGGACTTGAGTAACTATTTCCTTTCCCATATTAGGGAAGTTTTCAACTATAATCTCTTCAAATATTTTCTCAGTCCCTTTCTTTTTCTCTTCTTCTTCTGGAACCCCTATAATTCGAATGTTGGTGCATTTAATTTTGTCCCAGACGTCTCTGAGACTGTCCTCTGTTCTTTTCATTCTTTTTTCTTTATTTTGCTCTGCATCAGTTATTTCCACTATTTTATCTTCCTCCTCACTTATCCGTTCTTCTGCCTCAGTTATTCTGCTATTGATCCCATCCGAGTATTTTTCATTTCATTTATTGTGTGTTAATTGATGCTTGATTCATCTTTAGTTCTTCTAGGTCCTTGTTAACTGTTTCTTGCATTTTGTCTATTCTATTTCCTAGATTTTGGATCTTGGAAATAGAATCTTGGATCATCTTTACTATCATTATTCTGAATTCTTTTTCAGGTAGACTGCCTATTACCTCTTCATTTGTTAGGTCTGGTAGGTTTTTATCTTGCTCCTTCACCTGCTGTGTGTTTTTCTGTCTTCTCATTTTGCTTATGTTACTGTGTTTGGGGTCTCCTTTTTGCAGGCTGCAGATTCGTAGTTCCCATTATTTTTGGTGTCTGTCCCCAGTGGCTAAGGTTGTTTCAGTAGGTTGTGTAGGCTTCCTGGTGGAGGGGACTAGTGCCTGTGTTCTGGTGGTTGAGGCTCGATTTTGGCTTTCTGGTGGACAGGTCCACGTCTGGTGGTGTGTTTTGTGGTGCCTGTGGCCTTATTATGTTTTTAGACAGCCTCTCTGCTAATTCGTGGGGTTGTGTTCCTGCCTTGCTAGTTGGTTGGCATAGGGTGACCAGCACTGTAGCTTGCTGGTCGTTGACTGAAGCTGGGTGCTGGTGTTGAGATGGAGATCTCTGGGAGATTTTTGCTGCTTGATATTATGTGGAGCTTGGAGGTCTCTTGTGGACCCGTGTCCTGAAGTTGGCTCTCCCACTTCAGAGGCACAGCACTGACTCCTGGCTGCAGCACCAAGAGCCTTTCATCTTTTACCTGGCAATTGAGAATTTAAATGTTTCCACTGCCTCCCATATGTAGTTCTTGGAGCTCAGGTTCCTCTCGACCAGGGCTTGGCAAACTTTTTTGGGGAGTTCCCTGGAGGTCCACTGGTTTGGAATCTGCGCTTCCACTGCAGGGGGCATGGGTTCGATCCCTGGTCCAGGAACTAAGATCGTGCATGCCATGCCACACTGAACAAGGATCAGTCTTGGGCAGGAAGCCAGTTCGAACCGAGGTCGACCTATGAACCTGACCAGTCCCTGGAGGACTCGCAAACCATCTCTTAATTCAATTGTTCCTCCTATGATTTAAAATCATTCTTAATCTATGATATTCTACGAGTAAAGACTACATGTGAAATCAAATTCTCCATTAAAGAATATCAAGATCTGGGTGTGTAATTGGAAAAATGAAATACTGAATCTATGGTGATATATGTGGAGGTAGATTTTGAGTAGGATTATTTAACTATAGATTAGTTTTTCAAATAATTCTCTTATTTTCCTTTTTATATGTTAGAGTATTATTGACATGTAACATACAAGTTTAAAGTGTACACATGATGATTTGATACATGTATATTTTTAAAAATGATTATGATAAGGTTAGTTAACACCTCCATCACCTCTCATAACTACCATTTTTTAAATCTGTGGTGATAATATTAAAGATATACTCCCATTATAAATTTGAAGTACATAATAAAATATTGTTAATTATAATCACCATGCTGTACATCAAATCCTCTAAACGTATTCTCTTATGGTTGGAAGTTAGTACATTTTGACCCACATCTCCCTATTTCCCCTATCCCAGTCCCTAGCACCACCATTCTACTTTATATTCTATGAGTTTGGCTTTTTCAGATTCCACATATAAGTGAGAACGTATGGTATTTGTCTTTCTCTTTCTGACTTCTTTCACTTAACATGATGTCCTTAGGTCCACCCATGTTGGTGAAAAAGGTAGGATTTCCTTTTTTTTTTAAAGACTGAATTATATATATATATACAGTTGACCCTTACACAACATTGGGCTTAGGGTTACTGACCCTCCACACAATCAAAAATCCACATGTAAGTTACAGATGGCCCTCCATATCCAAGGTTCCACATCTGTGGATTCAACCAACCTCAGATAGTGGTGTAGTATGAATTTATTGAAAGAAATCTGCATATAAGTGGACCCACAGAGTTAAAACCCACATTGTTCAAGGGTAAATAGAAATACATTTTATCTATTCACCTGTGATGGATACTTAGGTTGTTTCCATGTCTTGGGTATTGAGAATAATGCTACAATGAACATAGGAATTCAGATATCTCTTTGAGGTAGTGATTTCCCTTCTTTTGGATATATACTGAGAAGCGAGATTGCTGGATCATATGATAGTTCTAATTTAAAATTTTTGTGGAATCTCCACACTGTTTTCCCTAGTTATTGCACCAATTTACATTCTCACCAACAAAGCACAAGAATTTCCTTTTCTCCACAGGATATTCAATATTTATTGTCTCATCTATTTGTCTTTCCAAAAAGTGTAAGGTGATAACTCATTGTGGTTTTGATTTACATTTCATTGATGATTAGTGATGTTGAGCATCTTTTCATATACCATTTGGCCATTTGTATGTCTCCTTTGGAAAAATGTCTATTCAAGTCCTCCACCTAATTTTTAATCCGATTGGTTGTTTTTTTGTTTGTTTTTGTTTGCTATTGACTTGTATGAGTTACTTATACAGATTCAGATTGATCATTGACACTTCATCAGATACATGGTCTGCATATTTTCTCCCACTCCAAAATTAGCTTTTCATTTTCCTAATTATTTCTTTTTCTGTGCAGATGTTTTCTAGTTTGATAGTCCTACTTGTTTATTTTTGCTTTGTTGCTTGAGCATTTGGCATCATATTTAAAAAAACATTGCCAAGACTAATGTCACGAAATTTTCCCATATGTTTTCTTCTAGTACTTTTACATTTTCAGGTCTTACATGTAAGTCTTTAATACATAGCAAGTTAATCATGAGAGCATTGTAAAATCAGAGTCAAATTTTATTTTTTGGTATGTGAATAGCTAGCTTTCTCAACATCATTTATTGTATTGATTTATGTTTCTGTTTTATGTAAGTATTACATTCATTACATTGTTTTTATTACTATAGCTTGTAATAACGTTTGAAATCAGGAATTATGATGCTTACAGCTTTTTTATTCTTTCTCTGGATTTCTTTGGATATTTAGGGTCTTTTATGGTTCCATAAGAATTTTTGAATGACCTTTTCTTCTATTTTTGTGAAAAATGTCATTGAAATTTTGATAGGGACTGCATTGAATCTATAGATAACTTTGAGTAGTATGGACATTTTAATAATGTTAATTTTTATAATAATGAACATGAGATATATTTTCATTTTCATGTCTTCTTAATTTACTTCATCACTGTCATAATTTTCAGAGTACAATTAATTCCAGTTCTTTGGTTACATTTATCTCTAGGTATTATATATATTTTTTATGTTATTGCAAATGGAATTGCTTTCTTTCTTTTTCAGATAGTTATGTGTTAGAGTATAAAAACAGAACAGATTTTTGTATGTTAATTTTACTGAATTTATTTATTGGTTCTAATAGTTCTTTGCTGGTGTCTTAGGATTTTCTATATATAATATCATTTCATCTGCCGTTAGAGACAATTTTACTTCTTCTTTTCTGACTTGGATGCCTCTCATTACTTTTTATTTCCTAATTGCTCTGGAAATGATTTCTAGTTCTACATTGATTAAGAGTGGTGATAGGAGTACAGTTGTCTTGTTTGTGATTTTAGCTGGAAAGCTTTCAACCCTTCACTGCTGAGTATGATTTAGCTGTGAGTTTACTACTTATGACCTTTATAATGTTGAGGTATATTCCTTCTATACCCAATTTGTTGAGAGTTTTTATCCGGAAAACTTGTTGAATTTTGTCAAATGCTTTTTCTATATCTATTGAGATGATCACATGATTTTTATCTTCCATTCTATTAATGTGGTACATCACATTTATTGATTTGCTCATGTTGAACCATCCTTGCATTCCAGGAATAAATTCTCCTTGATTATGGTATATTATCCTTATATTGTGCTATTGAATTTGTTTTGTACTGGAGCAGGCAAGGAGCCTGGGTGTATGTGATCCAGCCTCGGGCAGGGGTGTGTCAAAAGCCTGGGTCTGTGTAGTTATTCTGGCATTGGTCCTAGTCAGGAGCCAGGGTTCATAGGAGCTAATTGGTACCCTGGGGTCATAGGAGCTTTCTAGGGCCATGGGGGCCCATCAGGAGTCTGGTGCCATGGAAGCCTCCCAAGGCCGTGGAAGCCAGCCAGTGCTGGGGTGAACTGAGATCCTGGTTGGCAAGAGTCTGCTAAGAGCCTGGTGCCAGGAGAGCCACTTTCTGCTGGGATGGGCCAGGACCCTAGGTTTACAGGACCTTGCTGGTATCCTGGAGTCCCAGTGTCACCCAGGCGATGGAAACTTGCTGGCATTTTCATGGACTGGGAGCCTGTAATTGCTGGAGACCTCCAGCATCCTAGTGTTGTAAGACTCACATGTGGCCAAAGGAGTTGGCAACTGCCAGTGAAAGTTGGGGGCCTTGGTTCATGGTAGCCTGTTGGCAGCCACCTAATGCCATGGGATTTGGCATGATGTTGGTGTGGGCTAGCTTTGGGGTCCATGGTGAAGTAGATGCTCACTTTCCTCTATGGGATGGGTGTCTCTCTCTGCACTGGGTTACCCTGGCTTGGGGGGTAGTTATGGGGGGTAATGTGAATCTATCTTTCTTACCCTCCTCAATGCATTTTTTCTTATTTCTGTGCTTCATCTGGGTGCTATAATCTCTTGCCTGGGATCCTTAACTATTGTGAATTATTTTTACACATGGATAATTTTCTAAATTGATGTTGGGGGGCTGCCTGGGAAGACAAATAAACACTAGAAACTCCTATGCCACTGTTTTGCTGATGTCACTCCTTAAGCAATTCTTAAGGAAGAAAAAATTGTGAAATGTTATCAAGACTTATAAAGCTATTGCTGTTAGTGATGTAAATGATGGGAGGACTATGAAATGAAAGGACAAATATAAGCAACTTACATATTAAGAACATAAATATAGTAGTGCATTCTGGAAAGTTAAGAAAAATGAGGTTAGGAGGGCTTCCCTGGTGGTGCAGTGGTTGAGAGTCTGCCTGCCGATTCAGGGGACACGGGTTCGTGCCCTGGTCCAGGAAGATCCCACATGCTGCGGAGCGGCTGGGCCCGTGAGCCATGGCCGCTGAGCCTGCGCATCCGGAGCCTGTGCTCTGCAATGGGAGAGGCCACAACAGTGAGAGGCCCATGTACCGCAAAAAAAAAAAAAAAAAAAAAAATGAGGTTAGATGAATGTGATATTTTTCTACATGTTAATATTTAAACACTTGAAGGTGTATTTAAGACCAAGTGTTTATGCTTTTCAATGGGTCAGGATAAAGTAGAACACCCATCATTCAGTTAGCCTTCTTCCAAATTACATATAGAAACCAGAGTCATTGACTAATTATCTTGGGAAATGTAAAACAATCAGTATACTGCTTCAAATGTGATCAGCAGTGATCACACAAGCAAGTATAAGCATCTTTTTAATACTTGAAAAACTCATTTATTTCACCCATTACAAATAGAAATATTTACAAATATTTAAGGGGAAAGTGTCTTTTCAAAATTATGCAACACATCTAAGATTTATTGTCCTTTAAGACCTATACAAAAATGAACCAAATTTTTACAAATACATGAATGCATTTTTATCTTCTAAATGACTAACTAGCTGTGACAAACCACTTGGAAGGAGGAGATAAAATAAAGATAGAAAAATAATAAATGTTTATGAATAAAGGATAAATGTTATGTTCAATAATTAATTGTAGATAAATAGTTGAGAAATAAAGACTGAATTGGAAATTAGGATAGCATATTCTGACCTCTGTTAACCATTGAAAACCTACCATACAAGCATATTTTCCATTTCTAATTTTAATTCTTCATCTGTAAATCCATCAGAAAGTGACTATGTAAGAGCATTGCAACACAAATCAGGGCACTAGATCGCAGCTCATCTACCAACCAGCCCTGGGAGCCTGGTCAAGCACTTAAACCTCTCTCAGCTTTCTTTCCTTCAGTCCTTTTAATTCAACAAACATTTCTTGAGAGTGTATGGACTAGATTCTCAGATAACACAGAACACTTGCTGTCAAGAAAGTTCCAGTTCATTTAAGGGGAAGATGAGGATATTATATGCCTACCTGTAAAGAGACTTTGATCAAACTTCTCATCAGCTGTTAGTGCGGGTAAATATTTTTCTCAATGTAATGATTCATGCTCGGGACACTCATATGGCCAACAAATTTGCGAAGAATCACTCCCATTATCTCTGGAAAAATACTTCACCTCTTCAATTTTCAATCACCTGATCTATAGAGTAGTCATGATGATAACTATCTTGTTCTCTTGTAAGAACTAAAACAAGCAAGAATCTGTATATAAAGTACACAGAATATTGTCTGCTACCAAATATAACAGATTTTATTAGTAATATTTATTCATCATCATCACCACCATCACCACGATCCTCATCATCGTAATTATTTTTTTCTTTGAGTCAAATTTGGTTGATGAAACTTGCTAATACAAGATAATTATTGAATCATCTAACAAAATCTTGGTTCTACCAATGAACAGCAGTGTGACATTGGGCATGTTATTTACCTACTGATTACTGTTTCTCAGTTTTCTTGTTTTCAAAATAAGGATGGTAATATCACTTACCGCACAGAATTGATGGAAGTGTTAAATGAGATACAGGTTTCTCTTGCTATTTGAAAGTAGAGCATTTCTACAAAAACTTTCAGAAGTTTAAATGGCATAAAAGGAAGAAGCAATTACCTTAGGGCACATCTTGCAAATGAATGCAAAAAAATAAATTGAGATAAAGCACAGATACTCACAGACACAGTTCAAAGCTGTGGCAGCTTGATGCTGAGAAGCAGAGTATAGTTCCTCAGGAAAGAGCTTGGTGGTGCCCCTCTCACCACTGGAACATTCACTGCCTCTATAAGGGCTCACTGCAAAACAAACGCTGGATGCTGGTTTTGCTTTACACCTTTTTTCATAAAGTGAAAATGTTCTTCGGATTTATTTTGTTAGCGAAAACAGGTACTAACGTAGGTCTTGTAAAAGTGAACTAACATAGAGTGAACTTTCTGAAAAGTGGAGGATACTGTAATACTTATTACTGAGCACAGTTTCAAACACATTGTAAGTGTTCAGGAAAGGTATTTTATTATTACAAATACTGATATTAAATGTGTTCCTTTCTTCCTTCATTTATTCTTTTTTGAAAAATAGTAAAAACAATGGTAGTTATTACTATTAATAGTGATAGTATATTTATTAGCAGCGTGAATTGCTGAAACGTCTTAAGAAAGTAACATGGAATTAATAATAGTACTCATTAAGTGAGGTCATGAAAATGGTTACTGTAATCTGAAGATGGGAGAGGTATGCTTAGGTTGAGTTGTCCCTTTATTACTGATGTGGAACTTCTTACCAAACTTATGAGGATATTCTACCAGGAAGAGTACACTTTCCTCAGAAAATGACCCCCTAAGATGGACAGACTGTAGATTACTCAATGAGAGACCTAGAAATGTCAGTGGGAGTGGGAGAAAATCTGAGGATTTTGAAAAGCAATCACTGAAAAAGTAGTGACAATTTATGCTGGATGGAGACGAAAGTAATACTGTCTGTACAGTGAGGAAATAGAAAGTATTTCTGGGAAGTAAAAATCCACTGATGATATTAGGCAGCTGTGTGGAGCCTGGGAGACTGTGAAGAGCGTCAAGACCATCAACATGAATAAATTGGAGGTCAGGAGATCATGCTGCTCATCAGTCAGTGTCACTGGTGATGAATGTTTCCAGGGGAAAGGTCAGGTGATGAGCGGGGACTAGAATATTCCAGGGAATAGTGCTCTTCTGTTAAACAGGAGGCTCTTGGAATACTGACATGTGATCATTAAACCTGTCACATCAATGAACAAGGGCCAAAATCAAATCAGAGAGGAGACTCTAAGAATTTTGATAAACTGACAAAACTAGATCAAAATTACATGCCTTTCTACTGAACTATTACTTTTACATATTTATGTAAAAATGTCAATTGCTATTTTATAACATAACAGTTTTTTTTAAAAAAGTAGTACTTGATATCTAAAAACATGCAAAATAAGCCAACTTTTTGTTTTCTTTTCTTATTGTTCAGATATTTCTAATGAAAGCAAGCTTGTAAAGCCGTAACCAGTCAATCTCAAGTCAAGAGCTCTGCTAACAAAAGACAATGCCAGGAATTAAGCAAGGCTCATTTTCAAATGGCTGCCTGTTACTTGTGTGAATGGGACTGACAATTTATGGAGCCAGAGTGGATGTATTAACTCATTTTTAGATCAAGTGCAAATAGAGTATCAGGCCAGGTATGATGAGCAGAATGGGCTGGAATCACACAGATTCAGTTTTAAGAACTGTTATGTGTGTGACTGAGTGTACATTATTTAATTTTTCAGAGGCACAGTTTCTAAAGCTGAAGAATGGGCACAATAATCTACTTCAGGTTTGTTATTATAAATAAGTAAAATAATGTGTATATAATATCTAGTAAAGTGAGAGGCATCAGTTACGTCAGCAATAAATGACTATGTGTTTGATTATATGTATGTGTATGTCACAAAATTTGGCCTTATTTTAAATCTTAATACTGACTTGATGCATGAAATTAATTCTTTCAATGAATATATATTAAGTCTCAGATACTCTTTAAGTGCCAGAGACATAGCAGTGACCCAAATAGCCAAAGTCTCAACCTCATAGACTTTATATTCTTGTGAGAGGGAGGCAGATGAAACACAGTGTTTGTGACAATGCTAATCAAGGTCCAGGAGCTGCAAGTGCTGTCGGGGCAAAGGTGGGAAGGACTGTAAATTTAGAAATATGTGATAAATTGTGGATTTTAGGGGAAGTGGCCAACAGTGAAAAGATAACCTATGTGTAAAGACATGGAGATGAGCAAAGGAGCTGTGTAGGTAACAGGAGGAGCACATTTCAGGAAGAGGGAAGAATCTGTGTAAAGGCTTTGAGTCGGGATATGCAAAGAGAACAGCATGGCTGAAGGAGAATGAGCAAGGATGACTATAGTAGGGAAAGGGGCAGAGGCGCAGCAGTGACTGGATCATACAGGACTTTGGAGACCATTTGGGGGGCTTTGCTTTGTACTCTGAGGAATATGAGAAACCATTGGAAATTACCAGTCAAGGAGTGACAGGAATTGACTGAATGTTCCAGTTACTCTTTTAAGTATGTTTCCAGGAATCTCTATTTTAAAATTCCCACAATACCCAGTGAAGAAGTTGCTGTTCTTATTGCCGCTGTTCAAGAAGGAAATGGAGCCTCAGGGATGTTAGGTAATTGCCTAAGGCCATGTGTTACCTTGTGGTTGAGCTGGGTTTCAAATCCAAGCAGATTTAGCCACACATCCTGCTTTATTTATTTTTTTCTTCATTTTCAGTTGTGTCCATCCTATTCTTTGCTGTGTCTAGTCTACAAGTTTGTTCTGTAATAGTATTTTATGTTAATTTCTTCTACTTTATAGTCTCTATTGTCAACCCATTTCCTCATTTTAGCACCTTATTGTGAAGGGCTTATTTATATATTTTAGATTAGAATCTTAACAAGTTCCAAACTTTAATTAAACACTCTTTAGGAAAGGTACAATTTTCTTTGGGTTGTCTTCTAGCTCTTCCAGACTATATTTTTTCTTGGTCCTTTTTATGTCATTTTTCTTTACTTTCTCTCTTCTTTCCTTCCCTCCCTCCATTTCTTCTTCTTCTTCCCTCCCTCCCTTCCTTCCTTCTTCCAACTTCCTAACGTTTTTAAATTCCTATCTCTTTTCTTTTTCTGATTTAATTAAGGTACTTCTCATGTTTTATGTAATTTGTTCTTCTATATTTTTGGTTATACACCTCTCTCTTTTTCTCCTAAGACAATGTCCAACTAATTTGATGTTGCTTACCACACCAAAGAATGGTCTCCAGCAACAAGCACTTAGAAGCTTATTAGAAATGCATCACCACAAGCTTTGTCCTAAGATTTATATTTTTGCTAGATCCACAGGCAATTCATAAATACATTAATGTCTGAGAAGCATGTTTCCTGCATAGGATTTGTCAGCCGTACTCACTGTCCACTGGCCTTTTAAGTAGAAGTTGTTTCTCAGATTAACAGTTGCATAAAATTTCAGTTTCAAAGATAAATCTGATAGCCATTATCAAAAAGAAATTTAGCTGATGTCACCAATATAGCAGAGTAGAAAACCCAGTCTCCATTCTCCTCAAAGATCAACAATGACACAACTATCCATAAATGAAAATAGTTCTTAGAGAGCTCAAATATCCATTTTAAGCAACAGAATGAGACAAAAAAAAACCCTGAGAATAACCACACCAAAAGGGAAGGAAGAATGAAACAATAATAGATGTAGAAAATTCTGAAGACTCCACAAATAACTAATAGAAAAATTAAGTAAAGTTTTTGGGTATGAAATGAAAACACAAAAGTCAGATGCATTTCTATACACTAACAATGAACTATCTGAAAAAGATATAAAGATAATAGTTCCATTTACATTAGCATAAGAAACTATAAAAATTTAGGAATATATTTAACCAAAGAAATGAAAGCTCTGTATACTGAATCCTATAAGACACTGATGAAACAAACTGAAGGAGACACAAATAAATTAAAAGATATCCTAAGTACATGGGTCAGAAGAATTAATATTGTTCAAATATGCATAATACCCAAAGCCATCTATAGATTCAATGCAATCTCTATAAAAATTCCAACATAATTTTTCACAGAAATAGAAAAAAGAATACTAAAATTTTTATGGAATCACAAAAGACCCCAAATAACCAAAGCAATCCAGAGAAGGAAGATTAAAGCTGGAGGCAGCACAGACACTGATTTTAAACTATATTACAGAGCTGCAGTAATCAAAACAGTATGGTACTGGCATAAAAACAGACACATTGACCAGTGGAACAGATTTTAGAAATAAACCCATTCATACATAGTGAACAAATATTGAGAAGGGAGACAAGACTACTCAATGGGGAAAGGATAGTCTCTAATAAATGGTTTGAGGAAAATTGATTATTCCCATGAAAAATATGAAATTGGACCACTGTCTTACACCATTCACAAAAGTTAACTCAAAATACATTAAGGACTTAAACATAAGACCTGAAGCCATAAAACTCTTATAAGAAAACATAATGAAAAAGCTCCTTGATATTGTTCTTGGCAATAACTTTTATATGTGACACCAAAAGCTCAACCCACAAAAGCTAAAATAAACAAGTGGGATTACATCAGACTAATAAGTACAACAAAAGAAACAACAATGTGACAAGGCAACCTATGGAATGTGTGAAAATATTTACAAATCATACATCTGATAAGGTATTAATATACAAATTATATAAGGAACTCATATAACTCAATATTTCATCAAATAATTGGATTAAATAATGATAGGTGGGCTTCCCTGGTGGCTCAGTGGTTGAGTGTCCTCCTGCTGGTGCAGGGGGCACGGGTTCGTGCCCTGGTCCGGGAGGATTCCCACATGCCATGGAGCAGCTGGGCCCGTGAGCCGTGACCACTGAGCCTGTGTGTCCGGAGCCTGTGCTCGGCAGCAGGAGAGGCCATGGCAGTGAGAGGCCCACGTACCACACAAAAAAAAAAACAAACAAAAGGTTACCTGAATAGACATTCTTCCAAAGAAGTCATACAAGTTGGCAACAAGTATATGAAAAGGTGATAAACATCACTAATCTCAGGAAAATGCAAATCAAAACCACAACGAAATATCACTTTACACCAGTTAGAAAAGACAAGTGACAATAAAAATTCACAAGGCTGTGGAGAAAAGGGAACACCTGAGCACTGTTGGTGGTAATGTAAATTAGTACAGTCAAGATGGAAAACATTATGGAGTTTCCTCAAAATCTTAAAAGTAAAACTACAAACTGATTCAGCAATCCTACGGATGGTATGTATCCCAGGGAAATGAAATAAAAACAACAACAAAATGTTAATTATATGAGGTGAGGAATGCATTAAATAACCTTATTGTGGTAAATATTACTCAATATATACATGTTTCAAATCATCACATTGTACACCTTAAACTTACATAATATTATAT
Source organism: Mesoplodon mirus (assembly GCF_964341445.2). Classification (NCBI taxonomy): domain Eukaryota; kingdom Metazoa; phylum Chordata; class Mammalia; order Artiodactyla; family Ziphiidae; genus Mesoplodon; species Mesoplodon mirus. Next base: position 170,174,277 of record NC_138977.1, on the reverse strand, counting down.
GTCTATTATATCTCAAAAAACCTAGGAAAACAAGAAATTTAACTAAAGGAGCCAAGCTAAATAAAAGTGGGATCATTTTCTATCCCCATTCCCTCATTTTGTTCACATAGAAACATGAATTTCATAAGGTACACTCCACAGCTTGCACTAACTCTGGAATGCATTTGGGTTTTGCTCCCCTATATCTTTTTTTTTTTTTTTTATCTTCTGGAAATGCACATTTCAACGATCCAATGAGCCACAGTTAGTTTCTACCTCTCATTTTCCTTCTTATCCTGATTTTGTAAGTGGAAGTCACTAAATATTCTTAGAATGAGAAGTATTAAAGGGAAGGAAGAATGCTATATTCTATCCTTCTTACAAAGTATATCCAGTTCTTCAGTCTCTGAGACAAGGGCAGAAAATGAAGGAAAAATAGCATCTCCTCCATTCCTTTTAGCCCAGTGGGTTTACTCCATTTCTGATGGCAAACAATGCATTGGAAACCAGCTGTGCTTCTTAGGTCACTGTTATAATTAGAAAATCTTTCCAGATTCAGGCAAAATAAAACTCTGAGAATTAGTTTTCAGTGTTCTCATGAGATGCAGAGAAGTTAAAATACCTGCCCAAATTTCTAAGTGATATAGCCAAGAGCCAAAATGATTATACACATGCACACACACACGCACACACCACAGACACACATACACACACAGAATAAGTTCCATCTCATGCCTTTATACTAACATGCTCTGCATGATTTAAGCAAAATCTGAGGAATACCAACATGAGTACTGTCCAATGACATAAGTATCATTCTCCATTTCATATTTCACTGCTGTTTTTGCAGCTGATGTGGTGTCACATCTTCTAATAACATTCCAAGGTCTCAGTCACTGCAAATATCTATAGATCACCTTCTTTTCCTAAATCGTGGCCTCTGTGTGGTTAAACCTGCTGCCCTCTCCCTTAAGTCCCAGCTGTTTGGATCCTGCTGTGAGAGATTGTGAGCGACTGGGTGCTGGACAGCTGGAACATCAAGTTAAAAAGAAAAGACCAGCACATGTCTTTGCTACTGAAATCCTTGGTTTGTTCACGTGTTGTATGTGAGCACAGAGAATACGTATCTCTCATTCCTAAAGATTTGAATGTCTTATTTTTATCTCATTTTGTGGGACCCTACTCTTACAGAGTGTGGAGCAGCATTCATCTTATAAAGTCAGAAATGTTCTTGGTTTAATCTAAAATAATTTAATTACATTCATTTTATACAAATTTTTAAGCCACAATAAAATTATTCATAGATATGACTTCAGTTCTGTGTTTTCTAGGCCACCATTACTTGCCTTTTGCATACAGTATCTTACTGTGAGTTCTATAAGTCTTATAGATCCTGAAACATTCAAGGACTAGAAATAGCAGATGAGAACTTAGGGGACATTATAACAGCTAAGTCATTATTTTACTTGGACAATTTAACTTAGTCAAACCAAATAGTAACATAAGATGAAACCCATGTGTATTCAATTGCCAAAATGTCTGTTTATTTTAAACAGCTTTTATTTCCTTTAATAACACTTCTGGAATATCACATAGCATATTCACTTTTTTAACTGCACTATTTTTAGTTTTGAATGTCCTGAAGATATTATAACTAATTAGTCCTCTGAGCATATTGATTAAATTCATTTACATTTCATAGATCTAAAGATCTGAAGAAAGGAAAAAAATATTGGTGGAAGGTTATTTAAGAATACTGAGCAGAGAAAATGAACAAAAATGAAAACAGTTTAAAATAATCAAATGCTCAATGTACACTGTTACTGCCAAACAATTTTAATACATTTTAGGAGAAATCATTCTGTTCTTAAAACTGTGCCTACAGATATTTTTCTCCATTCAGTAATTACCTTTTATTGTCCCAGCAATTTAACATGATGAATACGTTAATTTTACTAACTTATCCTAGGCTTGCCCATTATGCCTGAACTATCTCTAAAAGGGATCAGATCTACAAAAATCTCATCCTCAGACCTGTTTATAAATTATGAAGTGTTGTGGATCAATTCAACAAGCACTTAAGGTTAATTAATGAATCCAACAATGATGATGCAGTGGGAATTATATGCCAGGCATGTTTGTTAGACTCTAGAGAGTCAGAAATGAAATGGCTATTAATCTGAGCTCACTGACAACTCAATGAGATAAGAATGTTATGATATTGAGGTAGCACGGCATAAATATTTTTATTATGCATAAAGCATAAATCTGGGACTGTGATGCATACAAAGAGGTATTTATTTATTTATTTATTTATTTATTTATTTATTTATTTATTACCTATGGGTAGTTTACAATCCCAAAGGGTAAATTAAATTTGTGACTTATTTAAAGAAAATTGAATTTTCGTCCCTAGTAGATCCTCTCTCCCTACTGAAGGGGAAGAAAACCATATTTCCAAGACATAGTCAATAAATTGGTATCATTTTTGTTGTTTTGCCTCAGAATGTCAGTATTTTTGAAGCTATTCTTGAAGAAAAGATGATAAATGGTTTAAAGGGGGAAAATCATATTAGTTTGCTGGCTTTGTCTTTTATGGGAAGACAATGATCTTACTGCATTTTGATATGGTTATCCATTGGATAAATTTAATCCCCTGTTGAAGAGCTCTTTCTTTAAAGGGGTTTGGAATTTCTGGTATCAATCATCAGCAAAAGAAATGGGACTTCATTCACTTTCTATTGTTGTTGTAACAAAGTACCACAAATTTTGTGGCCTAAGAAACCAGAATTTGATTATCTTAACTGTTCTAGAAGTACAATGTCAGAAATGTGTCTTAGTGAGCTAAAATCAAGGTGTCAGCAGGGCTGCATTTCTTCTGAAAGTTTTAAGGGATATCTGGTCCTTGTTTTTTCCAATCTAGAGACAGCTGCATTTCTTACTTTGTGGCCACTTCCTCCAACTTCAAAGCCAACAACACAATATATTAAAACCTCTCTCTGCCTCTGATTTCTTCTTCTGCTTCTCCCTTCTATTTTAAAGAATTTTCTTGTGATTACCTTGAGCCCACCTAGATAGTACAGGGTAATACCTTGATCTTTAAGTAAGTAAAGATTAGCAAAATTAATTACATTTGCAACTTAATTGTCCACTGCCTTGTAGCACAACATATTCAGAGGATATAGGGATTAGGATACAAACATCTTTGGGACATCCTAATTCTTCCTACCGCAGTGGTTTGACCAAGAACTTCTGGGTTCCCTTCTCTTGGATATGAATTTTAACTGGTTTTGGCAGAATCTCAAGTACTCCTGTATAACCACCAGAAAAGGTAGTTATAGAGATGTAGAGCATGGTATATGAACCAGGTAAAAGGGTCCCTGTCTGGATTATGAAGTGAAGAGGAGTTAAACTTATTTTGATACTATCTTGACCTCTTTACCTTTTTTCATTCCTGAACCCTTAGCGAAGCCTTTTCTTCCTTCTTCCTCATAGTACTGGTCAAGTTTGCAGTTAGTAAGAGAACAGTTATGAGTCCAAATATGGGCCTTAAGAAGACAGCAGTACCTTGATGCCTAAGTGGTATTTAGTTATCAAGGAATAGGTCATTCTTGGGGAATAATCTTTGAGACTATGAGTACCAACATTCATCTACAAGTGCCACTGTCCATCTCTTGTTGCTACTGGAGAAGGTTGGCTTGATTTTTATTATGGCATCTTTCTTTACATGGAGTAGTACAAAAATTAGGCAAATGTGATTTAAAAAATAACTAACTTAGTATAGAAAGCCCCATAAAGCAATGATTTCAAAGTACCGTGAAGTAAGGGTAAAGAAGCTTTGTGGCAAGAAAGATACTCAGTGTGGACATCTTTAATGTTTCTCTTTTCAGCTCTATTCATGGATATACTTACTTGATGCACTGACATGACTATCATGGTCATTGGGTCATTGTTCCCAATTCCTCACTTGATTCCCTATATTAGAATTGTGTATCCATGTCCTTTGTCATACGACTATGTAGTGCTTCCTGGTGTGACAGAATGTGTGTTGCTGTCCTGTTGATGTTGGACTTGGCCATTTTACTTACTTTCACTGATGGCATGTGGCTGGGATTGGCAGTATGTGGGATATGTACCTACACTTTAAGAGGCCCTGCATGTTTCTGATTATTTTCCTGGTTCCTGGGCTTTCCATGATACATATGTGCTCCAGCTAGCCTCTGGTCTAAAGAGAGTGAATGACATATGGAACAGACCTGAGCTCCACCCACACCCTGCAGCTCATACCTTGCAGATATGTAGTCATATGAGCAAAAAAAAAAAAAATTGTTTCATTAGTCGCTGGGATTTTGAGGTTATTTGTTATGAACTATTATGAAAGGCCATATTCAATTGCTGCAGTACCCAAAATTGTACTGAAAATTTTTGTTGACTGTATCATCTTGTTCTCAGTTACAAAAATCTAAGCGAATCATTCTTGACTCCACTGTTTTCCTCAACTTCCATATATAATCAGTCAACCAGGTCCAATAAATTATCCCTATTAAATTTTTCCATAATTTTTCTTTACTCACTGATCATATGTCACTGCTTTAGTTCACGTCAGCATTATTTCTCTCCTTGGTAATAGGAGAGGTAACAGCACCAGCATCTTAGATGCCTCCATCTCAAGCTTTCCAATCCATTCTTCACAATGATCTAGAGTAACTTTCATAAAATGAGAGTCTAAGAGTGCCAGACTTCTGAATAGAATATGTAACTGTCTCTCTATTCCTTATACAATGAAGGGCAAATGCATTGTGGTGGCATGCTCAGCCCTTCATCATCTGATTTCTGCTTATCTGACTACCATGTCAATCTCCCACCTATATCCTATGCCTGATATAAGTCCCTCAGAAGTCCAATCTGAAGTGTCTTGATATGTCATATATTAGTCTCAGTTTGGTCTATTTTTTTAAAGACAAAATTTCTTTGTTAGGAATGAATTGACTTCATGTTTTCATAATGATCAATTTGGCATGCTCTAAGACTCAGAGCTAACAGAAGTCCTTACATTAGTAAAATATTTCCTGACTTTCTCTCTCCAGGCAAAATCTGATGCTCCATTCTTGGCTCTTATAAACCCTTGCACAGACCATTACTATAGCACTTATTTTATTGTATTAGAACAGACAGCATATCTATAGCCACTATAAAATAGTGAGCTGTTATTCTCTATGATCCTAGTCACCTAAACAGTGTCTAATAGATTGTTTTATGCATTCATTTCCTCATTCATTAAAAAAATACTAATGAGGACTCTGTCTAATAGGTGATGGTTTAGGCACTGAGAATAAACAGTGAATGAAATGAACAGCATATTTCTACTACTTCTATAGCTACAGTGTGCAAGCACAGTATTAAACATATTACATATATTACCTGATTTACTCCTCTTAAACATTCTGAAAATTATATAGCCTCCTTACTCCACATGTAAAGACACTAAACTCAGAGTCGTGTTCCATTTGGAAACACATACACTAAAATTGGAACAATACAGAGAAGATTAACATGGCCCCTGTGCAAGGATGACATACAAATTTGTGAAGTGTTCCATATTTTTACTGTCATACGAGTGAAGTAAGTCACAAAGAGAAAAACAAATATTGTATATTAACGCATGTGTGTGGAACCTGAAAAAATTAGTATAGATGATCTTATTTACAAAGCAGAAATAGAGACACAGACATACAGAACAAACATATGGATACCAAGGGGAAAAGGGGGTGGTGGGATGAATTGAGAGATGGGAATTGACATATATACACTACTGATACTTTGTATAAAATAAATAACTAATGAGAACCTACTGTGTAGCTCAGGAAACTCTAGTCAGTGCTCTGTGGTGACCTAAATGAGAAGGACATCCACAAAAGAGGGGATATATGTATACATACAACTAATTCACTTTGCTGTACAGTATAAACTAACACAATATTGTAAAACAGCTATACTCCAATAAAATAAATAAATAAATAAAAACTCAAGTCTAAGAAGCAGCTAGTGATGAGATTCCTCCATTTTTTTTTTTTTCATCACATAGTGCGGGCTGGTTATTGAGCTTTGTGGATGCTACAGTGACTGTGAAAGACACATTTCAATTATTTGTTGCTGTGATACAACTCTAGGACACAGGGACTTAAACAGCCATTTTACCTTTACTCTCAATTTTGTGGGAAAGGAATTTGGATGATTCATCTCTGATGTGCATGGTGATAGTTATGGCTGGAAGATCCACTTCCAAATGGCTTTGTCTCTCATGCTTGTTGCCTTGGTTCACCTTGCCAGCTCTCCTCTCCTCTCCTCTCCTCTCCCTTCTTCTCCTCTCCTCTCCTCTCCTCTCCTTTCTTCTCTTCTCCTCTCCTCTCCTCTCCTCTTTTTTCCTCTCCATGCCTCTCTCTCTTTTTCATTCCTTCTTCCCCACTTTTCCCCAACCCTCTTTCTCATCCCCTCTCCCTCACTCTCATTCTCTCCCTCGGAGGTTTCTCAAACTCTAGGTCTCTCCCCACTTCTTGAACTTTTCAAAGCATAGTCATTTTTGACCATGTAAATCATGTAAAACTGATTTCTTTCTATCAGGCATATCTCAACTTCAATGTTAAAACCTCAGAGAAGCCTTCCATGAACAACGAATCTAGGATAAGTCATCCACTATCAATTTTTTCATCCAGTATGAATTCTCTGCAAAACATTAATCAATATCTTATATATTTATTTATTTATTCCACATAATTCCCATTTATTTATTCACTCATGTATTCAATAAATATTTATTGAGCACATACATATATCAACAGCTATTATAGACATATAGCAAACATCAGTAGGAAAAAAAAAGAAAAGCCACTAAGATTCCTGATGGCATGGAATGTGTACTCTATAAGAGCAGGAATCTAGCCTGTCTTCCTCACCATTGTATATCCAGAGCCTAGGAAAATGCCTGACATGTAATATATGCTCAAAAAACATTTTTGATTGACCAAATGAGCAAGAGTGGGGCTGTTATAAAAAGGGACAGGAAGAATCTTAGAGTAGTATGAGAGACACAACCGCGGGAACTCATTATCATTTGAAGATCATGGGAGAGCTACTTGCAGAGGTGATATTTAAGCTGAGAATCAGAAGATGAGTTGAAGTTAGTGACAATAGCAATATCAGTGGAGGCAGGACTTTCACCAGAGTGATCTACATCCCAGTGATAAAAATTAGATCTGAAATTCAAAGAAAAGTGGAGAATAATGGGAAGGAATATGCAATTTTCTCTTTTGGGGATTGAAGCTAAGATTTATATTAATTTTTATAGTAATTTTGAGCTCTTAGCTCTTGAAGCCATATATTATGATTATATACATAGAAAGATGATTTTTGCAACCTCCAGAGTACATTGACTTTTCAATGGCTGCTCTTGAAATTGATGCTTCCAAGTGTTAAAATTGTTTTTGAATTAAATTGAATATTAATTTCAAATTAAATATCTAGTAATGCTTTTTTTTTTTTTTTTTTCGGTACTCGGGCCTCTTACTGTTGTGGCTTCTCCCGTTGTGGAGCACAGGCTCCAGACACACAGGCTCAGCAGCCATGGCTCACGGGCCCAGCCACTCCGTGGCATGTGGGATCTTCCCAGACCGGGGCATGAACCCGTGTCCCCTGAACCAGGGAGGCCCTAGTAATCCTCTTTTAATCATAGATTAAAGATGTATTGGAATTTACTTAGGCAAGTATTATTACCTGGAGGGTATGTGTTTGTTTCAATCCCCTCTTTACCACCAAGCTTCTTTCATCAATTACTGTCTATTCACAGCTTCTTTATTTGATTCTCATAAGTCCTGCAAGGTCTCACTGATTCTAAGCCTCCAACTTCCACCCTGTTCTTGGGATATCTCCTGTTTTACAGATATGACACTTAATTCTACTCTGTTCCTTCAGGGTGATAGGGGAAAATGCTGTATCAAGATTTATCCCTATTTGGTTTTGCCTCACATAACATCTCACTACAGTAACTTTCAGTTTCAGAAATAAGTAAGTTCATCTATAAATTACAAAGTCACAAGGAAATACATAATATTTATAAATTTGATATGCACTCAAACATTGAGATATGTTCATGAGAATGTTAATTCCTCATAGAATAATACACAAATCAAAAATTAAAACCAGAAGTTTAAACAAAATAAAACCATATGTTATGATGTGTGATCTCATCAGACCTGTGTCCCTTATACCATTAGGTGGAGTCACTAAACCAATTCTCCCGATGTTTCATTTTATAACAAGGGTCTTATATTAAGGTAGCACTGGACTCTTACTGACCCCTCACTCCCATGGAAGATAGTAATCTAGAAATTTAGGGAGTAGAAACTAGGTAGGCAGAGCTCAACCTACTACCCATTCAGTTTTAGTCTGGCCTCCAAGAAGATTGTATTCTGACCCATTTTTGTCCCCAGTGGTTAAGTTTATTGGTAAAGCCTCCTTCCATGTAGAGGAAGCAGTGCTACCTGTGACAAGGTGAGCCCTGATCCTGGGGAGCTGTGTTTTGTTATCACACAGTGAGCTGTTCTCTCCATCAATTATGTGAATTATATTTTTATCTCCGTAGGATAAACTTCTTTATATATCTCTTAACTGGTTCAGAATTTGAGTGGGAGATAGGAGACCCTTCAGATGTTAATATTGTAGGAACAATGTAGGAAGTAAATGGGAGTATATGTTACAAAAATGCACAGAACTGGGCTGCTTGTTCTTTTTTTACCATTAAAATTTTTTTTTTGTTCTTGGGTAAATCATTTAAACTCCCTGAATCTCTGTTTTCAATCATTAAACTGAGGGGAATGGATTATATTAATGTTTTTCAGATCCTAAAGTACCTACCATCCCCAGAGAGGTAGAAGAAGGATCAGTGGAGGAGAAGCAACTTTGGAGTCCCCACATCTGCTTTATCAAGGTCAGCTCTATTTCTAGAAAATATTGAGCTTCCCAGTAAGACTTTGCAATGAAATATTTGAAAACAATCCCATTACATGATTTCTATTATTTCTTCCATCTCTGACACAGTGTTGCTGCATGTAAAATGACCAGGCAATGACTTGGTATAACAGGAATTATGCAGACTTGGACACAAAGATCAGCCTAAATTTGGATCTTGACTCTAACATACACAATGACTTTCGACAAGATGCACAGCAGAGTTCTTGGATGGATGGATGTATAGATAGATGTATAGATAGATAGATAGATAGATAGATAGATAGATAGATAGGTACGCCATTGTTACTTTACGTGGGGAATTCCTGAATCCACAGAGAGTATTCAATAATTGCTAAGGCATTCTTACTCTCTCCCTTTCCATTTTTCAAAGGGAAAGTCTTTCAATAATAACATGAAATATTTATATGATGCTTTAAACCATTTTTACACATGCTTTGTCTCATTTGAGTCACATGATTCTAGTATAAGTCTACATTAATTTCCTCCTTTTTAAAGTGAGTAAACTAGCTCAGCAGTCTGCTCAAGGTCATGCAGCTACTAAATGGTAGGCTTAGGGTCTGAACCTTGTCTCTCCAATATTGAATCTGTCCTAGTGCCCGTGGACTAATAACCCAGCTCTGAATGAGTCATAACATATTCAGTTTCATCTATCCTCATCACTTTTCATGGTTCAGCTCACCAAAGTGACTCCTGTAAAATGAAATTGGCAATTGTTTATGGCACTTGCAGTGGGTTGTCATGTCAGCTCATCTACTGAGGCAGCCATTGTGAAATAACATGTGGTGACCCCTCAGTGTGAAGACTAGCACCGGTGTCATACTTGTCATTGTTCAGCATTAATATCTGCCCTGCTACTCCTTAAATACACTTTCCAAGTATCCACCTCAAGGTATTTGCTCTCAAAGCCACTTGACTTCAAAGTTTGAAAAAATTGTATGCTGATAAGCATGACTTCTGGTGTTTAAACACGATGCTTGACTTTTCAGTCCAGGTAAAATATTATTGAAAACAAATAGCATTGCAAACCAGAGTTTTAGATAACCAAGCTGTTGTTATCTCTTAAAGGATGCTGTGTGGAGACAATTTTTGTTGACGTGGTTATGATAAGCCAAATTCCACAGAAAATATAACCCAATTATACCATTTTTTCCCAATTTCTGCCCATGTAACAGTAACTATTTTCTAGGTTAAAAAGCAAAGCAAGCAATGGAGCTTTGCCTCTGTAATGATATTTTTTAATGCAGGCTGGCTATGTATATAGTTCCTAAAGTTTATTTGAACTTATCCCAAATTCCAACTAATTCCCTCACCCTTCTGACTCTTTCTATTCTACTTTCTCAAGCCACTCACGAAAAACAACTCATAAACAGATATACAGCAGTAACAACAACAGCAACAAACTCAGCAGTACATACCCACAGGGTTAGCAGGCAAATTAATCAGGATTATATACAACTTATTACCTTTTAAATGTGTGGTATTCGTTGATGCTTCTCTTCCTTTCACAGCTCACATCTAGTCCTAAATCAAATACTGTCACCTTAACCTTAAAACGATATCCAGAATTTGATCTAGTCTCATCACCTCCTCGTGATTGGCCACATGCCTTATCACTGATTATTTCAGTCATTCCTAACCGACTTTTCTACATTTGTCTTTATCAACAGAGTCTCATCCCAACACAACAGCCTAGGTGATTTTATGATGTAAACCAGATACTGTCTTTCTTTTGTTCTAAACCCTGCAGTGACTGCCCTTCTCACTCAATCTAATACCCCCAGTTCTTACAATGGACTATGAAGCCTTATAAATTCTAGCTTCTTGTTAGCTTTCTCCCCATTCTCTCCCGTTTCTTCTACTCCAGGCACACTGACCTCCTTTTTCTGCATACACACCAGGCCCAGGCATCTCCCACCAGGGGCCTTTTACTATAATTGCCTTTACTTGGAAAGCCCTTCTCTGAGATCTCAGGGCACCCCTGTCCTTCTTCTACAGGTCTTTAATTAAATGTTATCATTCTAGTGAGGATTTCTCTAACCATTCAAAAATAGCACATTGGTACTCTTTATCCCCCATACCTACTTTATTTTTATTCTGAGTCCAGAATAACATGGTACATATTTTGCTCATTATTTTGTTTATTTTCTGCCTTTCCCATCCAGAAGATTAGCTCCACAAAGACAGGACTGTAGCTTGTATTAATCTGTGTTTATCCTCAACCCCTAAACCAATGCCTGGTGCTTGCTAGATATCTATTAGGTATTTATTGAATGAATAGCTCTTCCTTATATTTGCCCTGCAGATTGAGCCCTGATCAGTACAAAGAAACCGGGTCTCTGTACTGCATCATCTGTAGGATCTAGTTTGGTCACATGATTTCTAGCAAGGTTAGCTGTGTAACTTTGCACAAGCCAATCAGCTTTATTTTCCTTTTTTTAATGAGAAAATTTACATGCAAGTCACTAGTAACTGTGAAATTTAAGTGAGACAATGTGTATCAAAATAAGGTTTTAAAGTCTGATATAAATATTTAGGTTGTTATTATTGTATAAAATTTTACTACATTAGTTATTCATGATAACTTTCTGACACAGTTGTGTGGAAGATCCCCAAAGCACACTCAGGAAAAGCCCATGTAATCATAATCCAGGAGAATGCGTAAGCTACAGTGGCTATAAAAGGGAATTTCAAAGTGGAAAATGAATTCAGTACTGGATATTCTGCGAAGTAGCATGCAAAGAGTTTTGAACTTGGGTCAAGTTAGTTTTTGCTTGTCTTTCTAAATGTGTTTTTTTTCTTTCATTACTTCTCAGTTCCACCTCTTGCAGCACTCAATAAGTATTTACTTTTTAGGTTTTCAGCCGAAAAATTACTTCCTTCACAATGTCCTCCCTATGTTACACACAGATTATATTGGATTTATTTTTTATGTGCTCCTATAAGACATCAAACTTTATCATCTTAATATTCCATAAATGCAAACATTTATTCAATGTATATCCTCTCCACTGAAAGCACCATAAGGTCAGGACATGAACCACATTTTGTTCCCACTTTATTTCTAGAACCTAGTACCATATCTGTTACGTATTACATATTTGACACTGGATTTTTTTAAAAGTGTAAGTGTCAGTAATATATCTCAACTTTGAGTCCTAATAATACAATTCACATCTCCAAAAGGATACCAATTATTTTTTACCTTTCATTAGACTTTTTCTATATATAGCTTATCTTGTCAACTTCATGTTATCCACCATATATTTAGTAAGTATCTACTACAATAATATTTTGGGGCATATTATATACTACATGCTATTTTAAGTTGCTACATGCTAAGTTAAGTTTACACATTTTTGTTTTTCTGTTGCATGTAGTAACTCATTCGATATGCCTAATCCAATCTATGGGTAGGTTCTTTGATATTTCTCACCTCTTTATGGAAAAGGAATCTAAGCCACCAGAAATTCAAATATCTTGCCTCAGGCCACATGGGTGGGATATGCAGAGCCAGAATCTTAATTCAAATGGTGAATTTCCAGAACTTATATTCTACCAGGAACACAGAGAGATGAGTAAGAAATTTCCTGGACACATAAACTAAGTATTTAGTGGAATGAAAATAGAATTAAATTGATAATTTTGATATAATTGTTATTGATGATTGGACTGCCCACTGCATATAATAAAAGTCTTGGAATTCAGTAGATTCTAAAAACAAAATATTGGTTTAAGGAAGAGTGGTTTGGTTTTAGCACATAGCTTATCTGAAGTATTCATACTCCCTCCACCCAACCCCCCCAAAAATAAAACATTGTAGATATTTGAATATGTTTTACACTTTTTTGACAAAAATCATACATATATGTGTATATATACACACACACACACACACACACACACACACACACACACACACACATATATATATATATATATATATATATATATTTCATGAAAAAGCAAAATACATCACCCCTGTCACTTTGGAACAGAATTACATAGGTTGTGAGCTACAGTAAGAAAGATGTGGGATATATTCCTTTTTGAGAAGCCACCTAAATAAGAAGCACATTACATTTTTCTTCAGTTGCAAAGAAGTTTAGTATTTGTACCAAGAGATCTGCCAGCTATTGGTCTTCCTAGTATTTCTATCTTTGCCCTCCATGTGTGACAGCAGCAGTGAGGAGAATGGAAGTTACTGTAATGAATTTGCCTTCAAGAGATCTGCAATACTCTTTGCTGCTGATATTACAGCCAAGGGGCTGGATTCCTGGCTGTGAATTGGGTTCTTGGGTTTGTCCATAGGACACCAACACATAAAACTTATAGGTACAAAGAGAATGGTGACACTTTATTAATTTTGCTTCCCTCAGAAGGAAGAGAGATGGTACAGCAACTTCTCCAGAGGAAAGTGCCTGTGAAAAAAATCAAAATAAATCAAGAAAAAATACTTTTAGACATCCAGAAAAATAATGGAATTTTTTTAGCCCCAAGATTAAAAAGAAAGAGTTAAAAGGTGTTTTGTTCTCTGCATACATTCAGTATATCTAATGTAGGATAAAATGTATTTAATGTGGGCATGTTACCTATGCCTGAATGTGCCTTGTCTCTTAGTCTTGCTGTGTCACCATGGGTAAAATTTCTTCAGAAAATTCAGAAACCACCCACCAAAGTACTGGTAGTAAGTCAAGATAGTAAAGTAATTGAGTCAAGGACTCCCTCCCTCACCAATGATAAGATGGAAGAATTTAGAGCTTACTTCAATGAGAAAATGTCCATCCTTCAAAAAGGTAGGAAAAGACCAGAAAGGGCAGAGTAGAGACTGGTTAATTGCATTAATCATGAAGAAGAAAAAAAGAAGATGAATAAAAAAGGAAAGTGAAATTGGGAAAAGCAAAAGGATCTCAAGCTCAGTTGGTCTCTAACACTGATGAGGTACAGAAGATCAAGGATATTTCTATGCAGTTCTTGGACGGAAATGATGATGAGGAGGAAGAGGGACTCGATGATGATTTCTTTAAGGTGAAATGTGCTTGGATTGGACCTTAAAGAGAATAAAACATTACAGAAGAAAGAAACTTCTAAATCTAATGTCAAGAAAAAAGTGACCATAGCTACAGAAGCAAAAAAAAAAAAAAAATTACTGGAGAGAAATATGTATGGTTTATATGTATGGTTTTATATATAGAATGTATTGAATAAGTACATACATATATGCATATGTTTAGTACTTCCATTGCATATATAATATTGTCAAGAAATTTTTTAAAGTCACAAAAATTTATTATTTATTCAATTCATATTTACTTATATTACTTTCCTAGGGAACTTTATCTGTTCTTTACAGATAAAATACTTTATCTGTATTTAACTGTATAAATGACTTGGTTCAAAATAGTTTCCTAACTTCAGTGTAGTTACTGTGTGTAGTATCTGAAAATATCTCAAGGGAGTTGTTAAATTTCTATAATCAAAAATGTAAGTGCAGCATGAAGAGTACATATTTCATAGAAATATGGAGCTGAAAAAGAACCTTAATATATAAGTGGTCTCTTTTCAGCTGAAAGAATAAAGACGCAGAAAAGTTATGTGACCTCACCAGCATCACGCAGAGTACTGATTCCCAAAGGAGTGCTCAGACCATGTTACTTCTCCATTAATTCTCCTGTGAATCATTTTATGGCTTGAAGACTCCCCATGCAATAAAAGTTTATTGGCCATGTGTCAGGAACTTTGCTAGGTGTTGGAGTAACAACGATTTATGAGACATAGCCTGTGCCCTAAAGGATATCATAATCTAATGGTAAAGATAGGCAAAAAACATGCTATAGAGTCTAATAAGTAAAAGACACACAGAAGAGGGACACATAATGCAGCCTAGAGAGGTCAGAGCAAAGGCTTTGGAAAGAGTGACCTCTAATCTGAATCTTAAAAGATAAGTAGGGGTGGAAGTTTTCCAGGTAGACTGGGGGAGTGGAGGTAGGAGGAGGACTATTCCTAGGAAGGGATAGCTAGGCAAAGATAAACATAAGCAAAAGCAGTGTGATATATTGGGGAGGGATTGAGGTATAGACAAAATATAAGCAATTCATTGCTGCTGAAGTATGAAAGGTATAAAGGAAGATAGCAGGAAGTAAGTCTGCATGAGTAGGTCCAAACCTTACAATGCCTGGTAAACCATATTTAGAAAATGTGGAGTAAAGGTAGGATTTTCAATAGAATTGTCACAGTTGGGTTTGTATTTACAGAACACTGAAACCAGCATAATCCAAAGAGTGAAGAATGAAAGCAGAGAGATTAGCTAGGGAATTAGTGCAATAATCCAGTTTTGAGATTTGGGGGACATGACTAGGGCAGAAAGATTAATATGAAAGCAGAGGAGAGATAGATAGACAGGTAGATATCGACAGATATAAATGGATATAATATACACATAATGTGAAATATGTCTTTATTTCATATATATATATTGGATGTGAAACATTTAGGACTTGGTAAATAATAAGGTGGTGGCTGAAGGTAAAAGAAAAGTGAAAATGGCACCTAAGTTCTTGAGAGATGACTTAGAGTTGAGCAACTCAAATGGTACAGAATTAAGTGGAGATTTAATTGGCACAGAGTCAATATATAGAGCTTGGGGCATATCCAGGTGAAGGAGTTCAGCAGAATTTAATGTAGATATATGAAGGTGACTTGAGCAATCCATATGAGTGTGATTAGAATGAAATTATGTAATTGGATGCCCTTGTCATAGGAAAACTTATGAGTAATAAGAGCATAATGGGTAGAGGAAAAAGAGGGGGTAGACAAGACCAGAAAGGTATCTTTAAATCTATGAAGAGGGCAGGAGAATGATGTTACAGAATCAAAGAGAAGCAGCATTTCAAGATGGAAGGAATTGCCAATTAAATACAGAATAAAGGTTAAGGAAGAAAAAAATAGAAAATATCCATTGCATTTGAGAATTGATGTTATTGGTACCATGTAAGCCAAAAATTTACGTAGATTTTTATGATTTATTTTGGAGGGAATGGGAGGTGAGAAAATGGGGATAAAGACGGTTGCTGATTATTTTGAAATCGTGGATTAGAATGGCTTGAGAAGGATAAGAGCTTGGGAGTAACATGATTCAGGGATGAGATACTTAGGCTAAGAACTGTCTGAATAGAGAAGAGGTTGAAGATAGAAAAGCTAGAGTGTGGATCACTGATGGTACAAGATTCCAAAAGAGTCAGGGATTAATGAGGTCAAAGACATTGATAGAGTCAGAGATTGCCTAAGAATAGGAAGAGGGATCACATTCTTTGGAATTACAGAAAAGGAAGTAAGTATAGATAGTAATGAAGTTGAGGAGCAGACAGAGGGGAGGAAAGTTGAGAGAGACCATGCATAATAACTTTATTTTCCAAGCAAACCAAGGAATTGCCTAGTTACTATCTGTGTGATACTGACTTAATATTGTTGAGCTTCCATTAAGACAGAAGAAAAGAGAGGTCAAAGAATTGGTGGCCTGAGTACTTTAATTAGAAAGTTTAGTAAATGTGAGGGTGTGAGATTCTTGGAAGGACAAGATTTATTGGTCAGAGATTAATCTTGCTTGATATTAAGATTTCTTTTATGCTGGTCTGCCTGATAAAAGAAGGGTCATGAAATGGTATAGGAAGAAAATAATGAAGCAGAGCATAGGTGAGGCCAGTAAATGGAGGAAGCCCAGGAATTTAGCACCTGGTTATTGGGACGGATTTTGTTCATAATTATTGATGTTTCCTAGATATATGGTGAAAATATCTAGGATAAAGAATGAAAATCTAACCAGGCACAGAACTCTTCAGTACAAGTTTGTTTGTGGAAAAGGGGTGATGCATAATTGGAATGGTAAAAGCCAGGTAGGATTATCCACGATGGGTTTGGTAAAATGAATATTCTCCATTGTTGAGTCCTGTAGAGGAAGTGATGTCCTTAGGCAGATCCAGGATTAAGAGAATGCAAGGTAGTAGAGAATAAAGGCCATGAAGAGGGTGAGGAAATAGGTAGATAAGCCTTCTTTTTTCCAGAAAAAAAAAAAAAAAGTTGAAAGGATTCAGAAATGAAATCAGAATCCAAAGGAATCAGGCTGTAGGAAATATAGAGAAATAAAAAAATGAGAAAAGTCCCAAGAAGAATGACAGCTAATTTTGGTCACTCAAAAGAAGCAGAATAAACACTCACCCCAAATTTGGTTCAGATGTCAATCCTAATGATGTCATACATGCACCAAGAAGTTATGAAAAGTTTATTAGTCACACAGAGACTTTCTGGGAGAACAGGGGTGAGCTCTGAAACTGGTGCAAGAAGGGCTTGAGAGAACAGAGAAAAGAGACTAACTTGGGGTTTTAGGGTGGTTAGGGAATGAGGCTGTGGTGAGGACTCCCATGCACTAGCTGGAGTTTATGGGGTTTGATCTTCCCATTGGCATCAAAGGAGAGAGAAAGTAGGCTTTCTTATCAGCTTTCCCAGATGTGGGGTAGAAGGAGATATCAGCAGTCAAATATTAAATATGGAGCCAGACTCTATTTACAAGAGGATTGCCTTTCCTTCAGTAGTCAAGGACTATATGGATAAGACACATGGTTAGAAATGCCGAGTTAAGGTGTTTGTACTCATTAAGCTTAAACTATTCACACATAGATTCTAGTGACCATGAGCATTGAAAACATGAGATTAAACTGGCAAAGGGCAAGCAGTCTAGGACTCAAGGAAAGATTTCCATTCCATAGGGACAGTGGAGCATTGAACCCAGAAACTAAAGACTGAATATACAAATCCAGGCAAAAGAAGAGACAGAAGGTAAGATCCAGATGCTAATGCTGCCACTGATCAGAAGTTCATAAGTGTTCAGGAATTTGGCTGGACTAAGCCTGCAGGTGAATTTTATTATTGACTGCAGCTGAGAGATGTCAGAATCACATCAAGTTTTCAAGATCTTACATCCTTGTTAGTAGGAAGGAAAACGATTCCTCTGAATCCATAAATGGCACATCTTACCTGTAGGAGACAACCGAGAGCCAAGACTATGGTTGGAATGAAGCCTAGAATAATCAAAGTTCAAAATTTAAGACGTCATGACAAGCTTATAAACCCACATGCTTTATCCTCTGGGTTAATTCAAAAAGGAAAAGGAAGAGATTTTTCAGCTCTTTAGGTCAAGCAGCCTGCCTGAGAAGGCTTGAGAAGAGGATAAAGATTCCTACTGTGACAAGACTATCTGGACACAATTGAAATTCTGCTATTCAAAGAGAGCCAAGATAGTAAGACAAGTGGAGTTTAGTCTTATATCCAATTCCTTCTTAAAATTTTTATTTGTTATTAAATTTTATTGGTGTATAGTTGCTTTCCAATGTTGTGTTAGTTTCTGCTGTACAGCAAAGTGAATCAAGTATGCATATACATATATCCAATGTTTTTTTTTTTTTTTTTTTAGATTTCTTTCCCATTTAGGTCACCACAGATCATTGGGTAGGGTTCCCTGTGCTAAACAATAAGTTCTCATTTCTTATGTATTTTATACACAGTAGTGTATATATGTCATTCCCAATCTCCCAATTCGTCCCATGCCCCTTTCCCCCCTTGGTAACCATAAGTTTGTTCTCTACTTCTGTGATTCTATTTCTGCTTTGTCAGTAAGTTCATTTGTATCATTTTTCTAGATTCCACATATAAGCGATATTACACAATATCTGTTTTTCTCTTTCTAACTTACTTCACTCTGTATGGCAATCTCTAGGTCCATCGACGTCTCTGCAAATGGAACTATTTCATTCCTTTTTATAGCTGAGTAATATTCTTTACTTCTTTTTTCAAAAGTCAACCTGATCCATTACATTCCTGTTTTCATTTAGCAGTTCTCTCTCTAAACTGAAATCACAAAACATAGGAATATTTTCCAAATATATTTATGGTATAGTTGAAAAGAATTCCCACCAGTAACACACTGTCAAAGATATCATCCCTGAAACTGCTAAATGTTATACAAGGTCATGGAATCTCAGAAAACTATTCAACATCCTGTTGTACACATTTGTATCTCAAATACTTCAGGTTTAAGCAGGTCCTTATTGACAGTAAATCTAATAATATTACTATATTTTGGAGTAAAAAATGAATGATGACTAGGATGGCTTTTCAATAATGGAGAACTAGTGTCATAATAGAAGGAAGAAGGGTTTGAAAATAAGACTATATTTTCTGGAAACTAAATAATACATAAAATATTTCATTTATTGTCTCTGAACAGCCAAGCATGGAAATGTCAAGAGAGCATATTGTTCAAAATGGGATGCTGTAAAATTCTTTTCTTTCAGCACAGTGGTTAAAATCATGACTCTAGAACCAGAAAGCTTGGGTTCAAATCTTGGTTCTGACACTGAGAAGATCTCTCTGCCTCATCCATAAAAATATTAGGGGGCTTCCCTGGTGGTGCAGTGGTTGAGAGTCCGCCTGCCGATGCAGGGGACACGGGTTCGTGCCCCGGTCCAGGAAGATCCCACATGCCGCGGAGTGGCTGGGCCCGTGAGCCATGGCCGCTGAGCCTGCACGTATGGAGCCTGTGCTCCGCAACAGGAGAAGCCACAACAGTGAGAGCCCCGCGTACCACAATAAATAAATAAATAAATAAATATTAGGAAGAAAAAAAGTAATAATTGAACTTGCCTTATAGGGTTTTGGGGAGGTTAAAGGGATCAGTGTTTATAGCATGTTCAGAGCAGGGATGAGATCATTGCAACATGGTACAAGAAACATTAGATAGTGTGAGCTACTATTATTAATCTCAGGAGTTGCTTCTGATAAGTCAGCTCTCTCACCTCTCTGTCTGAGACTGATATTTAGAGTTCCAGAATTTTCATCATTTACTCGTGCTGAAATCAGGGCAAAAGCTATACTGTAAGTACTATAAATCCTCTCAATTGTTAACATGTTACTGTAGTTTTAATTCTTCAGTTAATTCTCCAAATTGGCTCAAATTCTCTGTCATCTTTGTCATTATCACCTAATTCCATAATTAATTCTTGACAGAATTTGGTTCCCAATGCTATTTGCCTTCTAAAACAGTCAGGAATTGGAAAGCAACAATGTAATTGCCTTGGCAGCATTTTACTTAGTTTCATGAATCTTGTTTTGGTTATATTCTAGGAAGAAGGATCCAAGATTTGTAGAATTCAAAATCCCATCTTGGCAGTAATAGCATTTGACTTTGCACAGATTGCTGAGGTAGTTTGCTCAGCAGGTGAGAAAATTTCTTCTGTTAGTCATTATGGCTGTCATGCTTTAGGGAGGCAATTCAGAAAACTCCTTTCATAATACTTAAAAGGTTTACTTGACATTCACTAAAAGAATGGGGGGGGAGTGATTAGTGAAATTAATTTAGTCAAAGCAAAGCAATAACCAATATAATCTTCATTTCAGAGACACATTATTTATTCATTTGGTCATTAATTCAACAAAAATTTATAGAGTGATTTCTATGCATCTCTCAGTTTTGATCTTGCAATAAAATGGTGAATAAAACCTGGGTCTGACATCCATATGCTGTAGAAAATATATTTTAAGAATACTGTTTTGGGGGCTTCCCTGGTGGCACAGTGGTTGAGAGTCCACCTGCCGATGCAGGGAACATGGGTTCGTGCCCCGGTCCAGGAGGATCCTACATGCCGCGGAGCGGCTGGACTCGTGAGCCATGGCCGCTGGGCCTGCGCATCTGGAGCCTGTGCTCTGCAATGGGAGAGGCCACAACAGTGAGAGGCCCATGTACCGCAAAAAAAAAAAAAAAAAAAAAAGACTGTTTTGAATATTAATTCTAAATCTATAATTGAGAAAATATCATTTCTCTTGATATCACTTCTAATCAGTCCCAATATTCTTGTGTATATACTAAAATGAATATATTTAAATTAGATTTTAAACTCAATAATTTAGAAATAAAAATGATTCTGGGGGAAATTTCCTCAGCCATTGGATGTACTCCTATGGTCAGCTGTTCACTCTCAGTGTCACATGTAAGAGGGATAATTATTCTCATTTTACTTAGTGGTCCGTAACTGTTTTAGACTGAAAGCTGCTACAGGGACCACTTCTTATTAGTCTTTATAATCCCTGTGCCTAGAATAACATCTGGAATAGTGGTTCTTAACCCCAGTATGTACCATTATCTCATCTTCTATATAACCTTAATAATATGTTTGGTCTGGACCCACTGCAGGTCTATTGATGAAGAATCTTCAAGGGTACAGACATGTTTATTTTTCAAATAGTCCTAAGT
Source organism: Mesoplodon mirus (assembly GCF_964341445.2). Classification (NCBI taxonomy): domain Eukaryota; kingdom Metazoa; phylum Chordata; class Mammalia; order Artiodactyla; family Ziphiidae; genus Mesoplodon; species Mesoplodon mirus. The sequence goes on along the minus strand of NC_138977.1, from coordinate 170,152,973 downwards.
GGTTTCAGAGCCTCAGTTAGGGTTGAGGGTTGAGTCCCACCCGTATAGAACTATTGCTTCAGTGAATAAGTGAATGAATACATGAATGAATGAATAAAAACTAACATCACAAATACGTATAAAAATTGTTATGATATTTCCTTGATTTGTACAACCAAATTCAAACTTTTTGTACAACAGAACTGAAGCAGTAATTTAAATTAAAAAAAGCTCTTCATGCCAACGTTCTATTCTCAATTAACCAGTCTACCAGTAATTTATCATCTTTCCCTATACTTCTGTATTGCCAAAGGAGAACAAACGATAACCATTAGAGAATAAGAAGCTTTCTCTAGGTTGACTCACAAGTTACAGGAAAGGTTCACAAGATGTGAGTTAGCTGTTGATTTTTAGGCAAGCTGGATGAGTGTAAAAAACAGTTACTGAAAGTCCTGAGATTTGAAGGCCAATATTATCCTAGAAGTCAGAGATGGTGTGAGAGAAGAGCACCTGGTGTTCAGTTAGCAGCCCAACAAGTTACAAGAGAAATTAATGATTGAAAACAAGCTGTTATAGTAATATTTTATCCTAGAGTCTTCTTTTTAATATCTACTAACTCTTTATAGGAAAGTTAGCATTTAAATATAGGATCTTAAGAAAAATTAATGACATTGTGAATTCTGTAGGTGTACACAATCTTAAATGAAGTAATGGTTCCTTTGTAAACTTTTGTGTGTTTAGGATATGCCCCAAATACCTTTTTTTTTAATGCTAGTAATATTGAGAAAAACTTATGGATAAGAATAAGCTCTGCCAACAATTTTAAGCTCTGAATAATAACTATGCAAGAAGTGATTAATTACTAAGTGTTTTAATACTAATTTAATTAGCTCCATTCATTTTCCACACCACACTGTCTCTAATTAACTGATTTGCCATTAAAAACAGCACAATTTGTGACAAGAATTGTACAGGAAAAGAAAAGGAACATGCTGTCATTTGAATTCAAATGCTAATTTCCAACTACAGCCCAGGGAAAGAAATATATTTTGTTTATAAAAAAAATAAAAAAAGGAAGAAAGTCAAACAAAAAAAAATCACTGCTAAACAATAGTAAACATATATTCATCTAACTACAAATATCTTCTATAGTGTAAAGCTTTTAGAATGAATTTTAAGTATAGGAACTATGTATCAGGAATTGGTTCTACAATTCAATCAAATTTAATATAGTTGTAATGTCTTACAAAGCATTCTTTCTTCCAATGTTTTTATAGCAAAATGCAAACATGTTAATCTAATTGCTCTTGACACTTCTAATTCCCAAGATTGAATCATTCTATTATCAGGATAGGTGAGAATCAGATTTCTAGTAGAAAGAATCATCATTATAGTGGAACTTAATTGAATTTTTGACTTCAACCTGATAGGCAAAGTTATTAATGGACCAGCTTTTATGTAAATTGATATCATGTTGCTAACTTCTTCTTTCCACTTATATAAAAGGCATTCATTGTACATTGAATATCTAGAAAAATGAGTTACGCTTAAATAATAGCAAGGAATATTTTAGTCATTTACAGCTTACCTTTCTGAATTGTAGATCATTTAATATCACCACCAATATGCTTTCTCTTTCATAATGTTCTCAACGCAGCAGCATGCTCATTAATGCATATATCATTGTTTTGTAATCTCTGAAGAGAGATGCCATTTAGTGGTACAATGTGAGTTTTTATATGCTAAAAAAAAAAAAAGACAAAACAGAGTCCAGGGTTTATTTGGAAAGGTTAAAATGGCAGACAATATATTATAATCTAAATCTATATAGTATCTGTTTGTATATATAAAGTACTATATCAACAGGATAATATTCATTAGCCTGCCACTTTTGTTGTCAATTGTGCTATTAAAATGTTTTCATTAAGCAGTCATATTTTCATGAAGAACAGAACATTGTATTAATGAAACATCAACTAATGTCAATTTATTTAAATTAACATAAGCAACATCAACAATATTTAAGCCTAAAAAGAGATATAAAAACACCTTTATTTAAAAATTGCTAGCCTTTGCAAACACTCCTCAAAGAAAAAAACATTATGAGCTCTTACAATGGTTTGCATTATCTAGAAGCTAGATCAGAAGCTATAGGACCAAAATAGTATAGAAGAAGGTGAAGCACCATGTGTTTAACACCATGAGAATTAAATTTGTCTTCCATATCTCTATACTGAATAGCATGGTGGTTTATAGGAGAAGCTTTGGAATCAGACATATCTGAATCTAACTCCTAGTTTCAACACTTAGTATCTATGTGACCTTGAGCAAAAAATATAAATTAATTATACTGCCTATCCCTAAAATGGAAGCATGATAGTTCTTTTAGGAGAGGAGGGTAGAGTAGATTACATGAAATAATTGCTGTTAGTTATAATATTACTATTATTGTCATCAATGATACTGTGCAATGACAGTGCCCATCAGGTAGTCCTCCACATTTGCAGGTCTCATTGCAATTTATTGGGACCATGTGATTACTACTGGTAAGTGAAATGTAAGGGACAATTATGTGAGTCAGTTCCACACTGAGGCAATTGAGAGTTAGGTGCCTCTTTATATCTCTCCCATTCCCTATGATGGTAACCTTGAATAGCACATATTCCAGATAATATAGTTACAAGGTGGAGGAGGTCCAACAATCTAGATTGAATTTCACACAAGTGGGAAATAAAACACAGACATGTGAGGGTTATTCTATTTTTATTTTCACCATAACATGCCTAGCCTCAACTGACTAATACAGATCTTTTGAGATAGGAATGGAAAGTCCAATTGCACCTATTTTATAGTAGGTGATACTAAGGCTCAAAGATTTAAAACAATTTCCCTAAAGTCCCAGAGATAATCAGTGATATTACCAGGATTAGATTTCAAATATATCCATCCCATGGAATTTTTACAATGGAAGGTGAGGGGCTAGAGAACTTAGATCATGATCACTGTAGTCAGGTAACATTTATATGAAGATCTGAATCTATGCAATGCCTTCAATCAGCTGGCATTGTGTTAACTATCTCTAGAGTCACTCATCAAAATAGGTGCTTATAGAATAAGAAGAGCACTGTATACTAAGCTCTTAGTATTCACTGTAAGAAAGATATTATTATAGTGGGTGTCACTTGATGGTAGGTTAATTAGTGAAATATCTGTTTCACAGGAAAAAGAAATTCCTTGGATTGATTTTCCATGCATGTAGTATTCCACAGGCTAAGCTTGTCACCTTGAAATTGCAGACATATTGAACATAAAACATTTTTTGCTTCCAGAAATAAATTCACTATTTCAGTATTAATTCAGGGAAAATAAACTAAAATTTGCTTATCTTATTTCTAGGGAAATTGTGGCTTTTGGAGTCTTCACTCTTTTTGTTAAATCCAAATAAATCTAGTAGTCATTCTAAAATGAATGAATTGACCTGAACACCAAATTATTACTACCTGGGTTAACTGATCTCATTGGTATCATCCCCGCCCTCGAACCCACATCCACCAACCTCCTTTCCTTCTTTGCCAAGTGGAACAAACATGATCAGAATTATATCTTGCCTATGATTTCAAGGAAATTGCTTACATCTGAAACTTCCCAATTTAATGGTTTTGTTTTGTTTTATTTATTTATTATTTTGGACAAATTGGTATTCATTGTTTCCTTTGGAAAAAATGCATTCAAAATTTTTTAAGTTCTGAAAAACACCTTTAGCTGGTTTTATTTTATTTTATTTATTTCTTAATACATACTCAGAGCCCATTCTAACACAGTTCATACAAAAGCATTTGCTTTTTTTGTGCCAATAAAACATATTGTGAACGATAATGTTTTTAAAGAGAAAACTTTGCTTTTAACAATTTCAACTGAGTTTTTACCAACTCCTGAATAATGAACAGTATAATGAGTGCTGAATATTTCAACAGACCTAAGATCTACTTTTGGTTCTTCCAATAAAGCTATTTGAAAATAGAAAACTCACTTACTCTTATTGAGTTTTAATTTAAAATCTAATAGTGTGAAAAGACAAAGATCTCTAGGGTCACTTCCATTTCTAATTCTGTGCATCGGTGCATGCATGGCACTTTCATTTAATCTTCTTTAACCTGTATTTGTGCAATATGTTCCTAACTAATCCTCTGTATCAAATTCCTTATTCACCACCCACCAAACAGTTCTCTTTTCTATAGCCATTCATCCTTCAATGACTTTATTAAGATATAATTCCATACTACAAAATTTCCCCATTGTAATTGTACAATTCAATGATTGTTAACAAATTTATAGAGTTTTTAATAATCATTACAATTTACAAAGTCTTTTTCAGATATGAGACATAAATATTTTCTTTTAGTTTGTGGATTTTCTAAATGGTATTTTTGAAACACAAACTTTTTAATTTTGGTGAAGTCCAATTTATTCATTTTATTCTCTTATGTTCATTGCCATTTTTTAGAATTTGTTACCCAACCTAAAGTCACAAATATTTTGTCCTACATTTTAGAGGTTTTATACTTTTAGGTCTTACATTTAGATCTGATTGGTTTTGAGTTAAATTTTTCTTATGGTGTGAGTTAAAAGTTTAAGTTCCTCTCGTCCCCTTCCTCTTCCTCCTCCTCCTCTTTCTCATTCTTCTTTTTGCATAGGGATTTACAATTGTTTCAGCATCATTCAGACCCATAATTTTGTTCTATTAATCTATATACCTATCTTTGTGCCAATACACTATTTTGATTACTACGGCTTTATACTTTGCCTTGAAAGCAGATACTGTACATTCTCCAACTTTCTTCTTTTTCAAAAGTGTGATGGCCTTCTTGGTTTTTTGAATTCCTGTATAAAGTTTAGAATCTACTTAATAATTTCTTCAAAAGACTACTGGGATTTTTTTTTTTTTTTTTTTTTTTTTGTGGTACACGGGCCTCTCACTGTTTGTGGCCTCTCCTGTTGCGGAACACAGGCTCCGGATGTGCAAGCTCAATGGCCATGGCTCACAGGCCCAACCACTCGGCGGCATGTGAGATCCTCCCGGACCGGGGCACGAACCCATATCCCCTGCATCGGCAGGTGGACTCTCAACCACTGCGCCACCAGGGAAGCCCGACTACTGGGATTTTAAAAGAGATTTCATGGAATTTATAGATCAATCGGGGGGAGAATCATCATTTAACGATATTGAGTCTTCCAATCCATGAAAATGAAATATCTTTCCATTATTTTAGATCATCTTATTTTCCCTCATCCATGTTTTGTAATATTCAGTTTGTGAGTCTTGCAATTATTTTTTCTTCCATTATAACTAAGCATTTTATTATTTTTGATGCTATTGAAATAAGAATTATTTTCATAATTTCATTTTTGTGTGTTTCATTGCTAGTGAATAGAAAGAGAATTGATTTTTGTATATTGATCTTCTATCCTAGAATTTTTAACTTATTTATATTTCTATTAACCATCCTTATCTCTATGAATTTCTTAAGGTTTCCTTCATAGAATATTAAAATCATAAAGAAACTTTACTATTCCCTTTCCAGTTTGAATGCCTCTATCTCTTTCTCTGTTAGTTACTGCCTTATCACACTAGTTAGAATTTCTAGTACAATGTTGAGTAGAATTGACAAAACTAGACATTCTCACCTTATTCCAAATATCAGGGAAAACATATTGCCTTCCAACATTAACTTTGATGTTGCCTACACAATTTTCAGAGATGGCTTTTAATAGACTGAGCTTAAGTGCTCTTATATTCCAATTTTTGGGAGAGTTTTTATCATGAATTGGAGTTGTGATATTTAAAATGCTTTTTCTATATCTATTGAAATAATAATGTGGTTTTTGTCCTTTATGTCCTTTACTACTGTGGTATAATATTAATTGATTTTTGGCTGTTAAACGAACCTTTCATTCCTGAGATGAGTCCCACTTCACCATAGTGTATAATCCATTTATTCATTGCTGGACTCAGTATGCTAATATCTTCTTACAGATTTTTTGCCCATATATTCATCATGGATACTGTTATGTAATATTCTTATGAAGTTTTTATCTTGCTTTGGTATCAGGGTAACATTGGATTCATAGTGAGTTGGGTAGTATGTTCTCCTTGTCTAAATTATGTAAGAGTTTGTGAAGGACTCGTATTATTTATTATTTAAATATTTGATAGAGGTTTCCAGTGTAGCCATCTGGGCCTGGGCTTTTCTTTAGAGAAAGTATTTTCATTAGTTGTTCAATCTGCTGTTGAGTTCTACTAACAAATTTTAATTTCAGTTATTGTACTTTTCTACCATTAAATTTCATTTTAGTTCTTAATTTTAATTTATAAATTTTAGCATGTATATCTTTGATTTATTGTTGTTATGCTTTCCTTTAAATCCTGAAATATGCTTTTCTTTAGCTATTTGTGCATATTTATAGCTGCTTTGAAGTCTTTGTCTTCTAAATGAAATGCCTGAGATCCCTCAGATATAGTTTGTATTGGCTGTTTTTTCATGGTTCGTGTCATACTTCCTTGTTTCTTTGTGTATCAAATTTTTTGCTGTTGTTGTTGAAACAGAACATTTTTTTTTTTTTCCTTTTGTGGTATGCGGGCCTCTCACTGTTGTGGCCTCTCCCGTTGCGGAGCACAGGCTCCGGATGCGCAGGTCCAGCGGCCGTGGCTCACGGGCCCAGCCGCTCCGCGGCATATGGGATCCTCCCAGACCGGGGCACGAACCCGTATCCCCTGCATCAGCAGGCGGACTCTCAACCACTGCGCCACCAGGGAGGCCCAAAACAGAACATTTTTGATAAACTAGTTGTAGCAACTTTTGATTCTGACATTTACTGAATGATAATTGTAGGTGGGAATTTTTTGTTATTTCCTTTCATTTTTTATTTTTTTTATTTTTCCTTTAATGGTTGATTGGACTAAAGTTATGAAGTCTGTCTCCCTTTCAGTGTGCAGCTACTGATGTCTTTGATCAGTTCTTTTTTTATTATTGTTTCTTAAATTATTTTTAAGAGGTCTCCCAGCATTTGCATACCTTAGTCATCAACTAATAATTGAGGTTATGCTCATCATCTTCAAGTCCATAAGACTTTTATACTCTGCATATGACATGTATTTACCTGTATAGAAAAGTGCATTTAAATCCAGATTGGTTTCATATATACTACAGACTTTACTTTCTTTTGAGCCCTTTTTAATTTTCTGTGCTCATGTGAGCATCCTCAGATTTGGTCAGGAGTGTGTGGCTCTCTGAGGTCCTCCATGTCTTAGCCTCAGTCAAGCCTCAAACATATTCTTATATACAGCATATACCAAATCCGGCTAGTAGAGCCATTGGTCTTTCTTGCCACTGAGAGTGGGCATCACCATCACTACAAAATAAAGGAGCCCCCTTGGATGGCAGCAGAAGCTGCTATTCCATATGACTTGCCCTGCTCTGGCAGAACTTTCATGTCTACTAACTTGTGGGGATGTGAGTGAGTTAAGAAACAGCCTTGGACCAGAATTTTACAGATTTCCACTCTTCTGATGTTCACTCTTCTAAGGTCAGCAGGATTTTTTTGTTTGTTTGTTTGTTTGTTTGTTTTTGCAAAGATATTTCTCATAATATTTTACACCTTTGGTTTTATTAATTTCCAAATCACTACAAAGGTATTTTGAGCTTTATGTGATTTTGTGTGGGTGTGGGTTCGTATTTTTTATTTTTGTACATTTTTTCCAAATTTATGAGGAGAGGATTTTCCTACCTTCTCACTTGACCATAATCTGAAGTCACTTATTTTTGTGATATATAATTGGTTCTTTTTCTCTGCTTAAAACATTTAGTTACAAGATTAATGTTTACTAACATGGGCATCTAGAAAATCAATTTAAAATATTTATAATGGTAACAAGATAATCAAATATCTTGGAATAAATTTTTTAAATGTACAAATTTTATGCAAAAAATTATAAAATATTGCTGAGTGAATTTAAAGAAGACCTGAAAGTTCAAGTGGATTGTAAATTATTTTGGGTAGATAAATAATCACACAATCAGTAAATGACCAAAATTTTTACTAACTAAAAAAAAAAAAAAAAAAAAATTAGTAGCCTCTATTTTTTTCTTAGAATAACAGCTTTTAGAGTACTAATACTTGGTACCTAATTTAATGCATCTCCATAGCAATATTACAGCCTGTGCTCCCTTTTCTCCCTGTGGTCTAGCACACGGGCCTTATTTGATGCACTGTGTTCCCTCCCACCACAATGCCTTCATAATTGTTTCCTGCCTGAGATGCCTTCTTCCTCTCTCCTCTGCTGCACAGTTAACTCTTCTTTTCCTTCATATCTTAGCTCAATCATTACTTTCTGATCTTTCTGACTAGATTAATTGTCCTTTAAATATTTTTGAGCAACAGATAATTCTATTTTTTAACATTTACCATTTTTTTTTCCTTTATTCATTGCAGGCTAAGAAATCATCTCTTTTGCTTTTCATCATATTCTCAGTACCTGACAGGGTGCCTGGCACTCATTAAAATAAGCAGCTGAGGGATTATTTTCTTAAACATTTGTTAAATATGGGATCTGATTATCATGAGCTGGTAAATAAAGTTGACATATAATATCTTTACATCTACTGTGAACCAGGCACCTTGGCAGGTCTGGAGGATACAAAGATAAATTAGATGTATTAATGTCATTTTTATACATATTAATGCAAATAGTCATTTTCTGCATTAACATTATTGCAACACTATCCCTGAGCTGGGCCAGATAATACTTTTTCCACAAGTTAACTTGACATAGGTGAGGTAGTTTATGTACAAATGTATCATTGGGCACAATAAATTAATGTTTTGAAGTTAAATTTTAATATTTTGCAGTCTTCTTGCATTTAATATATAAATTTGTTTCTCTTTCCTGCTTGAAAAAAAGATATAAGCACAAGAAAATTATACTAGTTTTATAGTGTGAATATTTAAACGTTAACATTATGATAAAAGTAAATCAATGGCAGAAGTCCATAGGTATAATTTTCCTGTAAAATTGTACCTTACATGACTCACATTTGAGCAATGTTGAAACAGAGTGTTTTTACAGTAATTCTGCTGTCAGAAGAAAAAGGAGTAGGAAAGGAGGGAGAAAAAGAGGAGGAGAAAGGGAAAGGGAAGTGAAAGGGGGCCAAGAGAAATAATTGTTATATAAACAGATACGGTTGGTAAGTGCCCAATTATCTGCTCCCTTTCTCTATTAGAGCATTATTCCTACCTACTAACTGCTGTGTGATTTTCAGTGTCTTCTTGGGGAGCAGTATATTCCTTAGGCTGAAACCTGAAATGAGAAAGCATGAGTTGCAGAGTCCCATAAAACCCACAGCCACTACTGAGAGAGAGGAATAAGGCACTGTTATTGAAAGCCACACAGTTTGGGGTGATGGCAGCCTTACCTAGGAAATGAGGGTCAAAATAAGCATTATACATTGTTGAGAGTTTTTTAAGGAAAACTGCAGATAAAACAGTGTCCCTGCTTTTGAAATGTCATTTTATTCCAGTGAAAATAAAGCATGTTAACCCAATGCACATTTCCATCTCTTTGTGCTCCCTGGTTGCTGTATACATGTCACACAAAACTTTAAAACAAGGATAATGAACAGATAATGAAAACTGTAAAACAAGGATAATGAACAGCCACCCCAAAGAATCAATTACCTGTTTTTCCCCAAGAGCCACTGAAGGAAGTTAGTTTTCCAAAGTCGCTTTGATAAAACAGTGATACTCCACAGGCATCACCCCAGGCTTGTAGCTGAGCTTCCTGCACTACATCTTCCAAAATGTGAAGGGCAGGAGTCTTTGAACTTCAAGGAAGGAAGAGATATTGATTCTGGGAACTCACAGCAGACTAGATACCTAATGTTAAATTTGGGCTTTAGGACTCATTTTTTCAAACTACTTACTACAAATTTAAGAACAATTCACATTTTTAGTTAACCTCACAACTTACCTGAGAGTCTTATTTCACTAGTTTCACACATTGTAATTTTATTTTAACTGGATGCTCTTTCTCAGTTTTTAGTAATGAAAGGGCATGATCTGAGACGTTGTCATGTCCCATGAAATCTATTTCTGTAAATCCCTTTTCCCAATGAGGGATGGCAAAGGAGAAGGTACACAGACCTTGATGTCTTCATGGAAGACATTTATCAGGGAAATGGTGATAGAATGAGCAGAGAAAAGAAAAGCCATGATTGCAGGTTGAGTTTTGTTGCTGACCACTGCAAAAGCAGAGTTTTCACGAAAGATTTCGGAAGAAGCCAAACACTTAAGGCGAATGTATGTTCACTTTGTGAACGTACGTTCATATGTGAGTATATGCAGGTCTTTACTTGACTGGGGATTATCTGCAAGTTAAGCATTTTCAATGTGCACAATTTCTACTTGCATCATAGACCTCCTTTCAGGTGCCACTATCCTTCTTCCCACCCTGTGTGAATATCAAACATAGGTGTCCTAAGTTCAGAAGTTGCCTTTGTCATTTATTCAGCACTGTGTTTTGGCTTTATTTTTCTTGATTTTTTGTAATTCTGTTCCGAATTTTAAAAGAAAAGGAAGCTCACCATCTAATGAAGAGATGGTCAGTAAATACAAAATTATAATAAAATGTGAAAAGTGCTGTGATAGGAGCAATGAGTAGTATAGTGGGATACAGAAGAGGTGTGCTTGCTTCAACCTGCACACAGGGTAAGTGGTTAAAATGTGAGCCAATCTTACAAGCCAAGTGAATTAAGTAGGTGAAGAAAGGGAAAATTTTTCTTCCTCCCTGTAATAAGGATATGAGTGGGCAAAGGACTAAACTAGAAACTACAACTCACTCCACTGAACCAGAAACTAGCACTTTGATTTTGCTCCTTTTTGGTGTATAATTCAAATCTTTCATTCTTCAAACTACCTAGGAATTTCTATTGAGGTGCCTTTCTTTATTCTCTCATTTCTCTCATTCATGTAATATAAAAAACTGATTCCTTAGGTTGGGTGAATTGCTGGTTAAATATACACACAGGTGCACAACTTTTTTTTTTTTTTTTACTGTCATTGGATATCTATTTTGTTTTGTTATTAAGTAGTCCCAAGAGTAGCTAATGTTCAATGTATATGATTTCTGAAGATATACTACACTGACAATTCTTAGCTTTTTCTTCATGTAAGTCCTGTACTTAAATAAATCATCTCCATCCCCTGAACCAACACTTTAGCTTAGCTTAGCTTCCTACCTCATGACATATTTTCAATCATCTCCTAGATCACTTTTCTAGTTCCAGTCTCTCCATCAACTTATTCAAAACCAACTTTATCAAGTCACTTCCTTGCTCAAATAATCTCCCTTGACTGACTCTTTCTGGCTGGCCTCCTCTCCTGTCTTTCTAGTCCTTATTATTTTTCTCAATTAATTTTTATTGGCATATAGTTGCTTAACAGTGGGGTGCTAGTTTCTACTGTACAGCAAAATGAATCAGCTATACATATACATATATCTCCTATTTTGGGGATTTCCTTCCCACTTAGGTCACCACAGTTCATTAAGTACAGTTCTCTGTGCTATACAGTATGCTTTCATCAGTTATCTATTTTATAAATAGTATCAGTAGTGTATATGTGTCAATCCCAATCTCCCAATCTGTCCCACCACCCCCACCTTTTCCTCTTGGTATCATCTAGTTCTTCTTAATCAGACTTTTACTCATCTATTTTCTTTTTTCTCTGTTAAAAAAAAAAGCCATACTCTTCCTGCCAGTCTCTGTCCTCTTGGCTTCCTTCATATACCTCAACTTGACTTCTTTTTTGGCATCTCTTTCCAGACAATTTTTATTCATTTTTCAAAGCCTTAATTCATTCATCTTCTTAAAATCTTCCTTGTCAAGACAGAGAACAGGAAGCCCTGCTGAAGGGCCATTCTCTGAATTCTTACTGTGCTTACAATCAATTCCATGAAACTCATTGCTGAAAAAAATCCCTGTTTTGTACAGATCTATTCTGTCTTCTAAATATTGGTATTGTCTTCTCAACTAGGTTGTACTATCTTTAGGGAGGAGAACTGTGGCTCATACTGTTCTGCATTCCACAGTATGCCTTGCATTCTGCTGAAAGCATAGTGAAAACTCAGCAAACGTTGGTTGTAATGAAAGTACTTCTCTTTTTTTTCCATTCCTAGCTTACTTAATGACTTCAATTTTCTGTTTTATGTAATTTATGAAATGTCATCTTTCAAAGTTGCATTTAATTGATTTGTTCTATAATACATACAAACAAAAAATAAACACATTTAAGATTTACATGTCAATTTTTAAGAATTTGAATGATTTATTTCATTCCTTTTCATATCCATACATATTCCCACGTTTTAGTTTTTTATTTTACATTTTTATGGCATCAGCAGTGGTCATTATAAAAATTTAGAAGATGTCCTCTGCATTTGACTGTCTGTGTGTGTATCTGTGTGTCTCATATTGTCCTGATAGTAAGTAGATCTGGCCTCACCAGTGTTACCCAGAACTAGCTAGAGAGAATATGCTGAAATTGGAAGTGCTCCATGTTTTAACCCTTAGAGTTATTTGAACCATCATTATTCATTTCCATTCAATAAATCTACCACTGCAGATGGTCACGTTTCTGATTTTCTAGGTTATTGTTGTTTTTGTTTGTATGTTTTGTTTTGTTTTGTTTTACAAAACACTTGGAACTGACTAAATGGATATCAAATTAATTATCTCATATCTCAATGGGTGGCCTGATTTTTCTAGTGCAGTCAACAAATTTAGCCCTGCTTACCACTCACCTGATTGCCTGTTTACATAAGTCTTTATGATGGGGAGATGCCAAAAAACTGCCACAAAATACAAAACTCTTTTCAGTATGGGATATAAAATGGTAGAGTAGACATGGTGTAAATGTGGAATAGAATACATAAGTTTGATTCCTAGTTAGACTACTTACTTTAGTGTGGCATTACTAAAACACTCTAAGTCAGTTTCCTGCTTTGTAAAGAGGATTACACTTAGAATTTTGAGGATTGGGAAAATTTATCAAAATTAACAGCATGATATCTTTCACACAAGAGTTATTTGTAATGACGTTTTGGTTGAGAGATACATCATAATGTTTAGAGAATAGGTTCTGGAGATTTGCAAACCTGGATTTCGAGTTGAATGAACTTTGGAAAATAAAAGGCTTCTTGATGTTTAATTTCATCAGTAAATGAAGAATGCAAACCTTTGTAAAATTGTCTTGGCTTAAAGCAAATATATTTAAAATACTGAAGAAATACTTGATATAGCATAGGAACTCAAAAAAACCTTAGCCAAAAGAGCAAAATGCAAATTTGAAAGAACATTCCTGAGTAGCTGAGGTATGTGTTACAAATTTATAGATTTTATTTATTTATTTTTATTAAAAAGCAAACAGATACTGGACACTGAATGATTCTTTTTTATTATATCACACTTTCTATGAATCAGGACTCCTGTCATACTTTAGCTATGTTCTCTATAATATTGCAATCAAGATATTGGCCACAGCTGTTGTCTAATCTGAAGTTTGACTGGGGAAAGATGCACTTCTAAATTCACTAAGAACATTGACAGAATTCAGTTCTTTGAAGTATAGGACTGTGGGCTCCAGGTTGTTGCTGGCTGTCAACAAGAGGCAGCCCTAGCTCTAGAAACTGCTCACAGTTCCTGGACACATATGGTTTCCCAAGATGGTCACTTGCTTCTTCAAATCCAGCAAAATAGAAAGAGACTCCAAGAAGACAGGTTCTACAATGTTATGTGAATATCATATACACCTAATTACATGCATCCTGCCACCTTTGCTGTGTTCTCTTCATTAGAGATAAGTCACAGGTCATGCCCACAGTCAAGGTGAAGGGACCAAAGAAGGGCAGAATATCAGAAGGTGAGGATCCTGGTTGTTGTCCTGGAGTTTATCTGTCACACTCCCTCAAACAAAATGAGGCTTATTAAGGTAATATAATCTTTTGAAAACCTATCAAACCAAACTTTCATTTCCTGAATGGCACCACAGTTCAGAGAAAATGACGGCATGGTGATGGGATAGCTACTTCAACATGTGCTCATTCTTACAGATGGCCTACCACTCTCTATGTAGTAACTTGTTCAGGTTTCCTACATGAAGCTTTGGGTGATGTTTCTCAAAGATTCTAACTGTGTGCTATGACCTACACAAAGTTTATTCATATATTATATGAATTTTGCTAACTTCATAATCCCCATGAATTTCTTTCTTTTATAGGCCTTCTTAAAAATGGAATGTTTTTAATGTAAGATTATCTACTATGGAAACTGAAGACCAAAAAGGCACCTAGTTGTTTCCTGTCTACCAGGTGGCCCCACAGAACATACTGAATGGTAGGGAACCATGAGATCCCAATATCTACCTCACTGACCAGCTGCCATGATTTTGCAGATTAATTGTAAAATGGGTGAAATATTTAAATAGTAGTCTACATCTCAGAACATACTGAAATTTGGTCCCCTGCTAATTGACCACTGATGGAAATAACCACTGGGCTCCCACTGAGCAAATGCAGCAAATTGTTTGCCTGAATGAAATACAAATGTGGTCTATTGGTTCCTATAACTTCTTCCACTGAAAAATTAACCTTCCATCCTATCTTTAATTTATAAGATGGAAACTCATTACTTTAAAAAATTCAATGAAAACATACAAATCTCTTTGGGAATTACCTGACTCTTAAAAACTAAACCAAAATACATAAGTAATAAAAAAAAAAAACTTGTTGCTATAGAAAAATTGCTTGAATAAGAATTTTGGTGTGTTATTGTTTTTCAGTGAACCAATTATAAAGGCTAAAATTGGAACCTAAGTGAATAGCTATTTAATGCTGCTGTAAGTGAACTGCAAGAATTCTCCATTTCAAAGTCACTTGACGTAAAACTTACACACTCCAGACTTCTGATACTTTTCATCTACTTATATCAACTGTCATTTACACATATCATTAATCCATCAATAACTCTCAGGATTGCAACAGCTAAATGGAAAAATGGCTAAGGTTCCCCCATTTCATAAATCTCAAAGTGCTTGTGATTCTTAAAAATACTGCACATATTTTTATTTGCAGTTTCAGAATGATTGAAATAATTTAGAAACAGATACTCTTAACTGGTGAGTGATTTAGTCTGGAGTTAGAATTAATATTCCACATTTTCTCATTTTTGGACAGAGAACTATTTACTGAAAGCATTTCAAGCAAGAGGAATTAATACACATTTTATGTTGACTTTCCACCTTAATATTTAAAAGGAGAGCATTTATTGAGGAAAACCTGATTTCAAATTTATTCTAGGTAGTTTCGTATATTGAAAGTTTCATGTAGAAGAAAATATTGAAATTTTAAAGTTATGGAGGTTTATTTTACTCTAGTACATATTGAGTAGTTTATATCACAAAGATTGGGTTATTAATTTTTTTTCAGTAAACGTGCCCCAAAATTTCAGATTCCAAAAGAGAAATAAAGCAAATTCCTATAGACTGACAATATGAAAATGAAAATTTATTTGAGAGTCAAAATTAATTTTAAATTATACTAATTCATAATTCCTGAAGGTGTATCATATAACGTTATTTGGACACTTAAGAACAAATATTCTGTGGCTAGAGAAAACCATAGGGAGAAGAACAAAAAGGAAAAATTTGAAGCAAATTTAGAGAAAAACTGCATCTCTCAAGATAAGGGACTTAGATTTTATTATCACTTTCTTGAAAGGATGAGCAAATAAAGACAGAATTGAATAAAAAAAATTAGAAAGAAAAGGGAACAATGACAAATCATGTCAATTGAAATGATTCCACTATAATTTGAAGAGGGTAATGTGTGAAAAGAAAGTAGAGAGACTAGGGTGTCTAGGAAAGTGTCCAGTAAGGGGCTATTTAAAAAGTAATATAAGTACAAAAGAAAATAAATAAATGTTCCCCAGGGTGTGGGCCCTTGTTAATAAAGGCATTTTCTTCAGGGAAGTTTCAAGGAGCTCTTGCTCTAACTATAACTGTACTGATTACAAGCTTTTTCTTCCATGTAGTTACCTCTATGTTTCTTAGCCTTTTCTGCAGCACTAAGATAGCTTGTTCAATCTTATTGTTTGGAGTCCAAGTAGATATAAAAGCCTCTTGGTTGCTCCACTTGAATATTGTAACATTTTCTTCTCTAGTGTGAAACCCTGAACAATTCATCAGGCAAGCAGACGATCTTGAACACCTTACTTTAAATAAGTAAAAATTGTCAGGAAAAAACTTATTAGGACCCTCTATAGAGTGAGTTATTCAGAGACTTTGTTCATAAAAGGGAAAATGATATACACAATAAATAAGATAGTAGAGCTTTTTAATTAAGTAATTAATTTGTTGGCATTGTCAAATTAGTCTGGCAATAAAATGCCTGTAGTTTTCAAACCATCTACTGTCATGATTGACATTTGGAAATGCTTCCATTTGGCACTTCACTCATTTCCAAAAGAGTTTCTTTCACACACATACATTTTTGTACCATGGTTTTGACAATAAACCATATACAAGGCACATTTCCCATGTCATTCCTATAAATAACATCAAGCTGTGTTAAGTATTTCAAAGTCAACCTGAGAGTTTTTTTTTTTTTTTTTTTTATGGGAGAGGTTTAACACATTTACACTTATCATCATATTAGATGTAGTTGGTCTTAATTTAGCCATTTTATTTTATTTTTTCTTATTTGATTTATCCTTCCATTACATCCTACCTATTTTTGTTACTTCTTCATTTTTCTCCTCTAAAGATTTGAAATATATGAATCCCATTCTATTTTATACAAATGCTTTCTCTTAACTTTTCTCTGTTTGCATATATACTAAAAAAGCTAATGTATATTAAGCCCTTACTGTGTTCTGGGTACTAGAGTAAATGTTAGCTCACAGTAAATTCCCCTCACTAATCCTATAAAATAGGTATATCTTCTTCCTCTCCTTCACAAATACAGGACCACTGATGCTAACTACCAAATTCAGAAAGTATAAAGAATGGCAAAAGAAGTGGAATTCAGGTCTGTTGGACCTAATATCATGTGTTCTTAAAATTATGATATATCTCTTTAATTATCAATGCAGTGTGAATGCACAGTTAGCAGAGAGAATGGAGAACACACAACTGGAGTTGTAGAAGGGAATAGACTGATGGGTGAATATTGTCTTTTCTATACTATAATAGTTTGAAATAATGTTTGATTATGTATGTCTTTTACATATATATTTTAACTATTTCTCCATCTGTAATTTGTTTGACTTTACTTCATTGTTTTTTCCTTCATTACAATTGTAATAATTCTAAACCATTTTATCTTTAATTTCAAATTTTGGTAATGTTTTCAAATAATACTCCACACTGCAATATTTTAAAATATTCACCTATAACTTCTAATATTTACTTTTCTGTTTTTAAATGAAATATTGAATAACCTTAACATTTGCTTTAGTATATGATGTAAGATAAAGATTAACTTAAAATAAATAAATCAGTATGTGACTTTTAAGAAATAATGTCTAATGAATAATATATATGATGTTATAATACATAATTATACAAATATGTATTTATATACATATGTGTACACATATATATGCAAATGTATACATTTACATATGTACATATACATGTAACATGTACATGTGCATACATATACTACATATATATACCATGGATCTACTTCTTGAGACTACAAATAGTTCTATTGATCTGTATGTCAATAATCTGGTACTCATCGCACTAATTTTAATTATCTTAGTTTTATAATACTTTTTTGTTTTTCTTTTTTATTGTGGTACAGGGGCCTCTCACTGTTGTGGCCTCTTCCATTATGGAGCACAGGCTCCAGACGCGCAGGCTCAGTGGCCATGGCTCACGGGCCTAGCTGCTCCACGGCATGTGGGATCTTCCCCAACCAGGGCACAAACCCATGTCCCCTGCATTGGCAGGCGGACTCTCAACCACTGCGCCACCAGGGAAGCCCTGTAATACCTTTTAATAATGGTTTAAAAAGTCCTTATTATACTCCATTTAAATAATTTTCCTGAATACTCTAGATTTTGTACACTACTACATTAACTCTAGAACATTAATTTGGAGAATGACTTTAGAAATATTTTTACAAATAGCATTTTTAGTGGAACATGTCAGAAACATTAAAAAAAACATATTTGACATGTTAATAGGTATTGTATCAAAACCAAAGATAAATTTACAAAAAACATACAGTTAGGGATTTTTATAGAGAAATGTTATTTAATAATTGGAATCAATGAATATTATCATTTCTTCTCATTTGCATTATTTATATTATTATTTTCATTATATCAACCACCCTTTATATGCTTCAGTATAAAGCTACAGAGCTTTCTTTAATGTACAAATTTCTTTGATTTATTAGCATGCTTTTTAATATTTGCATATCTATTTACCTGTGATATCATCTAATTTTAATTTCTTTTTCTGTTTGGAGAAGTTTCATGACGAGTGTTACCAAGATTAAAAAACAAATTGGACAACTGCTATAAAGAAAAAGTGGAGGAACTTATGAGGAATGATAGCAGGAACTCTGAAATAGATTAGGGGGTGAAAAATAAAATACTTTTTAAGGACATTATATTTAAGACATGACTTGAAGAATGTATAGAATCTTTGCAGACAAGAGATGGAGACCATGAAAGAAACTTCCTGACCAAAAAAAAAAAAAAAAAGAAATCAGCATGTGAAGTCAAATCTGTCTCAAATTTTTAGACATGCCAATAGCCCTGTACTATGAGAGCATAGGAGATGAGGCCTCAGGACCACTCAGATTTAGTCAGATAAAAGAGCAGAATCATGAAAAGCATAAAGTGGAGAAGTAGACAAAGAGTTAGGAGAAATATCAGGGGATTGTCATAAAAGCTGTCTGTCATGGTTTTGAAAAGTATATTTGTAGGGATGTTTTAGATACACTAGAGATATTTGGCTTAAAGAACAAGAAATTATATTGGATTAAATATATGGTAGATTGATCCAGCATCTCAACAAGGACATAAAGGAGCATGATTTTTCTACCTCTTTGCTCTGCTGTCCATAGTGTAAATTTTGTCTTCAGGCCAGCTTCCATCTCACCAGTGGAAAACAGGGTTATATGAGTTCACATCCTTTGAAAGAAATCTTTCCCTTTTTTGAGACCTTTCCCAGAAGTCTTCCACAAACACCTCCTTATGTTCCATTACCTACGATTGGGTCACCTGCTAATTTTTACATGAGCAAGAGAAATGGAAATACTTAAAGACCAACCATGATCATACTGAGAGTGGGACAGGTATCTCCTGGTGCATGTGGCTTAGTGGTGAACGGTTGTGTGCCTAGAATAGCTAACATTCTGTTAGAAAAGAAGACAAGAATAAGAGAAGTTTTACAGGAAACTGACAATGTGTGCCAGAAAATTAATGTAAATTTAAACATTAAAATGTGTGTATTTGGTTAAGCAACCAGATCATTTGTGGACATAACAAGTTTCAGTAGATAGGAAGCCAGATTGGAATAGGTGGAAGAGAAAACAGGAAGTAAGGACTAGAGCTTTAGAATTAACAACATTTTCAACATATTTTGTGAAGGACACAATAGTGAGATAGAAGGATAAGAAAGGAAGCATAGGAAGGGTAACGAATAATACCAGAAAGAGAGTTGGAGATGGGACCTAGACCAAATGTTGAAGATTTGGCCACAAGGATGCATGAATACCTTCTATTGCAATGCAGTGTTAAGAGTATGGATTGAGATGAAGGACTCTTTTGTTTATTTATTTATTTTAGCATCTTTATTGGAGTATAATTGTTTTACAATGGTGTGTTAGTTTCTGCTTTATAACAAAGTGAATCAGCTATACATATACATATATCCCCATATCTCATCCTTCTTGTGTCTCCCTCCCATCCTCCCTATCCCACCCTTCTAGGTGGTCACAGAGCACGGAGCTGATCTCCCTGTGTTATGCAGCTGCTTCCCACTAGCTATCTATTTTACATTTGGTAGTGTATATATGTCCATTCCACTCTCTCACTTCATCACAAATTACCCTTCTAACTCCCCATGTCCTCAAGTCCATTCTCTACATCTGTGTCTTTATTCCTGTCCTGCCCCTAGATTCTTCAGAAAAAAAAAAATTAACATTACATATATATGTGTTAGCATACGGTATTTGTTTTTCTTTTTTTTCTTTTTTTTAGATAAATTTTTTATTAGTTTCTGCTTTATAACAAAGTGAATCAGTCATACATATACATCTGTTCCCACATCCCTTCCCTCATGTTTTTCTTTTTCTGACTTACTTCACTCTGTATGACAGACTCTAGGTCCATCTACCTCAGTACAAATAACTCAGTTTTGTTTCTGTTTATGCCTGAGTAATATTCCATTGTATATATGAGCCACATCTTCTTCTTCCATTCATCTGTCAATCGACACTTAGGTTGCTTCCATGTCCTGGCTATTGTAAATAGAGCTGCAATGAACATTGTGGTGCATGACTCTTTTTGAATTATGGTTTTCTCAGGGTATATGCCCAGTAGTGGGATTGCTGGGTTGTATGGTAGTTCTATTTTTAGTTTTTAAAGTAACCTCCATACTGTTCTTCATAGTGGCTGTATATTTACAGTCCCCCCAACAGCTATCATGACAAGGTACCACAAACTGGAAATTTAAACAACAGAAATTGACTGTCTCAGTTCTGGAAGCTAGAATTCTGAGATCAAGGTGTTGGCAGGGCTACACTTCCTCTGAAGTAAGGGAAGGATCTCTTGTAGGCTTCCCTCCTAGCTGCCGGTTGTTCCTTGGCTTTCAGTAATCAACATGGTCTTCTTGTATATGTGTCTATGTCCAAATTTCCCCAGGCATAACTCTACTCCAAACCTCATCTTAACTAATCACATTTGCAATGACTCTATTTCCAAATAAGTTAACATTCCGAGGGGGGTTAAGAATTCAACATATGAATTTTGGGGGAAACAATTTAACATACAACACTCCTCTTCCTCCCCTGTGAAAGAGGTTTAAAGTTATATGAATATTAGTATTGTCATGGAAATTAAATGAGAAAATGTATGCAAAGTTTTATCTCAGTAGCTTTTCAATCATTGTAATACTATTAATTTAGAATGTATCTATTCTTGTCTAATATTCTTGAGGTTGTCATCTTTTTCCAGCCTATCATCTGTGTTAAAGTCACAGGTCATCTATAATTCCTCTTAATAAGGTAAAGGTATAGAAGTTTCAAAAAGATACGCTGGGAAAAACAGTTGTTTACCATTTGTTAATTTGTGATTTATTTCTCCCTGCTTGTGGAAGGGATTGGATATGTCTGAGCCATTTTTATTGTCACAGAGAACAACTGCCTTGTGGTGGCCCCATTCAGAGAGAGAATTTGCAGGGCAAAAGTCTACTCTCTATACTAGACCAGCATTTGTTTCTTTTTCCTCCTTTTTAAAATTTACTTATTTAATTTTTGTCCTGTCTGCTGCCAAAGATGTCCCAAATGATGAGTCCCTGCACTGGACCTGTGACCAGTGGGAATAGAATCAATGTTGAGAACACATTCTCACAGTTGAATGGGCAGCTTGCAGGTGGTAATGACTTTCAGTCACAACTTGTGTGAGATCTAATGCCGTGCTTCAGACTGCTAGCCCATTACCAGTTTTCCCTGCTCTCTCAGTCTATTACCAGTTTAACTCCCCCAAATTACCTTTTACTCTCTCTTTTGCTATTGTTCTTTCTTATTCAATTACAGTGACTTTGCTCAAGGGCTGAATGGAGGGTTGGTGCAGCACGAGGTAAAATTAAACTGCTGTTCCAATACCACCTGCATCTGCAGGCATTTGAATTGAAAACAAATTTGACCATTCTGTGGTCATTCCGTTTGACCATTTTTATCATAAAAATGCAATATTTTGGTTGGTTTTCTAAGGTACCTGTTCTTGTATTTCCTACTCGACAAAGGAACAGGCAGAAAGATTATATAGTGGACATTATGTTTGTTTCCTGGAGTTGTAGTAAACATCCCCTATTTACCCACCAGTTTCATGAGAGGGGAAAAATTAAGGTGACCCCCAAAGGGAAAAATATCCAAATCAAGGTGGAGGCATGTTTTCATATACATATATTTTTATTATATTGAGGGAAAAAATCATTCAATTATTTATCTAGAAAATAATTACCATTTGTGTATCTACAGTGTATATACCTAAGTGCTGATCTTCTCTCCCACACTGCAAGTTTATGTATTATCCATATTTCTCAGATAGAAAAACAGAGATTTAATGAATTTATGTCACTAACATACAGTTACATCACTGTTAAATAAAAAGCCTGAATTTTTTTTATCATCTTTATTGGAATATAATTGCTTTACAGTGGTGTGTTAGTCTCTGCTTTATAACAAAGTGAATCTTCCCTCTTGCATCTCCCTCCCTCCCACCCTCCCTATTCCACCCCTCTAAGTGGTCACAAAGCACCGAGTTATCTCCCTGTGCTTCTCACTAGCTATCGGCTTTGCAGTTGGCAGTGTATATATGTCCATGACACTCTCTCACTTTGTCCCAGCTTACACTTCCCCCTCCCTGTGTCCTCAAGTCCATTCTCTAGTAGGTCTGTGTATTTATTCCCGTCTTACCCCTAGGTTCTTCATGACATTTTTTTTCTTAGATTCCATAGATATGTGTTAGCATACGGTATTTGTTTTTCTCTTTCTGACTTACTTCACTCTGTATGACAGACTCTAGGTCCATCCACCTCACTACCAATAACTCAATTTCGTTTCTTTTTATGGTCGAGTAATATGCCACTATATATATGTGGAAGGGCTGAAATTTTATCTTGAACTCCAGATGGGTTCCCTGGAACCTCTGCTCTGGGTAGAGATTGCTAATATAACCTAACATCTGGCCACATTGCCAAATATACGGCAGTTTTAATTTTACCTAATCATAGTAGGTAAATCACTTTTACCTAATCTTCTTTGCTCATCCAGGTGAGGCAAAGATGCCATCACTAAGGATCTACAGTGTTTTCCTTGGTATCGTCTCCTTTCACTCATCCTCTTGCCTTGGAAAACTGGGGAAAGACAGGTCTAGGTGAGATCACTGGATGCTGTGTCACTGTGCAAACAAGCTAAGAGGTGAGCAAAAATTTTCCATTTTTGTACCTTTAACAGAGACCAGAATAAACAAGTTAATTTTAACCTATTTCCAGCTCAGCTAACTTGCCTCCAACCTCCCACATACATTTAACTGGAATAAATTTAATTATATATATATATATATATATATATATATATATATATATATATATATATATATATATATATAGTTATATTGTTTCCATAATAAATTGATATTTTTGCCAACCAGACTTCTAGTCAGATTCTATTCATATTCTTTCCCAAATCTAGGCATTTTGGTGGACACAATACTTGAATATCTAGTTCTTATATTTTATCTTGAAAATTGCTGTCAAATAATTTTTATGACATTTCATTGTGCCCTATTGTCCTCTATTGTTTCTAAATCTATCAAGATTGAAATCATTGGATAAATAATGATCTGGGTGGTGAGCCAAAATGAGATTATCACAAGCCTCCTTGTCCTTGTGAAATTTAGCACAGTTATATGCTTGTAAAATTTATCCAATATGAATTGAATTTACATAAACATTTGTATTCACATGACAGCCCTTTCTCATATTCAATTTGCTATTTGCTTTTACTAGTTAGTGCTGAAACAAGGCTAGAGCAGTCTATAGGTTGTATTAGGGCCCATGGATAATGAGGACTGTTAGTACCAATTACATTTTGCTAGCAGACAGTGGAGCTAGAGCATCTTAGGAAGACTGAGACCATTAGGAACTCCAAAGAATGAGGAAAAACCAACTACATAGTTGCTTTAATCTGCCTTTCTAAACAGGGGGTCCACAAATTCCCTGGTGCTCCAGTGGTTAGGACTCGCACTTTCACTGCTGGGGCCTGGATTCGATCCCTGGTTCTTGAACTAAGATCCCACATGCCACAGTGCAGCAAAAAAACAGAAGACAAAAGCAAACAAACAAATAAATCAGGGGATCCACAAGAAAATTAAGCCCTGAAGCTCCAAGAGACATCTATTTTACCTAATGAGTTACCTTCCTTCCTCTTCATCTAGTATGATACTACCTAACTATCATTTTTGAAGGAATTGAGATAATAGTCACTGGAATCATTTTCTGGGTTATACAGTTTAGATGAAGAATCCCAACTGAGGAGCTGAGGAAAGCGTTGCACATTCTGTCACTCTTTCACTCTCAAAAAACTGTGGGAAAGAGATCATTTCAGCAGCAAATGCTGACCCCCAATTTAGGGCCAGATGGAGGGGGCACACCTGAGAATTGGTTTCTTCCAGTCTAAGCTAAGTTTTTTTCAGAATCTTACTCTTAGGGAAGCTACTTAATAGGTCTTCCCAATTTCCATAGGATCTTTTCTACCCTTAAAGAAATGTCCATATAGATATATGGTCATATAAATTTAGAAAATGAAGATGGTGCATCAGGTCCCGTTGGCCACTGTCTGTGATGCTGGGATTATTGCAAAATAGTATAAGTATATACAAAGAGAAAAAGGAACTTGCTAAGTAAAGACATTACTGCTGAAAACTGTCATAAAATAACATCGACTTTTTTGTGGAACTATGGATTAAAATGTCCCCAGAACAGGCTGTTTTAAAGTGCTTTCTCATTCTGACAACAGGTCACAGTTGTGACAATTTTTGTTGTTCCCTTCTTTTGTCACAGTAAACTTGTTTTTTTTTACATCTTTATTGGAGTATAATTGCTTGATAATGCTGTTAGTTTCTGCTTTATAACAAAATTAATCAGTTATACATATACATATGTTCCCATATCCCCTCCCTCTTGCGTCTCCCTCCCACCATCCCTGTCCCACCCCTCCAGGAGGTCACAAA
Source organism: Mesoplodon mirus (assembly GCF_964341445.2). Taxonomy (NCBI): domain Eukaryota; kingdom Metazoa; phylum Chordata; class Mammalia; order Artiodactyla; family Ziphiidae; genus Mesoplodon; species Mesoplodon mirus. The sequence continues at coordinate 170,127,912 of NC_138977.1, read as the reverse complement.
GTACGGAGCTGATCTCCCTCTGCTATGTGGCTCCTTCCCACTAGATATCTACCTTACATTTGGTAGTGTATATATGTCCATGCCTCTCTTTCGCTTTGTCACAGCTTAACATTCCCCCTCCCCATATCCTCAAGTCCATTCTCTAATAGGTCTGTGTCTTTATTCCTGTCTTACCCCTATGTTCTTCATGACATTTTTTTTCTTAAATTCCATATATATGTGTCAGCATACAGTATTTGTCTTTCTCTTTCTGACTTACTTCACTCTGTATGACAGACTCTAGGTCTATCCACTTCATTACAAATAGCTCAATTTCATTTCTTTTTATGGCCGAGTAATATTCCATTGTATATATGTGACAAATCTTCTTTATCCATTCATCCAATGATGGACACTTAGGTTGTTTCCATCTCTGGGCTATTGTAAATAGGGCTGCTATGAATATTTTGGTACATGACTCTTTTTGAATTATGGTTTTCTCAGGGTATATGCACAGTAGTAGGATTGCTGGGTCATATGGTAGTTCTATTTGTAGTTTTTTAAGGAACCTCCATACTGTTCTCCATAGTGGCTGTACCAATTCACATTCCCACCAGCAGTGCAAGAGTGTTCTCTTTTTTCCACAACCTCTCCAGCTTTTATTGTTTTTGATTTTTTGATGATGGCCATTCTGACTGATGTGAGATGAGATCTCATAGTAGTTTTAATTTGCATTTCTCTAATGAGTAAAGATGTTGAGCATCCTTTCATGTGTTTGTTGGCAGTCTGTATATCTTCTGTGGAGAAATGTCTAGGTCTTCTGCCCAATTTTGAATTGGGTTGTTTGTTTTTATGTTATTGAGCTGCATGAGCTGCTTATAAATTTTGGAGATTAATCCTTTGTCAGTTGCTTCATTTGCAAATATTTTCTCCCATTCTGAGGGTTGTCTTTTGGTCTTGTTTATGGTTTCCTTTGCTGTGCAAAAGCTTTTAAGTTTCATTAGGTCCCATGTGTTTATCTTTGTTTTTATTTCCATTTCTCTGGGAGGTGGGTCCAAAAGGATCTTGCTGTGATTTATGTCATAGAGTGTTCTGCCTATGTTTTCCTCTAAGAGTTTGATAGTGTCTGGCCTTACATTTAGGTCTTTAAACCATTTTGAGCTTATTTTTTTGTATGGTGTTAGGGAATGATCTAATCTCATACTTTTACATGTCCCTATCCAGTCTTCCCAGCACCACTTATTGAAGAGACTGTCCTTTCTCCACTGTACATTCCTGCCTCCTTTATCAAAGATAGGGTGACCATATGTGTGTGGGTTTATCTCTGGGCTTTCTATCCTGTTCCATTGATCTATCTTTCTGTTTTTGTGCCAGTACCATACTGTCTTGATTACTGTAGCTTTGTAGTATAGTCTGAAGTCAGGGAGCCTGATTCCTCCAGCACCATTTTTCGTTCTCAAGATTGCTTTGGCTATTCGGGGTCTTTTGTGTTTCCATACAAGTTGTGAAATTTTTTGTTCTAGTTCTGTGAAAAATGCCAGTGGTAGTTTGATAGGAATTACATTGAATCTGTAGATTGCTTTGGGTAGTAGAGTCATTTTCACAATGTTGATTCTTCCATTCCAAGAACATGGTATAGCTCTCCAACTATTTGTATCATCTTTAATTTCTTTCATCAGTGTCTTATAATTTTCTGCATACAGGTCTTTTGTCTCCTTAGGTAGGTTTATTCCTAGATATTTTATTCTTTTTGTTGCAATGGTAAATGGGAGTGTTTTCCTGATTTCACTTTCAGATTTTTCATCATTAGTATATAGGAATGCCAGAGATTTCTGTGCATTAATTTTGTATCCTGCAACTTTACCAAATTCATTGATTAGCTCTAGTAGTTTTCTGGTAGCATCTTTAGGATTCTCTATGTATAGTATCATGTCATCTGCAAACAGTGACAGCTTTACTTCTTCTTTTCCAATTTGGATTCCTTTTATTTCCTTTTCTTCTCCGATTGCTGTGGCTAAAACTTCCAAAACTAGGTTGAATAAGAGTGGTGAGAGTGGGCAACCTTGTCTTGTTCCTGATCTTAGGGGAAATGGTTTCAGTTTTTCACCATTGAGGACGATGTTGGCTGTGTGTTTGTCATATATGGCCTTTATTTTGTTGAGGAAAGTTCCCTCTATGCCTACTTTCTGCAGGGTTTTTATCATAAATCGGTGTTGAATTTTGTTGAAAGGTTTTTCTGCATCTATTGAGATGATCATATGGTTTTTCTCCTTCAATTTATTAATATGGTGTATCACGTTGATTGATTTGTGTATACTGAAGAATCCTTGCACTCCTGGAATAAACTCCACTTGATCATGGTGTATGATCTTTTTAATGTGCTCTTGGATTCTGTTTGCTAGTATTTTGTTGAGGATTTTTGCATCTATGTTCATCAGTGATATTGGCCTGTAGTTTCCTTTCTTTGTGACATCCTTGCCTGCTTTTGGTGTCAAGGTGATGGTGACCTTGTAGAATGAGTTTGGGAGTGTTCCTCCCTCTGCTATATTTTGGAAGAGTTTGAGAAGGATAGGTGTTAGCTCTTCTCTAAATGTTTGATAGAATTCGACTGTGAAGCCATCTGGTCCTGGGCTTTTGTTTGTTGGAAGATTTTTTTTCACAGTTTCAATTTCAGTGTTTGTGATGGGTCTATTCATATTTTCTATTTCTTCCTGAGTCAGTCTTGGCAGGTTGTGCATTTCTAAGAATTTGTCCATTTCTTCCGGGTTGTCCATTTTATTGGCATAGAGTTCCTTGTAGTAATCTCTCATGATCTTTTGTATTTCTGCAGTGTCATTTGTTACTTCTCTTTTCACATTTCTAATTCTATTGATTTGAGTCTTCTCCCATTTCTTCTTGAGGAGTCTGGCTAATGGTTTATCAATTTTGTTTATCTTCTCAAAGAACCAGCTTTTAGTTTGGTTGATCTTTGCTATCGTTTCCTTCATTTCTTTTTCATTTATTTCTGATCTGATTTTTATGATTTCTTTCCTTCTGCTAACTTTGGGGTGTTTTTGTTCTTCTTTCTCTAATTGCTTTAGGTTCAAGGTTAGGTTGTTTATTTGAGATGTTTCCTGTTTCTTAAGGTGGGATTGTATTGCTATAAACTTCCCTCTTAAAACTGCTTTTGCTGAATCCCATAGGTGTTTGGTCGTCGTGTCTCCATTGTCATTTGTTTCTAGGTATTTTTTAATTTCCTCTTTGATTTCTTCAGTGATCACTTCGTTATTGAGTAGTGTATTGTTTAGCCTCCATGTGTTTGTATTTTTTACAGATCTTTTCCTGTAATTGATATCTAATCTCATAGCATTGCGGCCGGAAAAGATACTTGATACAATTTCAATTTTCTTAAATTTACCAAGGCTTGATTTGTGACCCAAGATATCATCTATCCTGGAGAATGTTCCATGAGCACTTGAGAAAAATGTGTATTCTGTTGTTTTTGGATGGAATGTCCTATAAATATCAATTAAGTCCATCTTGTTTAATGTATCATTTAAAGCTTGTGTTTCCTTATTTATTTTCATTTTGGATGATCTGTCCATTGGTGAAAGTGGGGTGTTAAAGTCCCCTAGTATGATTGTGTTACTGTCGATTTCCCCTTTTATGGCTGTTAGTATTTGCCTTATGTATTGAGGTGCTCCTATGTTGGGTGCATAAATATTTACAATTGTTATATCTTCTTGGATCGATCCCTTTATCATTATGTAATGTCCTTCTTTGTCTCTTCTAATAGTCTTTATTTTAAAGTCTATTTTGTCTGATATGAGAATTGCTACTCCAGCTTTCTTTTGATTTCCATTTGCGTGGAATTTCTTTTTCCATCCCCTTACTTTCAATCTGTATGTGTGTCTAGGTCTGAAGTGGGTCTCTTGTAGACAGCATATATATGGGTCTTGTTTTTGTATCTGTTTAGCCAATCTGTGTCTTTTGGTGGGAGCATCTAGTCCATTTACATTTAAGGTAATTATTGATATGTATGTTCCTATTCCCATTTTCTTAATTGTTTTGGGTTCATTATTGTAAGTCATTTCCTTCTCTTGTGTTTCTTGCTAGAGGAGTTCCTTTAGCATTTGTTGTAAAGCTGGTTTGGTGGTGCTGAACTCTCTCAGCTTTTGCTTGTCTGTAAACGTTTTAATTTCTCCATCAAATCTGAATGAGATCCTTGCTGGGAAGAGTAATCTTGTTTGCAGGTCTTTCTCCTTCATCACTTTAAATATGTCCTGCCACTCCCTTCTGGCTTACAGAGTTTCTGCTGAAAGATCAGTTGTTAACCTGATGGGGATTCCCTTGTGTGTTATCTGTTGTTTTTCCCTTGCTGCTTTTAATATGTTTTCTTTATATTTAATTTTTGACAGTTTGATTAGTATGTGTCTTGATGTATTTCTCCTTGGATTTGTCCTGTATGGGACTCTCTGTGCCTCCTGGACTTGACTGACTATTTCCTTTCCCATATTAGGGAAGTTTTCAACCATAATCTTTTCAAATATTTTCTCAGTCCCTTTCTTTTTCTCTTCTTCTTCTAGAACCCCTATAATTCGAATGTTGCTGCGTTTAATGTTGTCCCAGAGGTCTCTGAGACTGTCCTCAGTTATTTTCATTCTTTTTTCTTTCTTCCGCTCTGCAGTAATTATTTCCACTATTTTATCTTCCACCTCACTTATCCGTTCTTCTGCCTCAGTTATTCTGCTATTGATCCCATCTAGAGTATTCTTCATTTCACTTGTTGTGTTTTGAATCTTTGCTTGATTCATCTTTAGTTCTTCTAGGTCCTTGTTAACTGTTTCTTGCATTTTGTCTATTCTATTTCCAAGATTTTGGATCATCTTTACTATCATTATTCTGAATTCTTTTTCAAGTAGACTGCCTATTTTCTCTTCATTTGTTAGGTCTGGTGGGCTTTTATCTTGCTCCTTCTCCTGCTGTGTGTTTTTCTGTCTTCTCATTTTGCTTATCTTACTGTGTTTTTGGTCTCCTTTTTGCAAGCCGCAGGTTTGTAGTTCCCATTATTTTTGGTGTCTGTCCCCAGTGGCTAAGGTTGGTTCAGTAGGTTGTGTAGGCTTCCTGGTGGGGGATCTAGTGCCTGTGTTATGCTGGATGAGGCTGGATCTTGTCTTTCTGGTGAACAGGTCCACGTCTGGTGGTGTGTTTTGGGGTGTCTGTGGACTTTTTATGATTTTAGGCAGCCTCTCTGCTAATGGGTGGGGTTGTGTTCCTGTCTTGCTAGTTGTTTGGCATAGGCTGTCCCACACTCTAGCTTGCTGGTCATTGTGTGAAGCTGGGTGCTGGTGTTGAGATGGAGATCTCTGGAAGATTTTCGCCGTTTGATATTATGTGGAGCTGGGAGGTCTCTTGTGGACCCGTGTCCTGAAGTTGGCTCTCCCACCTCAGAGGCACAGCACTGACTCCTGGCTCCTCAGTTTTGGATGATTTGTTGTCTATTCATGTACTCCACAGATGCAGGGTACATCAAGTTGATTGTGGAGTTTTAATCCACTGTTTCTGAGGTTGCTGGGAGAGATTTCCCTTTCTCTTCTTTGTTCTCACAGCTCCCGTGTCTCAGCTTTGGATTTGGCCCTGCATCTCCATGTAGGTCACCGAAGGGCGTCTGTTCTTCACTCAGACAGGACAGGGTTAAAGGAGCAGCCGCTTTTGGGACTCTGGCTCACTCAGGCCAAGGGGGAGGGAGGGGCACAGAGTGTGGGGCGAGCCTGCAGTGGCAGAGGCTGGCGTGATGTTGCACCAGCCCAAGGCGTGCCATGCGTTCTTCCAGGGAAGCCGTCCCTGGATCCCAGGACCCTGGCTGTGATGGGCTGCACAGGCTCCCTGGAAGGGGGGCATGGACAGCGACCTGCGCTCACACACAGGCCTCGTGACGGTGGCAGCAGCCCCAGCGTCCCATGCTCATCTCTGAGGTCCGCACTTTCAGCCATGGCTCGCGTCCGTCTCTGGAGCTCCTTTGTCACAGTAAATTTACAAACTTTATTAGATGAAGTGTGATAAATAATGAAACAATAGAAACGATCTAGATCTGGAAAAGCAAGGTAAAGTTGCAGTTCTAGTGTCTAAATCATCTTTATTAACCATGTGATCTTGGACAAGTTTCTCAATTTCTTTAAGTCTCAGTTTCTGGCACTATAAAATACTCACCCTTGATCTCGAGGGTTATGGTGAAATTCAAGGGGTGAGATATAAACAAATCCTACATATGCTCTAAAGAAACAATTACGAAGTCCACCAAGATTTGCTGATTAAAGTAGGAATATTTTCATTTATGTGTATTTTGTGCTTTACAGGCAATTTATCCATTTCTCATGACACCACCATGAACTGAGTCAAGGAACATAACATGACTTGCCTGAGGTCAAAAAACATATACATAGCTGAGCCTGGACTCCTCTTGTCTCCTTGATTCTCAAGTTCAAGTTTTGTAATCTGTACAATATATAATTTCTTTAATTGCCTAACTTTTAAAATGCCTCCATTAATTTTATTTTTGCAATTCATTTGCATTATAAAGACTGTGAGGGTCACCAACTGAAATGCAGAGTGAGGAATGAAGTCAGAATCTTGGAACCAGAAATTTCTGTTGTAGTCATCTAGGTGGAGTCCTTGCCTTATGTAAAGCTCACCAAACCATTCCAGACACATTGTCAGGGATAGAATTAACTGTTCTGCTAACTCCTCTGCTACTTACCATGCTTGCTACCCCCAGAGTTCCTCCTTACATCATCTGAATTCCCTCCAGCTGCAATTTATGCCCTTATTCTCTTATTCTGCCCTCATCAGAGAGAGAACAGCTGGTGACCATCCTCCATATAATCATACTCGTGATAATGAAGGTGGTTACTGAGTCATTCTTCCACAATTCCAGTCCAGGTCTTATTACACAGACCTATTTAATGGGGAACTGACAAAGATGGCAAGTAGAACAAAACACATTTAAAACATATTCAAACCTAGTAAAATGCTGAATAGGAAAACTGTTTTAGGAGTGAAAGTTTTTCCTCATTATTTTACCACAGCTTATGTTCTGCAATTGTTTTAAATCTGAAGCCCATTCCATAATGGCTAATGATATGATTTTTCATACAATTTGGATCTGGCTTATCTGAGTTTGAGATAATTAAGTCAGGAAATCCAAGGTTAAAAAAAAAAAGGTTTGGACAGCAGCCAGCAGAATATTTGATCCAAGGCACATGTGTCTGAAATAAAATTTGGGAGTCTGTGCTGTCTAAATCACAACAACAAATGAAGGGAAACCTTCTGTATGCTAAGAAAAGGGGAATATGCAGGCTGCTGCCTTATGGGAATTGCAGGGAACAGGGATAATTTCTAGAAACTAGCCAGATTGACTGAATGGCAGTTTGGCACACCAGAATGAGGGAATGAGAATGGAAGCCTCCCTGTAATTACCTTGTCTGGTTTCCTGAGAGATCACCTGGGTGGATTTGGGCAGGTACAGCTGCTGGGGTGTGCAGAAAATAAGGCATTGCCTAAGTGGCATGATTTTTAAGGTGAACAATACCTCAGTTAGAAATCAATTCTATGTGTATTGTTTTGTTCATGATAGTTTTATTTTTGATACTTTTAAAAAGTTGTCTACATCTCAGACTCCCTTATTTGAGAGGTAATTTTCTCCATTAGCAAGTCAGCTAATGGCATCCTGAAAGCATGATGTTTTAAGAATAGGAATGATATTCAGACTCCACCTGTGGCTCTGGACAAGGTAGGAGAATTATCAGAATTCTTTCACTCATTTATTCTTTCACTCAATCCTCCATCAATAAAATGGGAATAAAAACAACATCTATCTCATAGGGATGAACATTAAATGATTTGGCGAATGAAGAGTTTGTAATAGTATGTGGTGCATAATAATAGCTCCATAGATGCTGTCTATTATTATGAAAGAGAGAAGGCAACATAGGTCATGAGGAGGGCTTCCATGAACAAACAAAACTAGTGTTTATGTGAAAAGTTCTTTAAGACAAATTTCTAGAGCAAGAAACATCTTAGTGATTAGGTTTTTAGAAAGAACAGGTAGTTTCTGAAAGAAAGTGATAATAGCTACTTAGTGCTGGTTAGAGTAGATCAGAAATATTTCATTTTTCTAGACATAACACTTTAAAAAGAATACTGATTTACTTGATTATATTCCTGGGAAGCAACCAAATAGAAAAAGGTTTTCAAACTAATTTGAATGGAAACAATTTGAGAAAATTTTATGTGTATAATTTAGACAGGAGTTAAGCTGAGATATGATCATGTTCTTGCATGACTGTTTATGGGCTATGAAGTCTTTCTGGAGAATAAAACCAGGACCACACAGAGTGGAAGTGTCAAGAAAAATTTCATTCCTTGGATAAATTTTTCTAACAATGGAATATGAACAAAATATGACTGAGCTCTCACAAGTAGTATATGGGTTACTAAAAATATGGAAGGCAGACTTGAGGAGCATATTTGGAGATTGGTGTATAAACCTCCTAGTCCTTTTTTACATTCAAACTTTTGTAATTTGATGAAGAGCATTCTTAACCTCAACATTACTAATTAACAATGTTTCAGAGACCAAATGGACAAAAGACACACTCATCAAAACAGTTTATATGTAACTTTACCTGAGGGGAAGTAAACGTTTTACCAAAACCAAATTTTAGAAATACAAAATAAAAATGATCTTTCTGTAATTGTCTATTTTAAGTATTAGGAAAACAATTGTTCTTTAATTCACCAATGGAGTTTCCAGACATTACACTCTGTAAAGTCCCCCTAGCATTGTAACCAGATATTAAAAGTCAGCTGTGAGGCCAGGGAAGGTCCACTGCCTGTAGAGACTTATTGTTGACTCTGATGGATGGCTTAATCAAGGGATGTGACTAGGGCTTCTGACTCAAGGCAAGAGTAGCTAGGACAATATTTTGTAGAACAATTACTTGCAAAGACATTGGATACACAGATCAGGCTGGTTGTCTGTACCCAACATCCTTATGAAGAATTTAATTCATGACTGTACAATGTGATTGGATAAAACCAACATTTCTGACCATTATCTCTAAACCCTTGAGCTTGCCTATTTACACAGTGTCATCTCCTACTACTTTCCCTTTCATCATGTTACAGACACAATGACTTTCTGCTGTCTCTTGATCAAGCCAAGTTCACTACTTGCTATGTTGGACTGTTTCCTCTGTCTCTTCTTTCCTCAGATCTTTGCATGCTTGTTGCCTCATGATCATTCAAATTCCAACTTAATATTATTTTCTAACCATGGATCTAAATGTATTACGCTATTCTCTTCCATCCTCAATCATTACTCTCCATCTTATTACTCCATTTTATTTTTCCATAGAATTTGTTAGTTCTCTTTTTTTTTTAATTTCTGCAATACAAGTATCTAGAACAATGTTTGTCACATATATGCACTCATTACATGTTGATTTATCTCAAGTATATATTTATGTGCTTATTATATTTCCCCTCCCCACTAAAATATATATTTCATGAGGGCAGAGACCTCTTTTTTTTCATGTTCACTGTGGATTTCCCAATGCTTGAACAGCGCTTGGAAGAAAATGACACCTCCATAATTTTTTTTTAAAGGAATGAATCTTGTTTGTGGTGGGCAGTCACATATGAAGAACTTAAAGTTACTTTAGGATGGTAGATGGTATAATTTTGTTTTTGCTTAACGGTTTTTATTCTCAAGTATCTAAGATGTAAAATTCTGAGCTTACAGTAATGGAGGTAACTCCATCATGCAATACTCATGATGATGAGGAACCAACTATGTAAGTCAGCCTTAACTACTCTGGTCCAGTTGCTGTCTTTCTTCTTTTAACTATTTCAGCACCACTATTCTCAACAAGACTTGGTCCTCTGAAAGTAAAACTAAAAGCTATGTTGGAGGTCAGAGCTAGTGGAGCAGTTAAAAATATGAAAAACATCCTCAGATGCTAGGGAGGAGTCTCAAGAGGATGCAGGTAAAGAGAATAATGTTAGAGGCAAGTAAATGCTACTAGCAATGACTTTGGTGAAGTATAATAAAAACCTGTCAAGACCTGAAGCTGTAGGAAGCAAGTAGAACACAAAGAAGTCAAAGGAGAGAACAAATTGATTTTGGCAGAAAAAGCCTTCTGCAGTATAATCCCTCTTGAAGATCCAGAAGATGTTCACCAGTCCCTCTTTTTCCATCTAAGAGGAGCCAGATGTTTCTGATACATAGATCCTATTATCTATTTAGATGTCATCATTTATTTCATAAAAGTTACTCTTCTGAATGTAAAAATAAGTATAAAATCAGAGTCGAAAATAGAATTTTTATGTAGTATAAGTAAATATAATTCTATATCATCTTTCATATTATTATCACAGTTTATTATTATTAGGGAATATATTTTTTTCATGCCGGTCTCCACCATTAGACAGAGACAAGGTTAGGGACATATTTTAATCACCATTTACTATTTGATTAATTATTTAGAGTTAATTCAGCAAATATTTATTGAGTATCTTCTCTGATAGGATCCTTGATAGGTCCTGGATAAACATGGTCTCTGCCTCAGGAAGTTTATCTTCTTGTAGAAGGTGGTAGACATTAAAATGTTTAGGATGATATTGGATTTTGATAAGTGCTTCACAGAAAATAAAAAGCCTTTAAGTAGTAATGATTGGGGATGAGAGGATGGTGCCACTCAAGAAAGGATTGAGGTTTGGCCTCGATGGAATTTAAACTGAGATCTGAAGGCTGAAAAGAACCAGAAAGAATATTTCAATCATAGAGACAACAAGTACAAAAACTATAAGACACAAATGAGATTCAAGCAACTGCAAGGAAACACCTGTGCTGAAGACCAGTGAGCAAAGAAGAGAGCAGTAGCAGAGGTGGACAAAGATAAAATCATGCTAAGTTTGTGGATTATCATTAGGAAGTTCAGATTTTATTCTAAGCCCATTGGAAGCTTTTGAGCAGGGGAATAATTTAATCTGATTTACATTTTTAAAAGATTGCTCTAGTTAAAATAGAATAGATTATATGAAGGTAAGATGGAAAACCCAGTCTGAGAGACTTTATTGGAGGTGACAAGGTGAGATATGAGAGTGGTTTTAACTATGGATAAGCAGTGAAGATGTAGATGATAATTATAGAATAAATATGTGAAGAGTTTTGATGTATGGGAAACAGAGAAAGGACTAACTACTACATTTTGGCTTGAACATCTGGTTTGATGGTGGTATAATTTATTTATATGGAAAAGACTGAGTTGAATGAGAAAAATATTAGAATGGTGAGAGCCATTAATATCATTCTTAATAAGTTTCAGAGATCACTCGATATAGCAAAATCTGTCATGTATATGAAGTTCAGAGCAAGTTTGGGCCAGAAATATATAACTGGGAGTCATGAGCATATAGTTGATATGTAAAGCAACTGATATGGAGGTGATAACTCAGAGAGAAGGTATATATAGAGAGAAGAGACTAAAACCTAGGACCAATCTTGGGAATAGCAAATATTTAGAGGTTAGATAGGAATAAGGAATATATATTAAAAATAAATTCCTACATGGAATTATCAGTTAGATAAAGGAAAACTATGATAATGTGAAATCACAGAAATTGAAAGAATATTTCTAATATATGGGAGTATTTATTTCTGCTGAATAACGTCAAAATGTGTAGAAAGACTGAGGGACAGATATGAACATATTTTAGGAGTTAGTTTGGAGGTCATTGTTGGCTTCATAAGTACATTTCAATAGATCAGTGAACACCTAGACACACATGAATCAAAGTACTGAACACTAAAGACAGACAGTCTTAAAATCAATCAGAAAGAAAGGATAAATTTACTTGTAAACAAAAGATGATTATCTATACTCATAGCTGAATTCTCAGAAGCAGCATTAGAAGACTGAATTCAAAGAATAATATCTACAAAGTTAGAAGAAGACTCCATTCTAGTGAAATTATCACTTTAAGAATGAGGACTAACTACTTCACACCAATTAAGATGGCTACTACAAAAAAATTAACAAGTTTTGGTGAGAATGTTGAGACATTGGAACACTTATGTATTGTTGGGAATGTAAAATTATGCAGCCACTAAAGAAAACATGGTGTTTCCTCAAAAATTTGAAAATAGAATTACTGTAAGATCCATCAGTCTACTTCTGAGTATATATTCAAAATAATTGAAAGCAGGAGTTAGAATACATATTTGTGCATCCATGCTAGTAATAGTATTATTTGCAATATGCAAAAGGCAGAAACAACCCAAGTGTCCATCAATAGCTGGATGAATAAGTAAAATGTTGTTTATATATACCACATTTTTGTTTAGCAATTCTGATATGTTTCTTTTTTTTTTATTTTTTACCACAATTGAAATTAAAAAAAAAATAGTTTTGATCTTTTTGATCAAAAGTTCCTCTGAGATACCCAGGAGTCTGCAGGCCATACTTTGAGGCCTTCCAGTATAAAGTAATCTTAATAAGACATATTATAATGTTTACCCTAATAATTACATAACCCAATCATGTGCAAAGGACTCTTCTATGTGTTTTCAAAGTATTATCCCTTTAAACCATCACAACAGCCTGATAACGTAAGTACCGTTGTTCCCTTCACCCTCAATTTTACAGCTATAAACTCCTCATCTTCAAGAAGTATAATTCATACTGTGTGATGTAAAGTAGCTTGACTGACTGCCTCTAAGTGAAACTGAGAAAACCCTGCCTAAGCCTCTTGAGCTAACCAGTCTCACAATCTTTCCCAAAGGTTACACATTCTCTTTAGTAGTGCTTAAGGATTTAAGCTGTTCCTTTCCCTTAACTCTGCTGTAGAGCTGGTTCAGACTGATTATGGCACATCAGAGTCTCTGTTACTTGTTGGCGTTACTCCTTCTTTTGCTCTGAGAACTCATCATTTCTCTTTCAGAGCATTGAGTTTTCACTTTCTCTGCTCAAGTGTTTCCTATCATGTAAGTACCCCAACAATCACACTGGGGGAAGCTGAAGGAAACACCTACTCACCACCTTTGTATTAGGATTCTCAAAAGAATAACCTGGTCTCCTACTGCCCTTTCCCCCTTAATTGCTAATGTTCACAAAAAAAATTTTAATGGCACCCGAAGCGTCCTAAGGGCTGGATGGGAAGATAATTTAGGGTAGGATTCAATATCCTCTACTCTGTTGTGAGATGAATGTGAACACTGCCATGTCTATTCTAGCTAGAAAACAAGCAAAATAGATAAGCTAGACATTTTATAAATACTCAAGGATGGAGTCTTCTTGCAGTTTTTGTGCAATACCTTACAAATGTGAAGATTTAACAGCATTAAGGAAATACTGCTATATATGTCAAAAAAGTCTTCGTCACTTGTGCTCAAGGAATTGTCTTCAACCTACTATGTCAGAACCCTCTGCATAAACATCATCAATTTTTTTTCAAATAGAAATGTCTAGGCTGCAATTTGCTAGAGATATAGATTAAATAGATCTGAGTGGAGTTCATAAACATATTTTTAACAGTCGCCTCATGTCATTCATAGGTAGAATATACTTTGCGTACAAATAATCTAGAGGATAACTTCTTTGTAAGTCATAATGATACTAGGAACTCTTGTATGGCATGCTATGTACCAGGCACTATTCTAACTGTTTGAAAATGCCCTCTTGCCAGGTGGCATAATCAGGTCAATCCAGGCAGGCTACTTCCAGAATCTGCTTTTAACTATGTACTATGTTTTCTCTAGCCTCATATAGAATGCCTAAATTATCAAATATTTGCAATGGGAATAAGTCAGAGAGTTGACATTAGTCCTCCTGCACTATCTCTGTTAGTATTTTGAATTAAACGGTCTTCAAGATTCCCTGAATTGAATCTCAAGCACTTAAATATATGTTGATTAACCAATCACCTAGAATTGCACAGGATCCTTCTAAATGACTTCCAATAATTTAGAAGGAATGTTTAATACTAGAAGGGGGAAAATTTGGAAGGGAATGTTTAATACTAGAAGGGGGAAAAATCCCAAGAGCAAGGGCCCATCATGCTGGAGAGCTAATCTCACAAATATCCGTAGGCTGTATTGTGACCTATCTGGTGACTTCAGGACCCAGGAGAGAGACGTTAATTGTGGGTATGGTGAACCTACCCAACTTTCTAGGACTCCAGTGGAGAGAAACATGGACCACTTCACTTCCAGCTGAATTCTGGATAATGGAGACACAGTGGCTTTTCCAGGAAAGAACACTTTTACTAAAGTGAAAACATGTTAAAATGTTGAAATGCTCTTGGGGATGTGAACCAAAGGTAAAATAGAAAAGTAAAACAACTTTGTCAAATAAACAAAATAACAGCACCTAGTTCCCTTGATATACTGATTTGTAAAATATGGGATAACTATAAATACGGTCAGTCTCTACCCTTCTCCTTTCAGAGGCACACTTTAATAGATCAATAGTAAAATTATAGTTGGCTGAAGAAACCTGATGATCTTAGGAGCCATCACTCCCATTTTCTAATCTACATTATATTCTACTATAGTTAACAAGTAATTGAGTTATAGGGCTTGGGACAAGCACAGATCGCTGATAAGCCTCTCCATGAGCATTTGGAGGTTGATAGTTTTCAAACAGAATTCCACAATTATTCTATTAAATAATTGAAAGTATCCTTGCATCTATAATTAAACATAAAGCATTTTAGTTATCACTGAAAATAGTAAAGGCGGGCTTCCCTGGTGGCGCAGTGGTTGAGAGTCCACCTGCCGATGCAGGGGACATGGGTTCGTGCCCCTGTCTGGGAGGATCCCACATGCTGCGGAGCGGCTGGGCCCGTGAGCCATGGCTGCTGAGCCTGCGCGTCTGGAGCCTGTGCTCTGCAACGGGAGAGGACACAACAGTGAGAGGCCCGCGTACTGCAAAAAAAAAAAAAAAAAAAAGTAAAGGCAATGCCATTTATACCAAAACTGGAATTTAAGGCTAGTCTACTAGAATACAAATTCTGGAATCAAGCCATTATAGTTTATATCCAGTCTCTACCACCTTGCAGAAGTCATTCAACCTCTCTGTGTTTTGGTTTCCTCATCTGTAAAATATTGCCTAACTCATAGGGTATGGTGAGGATTAAATGAATTGATACATGTGAAACTCTTCAACAGTGCTTGACATATAGCAAGAATGATACGTGGTAGTTGCCACTATGTTATTACTCATCAGAAAGATCTTAACATCTCCATCAAAGACCTAGGTTAAAAAATGGTACAGGCTGCATGTTCTGTAAGACTTCACAAAAGGGAGCAATCACTGTGAGCCTCAGTAATAAGTCTCCACTTTAAACTTTAGTATCTCCATCTACAAAACGGAGATGGAAGTGCCTGCCTTTCTAGCATATTATATCTGTGGTAATAATTAAATAAAATGATATTTAGGAAGAGTTTTATGAATTTCTGAAGAGGGATAGCTTTGCAATTTAGCAGTGTTGTTATTATTACTATTTTGTGAGAAGCCTGAAGGAGATGGCAGACTTTGAAGGAGGAGCTGGACAAAGAATTTCCTACTGCGGGTGGAGGCAAGGTGCACAAATGTACCCCAGTCATCTTTGCTCTGTATCAGTGAAGAGACCAAAATTCACCTTTCTTTTAAAAAATTGAAGTATAATTTACTTACAATGCCCCATTAGTTTCAGGTGTATAGCACAGTGACTCAGTTTATATATATATATATATATATATATATATATATATATATATATATATATATATATATATATATTCTTTCTCAGATTCTTTTCCTTATAGGGGAAAATATTGAGTATATACCCCTGTGCTATACAGTAGGTCCTTGTTTGTTATCTATTTTATATATGGTAGTGTGTACCTGTTAATTCCATCTTCCTAATTTATCCCTCCCGCCTTTCCCCTTTGATAACCATAAGTTTGTTTTCTATGTCTGTGGGTCTATTTTTATTTTGTATATAACACTTTTTTGGCACTTCACTCTTTTTGGATGATAAAAATCAAAGTGAGAGAGAGAGGAGAAAGAGAGAAATTCACCCAGCCAAATATGAATTCAAAATTCTTTTCACTTACTCTACTACCAGCCTCCAGGATATGAAACTGTCATCTGCTGGATTACTGAGCTGTCTGTCAAATCCCTCAGGACTGTGGAAGCTATTCCCCCATTTCATTAGGAGCCTTTCAGTGTTGCAGTGTAATAGGTTGTCCTTCTAATGGTATAGACCTAGTCCCTGTACTCTTCCATTTGTGAATATCTTAAATGTCAAAGGAAAACACCTTAATATGATTACCTCTAATTATATAAGGGAGAGATATTAGATAGATAGATAGATAGATATAGATAGAAAGATATAGATAAATAGAAATCTATTTTTCACATGATACCCAACTTTCATCATTATCATCATCACCATCATCATTAAAATTTTCCTTTTGATGAAAACTTAACTCCCACTGTTTTCTTTGTGTAAGATTTTATTTGCCATGAAATTTCTGCAGTTGGGTATTAGGTTACTTTGTTATTTTTGTTTTGTTTTTAGTTTTTTGGTTTTTTTTAAAAATCTGGCTTCTGATTAAAGCATTAGATTGTTTTATTAAATAAAAATTTTAAACACAGATTTTAGGATTGTTAATGCAAAACTCTTTTCAGACTCATAAATGGCCCAATGCATTTGAGGAAGAGAAAGGAGTTGGTACGAAACCTCAGACGGAGATGGTTTTGAATTGACACTTTGGTTAACTCCTCTGGTTCTGATTAATTGAACTATCTACTCAGGTGTGACTTAAGTACATTGTGTTTAATAACCTCCATAGCTATTTTAAAGACCATTACCTTACTGTTCTGAGAAAAGCCTCAGGATAACGTAGGTATCATTTCTTTCTGCTGCTCTGTTTGTATTTCTAAGTTGGATCATTCAGAAAATGCAAACATACATACATATATACCTACGTACATACATAAATAAATTTTTAAAAACTGTTGCACATTTTTAAGGCTCTTAACAATCTATTAGGCAGGGAGTTAAAGTTTCCCAGAGCAGGAACTACTCTGCAGATGTAGGCTAGATGCTTTAGGAGGTGAAGTTCACCACATTAACAGCCTGTGTTTGGAGAGTTTTGGACAGCAAACAGGCTTCAGAATCAGAAAAACTAGGTTTAATTCCAAACTCTGCATCAGTCTTTGTTCTCACTGCTTGCACTGACCATGGGTCTCCTAATCGCTTAACCAGGGTAATAAAAGATTCTGACATCATAGAGTCGTTTTGAGGTTAAATGAGGAAATAGATGTCTAAATGTCTTCTAAACTGTAAAACAGTTTAAAAGCAAAACTTTTTCTTCCTGGTCCAAAAGACAACAGGAAACCTAACTGCAGGACTTCTGGAGGCTATGTGAAATTGTGTCTGGGGTTTCTCATATGGTCAGGCACTATATGTCTATATGTAATGGTTAAGAGCTTAGTCTCTGGAGTTTTAAAAGACAGATATAGCATGTTGGGGGTGCCAGTTTTAGGCCAAAGCCCCCAGCTGGTTTTGGAGATCACTTACTCTCTAGGATTTCTTCTGCTTTAGATTTACTTTGGTCTCTGATGATGTCTTTTTCTATCATGCCTGCTCAGGAATGCAGTAAATAAGATTTAAAATGTTTTATTTTCAAACACTTCATTGGTTTTATGGAGACGGTCATTCAGGGTGTAGAGACCATCATGCTACTGGAAATAGAAGTCTGCCATTTAAGTCAGAACTCAATAACAGAATACCTGTTTGTGTAGAGATCTATAAAAATTGACATCTATATAATTTGAAAGGAGGCCAGTATTTCACGATTCAGATAATTGGGCTTTACTGAATGTCACACATGTTCAAGGAAATATACTTTCCCTTACTGTGTTACTGTTATGCTCTGAATCATGAACTCTGCTCTTTTGTGTTTCCTTCACTCCTTGATTCCAAAGTAATGTCTTCAAGGCTAAAATGTATTTATCTTCTAACTATTCTCAAAAAATCATTTACTTATTTTACCATTAAATATGCACAATTGTTTGAATAAAAACTGAGGGTGAGAAAGGGGGAGGAAGGGTTCAGAATGAGTTTACTGCTTTTGGTTAAATTCTTATTATTGCTTTTCCTCTTTATATAAGTTACTTTGCTAAATATGGGAATGACTTTATATATTTTATGCTTTTGAGCATCTTTACATATTTTATCAGAATTTCATTATATCTGCTTTAAATATTGGTACAGAAATGAATGCTACTATTTTGTTTTGTATTATAACTTAGGGTAAAAGTAAAATTCCAGAAAATTACATTTCCAAAAGTTTATAATTGATAGTCAAAATAACAGTAAAGATTCAATTTGCAACATCTTTTAACAAGCCCATCTCCTAGCCAATAGAGTGAGGAATACCTTTATGGTCCACCAAAAGAGACTACCTTTTTCATATCACCGCTCACCTTCCTTTCATGTCATTCACACAAAGAACCACAGCAGACATGTGCTAATGGAAAAAATTTGAAACACAGTCCCTCTTCTGTTTTACAATGAAATTAATAGACACTGAATGACAATTTTTCATGTCCTTTATCTTTACCACGCCAAGAATTAGCACATGTCACTGTCACTGTCACTTTTTTTTTTTATACTGGGCAGATACCTTGGCTGATGATTGCAAGGAAAGTGATTTCCAGATGCCTGTTGGAGGGGAATAGATATCATGGGCAGGTGGGATCTGAGAGTGTCCATGGCAAAGCTGTTAACTGATTTCCAAAATTATCACTGCATTTTACAATTATTCAGCAAATCTCTTCTCACAATAAATAGATCCTCCATGCTGCTTAAAAAGGCCATGGCATTCATTTCATGGAACAGGAGCAACTTGTTGATTAGATGAAAAAGGAGTTAGTCCTGCAATCCACTGCTTTTTACCCTCCAATTATAAGGTGATTAAAAATTTCATAGTAATGATCTCTGTGTGTTTTTTCCTGGTGTTGCTTTTAAAATTTGCTGAGAGCTTCCCTGGTGGCACAATGGTTAAGAATCTGCCTGCCAATGCAGGGGACATGGGTTCAATCACTGGTCCAGGAAGATCCCACATGCCACGGAGCAGCTAAGCCTGTGTGCCACAACTACTGAGCCTGAGCTCTAGAGCCCGCGAGTCACAACTACTGAGCCCACATGTCACAACTACTGAAGCACACACACCTAGAGCCCGTGCTCTGCAACAAGAGAAGCCACCACAATGAGAAGCCTGCACAACGCAACGAAGAGTAGCCCCCACTCACCGCAACTAGAGAAAGCCCGCGCACAGCAACGAAGAACCAACACAGCCAAAGATAAAATAAATAAATTTATTTAAAAAAAACTTTATTGAAAAAATAAATAACGTTTGCTGGGTAGCAACTTTTTTTTCCCCACAAGGAAATCATTTTGAGATAGTAGATTATTATATATCACATACACATGTTTGTTTGAAATTTACTATAAACAAGAACTCACTAGATTTTGTCCTCCACTCCTTGTTGGTTTGCCTATAATAAATGACTTTCCATTCCTTAATGGATTTTTTTTCCTAGTCTACTACCACTAGAGCTTCTGTATTACTGAAGCTATCAGTAAAATCTAAACTAGAAAATTTTATTTTATCCGACCGTCATAGTCTCTATTTCTGGACCCAGGGCTTCCCTCACCCCACCCCTGAATGAATAAGCAGGATTTTAACTCTATTTTGAGTAGAAATCTAAGACCAAGCTTCTGAGAAAATCGCTGACAAATGTTCCTGGTTGGGAGAATTGATAGTTTGCCTTTAACAAAAAGTTTACTTCCAGATCTTTTTAAGATGCTATCTTGTCATAAGGAAGCAGTCATGACAGTGTGTTAAATAACACTGACCCTAAACCAATAATGACCTGACATGGCTCATTCCTCTGCTGACCTGCTGTGGCTGCTAATAGCCTAAAAGTAGCTACTGGTGAGAAGCATTAAACCATGAAGACAGAAAAAAAATCTATCACTCATGATCCCTTCATTTAAAAACTGTCAGGAATGGTATTGAACCAAATTTCCTAAGACTAACCAGCTGCTCTGTAAATATAATTAACCTTGGTACTTAAGAGTTATATATTATGTTATGTTTTGTTATATATAGGTATAATTTCTTTATGATTAGTTCTGATTTGGGTTTCCTTATTGTAAACATATTTCCTCTTTATATTATACTCATCATACTAAATTTAGTAGTAAAAAAATAGTTCAATGTCCTTTAAATACAAGAAATATGCTTGTCATATACGCTTTTTTTTTTTCAAAAATATGACTTTTAATACTCCCCCAACAATAGTAAAGGCAATTTGGTGTACTACAAATTATTGTTATCCATTTTAATTGTAAAATGCACTGCTAAAAATTTGAGGGGTTGGATGAAACTAGAAACTTACGTTTTTTCATAAGTACTTTGACACTCTCCCAAACAGTAGATTTTATTAGATCAATTAAATGTATTGGTTCACCAGAGTTTAATATTTTATAATATAATTTTGTATACTGCACCCTAATTTTGACTATGGCTTTCTCTTTAGGGCACAATACTTCTCTTTCCTTAGAACTATGCCTTAGTTAGGTTTTATGGTTTTTGTTATTTTCTGTAAGCCTGAATAGGCACAGAGGGAAAATTAAGTGTTCATAATGAGTATCTATATTTTAAATTTACTATTCTATATTAGATTAAAAAAAAGTATTCTAACGGTAATTCTAAATTTTCAGACATACTTACACATATTTTAATGCATTTGTCTGATCATATTTATCGAAGACCCAAGGGAAAAACATCCTAAATGTTTAGGGTTACTGTCATTTAAAATTTTCCAATTAGATATGTAATTCCTTCTCAACTTCTTCCCCACAACTGATAGGCTCAAAGTAGAAAAGCTGCCACTATTACCTGAAGGAATGCTGCTGACCGTGGTGTTTTCCTTGCCTGCTCTGCTCAAAGACTTTGAACGCAGATTTCTCCTCCAAAATTACTTTAACGTGTAGAGCACTCAGTGTGTCTGAAAGATCTATTTTGGTCCCTGCCAGGAAGATTCCATCAAGTACTATCTGTGTCACTTGCCCTCTTCTGTTGACTTAGCATTTCCTGAAATACATTCTTCACTGACCTAGTACTCCAGGAAACACCAATTTAGCATGGTAAATTACCATTTTCACTGCTGCCTCAGCATTTCCGGCAAAGATTTTTTTTTCCTTCCCTTAGTCCCTTCTCTCAGAGAGCTATGGTTTTGAGGTAGATTTAGAAGTTCAGGCCTATCACAGAACATAATGACAGGATGCCCTCAAGTGGTAACATTTACTCTACCCAGAAAACTCTAAGTGGTTTACAACATGAAGACACACTTCATCCTGTGGCCTCCTTAACAGAGGTGGATAGCATCCCCAATAGCTCAATAATGGGGTAGCATGAGAAAGCTGAGTGAAAGAAATGGAAAAGGTATTAAAATACTTGGAAGGAGATAACATGTATTTAACCAGAAAGATTTCTCTGTATGTCTCAAATTACAACTCTGTAAAATATTTAATGGAACTCTTCCTGTCTACCACTGAGTATCAAGAGTATCCAATTGGTTATGAGTACTGTTTAGATATATTTATGAGAATAATTGACCTCAAAAAAATGGCACATTTCACAAAGACCTAGTTTATACTCATTAACAATTCTGAACCTTAGATTAAAACAAATATATGAATATTATGTAGAAAGGTGTCTGATACAAAGAAGGAGCTCAAGGAATGATAATTTTAATCCTATTTCATTTCACACATTTCTCATCATCAATGATATCACAGCCAGGAAGTCTAGCTCACAATGCAGATGAAAAACTGATATTTGTGAAGGGTCAAAAAGACTGAAATGATGGACTGACACCAATATGATGAGATGTAATAAATCCCTGAGAATCTCAAGCTGAACATTTTAAACTAAACTCAGCTCGTTGTTTTTCTAGGCTCCAAATCTGTGCCTTTTATTCCAATGTCTCCTGTATTTTATTCTGGTAAATAAATCTATTCTAGTTAAAACATTCAGTTATTCAAGTCTGCAACCCCATGGTCATCCTTGAATCATCCTTTTTATGTCACTCTTGAATTACCTGGTTTTCTGAATGTTTCTTCAACCTGTCCCCTCCTTTCTACCATCATAAGAGCTTTGGTTCAAGTCCTCAGTATTTTTCACCTAACTGATCTTTCCAGCATCAATCTCCTCTTCTTATTTTAAGTGCTAGGAGTTATCCTTTCAGAATAAAATTATTGTCATTATTCTTCATAAAGGCCAGCCAATTTAAAAAAGAAATTTTTGAAATATAGTTGAGGTACAATATTACATAAGTTACAGGTATACAACATACTGATTCACCATTTTAAATGTTGTATTCCATTTATTGTTATCATAAATTGTTTTATATAACAGGTCAGCATAAGTTTATTATAATTATTATTATTAAACTTATAGTTTTACATTAATATTACATTTGACATTGACATAGTTATCATAAAATGTTGACTATATTCTCTGTGTTGTACAACATATTCTCATAGCTTATTTATTTCACACATAATAGTTTGTACCTCTTAATCCCTTACCCCTATCTTGCCACTCCCCACTTTTTCTCCACTGAACCACTAGTTTGTTTTCTATACCTGTGGCTATGTTTCTTTTTTGTTATATTCACTAGTTTGTTTGATTTTTTAGCCTCCACATGTAACTGATATTTACAGTATTTGTCTTCTCTGTCTGACTTATTTCACTTAGCATGATGCCCTTCAAGTCCATCCATGTTATTGCAAATGGTAAAATTTTATTCTTTTTTATGGCTGAGTGGTATTCCATTTTGTATATATATATATATATATATATATATATATATATATATATATATATATATATATATATATGCCACATCTTCTTTATCCATTAATCTGTTGATGGACACTTAGTGAATAAAGAAATTTACCTTCATATTTCCCCAATATTCATTATTTATTTTAAAAAATTACTGTCATAGTCTACTTCTAAGACGACTTATTCTGGTTTGGACTTACCCAATGCTTAGTATTTTATTGAACTATACAGAAAAAGAATTGGTCAATTTATGTTTGGAATACTATATCTTTACTCTACCCCTTGAACTGAATTCTTTGAATCATTATATTTCACTGGTGTCTCTTTCATCTTAGTTCCCAAAGGTGGCCCCAGGACTTGGAAATGATCTCAGTAATTGTACCCAGGTAAATTTCTCTCTTACACCACATTTTTCTCATAACCTCACCTTTCCTTTCATAACTGCATCCAGGATAAAGTAGTACGTAATAAATATAAGGTGTCTAGCAGGCTACTTTTTTAAAGCAAGGCTATACATGCATGCATAAGGCTTAGAGGGAAATTAATAAATATGGAGAGTAGGTAGCATATACTAAAAGGACATAGGCCATGGCACATAGTAGGAGGTCTGGAATGTATATTTAATGATGGTGGAATTACTGGACCATGGTCAGGAAACTACTGTTTCATCTTAAATATCAAATCATATTTGTTAGTAGTGGCTGCTGACAATATTATTTTGGGAGGGATTCCTTGCCTCTTAAGGGCTCAACTAAATGGATCAGTTAGTACTGCCAGGATGTGGGACACCTTGTTGCACAGGTATTGAATTGTTTCCTTTCATATTCTGGCTTCTATTCAATGAATAAAAAGAATAATAAGAAATTTTTTATATAAATATGGGTTAGATGACCCCCAAGGTACCAATCCTATTGTTATATATTTCTCTGTTTATCCATGACATATGTTAAAGTTAAGAGTACAAGTGTTACCATTCAATGATGCTCACTGTATGACAGGCATAAATGTGTTAGACATATTAGCAACTTTTATTTATAATTTTAGAATATCCTTATAAATTGTATTACTAAACTAATGTCATACAGAATGATAATGAGTCAAGAAATGTTAAAAAACTTCTCTTCTGTCTTTCAAGCAATTAATGAAGAAATTTGATGCTGTTATCAAAAGACATCACCTTGCTTTTTACTTAGGTAGTGTAACGGTTAATTCTGTGTGCCAACATGGCTGTGTCATGGTGCCCAGATATTTGGTGACACATTATTTTAGATGTAAACATGATTCTTGGGTGAGATTTATATTTAAATAAGTATATTTAGAGTAAAGCAGATTCCCCTCCAGAATGTGGGTGGGTCTCATCTAATAAGTTAAAGGTCTGACTAGAACAAAAGGCTTACCTTCACTGAGCAAGAAGGAATTCTGCCAAAAGACCTCCTTTGTACTTTCTCTGCATCATCAACTCTTCCTTTTTCACCAGCAAACGGCCCCTGGATTCAAACTGCAACACTTTCCTGGATCTCCAGCCTGTGTCTCCAACCAGATTTTGGACTTTTTTAGCCTCTACAATTATGTGAGCCAATTATTTAAAATAAGTCTATATAAGTGTGTTGGTTCTTTTTCTCTGCAGAACCCTGCATTAGTGAATATAGGTGGGTATTTTCTGGTTATTGTATACTTAAAGACTCTTGAACTTTACACTCATTTCAGACACTATATGTAACCACACATCATTAAATTTGAGGTCCTATGAGGAAAAAGAAGAAAAACAAACAAGAAGCACATTTGTTCTGGCCATCTAATGCTATGTAACAACTTATTATTGGCTTAAAACAACAGTTATCACTATGTTATCTTTCATGCTGTCTTGGATTCTGTGGATTAGGAAATTGGGAAAGACTCAAAATAGGGAGTTCTGGTTTAGGTTCTCTCATGCAGCTCCAGCCAGGCTGTGGCTGGAACTGGAACATCAGGTGATTGGAACAACTGGGGCTTTCTGGGCATGTGTGTGAGTGTGTGTGTAAGGGGACATATGTGCATGTGTGCACGTGTGTGTGTATGTCTGTGGGGTCTCAAAGCCTCTACATGTAGTCTCTCCATTTCAGCTAGTTTCAGCTTCTTCACAGCTTGACAGCCCCAGCTGCCTTAGTGTTTACATGGCATCTAAAGATTTCAAGTGTGAATATTCCAGTGATCATGGCTGAAGCTACATCATTTTTTATGATCTAGCTTCATGAGTTGCTAATATTATGTCCTGTTGAATGTTGAACTCTGTTGGTTGAAACAACCACAACGATACACCCTTTTTTAAGGAGGGGGCACACAGATCCCTATCTCAATGAAAGAAGTATCAAGAGACTTTGCAGACATATTTTTCAATGTCCGTGCTATTTCTTTCATCACTTCCTTCACCCCTTTTAAGGAATGTAGACAAGTTCTGTCTCTAAAGCTAGTAAGGAAACGACAATTTCTTACCCAATTAGCACAGGTTACTCGATCAGTACATGCTATAACTAACATGTACTAATCAAGAAGCTATCATGCTCTTAGCAGTTTGTAGATAATGTTAATATGGAGAATAGGAAACAGTATAAAACTGATTCCCCGAGCTAAAAACTTAGCATTTTATTTTAAATTGTATGATCTCCCTTTTCCTTCTGAATCCTCATCTATTTTTTGAAAGTTTTAAAAGCTGTGGGTGACATAGTGGTTATTTGGTTACCATGTTCATGATTCTGCACTAAATCCATTTTCTCCAGACAGAATCCCCAAAATTTTCCATGTCTACAGTTTTATTAATTTTTCTTCACTGTGAAAGAATGAGGTGGTATTGACATCAAGATATCAAGCAATTATTTGGTTTCCCACTAAATGGCACATTCCAGAAGGTAGGTTCAGCAACTGTAAACTTCCACCTCAAAGCTGAATGACAAAATGGATTCTGAGGATTTTTATAGTAATTTCATCCTGAATAAACTACATTTGCAGTGATATAAAAAAAATCAGTTATGTAAAGGATAAAAAGTTATCAGTGCCTTAAATCCCTGAGAATAAAGGAAGTAATCTGCTGGTCAGCTTTTATAAATCAATGTATCAGTGCATATTCTTTCTTTTGTTTTCTGCAAACCAGAGGTCAGCAAATGCTTAAGGCATCAATGTTCCTCCTGTGTTAGAGAGCCACTATAGGCTTTAAGGACAACCTTGAGGGTATAAAGGTATAAACAAGAAGGAAAGAAAGAGAGAAAGAGAGACAGAGAGAAAGAAAGGAAAGAAGGAAGGAAGGAAGGAAGAAAGAAAGAAAGAAAGGAGAGAAAAAAATAGATAAATGAATGAACAAATAAATTGAGTTAAATCGAGAGAAGGCAGAACAGAAAGGGGAAAGAATCAGAAACATAAGAGGAGGAAATGGGGAAATGAGAGAAAGAAGGCAAGGGAGAAGGAAAAAAGGAAATAAGTGGGTTAAGTGGCATGAGATAGAGTGTTACCAACATCTCTATTTTTTCTCTTAAGTCTTGGGTTCTGTAAGAATTTTTAAAAAGATATGATAATATTGCAGGCATGTGTTCTAGGTCACTACGTGATGTTATTTTCTGAGTTCTAATTAGAATCATGTGGAGTTTTTTTCAGACACAATGATTGGAATTATTCAAATAAACATTGTTAAATATTATCTAGGATACCACTAGATCAATAGGAACTGCCAGTCACATCCATGTAAGCATTTAGAGACTATAGAAGGTTATGCTCCTCCAAAAGAATGACCTATAGATGAACAAGACACTTTTTTGAAATGCAATTGAAGTCCTTGATGGTCAAATTCATCTATTGGAAAACCTGAACATATTTCACAGAGGTTTCTCAGTGAAGAATGTCCCTTTCTCCAAAATGAAAATAAAGTATATTTGTGTTCTAGATTGAGAATTCCTATAATATAAGGATCGGGGGGAGTCCCCAAAATAATTTATCTTAAAGGCCCAATTGAAATATTTCTTTATACAGCTCTGACAGTTAAAGAGCTTAGAAGTCACTGCTCCTGTCTTTACAACAACAAAAAAAAAGCTGAACAAATCTGGGGAGATAGGAGAATCCAGAGGGTCACAACCAAAATTAGCTTACCTGGAGCAGAAGCTGTTAAAGTCACAAGCTTTTGAAAACAGTTAAATGGTAACTGTTTTTGACAGATTATGTGAGGTTGAGTGTGCACTAGCATGAGAGTGAGAAACTCCTAGGAGCTACATGCTTAGAGGCATGCATATATTTTTGTGGGTTTGACCTCTAAGTATCCCCCAATTTCTCACTATAAAGAGTCAAGAAAGGTTCCCCTTGGGTCTCTGGAAGGGGTAAGGGAAAGGTCATATTGTGAAACACTCTCACTATATTCTCAAAAATAAAAAAAAGGGGAAAAGACTTTATTACAGCCTTATTTCATCCAGAGAAAAGGCATTTCTCCCACTCTAGACCCCTCTAGCCTTCCCATATCACAAAAAGGGGGAGAGGAGATATATTAATGGAACAATTTCTATGAAAGTCACAGTCCCTTGACATAGGTTCAGTAAAAGAATGTAATTTAATCATAAGATTATAGAAAAATTCTCCTGCCCCACACCTTACCACCACACTAATAGGGTTCTAGTATAATAATAATGAATTACAATGAACAAGCTTTAAGATACAGATTCTACTTAAGAAGGAGTTCTTAGGAACACTTGAAAACAAGGAAGAAAAAAAGAGAAAAAAAATAAATAAATGACACTGGAATGAAGTGAAGCCTCTGGCACTTACAGGTACAACAAACCTTAGAAAAACCTTAATACCTTAAACACAGCCCAACTCCTACACAAACTAACATATATCCATTCATTCTTTACCTCATTTCCTATAAACTTTACAACATGTCCAGCTTTCAACAAAAAATCACAAGGCATATCAAGCCCCCCTTGAAAACAAAAAAATAATTTTAAGAGATTTAAAAAAATCCCAAAATATGAGAGAGATGTTGAAATTATCAGACAGAGACCATAAAGTAACTAGAATTAATATATTAAGGACTCTAATGATAAAAAGTAGATGACCTGTGAGAAAAAATAAACAGTGAGATGGAAATTGACTCAAAAGGGAATAGTAGAAATAAAAAAATGATATAAATGATATTGACTTTTATGGATACCTCAGGAGACTAGGCATGGTTGAGAAAATGATCAATGATTTTGAAGTAAGATCAATTGAAACCTCATGAACTGAAATGGGAAAAAAAAATTAAAAGCATCCATGAACCATAGGACAATTTCCAAAGATGTAACATATGTATAATTGGAATACCAACAAGAGAGAACAGAATAGTTGAAGTAATAATGGCCAAGAAGTTTCTAAAAATAGGAATATACATCAAGGCAAAATTCATGATTCTCAGAGAAGAGCAAGCAGGATAAATACTACCACTATGAAAACAACAACAACAATAACAAAAAATACAAAAGTATCAAGCCAAAAGTCAAAACAAACAAGAAAACCAAACAAATCTACATATCATATTCAACCTGCAGAAAACCAAAGACAACGAGAAAATAATGAAAGAGGTCATAGGGTAAGGAGAAAACAGTTTACCTATAGACAAACAAGGGTAAGAATTATAGCAGACTTCTTATCAGAAACCACACGAATAAGAAAAGAGTGGAGTGAAACATGCAAAGTGATAAAAGATAGAACCAACAACCTTGAATTTTACACTCAGGGAAATTATCCTTCAAAAGTGAAGGAGAAATAAAAACATTCTTTGACAAACAAAAAAATGGAAGAATACATCAGATCTGCTACCAGCAGATCTGTCCTGCAAGAAATGTTCAAAAGAAGTTCTTCAGCCAAAAGGAAAAATTATGTATGTCAGAAACTTGTATCTACAAAAAAGAACGTCATCAGTGAAGGAATCAAAGAGGGTAAAATAGAAAAAAACTTTTTTTTCCTCTTAATCTATAAGATAACTGTTAACATAATAATAATAATACATTGGGTATTTGCATTATAAGGATAAATTAAGTGAAAGACAGCAATGTCATAAAACATGGGATGAAGAAATTGGAAACACCCTGTTATAAGGTACCTGAATTACATGTGAAATGATATATTGATATTTGAAGGTAAAAAATATTTATAAGGAAATATGACTAATATATTGAAAGAGAAGTTGAAGTAGAACTATATAAAATTTTTGATTAATACCAGAGAAGATAAAAGAATAAGGAAAACATTCCCTGGATATTAGTCTGGACTTTGTTGCCATGACACCTGTTTTTATAAATAAGTTTATTTTGAACTGAAACTCATTCATTTACATATTATCCAGCCTGCTTTCTTGCTACAACACAGAGTTCAGTAGTTACAATAGAGACCATATAGCTTCCAACATCTAAAACTTTTCTTATTAGAGCTTATACAAAAAGAGATGGTAGATCTTGGATAAAACTCCATTAACCATATTCAAATTTCAGCAATTGTCCCAATATTATTTTTTGTAGCTATTTATTCCAGGATTCAATGCAGAATCTTTCACCAATTTAGTTATCCTATTTCCTTTGTCTCCTTCAATATTTTTCTTCATCTTGACAGTTCCTAAGAACACAGACAAGACAGTTTATAGAATTCCATTCTATTTAAGTTTATATTTATTTGTGCATTTGGGGAGGAATATCAAAAGTGATATATCCTTTTTTGTGCCACACATCACATGATGTTGATTTTTCCCAATATTGGAGATCTTAACTGTTTTCCACTATGATGTTTCCTTTGCATCAAATAGGTAATTTGTGGGGAGATATCATAATACCATGTAACATCTTCTAACTCAATAACTTTCTTACTCCATCATTCCTTCTATGCTTTTTTTATTTGATATTCTACTGTAAAAAAGAACTTTGCTCTCTCTGTATTGATTGATTAAATTGATTTGTATAACTAACTATAGACTTGAGGATTCTTATTTTATTCTTTGAGCTATAATACAGTATTGCCATCATTTATATTGATTCTCAAACTATCCTAGTTTTAGGTAGGAGGAGCTCCCTCAAGTTGGCTCCTCTGTCCTTTTGATAAGTTGCTATCATTCTTATATAATTTTCTTCACTTCTTATCTATTAAAGTTCCAGATATTCTGCTCCAATCCAGGGTTTAGCTTTTTCTCCAAGAATCCATAGTTCCTGTTAGTGGAGAACAGGATTTGGATGTTAGTGGAGAGCAGGATTTGGAAACAATTTGCATATTGTTAGTGAGTTTCCAATAATAGTTCTAACCCATCTCATCATACAGAGCTGGGAAACCCATACGCACAGGTGCACATACACACACATGTGTAACTACTTATATATATGCACATATATAAGCATATTTACCTATTTCTATTTCTCTCTTTCTATCTTTGTGTGTGTGTTTGTGTCTGTATGTGGAAAAACAAGTATATTTGCCTATTTCTCTGTTTCTCTCTCCATGTATGTATATATATATATATATATATATATATTTGTATATGTATTTGTATATGTATCTACATATATATATGAGTGTGCATTTATTACATATATACCTGTACATGTGTATGTATGTGTTTATGAAATATGAATACATTCTGAGATTTTCAATTCCACTCCAGCTCTGCAGAGTATATTTAGCCTTACACATTTTTATATGAAGAACTTCATAATCAATAGCGAGAAATTTGTCTCCTGTTACCATTAATATATTTACTCACTTCTTAAGCTAAAAATACATAAAAAGTAGTTCCTGAATTTCTAACCCATATAATTATTAAAAAAAGAAACATTATTAACTAGAGTCCTAAATTTGTTTATTGTTTCTTTTTTATGGGGGGACATGACATTTACATATAATGGTATGCACAGATCCTAAGTATGCAATTAGATGGATTTTGTTAGATATATACTCTAATGTAACCTATACCACAGTCAAGATATAGAACTTCTTCATCCCCCAAGAAAGTTCTACTGTGCTTCTTGGCAGCCAACAAATCTCCTGAAGCAAGCACTTTTCTGATCTGTTTTCATCATTGATTATTTTTACCTGTTTTAGAACTTCATATAAATGGACCTATACAGTATACATTTTTCTGGTTTCATTTGTCAATATAATATTCAAGATTCATCCTTACTGTAGCATGTGTCAATAGTTCTCTCCTTTTTCTTACTCAGTATCATTCTATCATATGTGTATACTACAAGTTATTTATTCTCTTAGAATAACAACTAGTTGTATGGCTTTTTCTAGAAGTCCTCTTTCTGTGCAAACTCAAAGAGAAGACCCTCTAAGTCCAGTTACTGCCACTACTGGTCTTGGTCTTTGTTGTAGGGTTCAAGAGTGGATGAGAAAGGGACAAGGAAAGCCCACTCTGTATTTCATTCTTATTTGGCAGCACCTGTTACTTGGCTTGCTCTCTACTCTAGTGCAAAACCCAGTATCAATTCAGGAAGAAAATTGTTACCACACACACAAAATGGATATTTCCAGAAAATATAATTTACTGTTCAGAAAAATCACAGGAACTCAGCTCAGTATAGGCTTAAATTTTGGAACGTTCTCTTTGCTATTTTCTGGGACTTCCCTGCTGGTGCACTGGTTGAGAATCTGCCTGCCAATACAGGGAACATGGGTTCAATCCTTGGTCTGGGAAGATCCCACGTGCTGAGGAGCAACTAAGCCCATGTGCCACAACTACTGAGCCTGCGCTCTAGAGCCTGTGTTCCACAACAAGAGAAGCCACCACAATGAGCAGCCTGCACACTGCAACAAAGAGTAGCCCCCACTCGCCTCAACTAGAGAAAACTCACACACAGCAACAAAGACCCAACTCAGCCAAATAAAAAATTTACTATTTTACAACTTTTATCACACTTTCATGGGAGAGTAAATGATGTCCCTTGCAAGAGGTTTTAACACTGTGTTAAATAAAGGTAAATTGGTTAAAATTATTTATTTTTCAATGCACAATTTTTCAGGAGATGTAGTGTGCTAATATGAATTATGAATTTCCATGGAGGAGTGTGGCAATATTCTACAGCATTTTCCAAGCTGATTTGAGTACAGAGCTACTTTTTTCCTAATTGGGGAGGGGCAGATCTTTTCACAGGCAAGGAAGTGTTCCACAGAATCCCCTTGTACAAAGTCTTCCTTAATCCATGCATAGGATGGTACTTAATTATTCAAATCCCTTCTAGAGTAAGGGTACTTCCTAACTGTGCCCTTATACATCTCTTGGCCACTATTTTTCTTTGTTTTTTACTCTTCTGAGAGCCTCATGCTTCACAAACTCAACCACCATTAACATTTTAAGCTTTGCTTATAGAAGATCATTTGCTCATCTATGTTATAGCCATAGATAATTGTCTCTTTATTTAACTGCATTTTTCTCTACTAAGCTTTTATTATTCTGTACCCTCCACTGAAGTTCTCATCAATATTGTCACGGCTTCTTTGCTCTTTTCTCTCTCAAACTTATCGACTGAGGGTTTTCTTCAGGTTAATCCAGATGTCCACTGACATTATGTTACTTTTAGAGATTTAAATAAAATTAGGTTAGACATCATCTCAGGAAACATTGAAAATGTCTTTTTCTTCACCAGTATTTCTTTGACTATCTAGTGACACTGAATGTCCTGTTTCTGCTAAGCTCCAAACCTCATTTCTGCCTCATTTACTAAAATTCTTCTCTCTGTTGTTAAAGACATGAATATGTGATAAAAGCTTTTTCTTGATTTCACCAATCCACTGTTCAAGTGTTTGAGTTTGAATTCTACCATTTTCCAATTTAAGAACTTTTCTTTATTATATTTTGTTTTTTAATCCACCCATATATCTTCTATATTTTCTGAAACTTGATAATATTTTAGATATATATAAAATGCAACAAGATGAAATGGAACATATATTAATGAAAATCTGTCTCCTAAAATTCAAGCACACTAGAGCTAGAGTCCATAGTTTCCCGTACATTATTATTATGGTGATATGATAATTGTTTCTTCCAAAATTAAAACATCTAAAGTTTCTTTTAATTTGATTTATGAAATTAAATCTATTTCATCTGTTTTTATTATATAACATATTAATAAATAATATCATAAATTATAAAATTAGAATGATCAAATCATTAAAATAATTACTTCTTATCACTTATATTAACAAGAAGAAAAGTAACAGCCAACTGGTAAATATTTTTTCCTTTTTCAGCACCTATTTGTTTCATGTATTTTCTTGGTGGTCTTAAATTGAAGAATAAAAAAGTCATTTGATAGAGTATAGTGGTTAAATTATGATTCAGGAAAGCTCTTACACAGTGGATTTTTATGAGTATCTTAATTATGGAGCTAAGGCAAGCTATAGATTTATGCTGATTAACTACAGATGGCTCTCTCTCTTCACCCTTAAAAATTTAAACTGTCAGTTACTGATTCTCCTTTTCCCACTGTGTATTCTTAGTAAAAATATCTCTCTTCCTTACATACAAAATATATTCCACTCTTTGTTTTACATTTGGTTTAAGTTTTCTGCATGTTAATGTTTGATTTCTTAAACTTATAGGAAAACAACAAAAAATGTATTCTAAATATTCAAAATCTCCCTGAGTATGAAGAACTCTCATATTTACTAACAGTAAGACTGTCTTCCTTTTATGGTTCAAACTAATCCTTTAATTTGAAGAAAAAAAACATCAACTTGCTAAACAATCCAACTTTATCTGTTTGTGTTAACAACATTGAACAAATTGTTTGGAAATAAAGTCTCACTGTTTTAGCCAATTTTAATTTTGAAAGTTATATATGTTGAAATGGGTCCCTGACCCCTAGTCATACAACAGAACAAGTAAAAAGAAAAGAGAAAGAAAATCACCAGTCTGAAATGGATTTTCTAACTGTAGCTAAAATGATTGCTGAGTAATCTGTGTTGACATGGTTAACTCTGAGAAAGACATAATACTTAGATTATATCAGATTCACCATGACTGTTTCTCAAAGACTAGTCACTAGTGTCTTAATGCCCACTAATATATGAAAACAATAAAACATGGGGTTGTCTTGGCAGTTTAGATTATACACAAAATGGAAAACTTCAAATAAATACAGGTGTATAAGGAATTAGGTGAAAACAAAATGTTGTCACCTTTCCTCAGCTCAGGCAAATGTGGAACCATGATTTTGATGATGTATCATATGAAGAGCTATGGCCACACATGGTTTGTTTTTCTTTCATCTGGCCCTACTTTAATAAGTCAGTCTCATCTCCCAAAATGCTTTCCTTGAACCAGACTGGCCTGATCACCTACTCATTCTGACTTTTGCCTTGGAGGCCAATGAAAGGTTTGGATTTTCTTTTAAGAGGAATGGATGGTGATTAGAGAGATTTCAGCTGGTGGATAACATAAATGTAGAGATCATTGCCTATCCTATTTAGAGACAATGTTCTATGATGAAAATGCTCAAATGCTGATTATAAAACTCAAATAACTATAACAGTAATACATGCTAATTATGGTTTATTTAGAAAATAGGGAAAAATATGAAAAAATTGAACTCACATATAAACATATCAGTTAGGAAAAATGTGCAAATGTGCTGTTCTCTTTCTTTTACTTTTTTAATGTAATCAGCTAGAAAATCACACTATATATTGTTTTGTGTGCTGTATTTCTCACTTTATATTGTAGTTGGTTATAGTCAGGTGACGTGACTAGTACTTGAAAATATAGGTTTTGATGCCTACTAACACTATTTCATAAAAAGGGTGTATTTATTCCATAATTTAGAACATTTAGGGAGTTTCTATTTTTACATTTTTAATAACAGTTTAACCCTCTATTAAATACTTTTAAAATCACATATATAAATAATTTCTTAGTAATTATATCATCATGGTTAAGAGTGTAGGTTAGGAGTCAACTGCCTGTGTTCAAACTGCAGATTCATGACATATAAGCCATGTGACCTTAGGCAAATTATTAAGCTATCTGCATCTGAAGATTTTTGTTCATAAATGGGCATAATAATAATACCTATTTCATAAGGCCACTAAGGGTTTTAAATGAGATAATGCATATAAAGAGTTTGGCACACTGTTTGACACAGTGTTGTTGAATCATCATCATCATCTTCATCATCATCATTATCCTCATTATTAGTCTTTAGATATCAACATTTATAATACCACTCTCTTGACAAGGCCAGTCAATAAAATGAAGGCTTTTTTATTATTTACTCAACACATTTCACCAGAGAGCCCTTTTAGGTATAGCAACTCTTTTTTTTTTTTTTTTTTTTTTTTTTTTTTTTGCTTTACACGGGCCTCTCACGGTTGTGGCCTCTCCAGTTGCGGAGCACAGGCTCCGGATGCACAGGCTCAGCGGCCATGGTTCACAGGCCCAGCCACTCCGTGGCATGTGGGATCTTCCTGGACCGGGGCACGAACCCGTGTCCCCTGCATCGGCAGGCGGACTCTCAACCAGGGACTCCCCACCAGGGAAGCCCAGTAACTATTTTTAATTAGTATTTTGTAGAACAGATATGTAATAATTTTACCCTAAATAAAATATTTCATGGCATTTTTCTCCTGGACTTTTGTGTCTGACATCTAATCAGTTGCCAATATTAATATTTGCCACTCTAATGGTACTGTTACAAAAATTTCACAACAGTAATCTCTTAGTTGGAATACTTCAGTCAGTTACTAACCACCAAAAACTATCTTAATAACTATTGACAGATTAATATTCTAAGTGTCTAGCTCTAATCACATAAAGGCTTCAGGTAGTCTCCTTCAAAGAAGCTTTCACTCAGCACTCCTAAATTCTTCACATGCATTCAAAAATTTTCATGACCCAGAAAGTAATTCTCCCACTTTATTGCCATTGGTGAAAATATATTCTATGACCCTAGAAACCTGGAATAAATATCCTTATAATTTCTAGCCTATCTTTATTGCCCGAGTTGTTCCTTATATCCAAAATATCCCTTACTTTCTCTTACATCTTGTCTTTCCATTTAGAACTTGCCGTATTCTTCATTTAAAACATCCCTATTTTCTGAAGGAGGAATACATTTTCCTTATTTTAACTTCTATGGCTGTTATTCTCTGATTTGTATTCTCATATTGGGTTTTTGTTTAGGGTGGATTTATATTAATTCTGACTATTATTTGAGTTATTTATGTACACATTTCATCTCCATTACAAAACCGTGAGCTTCTAAACAACACTTCTGATCCATATAACCTTTGTAGCCGTCATAGGACCAGAACAATGTTTTCCAAATGTCAATTATTCATGTATTTATTAAATATGTAATGTTCTAGCCCTTTACAAAGGTCACCATTACTTCTGCTGAAGACTCTATGGGTCGCTCCCCTATCTCATGTATATAGGTAATACAGATGACAAGGGGTCTTCATCTGGGATTCTATTAGGTTGCCTTAAGTGGTAAAGATCTTTTTAAAGTAAAATTAAACTGATTGAGGAGTTAAAAAGATTTTTTTTAAGTATTGGATTTTCATGAAAGGACCACCATATCAGCAAGAGCAGAGGTCAGAGTCTCCTTTATCTGCCAAGAAAACCAGAAATCTAGCTAAGCCTTTAGTGCAATTATTGGACTTAAAGAGCACAATTGAGTCATTTCTAATGTGATTAAGAGACTATACCAGGAATATTGGATATCATAGCTGTTAATTAATACGAGGTTCCAATCATTATTCATTATCTCTGTTTTCATAAATTGTATCCTGGAGGCTTGGTTTTTCCATGAATTACTGAAGGTGATTCTATTTTTAGAGATTTCTGATTTCCTGGGTTTAACCATGTGGTAACTCATCATTCTAACATACATGTATAAAGAAAATATTTGGAGGGAATAATCGTCAAGAGACAAACAAATGAAGTAGGAACTCTTTCCATTTCACACCTGAGTAAAGGCATCTGGGAAGGAAATGTTGTCACTCGAACCCCAATACCTCACTCTGGAGTCCTGTGAACCTCATTATGAACCACAGCTCTCCTCTGGTTCATTTTAGCTGTTTTGCTCCTATCTCTTTAGAGGCTCAGAACTCAGGAAAGCCAAAAATCCCTCCCTCATTCCTGAAACAGAGAAAGGGAAGAGTGTCTGGAATATGTCAAGTAGATTCTTAAATGAATATTATTGTACTTTTTGTTTTCAATCAACTTAAACCTTAATTCCAATTTCCTTCCTGAATGAAAGCTTTCTGTGGAAAAGGAAAGCCTCTTTGTAATTATCATTAGTGAAAATAATAGTAATAAATTATCTCAAGTGAAAAATATATTTTCTTCTTTTTCTTTATGTTCTAAATCTGATCTTTGCTCTTGGGATTTCTTATTTTGTATGCCA
This sequence comes from Mesoplodon mirus, assembly GCF_964341445.2. Taxonomy (NCBI): domain Eukaryota; kingdom Metazoa; phylum Chordata; class Mammalia; order Artiodactyla; family Ziphiidae; genus Mesoplodon; species Mesoplodon mirus. Next base: position 170,090,595 of record NC_138977.1, on the reverse strand, counting down.
TTGAAAAATTCAAAGGCCCATATTCTTCAAAGTTTATATGAAGAGGTCAAGTTAGAGTACAGGGTATAGAACAGGGTAGATCTGGCTCTGGCTCTTTCTCTGGAAGGCAGAATATCTTTATGCATTTCCCAAATCTTCTCTATTGAAAGTCTTCTCTCCTCCTTCATTCTGCTATTCCCCACTCTGCTTGTTGCAACTGACATTTTTAAACTTATTTTTTTTAATTGAAATATAGCTGATTTACAATGCTTTGTTAGTTTCAGGTGTACAGCAAAGTGATTCACTTATATATGTGTGTTTTATATATATATATATATATATATATATATATATATATATATATATATACACACATATACTTTTTTTTCAGATTCCTTGAGTATAGTTCCCTGTGCTAAACAGTAGGTCTTGTTGGTTATCTATTTTATATATAGTAGTGTGCATATGTTCATCCCAAACTCCTAATTTATCCCTCCCCCCCTTCCCCTTTGGTAACTATAAATTTGTTTTCTATGTCTGTGGGTCTATTTTTGTTTTGTATATAAGTTCCCTTGTACCATTTTTTTTTTAGATTCCACATATAAGCAATATCATGTAGATAAAGAAGATGTGGTATATTTATACAATGTAATATTACCCAGCCATAAAAAAGAATGAAGTAATACCATTTGCAGCAACATGAATGGACCTAAAGATTATCATATTAATTGAAGTAAGCCAGACAGAGGAAGATAAATATCATATGATATCACAATTTACTTTTAATGGTGACTTTATGATATTTCTTTCCTCAATATTCTAAAATGTGAGGCAATGTTTTTCTACTTTTGTCCATTACTAAGATGTTTCCATGTGAATTGTTAGCTGAGCTTGCTTCTACCACTTCTGCATTCCTGTTGTGTTCACTGAGCAACTGATAAGAAAAAAAAAATATTGTTAGACTACACTTAGCTTACTTTCTTAGGATGAGCCTTTCACAACTAGGGCCCTGCTTACTTAGACTGAATTCCTTTCCCTCCTCTGGGACCAGTGTTTTATGTTGGAGGCTTAGTTTGCATGGAAGGCCCTGAAGTATTTGAATCTGCAAGAGAGGCATGGAATCTTGCAGGAACTGTCTTTCCTTTTAATTTCTTGGTTCTTCCTGTTTTCTATCAGTTTTCAAGCATGAACCCCTAACTGAGGAAGAAGTTTGTTTAGGAAACATTCTCCCTGTCCAACTGTCCTCAAGCAAGATAAGAGAAATCTTGACCTGTTTCCGCCTTTTTTGTTTTTTGGGTTTTTTTAACTTTTTATTTTATATTGCAATATAGTTGATTATCTTGTGTTAGTTTCAGGTGTACAGCAAAGTAATTCAGTTATACAGATACATGTACCTATTCTTTTCAAATTATTTCCCCATTTCGGTTGTTACATAATATTGAGCAGAGTTCCCTGTGCTACATAGTAGGTCCTTATTGGTTATCCATTTTAAATATAACAGTGTGTACATATCAATCCCAAACTCCGTAGCTATCCCTCCCCCTCCTTCCCCCTTGGTAACCATAAGTTTGCTCTCTAAGTCTGTGTGTCTGTTTCTGTTTTGTAAATAAGTTCATTTGTATCATTTTTTTTAGATTCCACATATAAGCAGTTGGCCAAGAGGCACATGAAAAGATGTTCAACATCGCTAATTATTAGAGAAATGCAAATCAAAACTACAATGAGATATCACCTCACACCAGTCAGAATGGCCATCATCAAAATATCCACAAACAATAAATGCTGGAGAGGGTGTGGAGAGAAGGGAACCATCCAACACTGTTGGTGGGAATGTAAATTGGTGCAGCCACTAAGGAAAATAGTATATAGGTTCCTTAAGAAACTGAAAATTGACCTTTCTACTCTTAAAATCTCCTATGTTTTATAAGATAACATAGTAATTATTTCTTGCTCTTTCTCCAATTCTCTAGAAAAAACAATTTTTTAAAACTGTTAAGTTAATTAAACAAGGTGGTCATATTAGACTGAGGTGTCCCTAATGCAGTGGTGGCCTACATGAGAAAACCAAAATCTAAACTTTTAAATACCTCAAGATTACAAAATCAAAACCTAAGGACAACCAATTGCAAACAGCCAACTGGGCTTTATACTATAGTCAATCAATAATTTTCTTACTTTGTTTCCTGTCTTTTCTGTACAAAAGGTTTTCCCCAGCTCCTATAGTTGGAGCACTCCTAACTACTTTTGGTTTGGTGCTACCCTATTCCAATGGATTTTTGGTCAAATAAACTCTTCAGATTTGTAATATGCCTCAGTTTATCTTTTTTTTCTCTCTTTTTTTTTTTTTTTCAGTATGCGGGCCTCTCACTGTTATGGCCTCTCCCATTGCAGAGCACAGGCTCCAGACGCGCAGGCTCAGCAGCCATGGCTCAGGGGCCCAGCCGCTCCACAGCATGTGGGCTCTTCCCGGACTGGGGCATGAACCCATGTCCCCTGCATAGGCAGGCGGACTCTCAACCACTGCGCCACCAGGGAAGCCCCTCAGTTTATCTTTGAACACAACATATATTCTCTACTTTCCCTGATCTCTCATAGAGAGCTTTGAGCAAATTGATATTTTTAATATTCCCTCACCTCACCATACCTCTTTGGTCCCCCCAACTTTCTTACCAAAACAAGACTAATTCCTCTTTTGATAGATGTATAATTTAGAAGACATGAGTCTTCAGTGAACCTCTCTCTTGTATCTTACACATAAAGCATAAAATATTATTTTGTAGGTGAGGTGATTTGTCTACTGTTATTATGGTAGGAATATTTGTGCTAACTAGAAATTTCTTGGTGATGAAATGTAAATTTCATACTTAACTATAATATATATTTCTTAGAAGATTTTCCACAAAAAAACAGGAAGCTATTATTGAATAGCACTAGGCTTACCAAACCTAATTCTTTTCTCATTTTCTACTATTATTTCTTGGTGTGTTTTTTGTTTTTATTTTCTTGGTGATGTGATTTTCTTCCACAGTTCCCTTCATCTCCTGTTCCCTTTCTTTCTCTCATAATGCTCTCATTGAATACATATGTATTAAACACCTTCTATGTTTTTTGGTCTTCCCCTCATTCCTTCTAAATACAAATAATAATTAACATTTCATATGGGTCAAGCATTGTGATAAGTTTAGAGTACAGTGATAAATGAAACAGACATCAACCCTGTTGTCAGTGAACTTGAAATCTAATGATGGAGACAAGTATTATATAAAAAGACAAAAACATATATAATTACATGTAGGATAGTGCTATGAAATAAAAGGGGTAGTCACTAAGTAATAAACAAACACAAAATTCCCCATGATAGATTATTTGATCAGGGAAGATCTTTATGAGAAGAAAAAATTTGAATAGAATCCTAGAGGATGAGAAGGGATCAGCTAAGTAAAACAAAGCAAAGGAAATAAATATGATCAATGCCACTTAGACAGCCTTTCACCAAACACAGGGATGGTTAAAATGAGAAATATTCACCCTGCTTCAGGGAATGAAAAACTCTCACTTCTATGTGAATCATTCAAAGATCTCTATTTCCAAACTTGACTTCTCCCCTGAGTTCTGCTACACACCAGAGAGCTCTAAATGGAAGGTTTCAAGGACTATTGAATCAAATCCATCATCTAGCATGGCACAGGGAGATCAGCTCAGTGTTTTGTGACCACCTAGAGAGGTGGGATAGGGAGGGTTGGAGGGAGGGAGATGCAAGAGGGAAGAGATATGGGAACATATGTATATGTATAACTGATTCACTTTGTTATAAAGTAGAAACTAACACACCATTGTAAAGCAATTATACTCCAATAAAGATGTTAAAAAAAAATCCATCATCTACTCCTCAAAGCTGTTCCCTCAAAATTCACAGGTGAACACAGAGATGGATTGGTCTGGTATGTGTCTCTTTGAAATTCTCTATTAACTAAGATATGTAAAAAAGCAAAAATTGACAATAGGTCTATGTATTAAAAACTATTGAAGAGCATATGTTCAGTATGAATAAACCTGCTATCAGTGCTGTGAGTGTTAATAAACTTAGAAAAACACATAATTCTGCAAGTGGCATATGTTCCAATATAATGCAGGATAGGATGTGCTCTCAGATGCCACAGAAAGGTTTTGCCTTTTTTCTCCCCATTGTGTCTAATTGTGGAATATAGAGGGTGTATTTGATCAGAAAATTGTATGCCATTGGAATGTGAAAGAGTTCCCTTAACCTCAGTGCTCAGAAGGTCGAAAAAGTGCATTTGACTCTAGTTCAGTCAGAAAACCTAAAAGTGAGGGGAAGAAACTTCTCTTCCTCATGCAACGAGCTCCAGGACAGTCAAGGATCTGTTGGGTATCAGTAATTTAATTAAAGCCTGCACACAAGAGCTTTGGGTTTATATTTCTGCTCTAGCTAACCAGACCTTTGGCTGTTTCTCAAACAGACCAACCCTATTGCACCTCAGTGCCTTTGCAGTAGCCTTGAACATCTGCCCGGAATTCTCTACGCCCACTTGATCACAGAAAACCTCCCTTTCTTCATCCATTCTCTGTCTAGTCACATTCCCCCTCCATTCTATTCTCTGTAACTCTCCAGCCCCTTATCCTGCTTTCTGTTTCCTAGTACTAACATTATTTTATGTATGCATATATTGTTTGTCAGCTGTCTGTCCATCACATAAGCAGTAATCCTTTCTGACCTGTGCTTCATGTGTCCCCATGATCTAGAACAGTGTCTGTAAGTTAGTAAGTCCTCAGTATATATTTTATTGAAAATTGAATGGATATCTGATGGCTAAGAAAAGTTTAGTCACTGATTGCATGATGAAAAATACTACAGACCAATTATTCTCTCTGTGAATAGATGAAGACTGTAAACATATATCACAAGTGAGCACAGTTATTCTATCTGTTTTCAAGGAAATGTGTGAAAAGGTTACATTGTCTTAAAATTCAGAAAAATAAGGTTCTCTGAAAATAATCATTTAAAAAATTAAACTTTTAGAAAACATTGCCTAAATATCATAAGATATTTGCGAGAATGTATATTTTTAATAAATTGAGAATAAGATATCATATGGAGATATGATGAAATAATTTCAGAGATGAAAAATAATCAGACTATTATGTGAAAATATGAGGTTATATTAAATGCAATAGCAAAATTGAAATATATTTGTAGGTAATAAAGGACTGGTGTTGCTGAGAACTGCAGCAAAGCTGTAAAGGCCCTCCAGAATGCAGAAGCAAAAGAAAAATAAATGATTGCAGAAAAGAGATATACCTAACAGAGAAATTATTATTTGATAGGAAGAGAAGTAGAAATAATAACAGTTGACATTTATATAGTGCCAGACAATGTTCTAGGAGCTTTACTTATTATTAACCATTTAACACATATAATAACCCTATAAGATAGGTACCATTATAATTTCCATTTTACGGTGAGAATGCTGAGGCATGGAAAGACTATGGGAATTGTCCAAGGTGGCTGAGCTGGAATGGGAAATCAGGCCATCTGTATCAAAGTATCCAAGATGTACTAATTCCACTAGTTAGAATTTTAATAAATATTGTTTAATTTTGATCTATTATATGATCTTTTTATGGCCACTTAAAAATACATTCTCTATATCGTTCTTATTATTCTTTGTCTGCTTAAAGTGGGAAATGGATGTAAAAAAGAAACTTATTAATAACTCATAATACTGTGTTTCTGCCTAAGTCTCTTGTAGTTTTATATTATTTTCTATGCCTTTGCCCATCCTTTAATTTTAAACTTTTCTGAATCACATTGCTTCCAGTTTTTTGCTTTTACATAGTATATACTTTTGTGGGTTTCTTAATTCAATATTTGCTATGAAAGTTATGTTTGATCTAGCCCTGCCATCTTGTTTTAAGACATATTTTCTTCATTTCTTTTGGGGCTTTCTGGCAGCCGAAGTGAACAAATAAATCTTCAGCTATTTTACAAGAATCACTCAGCTATTCTCTTCCCAGAGATTTTATTTCTATTTTCCTTAATCTGAATTATTTAAAAGCCAAGAGTTACTCTCAACCAATAATTCAGTTGTCAACCAGCAATATAGAAAAGGCATTATTTAGCAAGGGAGTGAATGGACCTATTATTCAGTTTGTTAAATGTATCAGAAAGAAATCTAGAATAATTAAGAAATTAGCTATACTGTAATAGGATAAGAAAATCAGTCTCTCTGAACGCCTTGGGCATAGAATCCTCTTTCCTGATGTTCCTTATTAATCTCAAGATAAACATATACCCTGCAAAGGTGATCTTTTTGTCTTCTCATTCTAAAAATTCTGCTACCAGAATGACGCCTAGAAAATCATTCAAATATTAAGCAGGGGTTTTGCACACATGAAGATAGCTCTCACAGATTAATATAGTCTTTTAAACACTCATTTGCTAATTGGAATGCTACTGAAATCCAGAGACTTTTATTATAAATTCTGAAGGAAATTCTAAGTTTGCTTAATAATTAATCATGAAAAGAAACAGACATTGTTAGATTACTTGTTTCTTTATTGTTTTATGGGCAATTCCTATGAAATTGTAACATTAGAAATGTCTTTAAAAATAAAAATATGGGGCTTCCCTGGTGGCACAGTGGTTGAGAGTCCGCCTGCCGATGCAGGGGACACGGGTTCGTGCCCCGGTCCAGGAGGATCCCACATGCCACGGAGCAGCTGGGCCCGTGAGCCATGGCCGCTGAGCCTGCGCGTCTGGAGCCTGTGCTCCACAACGGGAGAGGCCACGACAGTGAGAGGCCTGCGTACCGCAAAAAAAAAAAAAAAAAAAAAAAGACCTCATCTTTATAAAATCACCATTGTGACCTCTTAGAAACGAGGCACTCTTCACATTGCCCTTGTCTGCTTAGAGGATATCTTCCTGGAAACTTACTAATAAAAATTCTTGTTTGAATCCTTGACCTTGTGTGGTCCCTGACAAAGACAGTATCTTGGGGAAAAAAGATAAAAGAATGAATGAGAGAACAGTATGTTTTGGGACATTTAACTTCTCCTATACCCTGATATTTAATTTATTTCCTTTTGTATTGTTTCACTCTCTGATTCCCACACTCAAATGTATGCTTTTGGATGACAGAATCTATTTTATTCTGCTTTATCCCAAGTGCCTAGTTCGCAGTAGGTATTTATTAAATAGTTGCTGAATGAATGAACTAGCATCAGACTCCAAGGGATCTGAGCTTTAAAGCTACCAATCACCATTTACTCATTGTGTGGTCTTGGGTTATTTATTTGATATCTCTGAGCCTTGTTAAATGAGAATGATAAAATTCTACTCAGAACAGCATAGTGATTAAAGATATGGAGTGTCCAATGCCTAATTCTGTTTTTGGCAGGACTCCGGACTTCTTAGTTGTTGCTTACGCTGCAAATGCCTGCCTCTGACCCGTAGTATACATTATGAAAGCAAAAAATTAGCATGAAATTCACAGTCAACTCTGTGGAAATCGTTTGTCACTTACAGTGTGTCTCCTCTAGAGAGTTTATACTCTTGATGGCTTGGCTAAATTCTTAGATCACCTTAGTCAAGCATTTTCTCAGTCGCTAATTGTGCCTAATATAATTTTTTTTCAAATTATCCAAGGAAATACATACTGGCCGGGGAAAGCTTTCTCATCTCATCCAGAGGGAATTAACCTAGTCACGAGCAAATCTTCCCCCATTAATAACCAATGAAAACCATTATCCCAATTAAATATCATTCCGAAAGCAACCTTAATCAATCTAGACTTGCTGGGCTTCCTGAAAGAATTGCTTAATTAAACTCTCTATAGAATAAAGTGATTCTGCCTAGTCAACCCAACGGTGACAGGAAACTAAGAAACAGAGGAGAATATTTGGAAGTGAATCTTCTTAGAGTGTCCAACAGAATTCAGAGGCAACTGGGCTAGTGTCTTTCTCAAAGGATACGGTGAGGCCACAGAGATAATTCACATGAAGCATTTTTGAGATACGCTCTTAAGTGAGAATTATAATCATGATTTTTGGAATGCATCCTCCACACCATCTGATTCTTATTTCTGCACTCTCTTTCTGCCTCTAGGTAAACCCAGAATCTTGTTATCTCTTCCACTCTTAGCACTGTGGTGCAAGTTGTTCTCTTCACAAAGGTACCTTCTGAAGAGGTAAGTGGAGGCTAAAATCCAACCCAGATACCTCCTCTCCAGGCTGGTTGTCTATGGAACTCTGTCCATTCAAAGAGCAAACTCCTTTCTTCATTTGCACAGAAAATGTTCTAACACTATCTTATCCCTCCTGTGTTACTTTCCTAGGGCTGTCATAACAAATTACCACAAACTTAGAGGCTTAAAGCATATGACTGTGTTTTCTAACAGTTCTAGAGGCTAAAAGCCTGAAATCAAGATGTCAGCAAAGCAGTACACCCTCTGGAGGCTCTAAGGTAGAATACATTCCTCACCTCTTCCAGCTTCTGGCAGCTGTTGGCTTTCCTTGATTGTGGTTGCATTTCTCTCTGCTCCATCAAGAATCATTCTCTTCTGTTATCTCCTTTTGTCTCTCTCTATTATCAGGTTACTTGTGATAGCATTTAGGGCCCAACTGCATAACTGAAGGTAATCGCCACATCTTAAAATCCTTAATTATATCTGCAAAAGACATTTTCCCAAATAAGGTAAGATTTACAAGCTTCAAGGATTAAGACTTGGTATCTTTATATGGTCATTATCCAGCCTACTGTCTATCTCTCAAACTGCTTCCAGGTAATAGCTTAATCTTGGGGCTGCAGCATGATTGATTGTGAATAGTTTTGGGTTTTTTTTTTTTTGCTTTTTTTTTCAGACAGAGGAGAGTTCAAGCACATCCAAGTCTCAGTGCCATTTAGAATGAAGAAGTTAAACTGTTGTAAAACTTGGGGAGAATGTATATACCAAGGGTATTCAATGGAACATTCTGAGATGATGGAAATGGGGCAGATGCTCTGGAGTCAGGACTCTGGACTCTTGGTGACAAGCTTTTTATATCACATATCTTTGAGCATCTGGGGAGGAGACAATGCTGAGACTCACACTGACTTGCTCACTCCTTATGTGCCACTGCAGTCCAGCGAGCTGAAATATAAGCACTGTGGCCCATTTCTGGGAACACTCCTGCATTCCTATCTCATGGCCCTTATAAGATAGGTTTTTGGGTCTTTTGATTTCCTACAGATAAGTATGAAAAACTAATTCTGGATAGACCCATGTGACAGGGAAACCATTAAAACTAATGAAGCAGCTTTTCATTATGAAACCCTAAGCTCTTGAGGAAAGAAGGCAGAAAAAGATGCATAAGTGTCCCAACTGGTAAAAATTATTCTTCTCAGTAAATGAACCTAACTTTAGTAAGAAAATTAGTAGAGCACTATGTTTGGGGAGAATATCTGCTTTGACTCCTTATTAAAAGCACGTATCTCTGACATTAAAAGTGAGATATACTTATTGCTTATAATCCTGAAAACATACAGAAAACTGTAAGGAAGACAAAAAAGCATAGAGATAGTCTCTTAATGTATCAACCCTGTCCAACCCAAATCTCATTAACCTGGTCCATACCATTATTATCTCTCGCCTGGGTTATTACAACAATATTCTAGCTGGGCCCCCAGCCTGCAGTTATCCTTCTATCTGCAGCCAGTAAAATATCTATAAGTTGAGAAAATACTTTCTTCAATGACTTCCCATTTTCTCATATAAAGCCAAGTTCCTTCACAAGTCCCTTCCTAACCCAGAAGTTTTATTCTATCCTTCCCATTATGTCCCCATAATCTTTGGTTGAAGCTGTGGAGACACTTTTAATTCCTAGTCAGAGTGATGTTACTCTCACCATGATACCTCTGAATATTGTTGCTTCCATCTCCTGAAGCACTTTGCCTACCTGCTGCCTTCACTCATTTCTTGCCCTCCATCTCCATTCCTATCCATTCATCTCACCATAGATTTCATGTCATGCTTTCTTGGACATCTCCATTGATTCTACAATTCTAGATTAGGTGGCCCTTATCTGGGTTTCCACAGCACTCCACGCTTTGTCTGCATTGTCTTTATACTCAGTTGTATTTGTTGCTCACCTGGTTATATCATCTCTCCACTAGACTGCATAGTCTTTGAGGGTAAAGATTATATCTTTTCTGCTACAGTAGTTCCAATGTCACCATAATGCCTAACACATTGGAGACACTCAATTTATAAATTGAATGTATATTGAATTTTAGAAAAGATAAGATTAAGAGCAAGGAACTTAGATCCATACTCCTTGTGTCCAAATACCGGCATTTCCTACTATTAACTTTTAACCATAGGCAAGCTACTTAGTCTCTCTGAATCTCAATTCTCTTATTCATGAAATGATAAGAAAAATTTTATGTGGCTGATGCAAATGAAGCTTGCCTCCAAAGAGTCACGTCCTTGTATAATTTCCTCCTGAGTGCATGGAGAATCTGTGACGTGCTTCTAATCAATAGAATATGTAAAAATGATGGGATGTCACTCCATTGATTAGGCTACATTGTATGGCAAACAAGATAGACTATCACTCTCTGACTCCATTACATTATATGACTCTGTCTTAGCACACTTCAGCAAGAGAGATTCCCTGCTGACACTGAGGACACAAACAGCTGTGTCTTTAATGCCCTATGAGAGGACCATGTGGCAGGGGAGTTCAGGCAGCTTCTAAAAACCTGAGGATATTTTCCAACTGCCAGTCAGAAACCAGGGCTCATAAAGCCACAGGAAATGAATTCTGCTCACAATGTGCATAAGCTCAGAAGAAGACTCTTTCCTAGTTGAGCCTCCAGTTCAGAATGCAGCCCTGCTAAAGTGCAATTACAACTAAGTTTGTGATAATTTTTTACACAGCAATAGAAAACTAATGCATAGCCCCTCTTTCATATAATTATTTGGAGGATAAATAAATTAATATTCACAAGATGCTGAATTCATGCCTGTCACCTAGTATTATATTAGTATTTGTTAAATAAAAGGAAAATTAGGGCTTCCCTGGTGGCGCAGTGGTTGAGAGTTCGCTTGCCGATGCAGGGGACATGGGTTCGTGCCCCGGTCTGGGAGGATCCCACATGCCACAGAGCAGCTGGGCCCATGAGCCATGGCTGCTGAGCCTGCGTGTCCAGAGCCTGTGCTCCACAATGGGAGAGGCCACAACAGCGAGAGGCCCACGTACCACCAAAAAAAAAAAAAAAAAAAAAAAAACAAGGAAAATTAAATGTTCTTATCACTCAGATATATCTAATATTTACATTATGTTATATATTTTGATTCTCTCCGCTATTTTCACTATATTTTATACTTGGATTTTCACTATTCACACAATATGTAGTATAAAAAAGAGTATATTTTACTGATAACTTCCTAATGTTAAATTATGTACATGTGTCAAAATTTGAGTAACTTTTTTCCTACTTTTGGCTATTTAGGATCTTTCTAATTTTTCATGATTATGATCAATATTGACTTTGCCCTGAGTCTTTGAAATCACAGCATTAATTATTTTATTAGAGTTTTGAACATACAATTTAAAATTTAAAATTTTTGTTTTCTTTCTTTCATATATTTCTTTCCTCCCATGCAGCTGATTAACATGGAAGAATTTTAATGTCTCTTCTTACAAAACCATTAATGAAGTTATAAGAATTTACTACTTTAAGTGCTTCTAGAATTAAGTCTTTACAGTGTACTCCAAGTTACATAACGTGAAGGAGAAAGCATCCCACCCATTTATTTATTTGTTTGTTTGTTTGTTTGCTTGCTTATTTATTTTTGCAGTACACGGGCCTCTCACTGTTGTGGCCTCTCCCATTGCGGAGCACAGGCTCTGGACGCGCAGGCTCAGTGGCCATGGCTCATGGGCCTAGCAGCTCCGTGGCATGTGGGATCTTCCCGGACTGGGTCACGAACCTGTGTCCCCTGCATCGGCAGGCGGACTCTCAAACTGTGCCACCAGGGAAGCCCCATCCTACCCATTTTATCACAAAGTACCTTAAGAATGAAATATCAGACTGAGGTCAACTGATTTTGTCAGTAGACTAATTGCTTAAGCCATTGACCTGCAGATAAATGTTACATGTATGTATTTTGAACTGAAATGTAAGAACTGTATTTCTATTAATTGATAGCATGTGCCTCCCAAGGGGTTAAAGATGTCTAAGTTGCTTGATGTACTGTGAGTATTATGTCCATCTTACTGTCAAATACATTACCCATCACTTCTCAGAGGGTGAAGATTGTGTCTATTATCATCTTCATCATTATCATCATCATTATTATTATTATTATTTTGAATCTAGTCACAGCCACATGACAAGGTAGTGCTTAGGAGACTCATTGAAATAGGTATAATTTCTTCCATGAAGCAAAAGAAACTCTGAGAGACCTAGGAAGAAGTGGACTGTATTTTGATATATACAAGTGTTACTATCATTTAGTAACTCTGAGCCTCATAAGTAAGTTGGCATTACGGCACCTATATTAATGTTCAGTTGTGAAGATATATTTAATGAAGTCTATATGCAACTTTAACAGCTCCATCAAGGTATAATTAATATACACAGAACCACATATAGTTAATGTGTACAATTTGATGAAGTTAGACATATGCAAACACCTATGACACCATTACCACAATTAAGGTAATGTACATTATATGCATCCAACAACTCTTGAAACTTCTGTGTGTCCCATTATTTTGTGTCTGTGTGCTTGTCTGTGTGTATGTATGTGTTTGATAAGAATAATTTACATGAGATTTACCCTCTTAACAAACTTTGAAATTCACAATACCATACTGTTAACTATAGACACTATGTTATATAGCACATCTCTAAAACTCATTCATCTAGTAAAATTGAAACTTTATATTTATTAAATAACAACTTCCCATTCCCTTGACCCTTCAGTATGTCTTTTTAACTTAATAGAGATCCAGTGTATCCTGCCCACCATTAATGAAAGTGAACCAATACAAACTATTTTATATATTCTTTGCATGTCTAGTTGTTTAATTAATTTGCAGTGAACTTATGTTTATACAATGTCTTCTGTATAAGACCACAACACTTGTGTGTCTAAGTGAGATGTGGAAAATTTACCCAGTCAGCCATCATTCTCTAATTGTTTTTTCTTAACTGGTATCAATAAGTGGAACTTATAGTTGAGGATATTACACACACACACACACACACACACACACACAGAGGAACACACTATTCCAGCTTGAAGGGAAAAAAGGTAGATACCAGACTGAATTTCATCAAACAATTGGATGTTTTAAAACTAGCGAGATAAATTCAGTTGTATGACTGACTTCAATCATGGGTGGCCTTGCTCACCAAATGGTTTTCAAAGAAGATATCTGTGTTCTTCTAGCCAGATGTTATAAAGAGAAGAAAGAGAAGAAAAAGTTTTGTTAAGGGTTCTGGGTAGAGTGGAAGTGATTATTTCAAATTATATTAGTTCTTAAAGATAAAATTCAATACATTTTGAGATTCATAACTACTAACTGAATTTTCATTGAGTAAATTCCACATATGGAATTGTACAAATTTGAAGAGTTAAAAAAATTACTTTAAGGTAGTGGCTTTTATGATTTGTTTGGCACAAATAGAAAAATTCATACATTTGTATTATGATGGCTCAGATGCCTCCTTAAAAACACCCTGTATTCTTTTCCATATTCCATTTTAACATGCTGTCTTCAATATGTGTCTTATCTATAGGTAAGTGCATAGATTGATCTTTAATAAGGTCCATTGATCATTCTATTAGTTAAGCAGCTTTATTAGGAGTATATGATGATGTTCACTTTCTTCCATAGCTATTGCTAAAGTATCATAATGCAAAGAATATGGACCCCAAAATGTAGTGGATGTATTATTGGTTCATGATTATTCATTTGTTCCCTGCACTTGCCATGTTTTCTACTAGAGAGAATATAATCTCTCGCTTGATTGCCTTTGGGCTTAGACATGTGGTTTCCTTTGGACAATTAAATGTGAATATGCTATATACCACACATGGACCAAAAATTTCAAAGTACTTGTGCATGTTTCTGTCTCTGATTTGGCCTCTATTATAAGAAAATTATGTCACAGAAGAGAACTATAATTTTAGCCTTGTTTCTGAAATAAGGAGACATATAGAACCAAGCACAGCATAATCCAGAAGCCTGGCACAGCTCAGATAAACCTAATCTAACTTCAGATTGCTGTTCTTGTGTACATGAATAAGAGCTATATATTTAAAACAATTGAGATATCAGAATTGTTTGATGCTACAGTAAAAGTTTATGGATAGATAGATAGATAACTAGATAGACAGACATGTGGGTATAGATAGATCTATCTACCTATATATCTATCTATAATCTATTGATCGATTGATATAGATATATATAGCTATAACTAGAACTAAATCTAGTTCTATCTAGGTTATAATACTGATTCTACTTAATAAATTTATGTATTTGGGAAAATATAATAATTGCTATAATCTTCGTCTTTATCATAATCATTAACTTAGTTAAGGTAGCAACTCTAAAAATAAACACCGATATTTTGGTTGCTTAACATATTAAACATTTATTTCTTGTTGACATAACTCTCCAAAGTGTCCAAATTGGGCAAGATTTTCTCACTGTAAAAATTCAGGAATCCAGCCTCCTTTTATTTTGTGTTCCCACCATTCTCTAAGAACTCAGGTATTCTCTGGGACCATGAGACTTGCTATCAAATTGACTTTGAATTCTTTGTGTCTCAGTTTTTTTGTCTGTTAAAATGAGACTACCTCATATAATTCTGGTAATAATAAGTATATGCAAAGTATTTGGAATAGTCATGGCAGAGATTATATGGCCCAAATGTTGTCCTTTATTAATTCTCATACTTTCTGGCACTCCTTTAAGGTATTTTCTGGTCTTTCTCCTTCACAGATAAGATTGTCAGTTCATTTAATATCTCTGTGTCTCAGTTTCTTCAATTGAAAATGCATGTAATGAAAGCCTTTTGCAGAGTTGTTGTGATGATTGCAAACCATCCATGTAAAATACTCATCACAGTATATGGCACAGAGTAAGCACTTAATAAATGAATATATCTCATGATGCTTGTGTTTTAGCATGATAATCCAAAGTATTTTTTTCTCTCCTTTTCAGATGTCTGCATCATCCCACAGAAGGGAGATATAGAAAAGTCTTTCTGACAGGAAGCATTAAATTTAAAGCCCAGGAGAAAGATTCAGTGGAAATAGAAGCAGAAACAGTCTCAGGAATAAAGTAAAACCCAAAGTACACAAATGCCAGGTGTAAATCATTTGTTCTTAATAGGACTGTGCATTTTCACATGAAGTATCAATATCTTTACTTAATCAACCATCCATCATGTAATGAATTAAGAGGCAAAGAGAGGCAAGAGGTAGGAGAATCACTCATATGTATTATTTGCCCTTCACCTTCCCTGCTCTCTCCCCACTTTTGAAACAGTCTTCTTCCGCTCTGGTCTCTGAGTCATGTCTTAGCATTTATCCAAATTCCCAGCCATGCATTCCAGAGAGCATTGTTTTGGCCGAATCTCCATGGTCACAGGTGGTAAAGCCACCTGCATGTATCTTAACCCTCCCTAGACAGAAATCAGCTCTTGGCCGGTTTGAAGTGCAGAGGATAAAAAAGATGGTGGCACAAAGAGAACAGATGACAGCCCTTCCAGTCCTGTGACTTCTTTGCCTTCTTCAACCTGGAGGCTGATGGCTTTGCCATGGCTTTCTTGGGAGAATTCATATCCTGATAATTTTTGCTCAGCCAACCATGATGTT
Organism: Mesoplodon mirus; assembly: GCF_964341445.2. Taxonomy (NCBI): domain Eukaryota; kingdom Metazoa; phylum Chordata; class Mammalia; order Artiodactyla; family Ziphiidae; genus Mesoplodon; species Mesoplodon mirus. The sequence continues at coordinate 170,074,720 of NC_138977.1, read as the reverse complement.
AATAGTACCCAATGGACTGCAGAGGAGTCAGAGGGGAGTGTTTGCTTTGGCCAACTTTTTCTATTGTGAATGTCCCATTTTTGTTATGTTTGGGCCTGACCCATTGCTGGATTTCATATACAATTAATATCAAAGTCTATTTTCTTTGTACAATCCCGACTTACCTCTAAAAAGCTTATACAAAGCTAGAATGCATCTCCAAGAGGAAAGAGAAGGAACTTTTGATGAGCACAGCTATCTCTATCCTTCAAAATGATTTAACTTGCTCTGTTCTCTTCTGAATTAGCAAGATAAGTAGACTTTTAAAAATCCATCATGTCTGAAATTCCACAAACTTTCTTGCTTGTTTTGTGCATTAGAGTGAGAAGTGAACATCTGGATTTCCTGGGACCATCATTTAGCTTTGGAAGACAATATTTTCAAAATCAGAGGTTCATGACTTCTCAAGGGTTAATGAGAGCAGTTCAGAAAAGGGGGAAATAGGGTTATTGAATTCTGAAATAATTCAAATATGTGTGCATATGTATATTATTTTTATGGCAAGGTCCATAAATTTTATCATATGCTCACAGGAGCAGACACCCTGAAAGAATGAAAGAGTCAATGCTTTTAAATTTAATTATGTTACAACCTCAAGAGATAGTGCCAAATCTAAACATTTTATGAGAAAATCTTCCCTCAAACTAGACAATAGCTAAATCTACCCTTACTTGATACTGTTATGAAGTTGAATAATTTGTTGAGCTTTTCATTAGACATAAAAGCTTTCATGATAATTTCTCAAGTGAACTACAGGCTATTTTGATTCCTAATCAAACTATAATAATGTTAGCTAAAAAATATAGCTTGTGCAAAGAGCTCATCTTTGATGGTGCATATCTATACTTCTCTATTGTAAGGAATTGATCTTTTTTATGTTTTTTGGATATCTTTTATAATCTTTTTTTGTTTGTTTGTTTGTTTGTTTTGCGGTACGTACGCCTCCCACCGTTGCGGCCCCTCCCACTGTGGAGCACAGGCTCCGGACGCGCAGGCCCAGCGGCCACGGCTCATGGGCCCAGCCGCTCCGCGGCACGTGGGATCCTCCTGGACCGGGGCATGAACCCGTGTCCCCTGCATCGGCAGGCAGACTCCCAACCACTGTGCCACCAGGGAAGCCCCCTTCTTTATAATCTTGATCCCCATTTCATCTAAGATATTCTATAAAAAGAAAGAAAAAACTGAATGCATATGATGCTATAACTCAGCTGTTAATTTCCTTTCTACTCTTCTTGCTCTATGTTTTTCCTCCACATACGATATGAGCATGTTAAAAGCAAGATGAGTAAACCAAGTAGCGGACTGTCTAAACAGCTCCAAATGAGGTCATATTACACCGATCATGAGATTAGCTTCTATCTTTGCCACTACTGGCTCCCTGGGCTTTCTTACCAATTAGAAATCAATAACCTAGAGCAACCAGGAAAATGAAATATTAAATTGAAATGTGGGCATCATATTTCTCTTATATGAAATGTGACAGGAGAGACAGAGACAGTGAGACAGAGATAGAGAATTGTGTGTCTTCCTAGTTTGAGTTTTCAGTATACAAGGGCAAATTATATTTTTCTTAGTAACTTGAATGCATAAACATAACATTGAGTTGCAGAGTTTTACAGATGAAAGGGGGATTACTATTATCCTTTAATATTATAGATAATTATAACACATCTGAGAGAATATATGGGACACTAAATTGAGGAATCAATTCTAAGTGCTTAGTACATAAAGATAATAAAGGACATGATTGATTTCCTCCCATATGCTGGGGGCTGTGCTAAGCACCACATATACATCATCACCTTCATTCTCAAAACTGCTCTAGGAAATAAGCAATATATTATTATCCTCATTTTAGGAATAAAGAAACTTCAACTGGGAGAGATGAAAGGGTCACTGTGAATATTTTTTAATCATTTGGCTCTGCTTTTTCCAGATAAATGTTAACAGATATGTAAATGAAAGAGTAGGAAAGGAAGGAAGAGAGGTTAGTGAATGGGTGTATCATACAGAGATAATGAGAAGGACAGAAAGAGAAGCACAGGAAACTCCATGGATGTTAGTTAATATTAGATTGCTCTTACTCCTTATGGTTATCAAGAATATCACTATAACCAAGGTGAGATTTCTTTTTTTTTTTTTTTTTTTTTTTTTGCAGTATGCGGACCTCTCACTCTTGTGGCCTCTCCCGTTGCGGAGCACAGGCTCCGGACACGCAGGCTCAGTGGCCATGACTCATGGGCCCAGCTGCTCCACGGCATGTGGGATCCTCCCGGACCAGGGCACGAACCCGTGTCCCCTGCATCGGCAGGCGGACTCTCAACCAATGCGCCACCAGGGAAGCCCAAGGTGAGATTTCTGATACCCAGTTCAGCCTCCTTTTTGTTTTGTTTTGTAGCCAGATGACATGCTACCTTCCCTTATTTTATTTTAAACTCAGTCTGTAATTATTCATTTACTTCTAACGAGAGAAAATATTCATCCTAAGAAAAATATAGCTGCAAACCTATACATGTTTTCTCACTTCAAATTTAAATGTAAAATCTGAAATGCTATAATTGTTGATTTATTTTGAAATACCTATTTCATTATCAAAAACATTTTAAATCACCATGAAAACTGCCTCCTAGTATTCATACCCTTTAATAATTGCTTTTGCTACTAAATTACAACTGTCACTATTGGTCATCCAAATACTACTAGGGACCTTTCCAGAACTGCTGTTTGGAAGTATAAAGGATTTTACACTCCATACTCAGGCCCACCTTGTTCTCCAAAGCTGTCACCTAACTTCTCGAGTGTTTGTTCATTTAGCGCAACTGGATCTCTAATTTTGTTTTCTCATTAGCATTTTATGTGTTCATAGAATTATTCATTCACCAAGAACGTGGAAATTAAAATCAAACAAGGTGCTTCCCTGGTGGCGAAGTGGTTGAGAGTCTGCCTGCCGATGCAGGGGACACGGGTTCGTGCCCTGGTCCGGGAAGATCCCACATGCCACAGAGCAGCTGGGCCCATGAGCCATGGCTGCTGAGCCTGAGTGTCCGGAGCCTGTGCTCTGCAATGGGAGAAGCCACAACAGTGAGAGGCCTGTTTACCGCAAAAAAAAAAAAAAAAAAAGAAAAGAAAAGAAATCAAAGTATATAGCTCAAAGCAGTCCTAAATAACTTGTGGATCAAAGATATAGAAAAACTGCAATTGCAATGAATTCCCACATGCTGCAATAGCCCCCAGTATTTGCCACCTTCGTAGCAATAAGTGCACCATATTAAAACTGCTTGGTGTCTCGTTCATCCATCTTACTAGAATTGAAGCTCTTTGAGGTCAGGGACTATATATATCCATTATGTATCCAAACTCCTGAGCTTGGAGGAGGTACTGACTAAACAGTAAAAATAAATGAATGGAAAAAAATTCAGGGTACATAATATTATCTTAATGTGATGTGCAAAGTGTCCTCCTCATGATTGTGTAGACATTCCCTACAAAGCTGCATAATTACAACCATCTGCACTAGTCTTTGTGACAGGTTTCTAATTCTAATTTTATCTCGATTCTTTCCCCTTTAATTTCCCCAGACTTGACTTTTAGAGGAATAATCCTAATCCACAGCTTTACACATGTCACCACTACACAAAATCTTCAGGGTCTCACCAGTATCTGCAGGATTCTCATAAGCTTGATATACCAGAATTTTCCATCTCCTAACTCCAACTATCTCTCCGGTCATAGAATCAGCTGTCACAAAATTACAGCTCTAATTGATCTAGGCTTTTTCTACCCAACAATAAATTTCCCTTCTCTCACAAGAGTATTTATTCCCTTTATCCCTTCTACATTTATTATCTTTCTTTATCTTTGTTTTAATATCATCTTTCTTTTAAAGTCCATTTTAAATTTTACTTCTTCTACAAAGATTTCTTAGAATCCTCTCTGTCTCATATATTCTAAGGAATCAAAGACTCAGATAGATATCAAAAAATAATTGGAATTCCATGTCAACTTTTTTGTATCTTGTACACAGGTTCCATGTAAGCTTTCTTGTATCTTGTACACAGGTTAGGAGTCAGATCCATCTTTGAGCACTGACTTTTACACATGCCAGCTGGGTACCATTGAAAAGAATCAGCTCACTTGTATGAACTTTAGTTTCCTCATCTGTAAACTAGATGTAGTGACCTTCCTTCATAGAAATACTACAGGAATGAAGTAGAAAAATAATTAAAGTGCTTAGAATACCTGGCTTCTTTTTTCAAAGCTTAGTTTTCTTTAATATATATCTTGAGTCCTCTAATATTTAAGCATTCTCCAGTCCAGGAAATAGAAACTAAAGCATTAACATTCTATTATTAGAAAATGTGAAGGTTTACTCAATATATACCGGCACATCAAATTTGTGGAATAACTAGAAGTTTTATGATTTAAAAATATTTAAAAATCAAACATTCAAATAATAATTTACAGCTTATGAAATCAAATATTCATATCATAAAATGATATATTCAATGGTTTTATTTGAAGGGTTTAGAAAACTAGAATGGTAACTCAATACATTTGGCCCCTTTCCAAATTTTCTGCCTTAATTCCTCAGATCTCCTAGTGGTATGACCCCACAAGCAAACAGAGAAATAGAAAAAAAAAAAAAAAAAGTCCAATTGCAGAAAGAAAAACAGAATTGAATGTGATTGTGACTTAGGTTATTTACGTAACCTTTTAAGAATTAGATATGTTTGAATAAAACACCATCACTTGCTTTCCTAAGATGATAGTTTCATTAAAAACCCTTTCCGCTGAAACCTGGAATGCATTGCCTGGATAAGCAGGTCAGAGTTCACAATTGAAACTGCTCATGCAAAGCATGTTCAAAACTACCAGAAAAAAAATTAAGATGATAGTATCTTCCTCTGTGTGTGTGTATTCATGCTTTACATATGGAAAAAAAAAAGCTAGCATGAGTGTGAGCAAGAGGAGGCAGAGGAAGCTGGGGATGCTGGGATGGGATTTAAATGAGCATTTCACATACTTCTACACTATTCTTGCAGTGATAAGATGGTACAACCTAAAGACATTTATGGAAGTCTGGAGGGAGGTAATCTTTGACAAGAGAGAAAAACAAACCACATTTGTCTCTGATGATTTATCAGATTCATAGCCATAAATCTTAAACCAGAATTCTCAGGGCATTCTTTTATCTTTTGAAGCTGCAGAACAGAGCTTCTCTACCTGTCCTGTGTCCCCCAACTGAAACTGAGGGCCTGTCATTTGTGGGCTGGGATACTCTGGGGTGATATGAGGCTTAACAGAGGGTCAGTGCTGGGAGAGTTGTCAGCCCGAGGGGCTGGTTTCCTCCTCTCATTGCAGCATGTGGAATGCTGACCATGATGAATGTGTCCTAAGTAACTGCGTTGTTAGCATCAGGCATCTGACAAAGAATTGTCAGAATGTCTTACACAAAGAATTCCAGGGGAAGCAGATTTCTTCGATGTTTTCTTTCTTTTCTTCCTCCAACTTTTGTTCCAGTAATTGAACTCATGTCCAAAGATGAAGCAGAATTTGATGTTTTTTGTTCACTAAATTATTTGTTCAGTTCATTTTATGCACCACTTTGATGAATAATATATGTAAAATAACTGCTTTCATGGAGCTTACATTTTATACAGAAAATAAATATATCTGATATATTAGATAAATTAAATATATACTAATTCCCATGATAGATAGTATGAAAGAAAGCTGGATAATGGGGATAGAGAAAGAAGAAGGAAGCAGAAGGTGGTTAGTTGTTTTAGATTTAGTGGTCAGTATAGGGCTTTATGGTATGGGAACATTTGATCCAAGCTATGAACAAAAGAAGGGAGTGAGTCAAGATATCATTTGGGATGAAAGTGTTTCAAGCAGAGGGAAGTGCAAATGCAAAGTCTCTGAGTCAAAAGCATATCCTGATAAAGTAAGAAAAAAAAAGTTGTAATATATAAGGATAGCAGTGGGCCAGGTCACAAAAAGATTTTTTGTCAAAATAAACCCTATGCATCATAATATGAGTGAGATGGGAAGACATAGGTAGTTTTTTGTGTAGAGGAGTGAACTGCCTTCTGCCTATAGGAAAGAGAGACAGGAGTCAAAATCCAGAATGACTGTTAGGAGAAGGAGGATATTGCAATTGTCTAGGAAAGAACAGCTGGGATTTGCAGCAGGTGAAGGTGGAGAAGAGTGTACGGGTTCTGCATGTATTTTGACCATAAAGAGGACAGATATTGATGGATTGGATGTGGAATGTGACAGAAACTGAGGAATTAACTGTGACTTCAAATTTGGAGCCTGAACAACTAGAAGAACAAATGTGACATTTGCTGAATTGCTGATTTTTTTTCTTTGCTAGTTCCAAAATGTATATGCAGAAATACATGCTATCTTTCAAATGACTTTTCTTAGAAGAATATCTACTTGGTACAGTACTGCTGCTCAGCACAGAGCAGTTGAAGTCCTTCTTAGGAATTCAATTTGATTAACAAAACATAGAGTATTCAGTCTCATTCAATTTCATTTTAAAAACCAAACAGTGGAGTATATTTACCTTAATTTTAGCTCTTTCTAAGATGGGCTTTCCAATTTATTAGGCATTAGATAGTGAAGGCATTGAAGATAGTGAATATAAAATGTAGCAAAAAGATAAAATCTGAATATTTCATTGTAATATTACATGTGCAAGCAACTAGTAATTCCCAGCAACGAACATAAGCTCTCCAGACATATCCACCCAGGTGGTGACAGTTGGTTTCTCTAATCCTACATATAAAAAATTTTAACTTCACACAACTTGGCCATGAGAGTAAATATTGTAGTTTCTCAGGAAAGGTTGGAAAGTTAGGATTAAATTTGGCTACATGTAAAAAAAAAAAAAAAGGAATGAAATAGAGAGAACAAAAGAAAAATCTAAGACTTCATGCCATAAATATATAAGGATATGTTTTTCTTAAATAATAAGAAGTCTAGAGGTCACAATCCAGGTTATTTGCTAAAGGAAGTCACAGCCCAGGTTCCTCCTAGCTTCCTTCTTTACTATGTTAACATGTGACTTTTATCTTTACTGTTACAAAGGATATGACATAACTCCAGGTTCATGCCTGAATCCCAGGAATGAGAAAAGGGGAATGGAGAGGGTAAAAGGCAAAAGTCATGGTCGACCTGAGTCTTCCCTTCTATCAGGAAAACAATAGCCTGATGACAAGCCCCATTCTGTAGAATTCTACTTATATCTTAACATACAGAACTGGCTCACATAGACACCATGAGTGTAGGATATAACTATTTTGTATTGTTGTTATAACTCTTTGGTTCTTTTTTTTTTTTCACTTTGTATTGAACAGTATTTCACATAACAAAAGATGTTTTTATGAAAAGGACACAGTTTGATAAATTTTCACAAATGGTATATACCAATCCAGTCTGTACCCAGATCAAGGCAAAGGATGTTAGCAGCACCTGTGCACTCATCTGAGACTCTCTCTCAGTCACTGAGAGAGAAGAAATACAGTCTTAGTGCAGGGCTAGGCACACTGCTGATGTTCAAAAAAATGGTATCCATTATAAATGACTGTTCTCTATGACTAATAGCTAAAATAATAATAAGAGCAATAGTAATACGGATAGTAATAGTAATTAACATATATTAAGAGCTTTCCAAGACTAGGTACTGTTCATTTACCCCTCACGGCAACACTAATGCCAAGAACAATTATTATCCACATTGTACAGATGAGAAAAGTAAGGATCAGAAAAGGTCAAATAAGTCGGTAGAAAATACACATCTGGTACAATAGCATAACTGGGGTTTTAACCTATACAGCTTTAACTTTGACTCCAGCAATGGTCACATCATTGTAAAGTAGTCACAGCCTTCCGAGTTAAGTGCAAGTAGAAGAACAAGTATTTGAGAACATACTGGTAAGTTTTTAATCAAATTTTATGGGCTTAAAACACTTGCTAATAACATAATTAATTCACCCAGAATCTAACTAACTTATTTACAGAAAATAAATATTTAGAGCCAAAGTTATTTCGCTAATCTTAGATAATGAACTATTTAGACCATATGAGTTGACATTGTTTTTTTGACTAACTTAGAATAAAGATGTTTTTGCCTAAAGTAGTGAAGAGACACATTCACAAATAATACAAAAATTACAACCACATTGGGCCAAGAAGCTGGCTTCCCTTGCTCAGCTCTAGAATATACAACAGAAGACCATGGTCAAATTCACTAGGAGACAAAAGGCCGAATCACATATGAAAGCTGTATGATCAAAGGGTCTTTGGAATTGCCAAAAAAACTGGACTATATTTTCTCTGAGGTACTTAGACAATGCCTAATTAGCTTTGGTTATCCACTGCTTCGTAAATTAAACTATTCTCATAACTTTCTTCAATATTTTTTTCTTATCTCAAAGTGGTAGTGTTTGTTGACATTGAAAAATAATATTGAAATACATGTAGGTGGAAATGTCTTTTTCTGAGTGTGGGTCCCTTGCCGTTTTAAAATAACTTTCATTCGCCAAACACCTATTTATAATCATTAGTGCCAGAGACTGGATGTGCAGAACCATGAGAGTATTGCTTTACTTTACAACCGAGACTTTTCATGAAAATTAAAAATTTCCAAGGATAAAACATAAAATGGAAGTCCAGTTGAGGAAAACTACTAATTCATAGCTATCATTAATTGAGTAATTCCAAGAGGGCAGAAAGAATCTATTGGGTTTGCCAAAAATTTCTTTCAGGTTTTTCTGTAACATCTTATGGAAAACCCAAATGAACTTTTTGGCCAAGCCAATATTTAACAATGGAAGCACTGAGCTCCTAGAAATTTATCATTTTGTCCAAGATAATGCAACTAGTAGAGAGAGGTCATGTTTTGAACCCAGGGCACTATGACTCCAAAGCCTGTGATCTCAACTACTCTATAAAAACTTGAAGTAACCAATTCAATGCCTTAATAACACAGGAAACATCTGAGTGTGAACTGGAAAAGTCATACTATAAACGTCTTTGGGAACTGATAACTAAGAATGCTGAAATGCAAATTAGAAGTCATGAGTTTTGTAAGATATTGGGCATTTGACATCTTTGGGTAACTTGTTTAGCTTTATTGGGGATTATTTATCTGTAAATTCTGTTTTGTAATAATCTACAGGTCTGTGAAATACTTCACATGCATAAGCTCATTTCTTCTTTGAGCCTCATTTGGTCTTATCCATGGAACAGAAACATATTATCACTGATAAATATTTCCTAAAATTTAGAGCTACATGGAATTCAGGAAAAATCCTGCCTTGAAATAGAAAACTCTAGGCTCTTTAAAGAATGGAAACATTTTTATTGCATTTATCACTGTATCCTCGGACCAAAAATAGTTACAGGGACTTTGTAAATGTGAATTAATTTTTTAAAATAAAAACTGTAAAATGAGAAGGAAGTCACCCTTAAAACAGATATTTTTCTCACAATTTTTTCAATTAATTTTACAAACCAATATTTAATGAAAAATGTGTCATCAAAGTACTTAGGATTTCAAGCTGGAGCTGCATAGGATGAGTGGATGATTTCTGTAATTCAAGACACAGAGGGAGGCAGGCAACTACTCAGGCTATGCACTTTTTAAAGTACAGGAGAATTCCAGTTCAAATACGGGTGTTAAGAAAGCCTTCATTTTAAACTGGAAATCTTCCCAGGTTGATGTCTATTCCACTTTATTAGGTGTGGTCACTTAATAAGATATAGAGCTCATTTTTTTTCTCATACACTAACTTCATTCTGAGCAAATTTATCTCTAAATTCTAGCCTGGATCTCTGAAGGCCCAGAGGGCTTCATCCTGGGGTGGCATCTTTATGACTAGGAACCTAGTCAGTTCTTTTGTATTCAGACTACCCAAGTCATCCAGGAACTCTGCTCAACTTTTGAACACAGCTTTTTCCAGTCAACTCCAGAACTTCTCACTTCCTGAAAGGTACAGTGAAACTTGATGGATGATTCCTTTAGGAAAACACAAGTGCCCCAAAACAACCCATTTTCCAAAATGTCTATAAAGCATCCACATACAAGTATAGTTTTCTAAGAACCAATTTTCATAAGTAATGTGAGAAAAAAATATAGGGAGGTAAGTGGGTGTGGTAGAAGGATAGTACCATCATCCATAAATTAGAGAATTCTGCACACTAAAGTCTTATACTTCAGAGCATTTTATTGTATTGCACAATTCCATGGGTTGACCTGGGCTCAGCTGAGTTATTTCTGTTCTGGCCTCACTGGGTTGTCTCATGTGTTTTAGTTGGATGACAGCTGTAGCAGAGGCTAGATGTCTGCTCTCTTGTGCTCCTCCCTTTGGCCTCTCTCTCCACATGGCAAGTTATCCTCCATCATCTTTTCATGTGGCTATTCTCTCTGTCAGTCTACCTTGGGATTTTTTGGTGGCTCAGGGTTTCAAGAAAAAGAAATTAGAGGCCAGAACTCAGAAGTCTGAGAATATTGCATCTTCTACATTCTATTGGTAAAATCGATCATAGGTTCAAGGGAGAGGATATAAGTTCCTTCTCCTGAAAGAGCCTAACTACCACAGGTATGACTCATTTAAACTACAAATGTATATACAGTTGGTTATTATTACTATTATATCAGTGTCACATGTTCTTTCTAAGAGATTTGCAACCAGATAACAGCTTTTAGACGATTGGTACCAACAGGAAGCTGTTAGTACTGTAGTGTGGTAGACATCACAGTGGGGAAACAGGTAATCAAGAGTCTGCAGCTGAAAGGAGACCTATTGGTTCATGTAGAATGAGAAAAAGACCATAGTTTTGGTGCAAGGAAAACTGGGGGTTAGCACCTGGCTCTGGTACTCTCTAGTTCTGTGAGAGCAAATGCTGAAATTTTCTGACTCAGGTCATCTGTGCTAATGTTCCAGTGGCTATGACTATAACAAACTACTCCAAAGCTGAGTGGCATAAAATAAAACAGCATGATTTGTTCCTGGATCTGCAATCTGGTCAGGAAAAGAGGAAAGTTCTTTCCTCTTCTCACCATCAGCTAGGATGGCTTAAAAACTGAGGGCTGGAATATCTGCAGTCTCTTTTACTCACATGCTGGGACTTGGAGTTGAACAGCTGTGGAATAGAACAGCTGGGGCTTCTTGAGCTAGTCTCTCTGTCTTCATATGGTTACTGAAGCATATTGAGTTCAAGGGAGCTGGACTTCATTCATGGACGTGCAGAGTTCCAAAGACCTGGGGGAGAGAGCCAGTTAGAAATTTATGGAATTTGTATATTAGTCTATTCATGAGGAGTGAGTCATTTAATGTTGATGCATATTCAAGGGGTGAGGAATTAGACTCCACTTTTTGTGGGAAAAGTGTCAAAGAATTTGCAGACATGTTTTGAAACTTAACAGCTCTGATAGGATGTTATCAACCTCAAATTAGCTGCTGATTCAGTGAATGTCAGTCAAGGCTCACTATGCATTCAGTTCCTTTCTCTCCTCGCCCGGCCCATATCCTCCTGCTGCACCCCTACTTCAATTTCCCAAAATATCATTTGAAAAGATTCAGATAGAGCATCCTTTCAAGATCCTCTGTATCACAGGTCTCTCTGGAATCTTCAAGTCATGCCCAAGCAGGTTATTCTGTGCTGGCTTAGGTATCTGCCTAACATCAGCCTACTCAGAAGGCTCAAGTAATCTTTTAGAAGGGCTAGTTTGAGGCAAGATGAACCAGGCACTGGCTTTCTTACTGGGAAGTCAGCCTCTCCCCTACCTGGCAGGACTTCAACTTGCTATGTGGGTAGGGTTGGCTCCAGGTAGCTCTAGAGTTGAGAGGAAGCCTAGAAAGCTCAGGATGAGTCCACAGGGGGTTCTGTTTTTAATTCTGCTGCTAGTTTATACAAATTAGGGCAGATATCTATGCTTCCTTAAGACTCAATCTTTTTGGTCTTCCCTAATGCCACTACCTTGGCTTCCTGGTGAGCAACACATCTTTCAAGATTCGGCTGAAATATCATCACCTCTATTTTAATTGGATTCTCTCAATAGAATAATCCTTCTCTTTTTGTGTTTCCACAAAAGTATATAAAGACTTCTATTACAAAATATTTTATCAATTCTTCTTTATTTTCTTGTCTGTTTTCTCTTATTAGGCTATAAACCTCCTATGGAAAAAGCAGACATCTTGGGCATCTTTTTATCTCTAGTGACTGACTCATCACTCCTCACATAGTGTATGCTATATAAATGCTTATTGAATGGATGGGAAAAAAATGACTATGCTAACGTTATCTGTCCTTTCTATCCCTTATATATGCTGTAATATTACCAAACAGGGACACACAGATCAATATGTTTTTAAAGTATTAATTCATCTCTCAATGCTATGTGGTTTTATTATAAGTAATTTTATGAAGTGAATGTCAAGAAAAAAATAACAAAATCATTAGGCGAAAATGTAAAAATTAAACATGATTGTGTGTTTCCATTCTTTGCTGAAAAAAAAAAGAGAAGTAGAGGTTTCTTAAATTTCCTGTTTTCAGTGGAGGCTTGATAAAGTAGTCATGGCTGTTAAGGGAAGGGTGATCAGTACATTGACAAGATTTGTGATGATGTCATATGCATAAGTACTAAAGGGCCTTAGTTTTGTTTGTTTTCTTTTTTTTTTTTTTTTTTAGGCTGGAGAAACAGAAACTCAAGGCTACAACACCCGGTGATAATTGATTTGAATTGTGTAGAGGACTGTCAGATGAAAGAGATTTATACTTTTTGTTCAGATCTACAGGGAGAACCGTGATCAATGGATGGAAATTGAAAGGAGTCATCATAAATAAAAATGATTATGAACCAGGGCTTTGGCATCAGACAAAAGAGGTTAAACTCTCAGCTCTGTTGTTCATGAGTTATGTTTTTTTTTTAACATCTTTATTGGAGTATAATTGCTTTACAATGTTGTAAATGTTGTGTTAGTTAACATTGTGTAATGCTGTGTTAGTTTCTGCTGTATAACAAAGTGAATCAGCTCTAAGTATACATATATTCCCATATCCCCTCCCTCTTGCATCTCCCTCTCAGCCTCCCTATCCCACCTCTCTAAGCTATGTTTTTTGAAACAAGTGATTTAACTTTTCTGAACTTAATTTTTCTGTTTCCTAAAATGGAGATGATAATAACACTTATTTATAGAGATATTTTAAGGAGTAGATGAAGCAGGAGGTGTATTATGCTTAACCAAGTGGAAGGGCCACAGTAAGAGCTCAGTCAATCAATGGGAGGATGGACCTGATTACATTCGTAGTTGTTTCTCATTTTTATTTTCCGGATCTGGGATTTTAAAATCTAAAAGACAAGAACACAGACATCTCAGATTAGTAAGCCACTTTCTGTATGAGAGCAGAGCCTGGATGACATTGTGAAGAAGGTAGACTGTTTTCAGAATGGCAAAGGGTATAACCAGGAAATGTAGAAACCAGACATCATATCTAAGAAGGCAGACACAACTGAGGCAAGAGGAGAAGATAATATCTTTTTAAGGAGTAAAAACCATGTATCAGACTTTTTGCTCATAATTTTGTCATCATTTATTACCACAGCAACCCTGTAAATGGTGATTTTTTTTTTTGCATTTTAAAAATAAGAAAGCTGAGGTTATGTATTTGGTGCAACATTTATAAGGACAAGTGAAACAGTGATTCACTTGAAGAAACTTACATTGTAGTTGAGAAGAGAAAAAATAGTACTCCCAAGTATGTCTATGTTCTTTATAGAGCCTTATTATATACAGAACTGTAGCTTTTACCCAGGAGTGGGCTGACAATAAAGAACGGAGTGGAAATAGCAGTTCTCCCCTTCCAGACACCTTTCTCCATTAATATGTCCATTGCTGCATTAGCCTTGTTTGACAGTAACTCCATACTAGTGAATCATGTCAAGTTTACTAAAAATAAGAATAATAGGCATCATTTATTGACAGTTATTATATGCTCCAGCTAGACAAAATTTTGAGAGTTTGGTAAATTTTCTTTTGAGAGATGTGTGTATTCAACTCAAGAAAAGGTATTTAACTTTCTCCAATTCACATAAGTCTGAATTGGGGAATTGTGGAGTTAGGATGAAAAATGTGATTACCAAACTCTTAACACCCATGTTTTACTCCTGTGCAAGGGGGCAAACTTCCATGGTCAAGTCTTGAGCAAGCCAGAGAGCCACAAAATGTTCCTCAGCATGGGATAAGGGAAAGATGCTTGAAGGCCCATTTGATCTGCCTACTCCTGTTACCTGGGTCTAGTAGAAAGACAGGCCTCAGATATGGTGGAATAATTTCACAGTGGGGTGTCGAACACCAATCATCTTCATGAAGGCACATGAATAGTGACCCGGAATGACATGGTGCAGTAAAGGAAAGAGTTCTGGACTAGCAAGCAGGAGATTTGAACTTGGGCTCCATTTGCTGTGTAATGCGGGAATAAGTGAATATCTTCTGGATCTTGTTTTCTTCATCTCCACAAGGAAAAACTTGGGGGAGAGTAAATTTTAAGCATACTTTTCAGCTGAAAAATGTTACTGTTTTCTGTTTCTCAAATAGCAAAACCCATTCCAATGTATGGCATTTGAATTATGCATTTTTGCTATAAATGTGGGTGCTTTAGAATCTCAGACAATAGAAATATCATCAACAAATAGAAACATTTGCAATTCTCATGTAGATCTAGTTAAAACTTTCAGTCTGTAAACTTGGGTGATAATTTTAACTATTATATTTTTCTCTTGATTGAATATTTTAGCAAGAAATTTTAAACACAATATAACTTGGATGTTTTTGGTATTAGAATCAGGTGACACGACTTCCACACCTCAAAATAGTTCTGATGGGTATTTTGGCACAACTTGCTCAATAAATTAGCTTTAACATCAGAGCAAGGAAATATGTTCAATTGCTACCAGAAATGTGCCCTACTGGAGTTATATTAAATAAATTCAGGCTTAGCAATGTTTGAAGAGAAAATTATTTTTGAGTGTGCTTCTTTTAAATGCAAATGGAATTTGAAGTTGTGCACTGGCACTTTCTATCCCAGTGGAGTTTTATAACCAATTATTATTTTTATCATTCCTCCTTTCCACCATGTATCCAAAGCAGCCAGGCAACCAAATGACTAGAATTATTCTTCTTTATTTTTCAACATCTAAAACATGGCAGTCTTTTTGTAAGAGATAAGGTAAATCATTACTGCAAAGCATTTTTGAAATCCATTCTGTGGTCTTGATGTTTACCCATAAAAAGATTTTAGACAATAAAATACCATTATTGTCTACTAAAATATACACATGTGACTTAGAAAGCAAGTCCATATGCTCTTTATCTCCTCTTATGAGATTTCATCAGGAAGATATTTTTACTTGAATTTATAGTCACATACCACACACACTCATATGGACAATGTCATGTTAATTTTTTATCTACTCATATAGTTGATAAGCTAAAAGGGAGCCAAGCTGAATATTTGATCTCCAACCACAAAAAAGGGTATTGATTACTGATGAACAAATTAATTGTGTGATAATATTTTATTTTAGAAATCATATTTAACCATATGTGAACAAACTTTTAAATTTACTTGGATATCTTCATTTTTTAAATAGTTATTTTTACATCAGTGGTATATTAAACAATTCCTTTTGATGTACTAATAATTAAACAATTCCTTCTGGTGTAGATTTAATAATATTTTATGAATTTAATAAAGGTATCATACAGACCCTAATAATCAATTAAACGATAATTATGTTTCCTAATTTGTGAGAATCTCTGTATTGATACTGTGGATAGATACAAGGTACAATATTTTTCATCTGTCTTTAAGCACTTTGTTATTCAATGTGTTATTCAAGTTGAGGGGAGGAATTTGTAGCTAAATTCACATGGTGGTTATTCAATAATTGTTTCCTAAATAAAAGAAAACTGAGAGATGAGATATAATTTAAGTATTGTTCACTCATCCATGAAGTTTTAAGCCTTTGGAGTTAAGAAAAGCTCAGTGAGTGAATTTTGAAAAGGGAAAAAGTTCTTGAAACAAGTAAACGTTAAACTGCAGTCTTTTAAGGAAGAGTAGGTTATAAATTAGGAGAAGAGAGGTAAGCAGACACTGTGTAAAAACAGCCAGAGAAGGGAGTATCAGTGAACACAGAGATTTGTGGAGAATGATTATAGTTTAACCTGTTATATATTTTGAAAATCTTACCCTTATTTGGCTCAGAGACAACATAAATAATGTCCATATTATTTTAGTTTTCCTTATGTCACTCCTCAAGGTTTATATGTTACAAAACTAAGAACACTCTCAGTATATTTAATCTAAATTGCCTTTATTCCCCACCTAATAAAAACATTCACACACATACACACATGTGCACTCACTCTCTCTCTCTCTCACACAGACACACACATACCCCTAACACACACATAAACAAAATACTCTGCTATATGGTATTTCCTGGATTTCTTCTCTGTTGAATTTTTAGAATATGTCTTTTATACTAGCATTCATTTTTATGTCAGATAAATCTTTTGGAGCCTCACATAGTGGAGTGGAAAGAAATCTTTCATGAAATGACTTTTAGCAAAAACTCTTCCACTTTACTATGTAGCCTGTGCAAATCATTTAATTTCCTGAACTCAACTTTTATCTTTAAAACAGAGATGGAAAATTACTTACATCCTAAAATGAATATCCTACAATGTTTTTGAGAATCAACAGAATAATGTCCATGGAAGAAGTTGTGTAAACGCTAAAGTAGTAACAAAAGCAACAAACTCTGATTATTATACAAACCTATAGATACTTCTTAGTTAACTCACCAATTATACAGGAATATGATACAAACAAGATAACTACTTTAAGACTGATTATTTTATTCTCTTGGCATGTTCTCTGCTTTATGCAAAATCAAACCAGTTCTATGGCATGTAAAAAATCAAAGTGTCAATAAAAAGAGGACATAAAAGCTGTACAAGATGAGTCTATAAGATAACATATAAAGTGGCAATTTCCACAGGCACAAGAAACATTTTTGTCCTGACTTAGATTCTCACCTTCTATAACTCACCATGGAAAATTGTTAAAAACGTTTACCCAACTAAACTTGTATTGAATGTCACCAGTAATAGAAATCATTACCACTTGAAGGTAGATTTGACTTTTAAAAACTGCTGAACATCAATCAGAGTGAATCCTGGTGAAATGGTGGAGTGTTTAAATTGAACAATAGCATTTTTCATTTAAAAATAAACTTAAAACTTTAAAAATATATTTGGTTCAAAGGGTGGTTCAGAAGACATTTTTTAAATCATTGTGAGGAACAGATGTAACTGAATTAATTTCATTATCTTCACTCTTGTGGATATAGCACATCTTTGGATACAGAAAAAAAGTTCAAGAGTGTTTTTAAAAATCAGGCTGAATACCTTATCGTCATGCCTCATCCACTGCCTCACACTGGGTACAAGAGTCTGCAAAGTTACCCAGATGAGACAAAGTATTCACCCATGCACAAATTCCTGGTCTCACACCTAATCTGATTTTTCCAGGATTTACTCCTGCTCGTGGTTTTTATACTTAAATAATACATGTCTCTTGACACTTTGGAGATGATATTAAAGGAGACAAAAGACAAGAAGCAGCCAGCAGTAGCCATTTGGGCTCAAGTAATATACAAATCACTTTGGATGATCTCTGTTTACCATAAATCTTTAAACTAGTTATTCTCTTTGTGTTCCAGTCTCCCTTTCTCAGACATTCAGCCTACACAGCACAGCCCCTGCCTGGATGCTGTCACCTTGGATTACACAATTGGATTTCCCTCAGTCAGGATTTTCTAACTGGTTATCACTCCCATGATCCGTTTCTCTTTATCTCTTTATCACACATGAGCTGACTCTCTTCCAGACTCTTCCATGCCAGCACCTGGCCCGGCTCCAGACAATCCTCTAAGAGGATCTGGACATTCTTTACAGGATGGTTTCAATTTTTGACTCTACCTATTTACAACGTGAATATAATTTTGGCCTTTATCTCCACCTTCCTGTCTTTCAGGATTAAGACTTTATCCTGACATGGATCACATCTGCCTAAATCCAGCATCTTTCCATCTCATCTGTTCTTTCCAGTGATTTGAACCCTAGCAGGTATTTCCCCTTCTACTCCAACATTCACAAATTCTTATCATGTTATATGTAGTGTAGCTAAAAAAGAGTTAAATGATATACTAAATTCCTACAGAGATTTATAAAGTCTCCACTAGTTGAATAAAGATAAATTAGAGCAAGCACCTTATAAGTTTATCTGTTATGCATCCCAGACACTGTGCTAGGCATTCTTACTGTTTAGTCATTTAATCTTCAAAATGACCCTGCAAATTTATATTCAATCATTATTTGTTGAATGAATTAATATTGGATTGCTGTATTTGGTTTCTTCATATCAGCTCAGCCCTGCCTCTACATTAAATGTTTGGGAATTTTAGGAGTAAGATTCAATCTTCCAGGAGAAGGATGGAGTTTGGCAGGGTCATAACATACAGCATGGATCTGCACTCAGGCCATGAAATACAGTGGCAAGCACAAAAATGAGAAGGCAACACAATTTTTGGTGTGCCAATGCTTCAAGAGAAGCTATCATTTTGGAAGACAGAAGATGAAATTGGGGAAAGCTGCCACTCATTGGTGGAAGTCTACCCAGGAATCTTCCTAAACTGAGTAGACACAATGCCAAAAGAAACCTGGCTAAGTTTGTATTTCTTTAACTATAGCCTCCATTTCTGGGTTACTTTGTTTATAGATTATAGAATTGGAGGGTTCATCTGCCAGGATGGGAAAAGTTTTGGTGTCTCCTCTCCGAGTCAGAACAGAATACTGTCCTAAGCGGTAACATTTCCCAAAATACTGTTAAGAACTCTTCCTTAATGATCTATTTTAGAGATGTTTTCCTGAAATGATATACTCTCAAGTCATTTTATATATTAGTACTTTTGCATTTATTTTATTAGTAACAAAACATGCCCATTATTTATTTTCTTTAATTATATATAAAATGATGTGGCTGATGGCCTCTAGAAGAGAGTATATAAGCAGAGTGTAAAAGAAGGGAAAGGGTGATCAAGTGTACTGCACACCTCCTATGTGAGACCACAAGTTAAACACTTTAAATCATGTCATTTGATTAAAAGTCAGTAAGATGATTATTATTCCTATTTTGTAAATGAGAATACTAAGTTTTTACAAGTTTAATGAAATCTTCCAGTCACCCACTTAGCAATCAGATCAAATATTTCAGAGCAGTGTTTTTTAATACTTCGTTGGTGCTTTTAAAAAGGAAAATGAAAATCCAGGGTCTTCGTGCTCCATTTAACCAATTTTTCAAAAACACTGAAATCATATTTAAATACTGTCATGTCATTGAAGCAATTTATTTTGGTGCCAACATGATTGTAAATATAAACCTACATTTTGGCACTAAAATCTTGAGACATTATGCTATTTTGATACTGTTATTAAAATGACACTGAATATTCTTATATTTTAAAAATATTATCATGGAAGTAATAGAAGAATTTTAAAATATCTTTTTAAACACATAGGGTCTAGAAGATGGTTCCAGTTTTCCAAGCAGATTAGCCTATCATTGGCAAATGTTTCTGAGATCCTCCTCTAAGCACAAAATTCGGTGGTTCTAAGTTATCTAATTTTTTCTTAATTTCAGAATATTTCCTCTAGTTGTAGTAATTTTCTTAGAGCCGTACAGAGCCAGTCTCTGGAAATTCAATTAACACAATAAGGCTGAAATTTTATATCTGAAAATTTCATCATGGGATGCCTCGATTTCTCAATGTGGGGCTTCTGAGTTGTTTCTCATCTCTCAGGTGAAAGTTAAGTAGTATTTACTCCTTTGAAGTTACTTTGACACTAACATTTTGCATGTCTTTCTCCACTGACGTGTTTAATGGAGAAGGCTTCTCTCCCTTTAGTCCAGAATTAAAGGGATCATCATAAATACAACCATAAGGTGAACAGAAGCCAAACAGCTATTGGTGATCATAGACATGATAATGTAAGTCAAAGACTGACATGGTTCATGTCACTGAGGGGGATTACTCAGCAGTTCAAAGAATACGGTTGCAAGGAATGCTGTCTGTGGATTGCTCCTAAGAAAAACAAACCCCAGCAGGAAAGGGAAGGCTAACATTTTGAAGCTATGAATCCCCAAGAACTAAGGAAAAGGGGAAAGGACTATAACCAGTATTTATTTAACACGTTATTGTGCTGCTTAATTTTATATTCTGTTTAATTCTTAGAACAATCTTGTGTAGTTCACTATTAGTCCCATTTTACAGATAAGGAAACTGAGGAGCAATAAATTCTACAAATAGTCAATGATGAGACTGGATAGGTACTCTAGGTCTCTCTGGCACTAAAACTCACACTCTTTTCCATATGTCCTATTTCCTCTCTACTGAGGGAAATGGATATTGGATCAGCGGATTCATTTGGGACATAACAGGTAGTAATTCTAAACCCAAACTTTTTTATTTTTTCCCTGAATTGCTTTGAAACTTATATCAATGCTTGGTTTCTTCTGTTATAATGCCCTTCCTGGTAGGTAGAGGGTGATAATTCCATTCTGAAGCAGCTCATTGTCCTGAATTCAATGTGCAAATAACAATTCTCATGAAATATCTTCAAAAGAGATATATTCATGGAATTAAATGTTTATTTATGGGACTTAATTATGTTCAATATTAAATGTTTAAGAAAATAGAAATATGAATAGAAAATAGAATATATGAATTCACCCTGATTATATGAAAAACTCTTAAAAGAATCTCAAATTATAGTTCCAGCTCTGCCCCTAACTAGTGTAGAATGCTGTCTGTTCTGTTTCTTCATGTGAGAACGAAGAGAAGAGGTATTCTCTTTTCCTCTGTATATATTTTAGATCTAAGGTAGTAATATAATCTCTGTCAGGTGATGACAGTTTTTCTTTTATATTAGTCATTATGAAAAGAGAAGAGTATATACTTGTACACTGTCTTCAGAAAGACATAGGACTATTGATACATGACAAACCCCATTAAGTGGCTCTATTTCTTCATAGGTTGTTGTGTGTGACTTGGTCACAGTCTTTGAGTCATCTATGATGATGCCTTAGCTCAATCTCCATTAAATACGCTCCTTACAGGAGAAGGTTAGTGATGATGAAAAGTGAAAAAAAGCAGAGCCAGGGAGTGAAACTTGGTGTCCCAGTCATGATTTTCCCATTCCCTATCTCAGAAGGTGCCATGTCTGAAAATCTTCAAGGAATTTCCTATAGTAATCATAGTGATGATAATAATAATAGCTATCACTAACTAAGCCAGGCACAGAACTAAGTTTTTACAAGGCTAACTAACTTAAGACTCACAGCACTTACTCACTAAGTTCCCATTTTTCCCTGCTCCCACCTTTTTTTTTAATAATAAGAAAAGTCTAACATAATTGTCACTTGCCCAGTGTTCAAATATTTGCAAAGTGAGAGAACCAGGAATGTAGATCTTCACAACTTGAAAGTTCACTCTGTAAATCCTCAGATTCTATAGATTCCCAACTATATTGACCACATGGGTATTGACTCAGAATTTTAATTTTTGCCTTATTTTTATAGTGATTGTAAATTAATATTTTTAAATCTACTACTGATTGTCCTCGATACATGTGTGCATGTGTACATATATATTTTATACAAGATAATCACTCATTACAACAATTTTTCAGACTGTTAATTTCATCTTAGGCTGGATGGATTGAGGCACAAAGCAGCTCTAACTCCCCCATGTTCTCTGAGTTTTTAAGAGGTAGAGCAGAGCTTGGAACACAGGTACTTTTAAAGTCAAATCTATTGCCCATCCCTTGATTTCTCATAGCTTTGTAACACATTCAGTTAATCATAGGGTGATTATTTAATACTTACCATACCAGACAACTTTTAAGATTTGCATAAGGTGAGCTCAATGCATAGTTGCTATATGTGGCAACTAAAATACACCAGTTAACATTATTTATTAGGATGGCCTGTAAGGATCTTCGTTTCTCACCTAACTATTGTCTCTTTGACCTTAAACCCCAACTCATGTTTATTTACTCTTTGACTTGAAAAACCAACATGGTTATTGGAGAATGAACTGGCTGAACTGGCTGAACAATTTGAGCTCACTGACCACTCCTTGCTCTGCCCCTGGCCAAACCATCTTCAGATCACTGTGCCTAAAAAAAGCAGCTGGGAGTCCACTTCTGTGCAGAAACATTTTTGACTGAGAATCAAGAGACCTGGATTCTGTAATTGGCTCTGCAGTGAAACAGCAAAGTGACCCTGGCAAGTTGCTTGAGGTCTCTAAACCTCAGTTGCCTTGTCTGTGGGTGAAAGTTTTGAAATAGATGATCTTCAAATGCCCTTTTAGTTCTGAGGGTCTATAAACTCCCTTCTCCCTAGCCTTCTCCCAGAATAAGGTTGCTGCTGCCATCCCAGATTGTTACCAGAGAAGAGAGAAGGAAACAATGGTAAATAATTCCATTGTGTGTTTGCTTTTGAGCATCTAATGAAAATCACAGTGACTTGCTCACAAACAAAGGAGCTGCCTTCCCAGTATTTATCTGGTTTCTAGAAGGATATTGTTTAAGCTTTACACCAATAGTTCCTTTTCTCTGATTACCTATTCAGGAGAATATTCAGTTTTCAAGATTCCCCCTGTAATCCTCAGGCCTTCCTCCTTCCCTTCTTTCCCCTCCTTGATGACTCTGTTCTCTTCAGTGACACTAGTCACTGTGCCCCCACTTTCTTACCATGTATGTCCACTTTATCACCATCACCCAAATTCTCCACGATGAAGCCCTTATCAGGTCAGCAGGCATTTTCACAAAACCTGTCAAGCAAATTCCCGGTGCTTGGGTGATCTATTTCTGTCACCCAATCTCTAGATAAGCTGACTGTCTAATGCAATCTCACCAGGGACATTCCTGATAGCTTCTTCTACACCTACCATGAAAATCCATGTTTGTATAACAGCAGCATCTCAGTAAGTGCAAAAAATAATTTATTCATGGAAAAATGAAGATTAAGCAAACTTTCTGTCATTTCACAGAATAAGCTCTTGTAGAAAGCAAATAGGAAAACTAAGTCCAAGGCGTTCCAATTCCTAGAAGACAGAATTCACACCACTGATCTACCCAACTACTGTATTCTCTCCCCCCCTTACTTCCTCTCATAGACATTCATTGAGCACCTACTATGTGACAGACACTATGTTATAAGCTGAAGATACAGAAAAGAATAAGTCAGATGTTATCCCTGTCCTCATAGAATTAACAGTTTAATCTACCTCTATTAAGGCACTGATTATGTTTTGTTATAAATTTAAAGTTTTTAGATATGCTTCTCCAATAGATTGTGAGGTTTTAGAGAGCAGGAGAACTTATCTAAATCATATCTGATTGCAATGGTTGCAAATAGTTCTCAGTATACAGGAGAGATTTAATAAATATAAATGTAAAAAAACATGGATTTGTATAAATTTACACAAATATATACAAATCTCCAATGACTTTTCATTAATGTAAAATAAGACCCAATGCCCTGCCATAGCCTACAGAGCCTTCCTTGATGACTCCTATGCCTCGATTTTTCCAACTTTCAGTCTCACTTCCAGTATCCTTTTCTTTTCCTTCCTTAAGCAGGTCAAATTCTTATTAACCTCAGGACCTTTATATATGCTATATAGTCTCCACCCAAAATGCTTTTGACCTGGTGCAAGGCACAGTGAGCTCTTTCTTGTAACTCTGCTCTCAATTCAAATGGCATTCAGTGACCACTAGCTCTGTAGTGTCCTTCAGCCTCTCTGAGTAATTATCATATTACTCTAGTGTATTTTCTTCAGAACACTTATCATTATGTAAAATAACCTAGCTGTCTCTAACTTGATAAGTCACAGCCTCTCTGGACTTTTAGCCTAATTTATAAACCTAGAAAATTAGACTCAATTATTTCTTCAGCTCCTTTGAGTTTTGAAATCTTATTACCTCTTAGAAAAGATTTCACACAGAAAAAAAGACAAGATCATGCTCAATTTTTTTAACATTTTTTCAGTCAACAACATATTGTGGACCCGGAGGAAGATGGCAGAAGAGTAAGACGCGGAGATCACCTTCCTCCCCACAGATACATCAGAAATTCATCTACACGTGGAACAACTCCTACAGAACACCTACTGAACGCTGACAGAAGACCTCAGACCCCCCAAAAGGCAAGAAACTCCCCACATACCTGGGTAGGGCAAAAGAAAAAAAGAATAAACAGAGACAATAGGATAGGGACGGGACCTGCACCAGTGGGAGGGAGCCGTGAAGGAGGAAAGGTTTCCACACACTACAAGCCCCTTCGCGGGCGGAGACTGCAGGTGGCGGAGGGGGAAAGCTTCGGAGTAGCGGAGGAGAGCACAGCAACAGGGGTGCGGAGGGCAAAGCGGAGAGATTCCGGCACAGAGGATCGGTGCCCTCAGGCACACACCAGCCCGAGAGGTTTGTCTGCTCGGCCGCCGGGGCGGGCGGGGCTGGGAGCTGAGGCTCGGGTATTGGCTTTCAGTCAGAGCGCAGGGAGAGGACTGGGGCTGGCAGCAGGAAGAGAGCCTGAAGGGGTTAGTGCACCACGGCTAGCCCGGAGGGAGTCCAGGGAAAGGGTCTGGAGCTGCCGAAGAGGCAAGAGACTTTTTTCCCTTTTGTTTCCTGGTGCGCGAGGAGAGGGCATTAAGAGGGCTGCTTTGGGAAGCGCCGGAGACAGGCGCGAGCCGCGGGTAAGGCGCGGACCCCGGAGACGGGCGTGGGATGCTGGGGCTGCTGCCGCCACTGCCGCCGCCGCCACCGCCGCCGCCGCTGCGGGGCCTGTGTGTGAGCGCGGGTCACTGTCCGCCCCGCCTTCCGGAGGGCCTATGCACCCTGCCACCGCCGAGGTCCCGGGACCCGGGGACGGCTTTCCCGGGAAAGCGCACGGAGCGCCACGGGCTGCTGCAACGTCACGCCAGCCTCTGCCACCGCAGGCCCGCCCCACACTGTGCGCCCCTCCCTCCCCTCTGCCTGAGTGAGCCAGAGCCCCCGAATCAGCGGCTCCTTTAAAGCCGTCCTGTCTGAGCGAAGAACGGACGCCCTCCGGCGACCCACGCGCAGAGGCGGGGCCAGGTCCAAGGCTGAGACCCGGGAGCTGTGAGAGCAGAGACAGGGAAATCTCTCTGGGCAACCTTGGAGGCAGCCGATTAAAGCTCCACGGTCCATTTGATGTGCCCTGCGTCTGTGGAGTACATGAATGGACAGCGAATCATCCCAAATTGAGGAAGTGGACTTTGAGGACAAGATTTAAGACTTTCCCCCCTTTTCTTCTTTTTACAACGAATTATCCCAAATTAAGGAGGTGGACTTAGAGAGCAAGATTTCAGACTTCTCACTCTTTTCCTCTTTTTACAACGAATTATCCCAAATTGAGGAGGTGGACTTGGAGAGCAAGATTTTTTATTTTTCCCCCTGCTCTCTTTTTGTGAATGTGTATGTGTAATCTTCTGTGTAAGATTCTCTCTGTATAGCTTTGCTTCCACCATATGTCCCATGGTTCTATCGGTCCGTTTTTTTTTTCAATAATTACTTTTTAATTTTAATAACGCTACTATATTTCATACTTTATTCTATTTTACTTTACCTGCTCTTTCTTTTTTTCCTACCTTCCCTTCCTCGCTCCCTCCCTCCACGCCTCCTTTCCTTCTTTGTTTTTCTTTCCTCCCTCCCTCCCTCCCACCCTTCTTCTTTCCACTTTCTTTTTCTTTCCTTCCTCCCTCCCTCCCTCCTCTCTTTCTTTCTTTCTTTCCTTCCTCCCTCCCTCCCTCCCTTCTTCCATTCACTCTTCCTTTTTCTTTCATTCCTCCCTCCCTCCCTCCTTTCTTTCCTTCTCTCTTTGCATCCTTCCTCCCTCCCTCCCTCCTTTCTTTCTTTCTTCCTTCCTTCCTTCCTTTCTTCCCTTCTTCCTTTCTTTCCCTCTCTCTTTCTTTCTTCTACTAATTCTTTCTTTCTGCTTTTTCTCCCTATTATTCTGAGCCGGGTGGATGAAAGGCTCTTGGTGCTGCAGCCAGGAGTCAGTGTTGTGCCTCTGAAGTGGGAGAGCCAACTTTAGAACACGGGTCCACAAGAGACCTCCCAGCTCCACATAATATCAAGCAGCGAAAATCTCCCAGAGATCTCCATCTTAACACCAGCACCCAGCTTCAGTCAACGACCAGCAAGCTACAGTGCTGGTCACCCTATGCCAAGCAACTAGCAAGGCAAGAACACAACCCCACCCATTAGCAGAGAGGCTGCCTAAAAACATAATAAGGCCATAGGCACCCCAAAACACACCACCAGACGTGGACCTGTCCACCAGAAAGACAAGATCGAGCCTCAACCACCAGAACACAGTCATTAGTCCCCCCCACCAGGAAGCCTACACAACCTACTGAAACAACCTTAGCCACTGGGGACACACACCAAAAACAATGGGAACTACGAATCTGCAGCCTGCAAAAAGGAGACCCCAAACACAGTAACATAAGCAACATGAGAAGACAGAAAAACACACAGCAGGTGAAGGAGCAAGATAAAAACCTACCAGACCTAACAAATGAAGAGGTAATAGGCAGTCTACCTGAAAAAGAATTCAGAATAATGATAGTAAAGCTGATCCAAGATTCTATTTCCAAGATCCAAAATCTTGGAAATAGAATAGACAAAATGCAAGAAACAGTTAACAAGGACCTAGAAGAACTAAAGATGAATCAAGCATCGATTAAAAACACAATAAATGAAATGAAAAATACTCTAGATGGGATCAATAGCAGAATAACTGAGGCAGAAGAACGGATAAGTGAGGTGGAAGATAAAATAGTGGAAATAACTGCTGCAGAGCAAAATAAAGAAAAAAGAATGAAAAGAACAGAGGACAGTCTCAGAGACCTCTGGGACAACATTAACGCACCAACATTCGAATTATAGGGGTTCCAGAAGAAGAAGAGCAAAAGAAAGGGACTGAGAAAATATTTGAAGAGATTATAGTTGAAAACTTCCCTAATATGGGAAAGGAAATAGTTAATCAAGTCCAGGAGGCACAGAGAGTCCCATACAGAATAAATCCAAGGAGAAATACGCCAAGACACATATTAATCAAACTGTCAAAAATTAAACACAAAGAAATCATATTAAAAGCAGCAAGGCAAAAACAACAAATAACACACAAGGGAATCCCCATCAGGATAACAGCTGATCTCTCAGCAGAAACTCTACAAGCCAGAAGGGAGTGGCAGGAAATAATTAAAGTGATGAAGGAGAGAAACCTGCAACCAAGATTACTCTACCCAGCAAGGATCTCATTCAGATTTGATGGAGAAATTAAAACGTTTACAGACAAGCAAGAGCTGAGAGAGTTCAGCACCACCAAACCAGCTTTACAACAAATGCTAAAGGAACTTCTCTAGGCAAGAAACACAACAGAAGGAATATACGTACAATAATGAACCCAAAGCAATTAAGGAAATGGGAATAGGAACATACATCAATAATTACCTTAAATGTAAATGGACTAAATGCTCCCACCAAAAGACACAGATTGGCTGAATGGATACAAAAACAAGACCCATATATATGCTGTCTACAAGAGACCCACTTCAGACCTAGAGACACATACAGATTGAAAGTAAGGGGATGGAAAAAGATATTCCATGCAAATGGAAATCAAAAGAAAGCTGGAGTAGCAATTCTTATATCAGACAAAATAGACTTTAAAATAAAGACTATTAGAAGAGACAAAGAAGGACACTATATAACGATAAAGGGATCGATCCAAGAAGAAGATATAACAATTGTAAATATTTATGCACCCAACATAGGAGCACCTCAATACATAAGGCAAAAACTAACAGCCATAAAAGGGGAAATCGACAGTAACACAATCATACTAGGGGACTTTAACACCCCACTTTCACCAATGGACAGATCATCCAAAAAGAAAATAAATAAGGAAACACAAATGTTAAATGATACATTAAACAAGATGGATGTAGTTGATATTTATAGGACATTCCATCCAAAAACAACAGAATACACATTTTTCTCAAGTGCTCATGGAACATTCTCCAGGATAGATCATATCTTGGGTCACAAATCAAGCCTTGGTAAATTTAAGAAAATTGAAATTGTATCAAGTATCTTTTCTGACCACAATGCTATGAGACTAGACATCAATTACAGGAAAAGATCTGTAAAAAATACAAACACATGGAGGCTAAACAATACACTACTCAATAACGAAGTGATCACTGAAGAAATCAAAGAGGAAATTAAAAAATACCTAGAAACAAATGACAATGGAGACATGACGACCCAAAACCTATGGGATGAAGCAAAAGCACTTCTAAGGGGGAAGTTTATAGCAATACAATCCCATCTTAAGAAACAGGAAACATCTCGAGTAAACAACCTGACCCTGCACCTAAAGCAATTAGAGAAAGAAGAACAAAAACATCCCAAAGTTAGCAGAAGGAAAGAAATCATAAAGATCAGATCAGAAATAAATGAAAAAGAAATGAAGGAAACGATAGCAAAGATCAACCAAACTAAAAGCTGGTTCTTTGAGAAGATAAACAAAATTGACAAACCATTAGCCAGACTCATCAAGAAAAGAAGGGAGAAGACTCAAATCAATAGAATTAGAAATGAAAAAGGAGAAGTAACAACTGACACTGCAGAAATACAAAAGATCATGAGAGACTACTAGAAGCAACTGTATGCCAATAAATGGACAACCTGGAAGAAATGGACAAATTCTTAGAAATGCACAACCTGCCAAGACTGACTCAGGAAGAAAGAGAAAATATGAATAGACCAATCACAAGCACTGAAATTGAAACTGTGATTAAAAATCTTCCATCAAACAAAAGCCCAGGACCAGATGGCTTCACAGGCGACTTCTATCAAACATTTAGAGAAGAGCTAACACCCATCCTTCTCAAACTCTTCCAAACAATTTCAGAGGAAGGAACACTCCCAAACTCATTCTACGAGGCCACCATCACCTTGATACCAAAACCAGACAAGGATGTCACAAAGAAAGAAAACTACAGGCCAATATCACTGATGAACATAGATGCAAAAATCCTCAACAAAATACTAGCAAACAGAATCCAACAGCACATTAAAAGGATCATACACCATGATCAAGTGGGGTTTATTCCAGGAATGCAATGATTCTTCAATATACGCAAATCAATCAATGTGATACACCATATTAACAAGTTGAAGGAGAAAAACCATATGATCATCTCAATAGATGCAGAGAAAGCTTTCGACAAAATTCAACACCGATTTATGATAAAAACCCTGCAGAAAGTAGGCATAGAGGGAACTTTCCTCAACATAATAAAGGCCATATATGACAAACCCACAGCCAACATTGTCCTCAATGGTGAAAAACTGAAGCCATTTCCACTAAGATCAGGAACAAGACAAGGCTGCCCACTCTCACCCCTCTTATTCAACATAGTTTTGGAAGTTTTAGCCACAGCAATCAGACAAGAAAAGGAAATAAAAGGAATCCAAATTGGAAAAGAAGAAGTAAAGCTGTCACTGTTTGCAGATGACATGATACTATACATAGAGAATCCTAAAGATGCTACCGAAAAACCACTAGAGCAAATCAATGAATTTGGTAAAGTAGCAGGATACAAATTAACGTACAGAAATCTCTGGCATTCCTGTACACTAATGATGAAAAATCTGAAAATGAAATCAAGAAAACACTCCCATTTACCATTGCAACAAAAAGAGTAAAATATCTAGGAATAAACCTACCTAAGGAGACAAGAGACCTGTATGCAGAAAATTATAAGACACTGATGAAAGAAATTAAAGATGATACAAATAGATGGAGAGATATACCATGCTCCTGGATTGGAAGAATCAATATTGTGAAAATGACTCTACTACCCAAAGCAATCTACAGATTCAATGCAATCCCTATCAAACTACCACTGGCATTTTTCACAGAACTAGAACAAAAAATTTCAAAATTTGTTTGGAAAAACAAAAGACCCCGAATAGCCAAAGCAATCTTGAGAACGAAAAACGGAGCTGGCGGAATCAGGCTCCCTGACTTCAGACTATACTACAAAGCTACAGTAATTAAGACATTGTGGTACTGGCATAAAAACAGAAAGATAGATCAGTGGATCAGGATAGAAAGCCCAGAGATAAACCCACGCACATATGGCCAACTTATCTTTGATAAAGGAGGCAGGAATGTACAGTGGAGAAAGGACAGCCTCTTCAATAAGTGGTGCTGGGAAAACTGGACAGGGACATGTAAAAGTTTGAGATTAGATCATTCCCTAACACCATACACAAAAATAAGCTCTAAATGGATTAAAGACCTAAATGTAAGACCAGAAACTATCAAACTCTTAGAGGAAAACATAGGCAGAACACTCTAAGACATAAATCACAGCAAGATTCTTTTGGACCCACCTCCTAGAGAAATGAAAATAAAAACAAAGATAAACAAATGGGACCTAATGAAACTTCAAAGCTTTTGCACAGCAAAGGAAACCATAAACAAGGCCAAAAGACAACCCTCAGAATGGGAGAAAATATTTGTAAATGAAGCAACTGACAAAGGATTAATCTCCAAAATTTATAAACAGCTCGTGCAGCTCAATAGCAAAAAAACAAACAACCCAATCCAAAAATGGGCAGAAGACTTAAATAGGCATTTCTGCAAAGAAGATATACAGACTGCCAACAAACACATGAAAGAATGCTCAACATCATTAATCATTAGAGAAATGCAAATCAAAACTACAATGAGATATCATCTCACACCAGTCAGAATGGCCATCATCAAGAAATCTAGCAACAATAAATGCTGGAGAGGGTGTGGAGAAAAGGGAACACTCTTGCACTGCTGGTGGGAATGTGAATTGGTACAGCCACTATGGAGAACAGTATGGAGGTTCCTTAAAAAACTAAAAATAGAACTACCATATGACCCAGCAATCCCACTACTAGGTATATACCCTGAGAAAACCATAATTCAAAAAGAGACATGTACCAAAATATTCATTGCAGCTCTATTCACAATAGCCCGGAGCTGGAAACAACCTAAGTGTCCATCATCGGATGAATGGATAAAGAAGATGTGGCACATATATACAATGAAATATTACTCAGCCATAAAAAGAAACGAAACTGAGCTATTTGTAATGAGGTGGATAGACCTAGCGTCTGTCATACAGAGTGAAGTAAGTCAGAAAGAGAAAGACAAATACCGTATGCTAACACATATATATGGAATTTTAAAAAAAAATGTCATGAAGAACCTAGGGGTAAAACGGGAATAAAGACACAGACCTACTTGAGAATGGACTTGAGGATATGGGGAAGGGGAAGGGTAAGCTGTGACAAAGCGAAAGAGAGGCATGGACATATATACACTACCAAACGTAAAGTAGATAGATAGTGGGAAGCAGTCGCAGAGCACAGGGAGATCAGCTCGGTGCTTTGTGACCGCCTGGAGGGGTGGGATGGGGAGGGTGGGAGGGAGGGAGATGCATGAGGGAAGGGATGTGGGAACAGATGTATATGTATGACTGATTCACTTTGTTATAAAGCAGAAACTAATAAAAAAATATAAAAAAAACAAAAACAAAAACATATTTTGTACATTCAGGTGTGAGCCTGTGATACTGGTTGTCAGAGATTAGAGGTAACTTAGTCACTTCCTTTAGAGTAGGAAGTTGATTGATTGATTGATATACTTCATTTATTACTCTTACTAATCACTTTCATAAGAATATAACACTTATTCTTCTGTGTTTCCATAGTAATTTCTTGTTGTTCTTGAAGTTATTGATTTCTTCTTTTTTTCTTTTTTTTTCTTTTCTTTTGTTTTTAATGGACACAGTACAAACACTGAAAGAGAATATATCCCACATTAAAAAAAAAAAAAGTCCTGAATTTACAGATGTAAGAATACTATTTGGGTAGGACTATCCATGAAGATTAGTGGAAGGAGGTAGGGTATGAACTAAGGCTTAACTTATGGCAATATTTCAACAGTTGTTTCTAAAGCCAACCTAAGCAGAGGGATCCTTGTTTTAAGTAAAATGTAGAACACAGGAGTTTACCAGGTGTTTGGAGGAGAAAATGGTGAATATCCCAGTTCATTCAAAATTCATTCAGCTGTATATCTTTCTTTTTTTTTATGAGCAATTCAAGTTTATTCACGCTTACAACAACACAGATTTGGAGTATTTATAAAGGATTATTGATTAAGAGATACACACTTGCTTACATTATTCCACTATTCATGTCAAAAGTAGAAATTTAAGTTCATCAGTATTACCAACTACAAATTCCTGTAATCTGCACACCATAAGTCTTACTATCATCTCACCCAATCCTGATGCTCTTACACTATTCTTTGTTAACTACGACCTTTTAGCCTAAAACTTAGTCTAATTATGTTTCCAATTTCTTTGTTTTTTAAAACATCTTTATTAGAGGAAAAATTGCTTTACAATCATGTGTCAGTTTCTGCCTTATAATAAAGTGAATCAGTTATACATATATATATGTTCCTATATCTCTTCCCTCTTGCATCTCCCTCCCTCCCACCCTCCCCATCCCACCCCTTTAGGTGGTCACAAAACACCGAGCTGATCTCCCTGTGCTATGCGGCTGCTTCCCACTAGTTATCTATTTTACGTTTGGTAGTGTATATATGTCCGCGCCACTCTCTCACTTTGTCCCAGCTTCCCCTTCCCCTTCCCCATATCCTCAAGTCCATTCTCTAGTAGATCTGCATCTTTATTCACGTCTTGTCCCTAGGTTTTCCTGACCATTTTCCTTTTCTTCTTCTTTATTTTTTAGATTCCATATATATGTGTTAGCATACAGTATTTGTTTTTCTCTTTCTGACTTACTTCACTCTGTATGACAGTCTCTAGGTCCATCCACCTCACTACAAATAACTCAGTTTCATTTCTTTCTATGGCTGAGTAATATTCCACTGTATATATGGGCCACATCTTCTTTATCCATTCATCTGTTGATGGACACTTATGTTGTTTCCATGTCCTGGCTATTGTAAATAGAGCTGCAATGAACATTTTAGTACATGACTGTTTTTGAATTATGGTTTTCTCAGGGTATATGCCCAGTAGTGGTATTGCTGGGTCGTATGGTAGTTATATTTTTTAGTTTTTTAAGGAACCTGCATACTGTTCTCCATAGTGGCTGTATCAATTTACATTCCCAACAACAGTGCAAGAGGGTTCCCTTTTCTCCACACCCTCTGTAGCACTTATTGTTTGTAGATTTTTTAACAATGGCCATTCTCACCGGTGTGAGATAATATCGCATTGTAGTTTTGATTTGCATTGCTCTAATGATTAATGATGTTGCACATTCTTTCATGTGTTTGTTGACAATCTGTATATCTTCTTTGAGGAAATGTCTATTTAGGTAAATGACCCATTTTTGGATTGGGTTTTTTTTTTTTTTTTTTTTTTTGATATTGAGCTGCATGAGTTGCTTGTATGTTTTGGAGTTAAATCCTTAGTCAATGCTTCATTTGCAAATATTTTCTCCCATTCTGAGGATTGTCTTTCCGTCTTGTTTATGGTTTCCTTTGTTGTGCAAAAGCTTTTAAGGTTCATTAGGTTCCATTTGTTTATTTTCATTTTTGTTTCCATTTCTATAGGAGGTGAGTCAAAAAGGATCTTGCTGTGATTTATGTAATAGAGTGTTATGCCTATGTTTTATTCTAAGAGTTTGATGGTGTCTGGTCTTACATTTAGGTCTTTAATCCATTTTGAGCTTATTTTTGTGTATGGTATTAGGGAGTGTTCTAATTTCATTCTTTTACATGTAACTGTCCAGTTTTCCCAGCACCACTTATTGAAGAGGCTGTCTTTTGCCCACTATATATTCTTGCCTCCTTTATCAAAGATAAGGTGGCCATAGGTGCATGGGTTTGTCTCTGGGCTTTCTATCCTGTTCCATTGATCTATCTTTCTGTTATTGTGTCAGGACCATACTATCTTGATTACTGTTGTTTTGTAGTTCAGTCTGAAGTCCAGGAGCCTGATTCCTCCAGCTCCGTTTTTCGTTCTCAAGATTGCTTTGGCTATTTGGAATCTTTTGTGTTTCCATGCAAATTGTGAATTTTTTTTTTCTACTTCTGTGAAAAATGCCAGTGGTAGTTTGATAGGGATTGCATTGAATCTGTAGATTGCTTTGGGTAGTAGAGTCATTTTCACAATGTTGATTTTTCAAATCCAAGAAAATGGTATATCTCTCTATCTTTTTGTGTCATCTTTAAGTTCTTTCATCAGTGTCATAATTTTCTGCATACAGGTCACTTGTCTCCTTAGGTAGGTTTATTCCTAGATATTTTATTCTTTTTGTTGCAATGGTAAATGGGAGTGTTTTCTTGATTTCATTTTCAGATTTTTCATCATTAGTGTACAGGAATGCCAGAGATTTCTGTACGTTAATTTGTATCCTGCTACTTTACCAAATTCATTGATTTGCTCTAGTGGTTTTTCGGTAGCATCTTTAGGATTCTCTATGTATAGTATCATGTCATCTGCAAACAGTGACAGCTTTACTTCTTCTTTTCCAATTTGGATTCCTTTTATTTCCTTTTCTTGTCTGATTGCTGTGGCTAAAACTTCCAAAACTATGTTGAATAAGAGGGGTGAGAGTGGGCAGCCTTGTCTTGTTCCTGATCTTAGTGGAAATGGCTTCAGTTTTTCACCATTGAGGACAATGTTGGCTGTGGGTTTGTCATATATGGCCTTTATTATGTTGAGGAAAGTTCCCTCTATGCCTACTTTCTGCAGGGTTTTTATCATAAATCGGTGTTGAATTTTGTCGAAAGCTTTCTCTGCATCTATTGAGATGATCATATGGTTTTTCTCCTTCAA
The DNA here is from genome assembly GCF_964341445.2 of Mesoplodon mirus. Classification (NCBI taxonomy): domain Eukaryota; kingdom Metazoa; phylum Chordata; class Mammalia; order Artiodactyla; family Ziphiidae; genus Mesoplodon; species Mesoplodon mirus. Next base: position 170,039,580 of record NC_138977.1, on the reverse strand, counting down.
CTTGTTAATATGGTGTATCACATTGATTGATTTGCGTATATTGAAGAATCATTGCATTCCTGGAATAAACCCCACTTGATCATGGTGTATGATCCTTTTAATGTGCTGTTGGATTCTGTTTGCTAGTATTTTGTTGAGGATTTTTGCATCTATGTTCATCAGTGATATTGGCCTGTAGTTTTCTTTCTTTGTGACATCCTTGTCTGGTTTTGGTATCAAGGTGATGGTGGCCTCGTAGAATGAGTTTGGGAGTGTTCCTTCCTCTGAAATTGTTTGGAAGAGTTTGAGAAGGATGGGTGTTAGCTCTTCTCTAAATGTTTGATAGAAGTCACCTGTGAAGCCATCTGGTCCTGGGCTTTTGTTTGATGGAAGATTTTTAATCACAGTTTCAATTTCAGTGCTTGTGATTGGTCTATTCATATTTTCTCTTTCTTCCTGAGTCAGTCTTGGCAGGTTGTGCATTTCTAAGAATTTGTCCATTTCTTCCAGGTTGTCCATTTATTGGCATACAGTTGCTTCTAGTAGTCTCTCATGATCTTTTGTATTTCTGCAGTGTCAGTTGTTACTTCTCCTTTTTCATTTCTAATTCTATTGATTTGAGTCTTCTCCCTTCTTTTCTTGATGAGTCTGGCTTATGGTTTGTCAATTTTGTTTATCTTCTCAAAGAACCAGCTTTTAGTTTTATTGATCTTTGCTATCATTTCCTTCATTTCTTTTTCATTTATTTCTGATCTGATCTTTATGATTTCTTTCCTTCTGCTAACTTTGAGGGTTTTTTGTTCTTCTTTCTCTAATTGCTTTAGGTGCAGTGTCAGGTTGTTTACTCGAGATGTTTCCTGTTTCTTAAAGTGGGATTGTATTGCTATATACTTCCCCCTTAGAACTGCTTTTGCTGTGTCCCATAGGTTTTGGGTCATCGTGTCTCTATTGTCATTTGTTTCTAGGTATTTTTTAATTTCCTCTTTGATTTCATCAGTTATCTCTTGGTTATTAAGTGCTGTGTTGTTTAGTCTCCATGTGTTTGTATTTCTTACAAATGTTTTCCTGTAATTGATATCTAGTTTCATAGCATTGTGGTCAGAAAAGATAGTTGATATGATTTGAATTTTCTTAAATTTACGAAGGCTTGAACTGTGACCCAAGATATGATCTATCTTGGTGAATGTTCCATGAGCACTTGAGAAGAAAGTGTATTCTGTTATTTTTGGATGTTATGTCCTATAAATTTAAATTAAGTCCATCTTGTTTAATGTATCATTTAACATTTGTGTTTCCTTATTTATTTTCATTTTGGATAATCTGTCCATTGGTGAAAGTGGGGTGTGAAAGTCCTCTACTATGATTGTGTTACTGTTGATTTCCCCTTTTATGGCTGTTAGTTTTTGCCTTATGTATTGAGGTGCTCCTCTGTTGGGTGCATACATATTTACAATTGTCATATATTCTTCTTTGGTTGATCCCTTGATCATTATGTAGTGTCCTTCTTTGTCTCTTACAATATTCTTTGTTTTAAAGTCTATTTTGTCTGATATGAGAATTGCTACTCCAGCTTTATTTTGATATCAATTTGTGTGGAATATCTTTTTCCATCCCCTCATTTTCAGTCTGTATGTGTCCCTAGGTCTGAAGTGGGTCTCTTGTAGATAATATATATATGGGTCTTGTTTTTGAATCCATTCAGCCAGTCTATGTCTTTCAGTTGGAGCATTTAATCCTTTTACATTTAAGGTAATTATCAATATGTATGTTCCTATTACCATTTATTTAATTGTTTTGGGTTTATTATTGTAGATATTTTCCTTCTCTTGTGCTTCCTGTCTAGAGAAGTTCCTTTAGCATTTGTTGTAAAGCTGCTTTGCTGGTGCTGAATTCCCTTAGCTTTTGCTTGCCTGTAAAGTTTGTAATTTCTCTGTTGAATCTGAATGAGATACTTGCTGGGTAGGGTAATCTTGGTTGTAGGTTTTTCTCTTTCATCAGTGTAAATATGTCCTGCCACTCCCTTCTGGCTTGCAGAGTTTCTGCTGAAAGATCAGCTGTTAAGCTTATGGTGATTCCCTTATGTGTTACTTGTTGTTTTTCCCTTGTTGCTTTTATTTTTTCTTTATATTTATTTTTTTGTTTATTTTTTCTTTATATTTTTTATTTATATTTAATTTTTGATATTTTGATTAATATGTGTGTTGGCATTTTTCTCCTTGGATTTATCCTGTATGGGACTCTTTGTGCTTCCCTGACTTAATTAACTATTTCTTTAACCATATTAGGGGATTTTTCAGCTATAATCTCTTCAAGTATTTTCTCAGTCCCTTTCTTTATCCCTTCTGCTTCTGGGACCCCTATAATTCGAATGTTGGTGTGTTTAATGTTGTCTCAGAGGTCTCTGAGACTGTCCTCAATTCTTTTCATTTTTTTTTCTTTATTCTGCTCTGCAGTAGTTATTTCCACTATTTTATCTTCCAGGTCACTTACCCGTTCTTCTGCCTCAGTTATTCTGCTACTGATCCCTTCTAGAGAATTTTTAATTTCATTTTTTGTGTTGTTTATCTCTTTATTTTTGCTCTTTAGTTCTTCTAGGTCCTTGTTAAAAGTTTCTTGTATTTTCTTCATTCTATTTCCAAGATTTTGGATCATCTTTACTCTCGTTATTCTGAATTCTTTTTCAGGTAGACTGTCTATTTCCCCTTCATTTGCTAGGTCTGGTGGGTTTTTGCCTTTCTTCTTCATCTGCTGTGAATTTCTCTTTCTTCTCATGTTGCTTAACTTACTGTGTTTGGGGTCTCCTTTTCACAGGCTGCAGGTTCATAGTTCCCATTGTTTTTGGTGTCTGCCCCAAATGGCTAACGTTGGTTCAGTGGGTTGTGTAGGCTTACTGGTGGAGGGGACTAGTGCCTGTGTTCTGGTGGATGAGGCTGTATCTTGTCTTTCTGGTGGGCAGGTCCATGTCTGGTGGTGTGTTTTGTGTTGTTTGTGGCCTTATTATGATTTTAGGCAGCCTCTGTGCAAATGGATGGGGTTGTGTTCCTGTCTTGCTAGTTTTTTGGCATAGGATGTCCAGCACTGTAGCTTGCTGGTTGTCCAGTTGAGCTGGGTCTTGGCACTGAGATGGAGATCTCTGGGTTATTTTTCACCATTTGATATTACATGGAGCTGGGAGGTCTCTTGTGGATCAGTGTCCTGAACTTGGCTCTCCCACCTCAGTGGCACAGCCCTGACGCCTGGCTGGAGCACCAAGATCCTGTCCTCCACACTGCTCAGAATAAAAGGGAGGAAAAAAAAAAGAAAGAAGAAGATAAAATAAAGTTATTAAAATAAAAAAATAATTAAGAAAACAATTTTTTTAAGTAATAATAAAGAAAATAAACAATGGACCAAGAGAACACTAAGACAAATTGTAAGAGCAAATCTATACAGACAAAATCACACACAGAAGCATACACATACACACTCACAAAAACAAGAAAAGGGAAAAAAAATATATATATATATATATATTATATATATATAAATATATATATATATATATATATCATTGCTCCCAAAGTCCACCTCCTCAATTTGGGATGATTTGTTGTCTATTCAGGTATTCCACAGATGCAGGGTACATCAAGTTGATTGTGGAGATTTAATCCACTGCTCCTGTGGCTGCTGGGAGAGATTTCCCTTTCTCTTCTTTGTTCGCACAGCTCCCGGGGCTCAGCTTTGGATTTGGCCCTGCCTCTGCATGTAGGTCGTTTTAGGGTCTCTGTTCTTTGCTCAGACAGGATGGGGTTAAAGGAGCAGCTGCTTCGGGGTCTCTGGCTCACTCAGGCCATGGGGAGGGAGGGGTATGGATGTTGGGCAAGCCTGTGGCAGCAGAGGCCAGCATTGACACTGCCCCAGCCTGAGGCACGCCGTGTGTTCTCATGGGGAAGTTGTCCCTGGATCCCAGGACCCTGGCAGTGGCGGGCTGCAGAAGCTCCCGGGAGGGAATCTGTGGATAGTGACCTGTGCTTGCACACAGGCTTCTTGGTAGTGGCAGCAGCAGCTTTAGCATCTCATGCCCGTCTCTGGGGTCTGCGCTGATAGCCACGTCTTGCGCCTGTCTCTGGAGCTCCTTTAAGTGACGCTCTGAATCCCCTCTCCTCGTGCACCAGGAAACAATGAGGGAAGAAAAAGTCTCTTGCCTCTTCGGCAGCTCTAGACTTTCTCCCGGACTCCCTCCCGGCTAGCCATGGCACACTAACCCCTTCAGGCTGTGTTCACGCCGCCAACCCCAGTCCTCTCTCTGCGCTCTGACCGAAACCCGAGACTCAGCTCCCAGCCCCCTCCCCCCGCCCCGGCGGGTGAGCAGACAAGCCTCTCGGGCTGGTGGGTACTGGTCGGCACTGATCCTCCATATGGGAATCTCTCTGCTTTGCCCTCCACACCCCTGTGGCTGCGCTCTCCTCTGTGGCTCTGAAGCTTCCCCCCTCCGCCAACTGCAGTGTCCACCCGCGAAGGGGTTTCTAGTGTGTGGAAACCTTTCCTCCTTCACGGCTCCCTCCCACTGGTGCAGGTCCCATTCCTATTCTTTTATCTCTGTTTTTTTCTTTTTTCTTTTGCCCTACCCAGGTACATGGGGAGTTTCTTGCCTTTTGGGGGGTCTGAGGTCTTCTGTCAGCGTTCAGTAGTTGTTCTGTAGGAGTTGTTCCACATGTAGGTGTATTTCTGATGTATCTGTGGGGAGGAAGGTGATCTCTGCATCTTACTCTTCTGCCATCTTGAAGCTCCTCAGCTGTATATCTTTTTGAGTGCCTACACAAATCCGTCTCTTCCCTCTACAGCTTTATAGAAGAGGAATATATTAATCATGCAAATAAATACGTAGTTCAAAATGGTGACACTAAGAAGAATGCATATAACAGTAGGCCTAGCATAGTCTAGGGGTCAAGGATGGCTTTTCTTCAAAACTAAGGGTCAAAATTTTCCACATTTTCTCAGTAACAAAATTTTCTTTCCATTCCCTCAACAACAATAAGAGTTTACTACATTTCACTTCAGAGATCTGGCATTAATATGGTTCAACTATTCTCTCCTTCTCTGTTTCAGATTTTGTGAGAAAGGACCCAATTAATTTGAGCTTGATAGACTCACTGAAATGCACTCATACAAAAAGGTATATTATGCCAACCCATAGCCTGGCCTTTATCATTGGAAGATCTCATCTAAATCAACTGTGGATGGATTGTGGTTCACCAGATATGTGGTTCACACATAAGAGGAAATAACCTCTGATGTGTGGGAAACTTCCATGTGGGGGTCTATGGGGTTTACATTTATCCAGAGAAGGGGTCATGGGTGTGACAATCACCTTGGGGGTGCCCTGGTACCTAGGCAGCCAAGGGTTATTGTAACCCAGATGAAAGACAGAGGTTTGAGGAAGAACAGATGGACACCTCTCAAACCAGTTGAACTGGGCCTGGTAGGCTACCTAAAGGAAACAGTGCTTGAACTAGGTGTTGAAGGGTAAAGAGAACTGGTAGGAAGATGGGTGTAAAGAGAGGCAGAGATAGCATGATAGAAAGCCTGGAAGTACAATATAAGATAACTCCAAGGAGTTGAGAATTAAATGAGATAACATGAAATCTCATCTCACTGATAAATGCATAACATAGTGCCTGATATATACTAACCTTTTAAATATTCATTTCTTAATTGATGGGTTTGTCTAGATAGAAGTAAGATAAAACTCTGACCATGCACCAATTCCCTGAATGCAGGCTAGTGATAACAGTATCATTTCTATCTACAGAAGGTTTGGCAGAAAATATAGTTTGTGCTACATACCAGAAGAAGAGAGAACATTACAAGAAATTGACATGAAAGTGTAAAAAGCAGCTAAATATTACAGTCATCCAAGAATATTTGCTGTTTGCATCATTGAAATAAAGACTGTGACATTCTAGAAGTCTGTCTTTAGAACCTTTTGCTTTACAGGCTAAGTCTGGATTGAGGAGAGATATTACCCCCAGCTCCTTCCCTAGAATAGGTAGATAGGGTTGAGATATGTATTGAGGATAAAACACTTCTAGAGTCTTGAACATAAAGCACTTGTTTTCAGAAGTGGAGGGAAAGTGAAAGCATGACTGGTCCTTATCTATTTCTTATCTATTCTGTATTTATCAAAGCTCAGTGGTAGGACAGGAACAACTAGCTTATGGAGAGTAGGAACAAATGCCCCAGCTCTGTGTATGATGACTCCAGGATAGAGTTACCAGATAAAAGATAGAGTGTCTAGTTAAATTTGAATTCAACTGAACAATCAATATATTATATATATATATATATATATTATATATATATATATATATATATATATATATATATATATATACTAATATATATAATATATATATTAGCCTAACTCTTTCCCATGCAATATTTGGAGTATATATATATATATATATATATATATATATATATATATACTAAAAATGTCATTTTGTTTATTCTAAATTCAAATTTAGCTGGATATCCTCAATTTTTATTTGCTAAATCTGGCATCTCTATTCTAGGATTAACCTTGCTGGACTGGAAAAATTATCCAGAGAAATACTAAAAATACCTATGTTAACTGAATAAACATTATGAAAACAAAATTTAGCCAAGGGAATAGAAGGGAAGTAGCAAACATACTTTCTTTTTTAAATTTTCATGAAAAACAATAATACTATTAGCATCAGTTTTCTACCCTAGGGGTACTTCTTTTTTCCAGCATTCTTTTGTACATTATTCATATGCTAAACAAAAAAGAGCTAAGCTGGCTTCAAGCTGATTGGTAGTTGTATGGCAACCATGTTGTTTTGATGATGCTTTTATGTTCATTTCAACAAAGTTGCCTAAAAAACATGAATAGGCAATGCACAAAAGAAATACAAATAAAAATAAAGACATGAACAACGGCTCTGTACTAGTAATCGGATGTGAGAATTAAAATAACAAAATACTATTTTTTCCACACCAATTTTATTAAGATTTTTAAAATGAAAATGCTAAAAATTGCTGAGTGTGTGTTATGACAGGCTGTTTCATAAGCTATTGTAGAAGTAAAACTAGGTACATAATTTCTGGGAAACAATTTGACATATTGCTTACATAAAGAATCTTAAAAGTGTTCACATCCTGTGATCCAGTATTTTCTTATCTAGGCATCTACCTGAAAGAAATAATCAGAAAAACACTCAAAATAGATGTATAAAGTTATTGCTGCAATTATCTATTACAAAAATATAGTAGAATGTAACCTAAGTATGTATCTATACAGGAATATTTAAATGAATTTTGTTAAATGAAAACAATGTCACATCACATAGTTTCTTAAAGAATATTTACACCCAAGGGAATGTACATACAAATAATGTTAAAAAAACCAGGGAGATCAGCTCGGTGCTTTGCAATGACCTAGAGGGTGAGATAGGGAGGATGGAAGGGAGGCTCAAGAGGGAAGGGATATGGGGATGTATGTATGCATACGTCTGAATCACTTTATTGTGAGACAGGCCAGCCCAGTATTGTGAAGCAGTTATACTCCAATAAAGATATATTTAAAAAAAAAAAGATTAGCTGGCTAATATTTAGCTACGATGGGTCAGACAGCAGTGGCAGAGAGCAAAGAAATAGGTAAAATAAATATTACATTAAAAGTGACTCAGTTGGATCACTGATAAACTGTTTTGAGTAAATGACAATAAATAGGAATCTTGAGAAAAGTAAGGCTAATGGAAGAGTTAAAACAGATAATCTTGACATAGGTCTAGCCTAACAATAAAACTATATGATTTTATAAAGTAGAGAAAAATAAATATAGATGTTTTACCTACTCAATTTAGCTCTTGTTCCTGTCTTTGTGTAAGGTTCAAATTTCATAGTACAAATCATGTTCTTGAGATCTGGTGTTTTCTCCAAAATGGATAATCATCATTTATTTTTTAATGCAATGCCAAGAACTTCAACAAATAAAGTTTAATTATTCAAAAAACAAAAACCTACAGAATCTAAGTGTTATATTTAATGTTATTCCAATTTTGAGACATATAGGTGTGCATGTGATATATGTGTGTTTGTGTTTATGTGCCTGTGCATCTGTGTTTTTCATATTCAGAGTTAATACATCAAGAAAACACTAGAGAAAAATACACTAAATATGAATAATGCTTATCTGTAGATTGGGAACAGTATGTGTATTTTAATAATGCTTATGCTTCCATATATTTCACATTTTCTACATTGAGTATTATCAATTCATGATAAAATATGTTTTAAATGGGTCTAACAGATTGATGTTATAATTTCGTATGAAAAAGATCCATTTTTATCTACCAAATTAAGACAAAACATTGATATATGTAAATGATATATGTAAATAAGAAATCAACTGGGATATGGAAAATTTCTAATTAAATGACTGAATGGGATTGCTTTCTTCTTTCACTCTATCTTCTACTACAAAAAAGAAATGTTGACAATTAGCAAATTTTTTCTCATAATTCTATAAGGATTTGAGTGTATTACTAGTTTTCCTATTTAAAATATTTTTTAATTAATTAATGTTTTGGTCACACCACACAGCAAGAAGAATCTTAGTTCCCTGACCAGAACCCATGCCCCCTGCAGTGGAAGTGTGGAGTCTTAACCACTGAACCATCAGGGAAGTCCCTAAAATATTAATATAATTACATAAATATGTACAATTGAGTAGTGAAGAGTCTCATTTTAAGGTGAGAGTATCGCCTTTTGGGGATTTAGGGTCAAAATATGCATTTTGTAAAGTTTAGATGTTATATTTTATAACATGACTCAAACATTGAAAATATAAAAGCTAGAAGTCTACATACCATTTACTTACAATCTAAATAATGCAACTTGTATCTATATTAAAAATCAATTGATTCTTTCCTTTTTCTTTTTTCTTGAATCTCATCAATTTAAGACATTTCAAGAACAGTGAAAAATAGAATCTATTTCTTGTGTAGTATGTTAGAGTTCTATTTATATAAATAACTGAGTCAATCTAAAATAGTACTTCAGACAACTGAAAAATAAAATGATTCATTTTAATTGACTTTATCTGACAAAGTCAAATATTTTCTCTGGATAATTAAGAGATCAATATTTTCAAAATTTTTGTATGTAATTTGGTTCCAATCTGCAGATCGAATCATTTCTGAGTCACATTCAGTGTCGCTTGCTGATATCTCTGTTTCAAAATTGTGTATTTTACAGAAATCAAGTAGTTAAAATCTGCTATTTAAATATCTGTACAACAAAATGGCTAAAATCTCCGTGGAGACTCAGAATGATACGGATTTGAAATTTGAGACTCAACTTCCTCGATTATATGTGTAACCTTTCAGAAGTTCTTAAGCTTTCTGAAATTCTGAATCGTCATCTACAAAACAGGACCCAAAATGTACCTACCTCATTAGGTTGTAGAAAAACGTAATGAGGTGACACCTGTGATGTTTTTAACCCTGTACTTGGAACTTTCCTAAGCATTCAATTAATTATATCCATTGTATACATTTTTTTCAAAGCACAATTGTTTCTGTAATCCTTAGTCCCTAAATGTCAGGGAATGCATTTAAAAAGAGTTTCTTTCAAAAATATTTCCTCTCAGCAAACATCTACCTGCAAGTGGGCATTCAAGAGTAAAGTGTTCAATGATTCTTAACTGTAAAACAAGAGAAACACATTTAAATATCTTTCCCCTCCTCTCTTTTTTTTCTTGTGATTTAAAAAAAAAATTATCTTTGAAATAGTAAAAACAAAAAATGAACAACCAACAAACTGAAAAAAAAAACAAGTCATTGTTGTGAAAGAGGTGTCTGTGATTTTTTTTTTTTTAATTCGGCACAGTAGCTTATTCCAAGTTAATTTTTCATAAATGCCGCCACCTAGTGTTCACTAATCCAACTTTTAGTATTGACCTTAAACTTATATTAATGTGGAAGTAATGTTCCCCAGTTCCACAAAGGCAAATAACATCAACAGTCAATGTATTTCATGTTTGTAATTCTCTTAAAAAGACTTCTGATATTTGAAATAACAAAGAAATGGTGAAGTAGGAACAAGCACAGTAGCTAAAGTCCAGCATTGTAGACATGGTATATTACTTTGTAAAATACAAATACACTTTAATTATAGTTCTCTTTCTCTCTCCCTCCTTCTGTTGCTCTCTCCTACTCTCTCCCTGCAACAGTTCTTTACAAACTCTTTGCTTTCCATTGGATCTATAGCTCCCAGCATAGTTCTTGGCACATAGCTGGTGCTCAGTGGAAAACATCATGAATGTAATAAAATATCTAATTCTTGTATGCCAGGGGTTGTTTTAATCAGTTCTTATATAATACCTCACTTAACTCCTAAAACCTTTGAGAAAGATTCTATTATTTTTTCCGTTTACAGATGAGGAAACTGAAGCCTAGGGAAGCTGAATAACTTTATATGAACATGTAGCTGATGAGTGGTCAGGCCAGGTATTGAAGTCATTAGTCTGACTCAAGAGTTCTCACTTTCAACGATTAGTGGCCAATGAATGATCACATTCGCAAAAGTGGTTTGGATCTCAGAATACTTACAACTGTGCCATGTTGATTGATAAATGAGAATTGAGAGGTAAACGTGTTTGAAATCATTTATAATTCTAGAATATATCACTATTTCTAATGAATTTGAAACATGTTATGAAACTGAACTGAAACTATTCAGGGTAATTGAAATGTGTCACTGATTAACAAAATAGAAACATATTTTGTTCTACCTCCAAAAAATGAATGCATATTAATAGGTTAGATGTTTGAATTTGTTCTTTTTTAAATGAATTGTAACCTCTCCAACAAAAATTACATGCAAAAATAGGACAACTTAACTAAGGAGGCGCTTTGCCTATTTAAATTAATGGCTTACTGGTGTGATTTTAATTACATTATTCAATTTGTTCTATTATATTAGTATGTTATGTTGCAAGTAATTTTTATTTTTTGCTTTAACCATTATCTTTTCCCCTTTTGTTCTACAAAGACAGGCTTCTAAGTTTAGGTAACACTTTTAGATCAGAAACTTGACATGAGAATATTGATATTCATTGAAAGGTCACACATTCATCAGTTTCATCCCATAAGCATCTGTAGTAATGACAAAGGAAAAATTGTATGCATTTTGTCTTGCTAAAAACAAACATTGAAGGGAGAGTAGTGGTGGAGTTAAAGTAATAGACCTAACAATCATCACACAAGTAGATAAGTAATCATAATTCATCTGCCTATCCCTTCATTCCAAACATTTACTGTGCATGAACTCAGTCTTACAAGAAAAAAGCAAGAATCTAAACAGTGATTTCCCTTTTACTTTTTCCAAACATAATTAACAACTTTCTTTGGCCAAACATATCAGTTATTAAAGCAATATCTATGCAGCAAGACTTTGAAATGTCAGGGCCCTTTAATTTTTTTAATGTTTTTCTGACATTTATTTCTAGATCCTTTAAAGCAATTTATTTCTTTATTATTGTTTTTGTGTATATTTGACTCAATAAATTGTAGCACAGTTTGGCCAGAGTAGATCTTTGACAAACATTTATTAAAAAATGAAGACCTCATTCTCTGGGGAAAAGTTCATTTTTCTCCTCACTGCCATCTTCCCCCTTCTCCTTCCATTCCAATAGGAAGACATCCATTGTCTCCAATTTCTTCTAAATTGTTTACAGAAAAGGAAATAAATATGAAGACAATTGCATAAAAAGAAATCAATATAAACATTTCTCTATAAAAAATGAAACAAGAAGCAGTTTTTGGTATAACATAGTCATAGCTTAAGCCAAGTCTACTCAGAGCTACTACCTTGATAATGTGCTTCAGAATTGCTTATTTTTACTTCATCCTTACAGACTTTAAGACTGAATTAACCAAATTGATTATCTCTCTCCACCAAGTTTCACATACAATAAATATTTTGTGCTTTGGGTTTTTGTTGACCAGGCCTAAAATAATAGTCAGAGCCTGCCATTCTATATGCTGTATAGTGGAATGGATTGGAAGACCTTATTTTGTAGTGTTATTAGTCAAGTATTAAAAATATAAATGGAAATTCATAATTAAACATTTTCTGCAAGCAAGTTACAGGACCAGAGCAAAGATTATGCACAGTAGTATTCTCAGGCAATTTGCCAATTAAAAACTGCTATGCAAACCAGCATTTTTTTCTATGTTTATGATTCCAACTTTTCATTTTATAATCTAAAAGGTACTTGCTGATAAGATTTTAACATTTTTATAAGTGTAAAGACATGAAGAAGTACCTGAAATTACACTTACATCTCATGTTGTTCCATACACGTTCAGGAGTAAAGATATGTTAGATGTCAAAGTTGGATTTAATATGGATGTGATTTATAGTCATATGAAGTAGGTTAATTACATAACTGAACCAAAATAATCTATCTGGAGAGAGAATCGAATACAATGGAGCTAGGACGTTCCATGGAATTTCAGGTATGGCGTTGTTTGGGTTGGATTTCTTCCAGCCAAAAGATTTTCAAGTTTACATTACTGAAGAACAAATATTCCCAGACTTATTATTTCACAATTCATGTGTTTTTTAAATCATATGCATGTATTGCTTCCATTAAATTGTACATAGTGTATGTGCACACACATATATGCATACAGATACATACCTGCATACATTTGTGTGTATACTTATATTAGCTTATGACTCCATTTTATCTTCTGCATGGCCTATTACATTTCCTACAATAACACCCCACCACCACCTCTGTAAGATTCAGATAACATTGAATAGATATATTAAGATTCTAGAGTGAGTGAGTTCTATGCCAGCTCTATCTGGGGTTGAGGAATAAGAGGTAATGCTGCAGGGGGTGGAGTATACCCCCACCTAACTATGCTATATTCATGCTTTAGTTGTACATTCAATAAATTAATTAGTGACTAGTACTATTTTCTATAGTACAAATTGTAGATTGTGAATTCATGGTAAGAATGTTTAGTCTATTTCTCTGAGTGACATGAGATGCCTTTGGAGGAATTTACACAAAAGGTTGACATAATTTGATGTGTGTTTTGAAAGGGTCACTGGCTGCTGTGTGGAAAATAGAATGTAGGTTCACAGGGGTGGATGTAAGGACACTGGTTAGGAGGCTACTAAAATACTACTAGCAAAATATATAATAGTGGTTTGGAATAAGATGGAGATAATTATAACTGAGTGTTCCATTTCTCAAAGGTAATAATTTTAACTCACCTATAGATTATTAACTTAATTGAAAGAGAAAAGAAAGTCTGTAAATTTCCAAATCATAGGACTTATCCAGTCAATCAACCCTAAAGTCACAACATGGCAAAGAAATTTCAATAAAAGAAAATGAGCAAACTCATTTACGACTATAGATGAAAATATTTTTCTTTCATTTCCTTGAAAGAATAAGGAACCATAAAAATGTAGGAAATTATTCAGATATGCGAAGTGTTTCAATATTAGAGTATCAATTCATGTCATTGATTTCTTCAGTTATAAAAAAATTACACCTAGTTAAATGTATGAAATATTTGATGAACTGCATCATCTATGCCTAAACAAAGTAAAATTCAGTGAAATAAGAGTAAAATGATATTTTCTTATAAGAAAGATCATCTATCTCAGACCTTAAAAGCTAAAATAAGTTATGAATAATGCTATACAGACATTCACATTAGAGTCAAACTCAAGGAAAAACTCAAGGATATCCATTGTCATTACTAGTGTTTAGCTGTAAAACACAGACAAATAAAAAGTGACGTGACCAATCCATTAGCATTAGAATCAAAAAGGAAAATCTATGCAATATATTACAAAGTTATTCTTAAAAATATAAGTCACAACAAATAAACAATTGACAGCCATTCAATAGACAGTATTGTAAATTTGCAAATTAATAATTACAACATATAATCACACAATGAATAATAAATGTCTAGTAATATGAAAATATCCAATTATCCAAACTTTTCTATCATTAAAAAAATGCAAATTTTAAAATGATATGCCTACTTCACATAATTGACAGTTTTTAATAATAATAATATAAAACTGTTCAAGGAAACTCAGGTTCTTAGTTATTGCTGATGGCAGTATAAATTATTTTACATTTCCAGTTGGCAATTTAGAAATATATATAAAAGGTTTTAACTCTGGCACTCCTTTACCTATCAATGTCATTTCTACATAAACCTCATAAAAAATCAGTCACAGGCTCAGTCAAAGATAGAGGTAAACAATCTTCTTCATGTGATTATTACAATGAGAAGTTTTTAAAAACAAACATTGATGTCCTAAAGAGGAAAATGGCTAAGAAATTATAACCAATCCATATGATGCAACATCATGCAGTCATTAAAAAATGAAATGAGGAAGAAATATTAATAAACTGAAAATTTTTACGAGATAATAAGTTTAATTAAACTGGTTGCCAAGTACCATACATAGTACAAAATAAAACAAAATCGACCTTTCCTTAATAAAATTTAGTAAACTGCAAGCACAAATTCTAAAATACTACCGTTGATTATCGCTAAGTTCTAGGATTCTGGTATGTTTTTTCTGCCCTATGTTCTTTAGAATTGCTTAACTTTTGACTATATATTCATTATGTAATAAACATATGAAAACAGAGCATACAATTTATTTTAAAATAATCCAGTTGATGATGTTTTCGATGTCAAAGTATAGAGGCGGTAAAACGGTATTGATTAGAGGGCCAGTCTTTCTTTAGAAATGCTATGGCTCTGTCATTCTTTCAACAAGCATTGATTGACTCTCTGCTCCATTTCATTCCATAAGCTAGAAACAAGGCATTCAAGGATGAGTTAGTAACAATCGCTTTCTCATAAATCTCTTAGATCAGTGAAGGAATCTGACAGTTACAATGTCAGTGCAATTGTAATGAATTGGATATTTATGTGGATAAAGGGCACAGAGGAGGGGTGTGGCTGCCAGGATGAATAGGAGATAAGAAAACGTTTCCTAGAACAGTGATCTTGAAATCAGTTTTAAAAGATAAGCAGGAATTTTCTGCATAGATATAGTGGGTAAAGTCATTCTTAGGAAAAGGACACATCATAAGAAAACAGGTAGAGAAGAAAGATGAAAATCCTATCCTTGTTAATTATCACCACTTTATGAAATGTGATTGTAAAAAAAGTCTGACGACTACCAAAATCCTGAATAGGAAGCTGATGAAAATAGTGCCTTCATAGTTGCTATAGCACATTTATCCCATAGCTTGCAAATAAGACCCTTCATAATTTGTCCTCTTCTTAACACTCACATTTTCTATCATCCAACATGCCCAGTCTTGACACCTACCACACCATACTACTCCATATTTCCCAAACATGTCAAGTTAGTTCATTCTCAATACATCCTGCATCCTATTCTCTTCAAAGAACTGTTTAGAACACCACCAATTTTATGATACCCTTGTTTTGTACTTAGTTGGCTTCATTTGCATACTCATTCAAAGTATTTGTTCTATGTCATCTTAAGTCATCATGTCATTCTATTAGTCCAGAATCTAGCATCTAACACAGAATCTGATGCACTGTACACATACTGTAAGTATTTATTGAATGAATGAATGAGTGAATGGTGAATTTTATACAACAAACTTGCTACGATTGAATAGAACATTTCTCAGACAGAAAAATAGCATGGCATTATCTTTGAAAACAAATCAAGATAAAGTGACCTTTAGTTTATATCTATCTAAGATATCAAGAACCGGAAATAAGATAGAAACGAAACGTTTTGTTAAATCCCCAAATAATCTAAATTACAAAAATTGGACCAAGCTTCTGAAATAAAACAAAAAATAAAAAAATACAGTTCAAAATGAAATCAGATATATTAATTTTAAAAGTGATTTTACTGAACTGATACAAAATTCCCTAATACCCTATAGTATAGGGTATACTATACTATAGTATAGTTTGTTTCAACCAGAACGATGGTAAATAGATCATGATGCTACTATTTGATAGGTACAAAAGTCATAGTTTTGTTTAATACTCTCCCAGATCTTAACAGTAAAAATAGAATAACTGTCTATTTTACCGAACTCCAGACTCCATGGTCCCAGTAAGTAATGACCAGAGAATGAGGACCCATCTCTTCTCCCAAAGGGTAAATATTTGCTGTTGAGTGGCTCAAGAACTCCTTCTCCAGCTCCTAACTCCTCTCTTACATGTACAGCCATCTTGTAATGCACGTCCTCAAATAAAACACATGTTAAAGAAGGAACTTGTTCTTGAGACATTCTCTATTTGCATGGTTCCATAATATTCTTGAGAAACACAAGAAGAAGCATATGGGTCATGCATACGCTTCATTCTGGGTGATGGGGCAGGCCCTAGAGGCCAGGGAAGGGGGAGACATCTCTTCCCTCAGCTGGCTGTCATCAGACTGCAGCGTACCCCACCTCTGCCCCCTGACTCACAGCTGAGACAGAACCCACAGCATTACCACAGCATTGATGTGACAGCCACGAACCCATTGCCCACAGCCCCCTTCTCCTTTGTCCTTGGTCACCCTGACCTCTGGCTCTGAGCCCTGTTCTGACCAAATCACGATGATGAGTATTTGGGGGTGGGTGGGTAGTGGGAGGAGATGGAAGCAACTTTTTTTTTTTTTTTTTTTTTTGCGGTACGCGGGTCTCTCACTGTTGTGGCTTCTCCCATTGCAGAGCACAGGCTCCGGATGCTCAGGCTCAGCAGCTATGGCTCACGGGCCCAGCCGCTCCGTGGCATGTGGGATCTTCCCAGACCGGGGCATGAACCCATGTCCCCTGCATCAGCAGGCTGACTCTCAACCACTGTGCCAACAGGGAAGCCCTGTATTTTGTATTGTATGTTTTCTTCAACATGTAACCAATCAGTATCTTGTCAATATAGTCAGCTGATTGATTGACAAAAAATAAAAATAAAAAAAAATTCTCCTTGGTATGTGAGAATTCCTCTTCTATTCTGAAGAGTCATAAGCCTTGTAAGCAAATGAATTATATAGACTACAGAGGCACTGCTGAGAGGCTTCTAGTGGAAAGACAAAACTGGCTCTTCCATAGGCCTAGAAACTACTCTATAAGCTAACTATTTGAAGCTTGAGAGTATGCACTCTGCATATGTGTATTTACAATGATGCTGACCACAGGGTTTTAGATAGAGCAGTGAGTCAATAAATGTTGAATGAATAAGTAAATGAATTAATGGATACATTGAAACACAATTTGATATGTCTGGAAGTGAACTATTAATTGTAATCAGTAATACCATACAAAAACCCCTTGGCTAAAACTTGCTGTACTAGGCAAAAGCTGAATGTGGGCATCAGCGTTGTATCACAAACTATGAATATATGGATATATGTGTGCATGATTCTACACATATTTATGCATATAGTTATTCTGCTTAAATATGCAGTCCGAAGGATATGCAAAAAATGCATATCTTTAAAAACTAAATACTTAAATTTTTTAAATACAAATATTTATTTCAGGCTTCCCTGGTGGTGCAGTGGTTAAGAATCTTCCAGCCAATTCAGGGGACACGGGTTCGAGCCCTGGTTCAGGAAATCCTACATGCCGCTCAGCAACTAATCCCATGTGCCACAACTACTGAGCCTGTGCTCTAGAGCCTGTGCTCTGCAACAAGAGAAGCCACCACAATGAGCAGCCCGCACACCTCAACGAAGAGTAGCCCCTACTCGCCACAACTAGAGAAAGCCCCTGCGCAGCAACAAAGATCCAACACAGCCAAAAATAAATAAAATAAATAAAATTTAAAAAAACTTATTTCTTTCATGTTAGGATGTGATTATTTTTAATTTCTTAATTTTGCTGTCTCTAGTCTCTAAATGTTCCAGAAAGATATATATTATTTCCATAATCATAACAATATTTTATTAACAGATGATATTTATGGACATATAGAGAGGAAAGAGACTAGACTCTCTCTACTGTGAAGTGATTAAATATTATTCATTAGATTGAATGTATGAAGGCAGAAGTCCAGTTCAACAGTTTTGTTTTGCTTTTTGTTGTTATTGTTGTGTTTTGTGTACCCATCATGGGTGAAACTCTACAGGCGTTGTTTCTGAGAGGACACTTATAGACATGAATATAAATTAGTCTCTGTCTCATGATTTTAAACATGGGTTGAACCAAAAGAAGTATGGGTTTAATCTTTTGTTAATGAGAAAATCTCATTAACTTGAAGCCGTAATTATGATGGCATTCTGATTAACTGAAGCACCCATGTATTTGTGGAAAATTGTACAGGTATACCCTTGAGTTAGCTTCCTCACTTTCTCCCAGAATTGCTCTTGGGAACAGGGCAGACAACTAGAATAGGAGACCATGTACCTTCAAGAAGAGAAAGGATTCGCAATGAACTCAAAGGAAACTTTGGCAGGAACATTAAGAAAGACCTCGGTCTTTCTGACTGCCAGATTAAACAAAGTAAAGGATGTCGTTTATTTTACTTAAGTCAGCTCAGTTGATTCATAATACTAGTGGTAAAAGCATCTTAGAGGAACAGGTCAGGGATCACTAATCCTTTCTTAGTGACTTTATTATCTTATTAGATTTAAGCTAAAGAAAAACAATCTGAGAAGCAGCCAAGATGCTTACAGAGAATTAAAATGCTTTCTGAGATTGAGACTGAACACAGTTTCGATCTTGGTTTAAAATAACAAGCAACTTTTCTTCCATTAAGTTGAATAAAAGAATACTATACATGTATTAAAATGTGAAATATTTGGAATTTATAACTACCTTCACATCTACTGAAGTAATGTCCTAACTGGTCTCCCAGTTTCCCAATCTTCATTTGCCAGTATTGTCATTCTCCTGCTCTCCAGCCCCTCCTGTCTATACACCGTTTACAGACGTAGTTCTCAGTGTGGGACGTATGGAAGCCTAGCCTCAGAATTTTCTGAGGTACAAGATAAATTACTCTGGGAATAGGTTGCTAGCCCTCCAGGTGTTTCCTTTGCACAACAAATGTTTAGAACCACTGGCCTAGATACTACTATATAAATCCCTTAACGTGGCATTCGATGTCCTCCATAATCTCTCCCAGAGCTGGTTTTCTGAGATATTTCACACCATGTCTTTCCATGTATATTAATGAGTCAGTCTTCCTTGCTCCCTGATCTCACCCTGTCCTCCCAGGCCTATCATTTTCTTCATTTTGCTCTTTCAGCTTGTATTGCTGAATTCCTTGCTAGTCTCTAAAATTTTTCGATTTATCTTCTAATGCTCTGGTTGCTAAACCACAGCAGAGGTTCCTATTGTCCAGTATCCATCCTTCTGAGACCAGAGAGAAAAGATTTTGAACCTCTGGGCTGCACAATGTAGGGCTGTTTGGGAGTACAGTGGTTTATGAGTATTTGTTTTAAGGTCATACGTTAAAGCTTACCCTTGAAGCCAATCCCTTTGTAAATATTCCATTCTTTGAAGTTCCTAATAATAGTTGATTAGTTCAGCTTCCATGCATTCCTATAGGGTCAGCATAGTAGAGCAAAAATTTTTTTTTTTTAATAAAAAGTTATGGACTTCAGAATTTGATAGTTCTAGGGTTGACTAGCAGGACTGCCAGCTACCAGCTAGATGATTCTAAACAAGTAACTTCTTTTATCTCCATTTACTTTTTCTTAAAATGTGCATAGTATCTCAGGGTGGTTATGAAGATTATTAAAAATTGTAAAATTCTGATTTTTATGTTTCATACATCTCCACACTATTATTTCTCAGAGGATAATGTAGTTACCTGCTCCAAGTTATTTAGTATATGTCTGCTAAACTTTTGTTAATTAAATAAGTGGATAAAATGTTTTAAAATACTTCATCAAATTCCCCTAGAAATGTGTGCTTTACAGTTGCATTACTACCTGTTTTGGGCTGAGTTGTGTCCTTCAAAAATTAACCCCAGTGCCCCAGAAAGTGATTGTATTGGGTCTTTAAGAGGTAATTAAGTTAAAGTCAGGTCATTAGGATTCGTCTCAACCTAATGTGACCAATATCTTTGTAAGAAAAGGAGATTAGAATGTAGATACATACAATAAAAACCTTGTGAAGACACAGGTAAAAGATGGTCAAGGTGAGAGGCCTGAGAGGAAAACAACTCTCTGACACTTTCATCTCGGACTTCTAAACTCCAAGAGAGTGAGACAATAAACTTCTGTTTTTTAAATCACCCAGTCAGTGTACTTTGATATGGAAGCCTCAGCAAACTAATACATCTCTTGACTTTAGTGTTATAATTGATACACTTGAAGTAAAGACTAAGCTGTTTGTTTTATTGGTGCCTATGTTAATCTGTTTGGTATAAACATAAGATATCATCAAAAAATTAAAGTTTTCACCTGGAAACAGGATAATAACAGTATTTTTCTTGCTTAAAAAAAAGTGGTTCCTGCAACACAGTATGTATCCCCAATGAATGACTTCATATCATGTGGAAGATGTGCAATGAGGCTGGTAAATAAAGCTGTACTGAGTGGGCAGGGCTGGATTTGTTAGCAGTGAAACTTAAGCACAATGAATCATGAATGAACCTCACAATAGCTGGAGACATATTGATAGCTCCTGTTTTAATTCTAGAGTACCGAATGCCCAGCCATATTCCCTAGCAATGCCTGTTGGATTCCAAATGAATGGTGTCTGCCTCAATGGGTCCCCAAGCAAATATTACATTTTTGTAATATTTGTTTCCCAACCTATCATTTGTGTAGCATATTAGAGATTTGAATGCATCCCCTCTTATATTTTCTCATTTGGCCTTTATTATGGTGAAGCATAATAATAATTATAAGCTCAATATCTCAACATAGTTGCCCAAAAGCTTAGAAATATAGTCCTTTCCTCAAGGTCCAATGCATGAGAATGTGCAGAAGACAGAATTTTGACTCAGCAGATGCATGCTTCTTTCAGTGCTGTGGCTGTTAAATCATGTTACCTTACTGCAAGTTACTACCATCCAACACCCATTCTTCTGGGACCAGAGAGAGCACATTTTAAACCACTAGACCATGCAGTTTTAGGCGGTTAGGGAGGCAGTTGTTGGTGAGTAAGCATATTAAAATAAAAAAAGAGGTCTCAAATTCGCTGTCAGAAATTAAACTGTGCTAAGATTCTGGATGTTATAATCTTTAAAAAAAACAATTTCAACAAATCCCATTTCAAAGATGAAGAAAGCACAGTTCACAAAGTTACTCATCTAAGATCACACTCATACCCAGAATTTGAAAGTAAGCCTGTCGGACAACAATATTTACATTTTTCCATTGTGACAACCTATTCCCACTCATTTATTAAAATTTCAAGAGAATTATCTTAATCTGCTTAATTGTGAAAGGCAATTACTGCTAAGAAAAAGTGACTGTTTTCATGGAAAACTGGCGCCAGAAAAGTCTTCATTAAGAGATTAGGAAATAAAGACAAAAATAAACACATGGGACCTAATGAAACTTCAAAGCTTTTGCACAGCAAAGGAAACCATAAGCAAGACCAAAAGACAACCCTCAGAATGGGAGAAAATATTTGCAAATGAAGCAACTGACAAAGGATTAATCTCCAAAATGTATAAGCAGCTCATGCAGCTCAATAGCAAAAAAACAAACAACCCAATCCAAAAATGGGCAGAAGACCTAAATAGACATTTCTCCACAGAAGATATACAGACTGCCAACAAACACATGAAAGGATGCTCAACATCTTTACTCATTAGAGAAATGCAAATCAAAACTACAATGAGATATCATCTCACACCAGTCAGAATGGCCATCATCAAGAAATCTAGAAACAATAAATGCTGGAGAGGGTGTGGAGAAAAGGGAACACTCTTGCACTGCTGGTGGGAATGTGAATTGGTACAGCCGCTATGGAGAACGGTATGGAGGTTCCTTAAAAAACTACAAATAGAACTACCATATGACCCAGCAATCCCACTACTGGGCATATACCCTGAGAAAACCATAATTCAAAAAGAGACATGTACCAAAATGTTCATAGCAGCCCTATTTACAATAGCCCGGAGATGGAAACAACCTAAGTGTCCATCATCGGATGAATGGATAAAGAAGATGTGGCACATATATACAATGGAATATTACTCAGCCATAAAAAGAAATGAAATTGAGCTATTTGTAATGAGGTGGATAGACCTAGAGTCTGTCATACAGAGTGAAGTAAGTCAGAAAGAGAAAGACAAATACTGTATGCTAACACATATATATGGAATTTAAGAAAAAAAAATGTCATGAAGAACATAGGGGTAAGACAGGAATAAAGACACAGACCTACTAGAGAATGGACTTGAGGATATGGGGAGGGGGAAGGGTAAGCTGTGACAAAGTGAAAGAGCGGCATGGACATATATACAGTACCAAACGTAAAACAGATAGCTAGTGGGAAGCAGCCGCATAGCACAGGGAGATCAGCTCGGTGCTTTGTGACCGCCTGGAGGGGTGGGATAGGGAGGGTGGGTGGGAGACGCAAAAGGGAGGGGATATGGAAACATATGTATATGTATAACTGATTAAATTTGTTATAAAGCAAAAAATTTAAAAAAAAAAAGAGATTAGGTATTAGCACTTACACATCGTCATCTTCATCAACCCCATCCCCTCAGTGTGGCTGGATATCGTGGTGTAGAACAAAATGCCTAGTTTTTGTTTTTGTTTTTTAACATCTTTATTGGAGTATAATTGCTCTACAATGGCGTGTTAGTTTCTGCTTTATAACAAAGTAAAACAGCCATACATATACATATATCCCCATATATCCTCTCTCTTGTGTCTCCCTCCCACCCTCCTTATCCCACCCCTCTAGGTGGTCACAAAGCGCCAAGCTGATCTCCCTATGCTATGAAGCCACTTCCCACTATCTATCTAGTTTATATTTGATAGTGTATATATGTCCATGCCACTCTCTCACTTCGTTCCACCTTACCCCTCCAACTCACCATGTCCTCAAGTCCATTCTCTACATCTGCGTTGTTATTCCTGTGCTGCCCCTAGGTTCTTCAGAACCTTTATTTTTTATTTATTTATTTATTTATTTATTTTAGTTTCTGCTTTATAACAAAGTGAATCAATCATACATATACATCTGTTCCCATATCCCTTCCCTCATGCATCTCCCTCCCTCCCACCCTCCCCATCCCACCCCTCCAGGCGGTCACAAAGCACCGAGCTGATCTCCCTGTGCTCTGCGGCTGCTTCCCACTATGTATCTGCCTTACGTTTGGTAGTGTATATATGTCCATGCCTCTCTTTCGCTTTGTCACAGCTTACCCTTCCCCTTCCCCATATCCTCAAGTCCATTCTCAAGTAGGTCTGTGTCTTTATTCCCGTTTTACCCCTAGGTTCTTCATGACATTTTTTTTTTAATTCCGTATATATGTGTTAGCATACGGTATTTGTCTTTCTTTTTCTGACTTACTTCACTCTGTATGACAGACTCTAGGTCTATCCACCTCATTACAAATAGCTCAGTTTCGTTTCTTTTTATGGCTGAGTAATATTCCATTGTATATATGTGCCACATCTTCTTTATCCATTCATCCGATGATGGACATTTAGGTTGTTTCCATCTCCGGGCTATTGTGAATAGAGCTGCAATGAACATTTTGGTACATGTCTCTTTTTGAATTATGGTTTTCTCAGGGTATATGCCTAGTAGTGGGATTGCTGGGTCATATGATAGTTCTATTTTTAGTTTTTTTAAGGAAGCTCCATACTCTTCTCCATAGTGGCTGTACCAATTCACATTCCCACCAGCAGTGCAAGAGTGTTCCCTTTTCTCCACACCCTCTCCAGCATTTATTGTTTCTAGATTTCTTGATGATGGCCATTCTGACTGGTGTGAGATGATATCTCATTGTAGTTTTGATTGGCATTTCTCTAATGATAAGTGATGTTGAGCATTCTTTCATGTGTTTGTTGGCAATCTGTATATCTTCTTTGGAGAAATGTCAATTTAGATCTTCTGCCTATTTTTGGATTTGCTTGTTTTTTGTTTTTTTTTTTGACAATAAGCTGTAGGAGCTGCCTGTATATTTTGGAGATTAATCTTTTGTCAGTTACTTCATTTGCAAATATTTTCTCCCATTCTGAGGGTTGTCTTTTCATCTTGTTTATAGTTTCCTTTGCTGTGCAAAAGCTCTTAAGCTTCATTAGGCCTCACTGTTTATTTTTGTTTTTTTTTCCATTTCTCTAGGAGATGGGTCAAAAAGGATCTTGTTGTGATTCATGTCATAGAATGTCCTGCCTATGTTTTCCTCTAAGAGTTTTACA
Source organism: Mesoplodon mirus (assembly GCF_964341445.2). NCBI lineage: Eukaryota > Metazoa > Chordata > Mammalia > Artiodactyla > Ziphiidae > Mesoplodon > Mesoplodon mirus. The sequence continues at coordinate 170,015,217 of NC_138977.1, read as the reverse complement.
GTGTCTGGCCTTATATTTAGGTCTTTAATCCATTTTGAGTTTATTTTTGTGTATGGTGTTAGAGAGTGTTCTAATTTCATTCTTTTACATGTAGCTGTCCAGTTTTCCCAGCACCACTTATTGAAGAGGCTGTCTTTTCTCCATTATATATTCTTGCCTCCTTGATCAAAAATAAGGTGACCATATGTGCATGGGTTTATCTCTGGGCTTTCTCTCCTGTTCCATTGATCTATATCTCTGTTTTTGTGCCATTACCATACTGTCTTTTTTTTTTTTTTAGAAGATAAATTCTTTTTTTTTCCTGTATTTTTTTATTAGTTTCTGCTTTATAACAAAGTGAATCAGTCATACATATACATCTGTTCCCACATCCCTTCCCTCATGCATCTCCCTCCCTCCCACCCTCCCCATCCCACCCCTCCAGGCGGTCACAAAGCACAGAGCTGATCTCCCTGTGCTCTGCGGCTGCCTTAATTACTGTAATTTTGTAATATAGTCTGAAAGCCGGGAGCCTGATTCATCTGTCTCCATTTTTCTTTCTCAAGATTGCTTTGGCTATTCAGGGTCTTTTGTGTTTCCACACAAATTGTGAAATTTTTTGTTCTAGTTCTGTGAAAACTGCCAGTGGTAGTTTGAGAGGGATTGTGTTGAATCTGTAGATTGCTTTGGTAGTACAGTCATTTTCACAATGTTGATTCTTCCCATCCAAGAACATGGTATATCTCTCCATCTGTTTGTATCATCGTTAATTTCTTTCATCATTGTCTTATAGTTTTCTGCATACAGGTCTTTTTTCTTGTTAGGTAGGTTTATTCCTAGGTATTTTATTCTTTTTGTTGCAGTGGTAAATGACAGTGTTTCCTTAATTTCACTTTCAGATTTTTCATCATTAGTGTATAGGAATGCAAGAGATTTCTGTGCATTAACTTTGGATCCTGCTACTCTACCAAATTCATTAGCTGTAGTAGTTTTCTGGTAGCATCTTTAGGATTCTTTATGTACAGTATCATGTCATCTCCAAACAGTGACAGCTTTACTACTTCTTTTCTGATTTGGATTCCTTTTATTTCTTTTCCTTCTCTGATTGCTGTGGCTAAAACTTCCAAAACTATGTTGAATAAGAGTTGTGAGAGTGGACAACCTTGTCTTGTTCCTGATCTTAGAGGAAATGGTTTCAGTTTTTCACCATTGAGAATGATGTTGGCTGTGGGTTTGTCATATATGGCCTTTATTTTGTTGAGGTAAGTTCCCTCTATGCCTACTTTCTGGAGGGTTTTTATCATAAATGGGTGTTGAATATGTCAAAAGATTTTTCTGCATCTGTTGAGATAATCATATGGTTTTTCTCCTTCAATTTATTAATAAGGTGTATCACACTGATTGATTTGCATATATTGGAGAATCCTGGCATTCTTGGGATAAACCCCACTTGATCATGGTGTATGATCCCTTGAATGTGCTGTTGGATTCTGTTTGCTAGTATCTTGTTGAGGATTTTTGCATCTATGTTCATCAGAGAAATTGGCCTATAGTTTTCTTTCTTTGTGACATCATTGTCTGGTTTTGGTATTGGTGTGACAGTTGTCTTGTAGAGTGGATTTTGGAGTGTTTCTCCCTCTTCTATATTTTGGAAGAGTTTGAGAAGGATAGATGTTATCTCTTTGCTAAATGTTTGATAGAATTCACCTGTGAAGCCATCTGGTCCTGGGCTTTTGTTTGTTGGAAGATTTTTAATCACAGTCTCAATTTCTGTGCTTGTGATTTGTCTGTTTTTATTTTCTATTTCTTCCTAGTTCAGTCTCAGAAGGTTGTGTTTTTCTAAGAATTTGTCCATTTCTTTATGGTTGTCCATTTTATTGGCATATAGGTGCTTGAAGTAATCTCTCATGATCCTTTGTATTTCTGCAGTGTCAGTTGTTACTTCTCCTTTTTCATTTCTATTTCTATTGATCTGAGTCTTCTCCCTTTTTTTCTTGATGAGTCTGGCTAATGTTTTATCAATTTTGTTTGTCTTCTCAAAGAACCTGGTTTTAGTTTTATTGATCTTTGCTATTGTTTCCTTCATTTCTTTTTCATTTATTTCTGATGTGACGTTTATGATTTCTTTCCTTCTGCTAACTTTGGGGTTTTTGTTCTTCTTCCTCCAATTGCTTTAGGTGTAAATTTAGGTTGCTTCTTTGAGATATTTCTTGTTTCTTGAGGTAGGATTGCGTTGCTATAAACTTCCCTCTTAGAACTGCTTTTGCTGCATCCCATAGGTTTTGGGTTGTCATATTTTCATTGTTATTTGTTTCTAGGTATTTTTTAGTTTCCTCCTTGATTTCTCCAGTGATCTCTTGGTTATTTAGTAGCATATTGTTTTGATTCATGTGTCTGTATTTTTTACAGGTTTTTTCCTGTAATTGATATCTAATCTCATAGCATTGTGGTTGGAAAAAATACTTTATATGATTTAAATTTTCTTAAATTTACCAAGGCTTGATTTAGACCCAATGTATGATCTATCCTGGAGAATGTTCCATGAACACTTGAGAAGAAAGTGTATTCTGTTGTATTTGGATGGAATATCCTATAAATATCAATTAAGTCCATCTTATTTAATGTATCATTTAAACCTTGTGTTTCCTTATTTATTTTCATTTTGGATAATCTGTCTATTGGTGAAAGCTGGTTGTTAAAGTCCCCTACTATGATTGTGTCACTGTCAGTTTCCCCTTTAATGCCTTTAGCATTTGCCTTATGTATTGAAGTGTTCTTATGTTTGGTCCATAAATATTTTCAATTGTTACATCTTCTTTTTGGATTGATCCCTTGATCATTATGTAGTATCCTCCTTTTTCTCATGTAATAGTCTTTGTTTTAAAGTCTATTTTGTCTAATATGAGAATTGCTACTCCAGCTTTCTTTTGATTTCTAACTGCATGGAATATCTTTTTCCATTCCCTCACTTTCAGTCTGTATGTGTCCCTATATCTGAAGTCAGTCTCTTGTAGACAGCATATATACAGATCTTGTTTTTGTGTCCATTCAGCCATCTATGTCTTTTTGTTAGAGCATTTAATCCATTTACATTTAAAGTAGTTATCAATATATATGTTCCTAATACCATTTTCTTAATTGTTTTGGATTTGTTATAGTACATCTTTTCCTTCTCTTGTGTTTCCTGCTTAGAGAAGTTCCTTTAGCATTTGTTGTAAAGCTCGTTTGGTGGTGCCGAATTCTCCTAGCTTTTGTTTTTCTATAACAGTTTTAATTTCTCTGTTGAATCTGAATGAGATCATTGCTGGGTAGATTAATCTTGGTTGTAGGTTTTTCCCTTTCATCATTTAAAATATGTCCTGCCACTCTCTTTTGGCTTGTAGAGTTTCTGCTGAATCATCAGCTGTTATCCTTAGGGGTAACCCCTTTTATGGTAATTGTTGTTTTTCCCTTGCTGCTTTTAATATTTTTTCTTTGTATTTAAGTTTTAATAGTTTGATTAATATTTGTCTTGGCATGTTTCTCCTTGGATTCATCCTGTATGGCACTCTCTGTGTGGACTTGATTCACTATTTCCTTTCCCATATTAGGGAAGTTTTCAACTATAATCTCTTCAAATATTTTCTCAGTTCCTTTATTTTTCTCTTCTTCTTTTGGAACCCCTATAATTCGAATGTTGATGCATTTAATATTTTCCCAGATGTCTCTGAGACTGTCCTCAATTCTTTTCATTCTTTTTCTTTATTCTCCTCTGCGGTAGTTTCTTCCACTATTTTATCTTCCAGGTCACTTCTCTGTTCTCCCTCATTTACTCTGCTATTGATTCCTTTTAGAGAATTTTTAATTTCATTTATTGTGTTGTTCACCATTGTTTGTTTGGTCTTTAGTTCTTCTAGGTCTTTGTTAAATGTTTCTTGTATTTTCTCCATTCTATTTCCAAGATTTTGGATCTTCCTTACTATGATTACTCTGAATTCTTTTTCAAGTAGACTGCCTATTTCCTCTTCATTTGTTTGGTCTGGTAGGCTTTTGCCTTGCTCATTCATCTGCTGTGTGTTTCTCTGTCTTGTCATTTGCTTAACTTACTGTATTTGGGGTCTCCTTTTTGCAGGCTGCAGGTTTGTAGTTCCTGTTATTTTTGGTGTCTGCCCCTCATGGCTAAGTTTGGTTCAGTGCATTGTGTAGGCTTTCTGTTGGAAGGGACTGGTTCCTGTATTCAGGTGAATGAGGCTGCATCTTGTCTTTCTGGTGGACAGGACCACGTCCAGTGGTGTGTTTTGGGGTGTTTTTTACCTTTTTATGATTTAAGGTAGCCTCTCTGCTAATGGGTGGGTTGTGTTCCTGTGTTCCTAGTTGTTTGGTATAGGTTGTCCAGCATTGTAGTTTGCTGGTCATTGAGTGGATCTGGGTCTTAGCATTGAGATGGAGATCTCTATTAGAGCTTTCACTGTTTGATATTATGTGGACCCGGGAGGTCTCTGATGGACCAATATCCTGAACTCATCTCTCCCACCTCAGAGGCTCAGGCCTATCAACCAGCCAGAGCACCAAGACCCTGTCAGCCACACGGCTCAGAAGAAAAGTGAGAAAAACAGAAAGAAAGAAAGAAAAAATAAAATAAAATAAAGTTATTAAAAATAAAAATAATTAAAAAGTAATAAAAACAAGAAAGAAAGAAAGAAGAGAGTAACCAAACTGAAAAACAAATCCACCAATGATAACAAGTGCTAAAACTATACTAAAAAATATATATACTGACTAAGACGTAAGACAAATGGTAAAAGCAAAGCTGTACAGACAGACTCTCACAAAGAAGTATACACGTACACACTGACAAAAAGAAAGAATGGAATTATATATATATATTTCTTTACTGAGTGTCTGTCACCTTGTATTTGCCATCATATGCATTTCTCACAATGCTCCTGTGTGGTAGAGATTATCAGCCACAATCTAAAATGTCCTAGTGATGGGACCTGATCTCTTCACTCTTGCTCCAGGAACCTGTCTAGCAGATTCAACAGCAAACTTGGTTCTTCTCTACTGGATCCTGTTTCTGCAGCTCAGAGTTCATACCTTCTCTGATGTTCCATGGGGCCGGGAGGGACCCCAGGTGCCCATCTCTCTGCTTCACCAGACAGCCGGGACACTGATTCCCAAAGCAGGAAAGATACGACTTGGATCCCTTTGTCCTCCCACACCCCAGGGCTGTTCAGCCTCATGACCAGGACCCACATCCTCAGCTGAGCTCCAAACACCTGATGGCGGGACCTCAAAATGTCAAGTTTTTAATGAAAAATAAAAATAAGATCTAATATTTATATAGTCCCTACTGGGCACTATACTAAACACTGTTCTCAATTCATGAAAACTTTATCAAAATGCTAGCAAGTAGACATTATTAAATTAAAATGAGGAAACTAGGCACTAAGAGATCAAATAACTTGTCTAAGGTCATATTACTAGTACATAGCAAAACTGGGTTTGGAACTTTATTTTATACTACACTTTAAAATAGTTTAAAATTATGTTCTAAGCTGATATGATATTTTGTATTTGTTGTTGTCTATTAGATCAGTTGTAAGACTGTCTAAATAAATCCATTCACTAATTTATGCAAAAATATAATCACTAAGCCCCCACTATGTGCTTGGGACTAGGGATACATGATAAATTTAGTTCTTGCTCTGGAAAAACAGTTTTATTAATAAAAAACAATCATTAAGCAAATGAATTTATTTAATTTATAAATAAAATAAGTGTTATATTGGAAATGTACAGGATACTATGAAACAAGTGAACCAAGCATTTATTTTAAAAATAAAATTTTCCTTTTTATTCAGTTAATATCCTTAATCTGATAAAAAATTAACATTCTGTCCAATATATGTGCAATTCATCATTATTTTCCTCCAAATTACATTCATCATTTACTTAAGTTACATCATGAACTCTATTTAAATTACTGTACCAAGGATCTATATTTCTGTTAACTTTCTAATAATGCACTTATTCATCTTTACAACAGTGCTTTGTACAGAACTTTGCTAAGATCCATAAATTACATCAAAGACTTTGTTTCAAGAAGGTTGCTCAGATGTTCCTTTGGTTAATAGGAGGAAGACTGGAATATTTTTTGCCTTTCCTGCTCATTTATATCAAAAGAATATCAGGATAAAATTATGCTCTTGTCTTCTAGGGTATGTCTGGTATATTATAATTATACATCAAAACTTTGCCCAGTTTGGGGAGTGAGGACCAAAGTCATTTTGAAGGGGGAGGGTATGTGTGTGTGTGTGTGTGTGTGTGTGTGTGTTTGGAATTGTCTTGGTTATGAAATACTTTATTACATACTCTAACTAAACAACTAAATTTCTCTTTTAAGTGGAAAATAGTGGAGAGGCCATGTGGTACATTAAAAGATTAAGGCATTTGGGATTTTTCAGAACTAAATTCAAAGCCAGTTTTGGCTGCTCTTTAAATATGTGTCTGAAGGTAAATTAACTTATCTGAGGCTCCATATCTACCTGTCCATTCATCTATCTATATGTTTTGAAGATAATGATTGCTACTTCCTACTGTCAACTTAGAATTCAGTGAGTAATTTATCTAAAATCTACCCAATGTCTGGCACATAGTGAGTACCCAGTCTGACAAGATTATTGTTATAACTAAACTCTACAGACACAATTTCAGACATGAGTGAAATAAAGACAATATGGAGAGGCAACTATCCTGGAGGGTTTTCTGATTTTCTTCTGGAATTGAATTTTTATGTGGTGAAGAAGAAATGAATAGCAGATGTTCATTTCTGAATTTTGTAATGTTTAAACCATTGACAAAAATGCCTCATTGAGCACTAAAAATATTGAGGCTAATCAAGATGCTGGAGTTAGTCTATCACAGTTAAATTAGTATCAAAATTATTCAAGATTTTGAAAAGACAACCAAGTTTGCTCTCCAAGTGTAGACAGAGAATATCCAATTTGGAGAGTATAGCAAAGAATGGTAAAATTCACAGAAACTCTTAAAATGATTAATATTTACCTGCAATGTCAAATATGACAAATTGAAAGAGTCATTTTGAGTAAAACAACAAGATCCAACATAGTGAAATTATATAACTATGAGTACTGATGAACTCATTAAAATATATAAAATAATATTTGGAAAGTTTCTATGGTATTCACAGATCTCAGGATACGTGGATGCATGGAAAATTAAATTCATGGAAGATTTTGTATTTACTAATTTTGGCAGGAAATACAAATGTGTAGAGAGTCTTCACATATTAATATCTGTTTCACAAAAAGTGAAAAATCATTCTCATTCATTTTTGCATACACACATTCATTCATTTAGTAAACACATACTGACTATGTCCAAAGGAATTAGTGTTATGGAGATGAATAAAAACGACCCCAAACAATCTTGCATCTGACCGTTTGATGGATATTTCACATAGAACCTCATAATTATAGTAAAAAAAATCATAGGATAATGAAGATGAAATTACTAATTCATCAGAGATGTATCACAGAGGTTCCCTCAGAGGAGGTAATATAGGAATTGAATATTTAAATAGAGAAGTTACCTGCTGGAGAAAAAAGGGAAAAATAGAGATATTATAGACAGAATAAAAAAGCATATACTAAAGCAAGGAGGAATTGTATGCATGACATTTAGTGTTCGAGGATGTTATTTGATAGTGTAGGTTTCTCAAGGAGGTTTTAGACTATATTGTTATGGTCCTTGTATGATAAACCAGAATGGTAGTCTTTGGACTTATAGTCTCCCTTTCACTTGCCCACTATGCACTTACTATGTGTCAACCATGGTGCTAAGAAATGTATTGATTTATTTAATACTGGCAATAACAGTAAAGGCAAGTATTAATATTAACCCATCCAAAAGCAGACATTTGAAGCTTAACAAGATTAAATAATTGTGGTTGAATTTAAACAGTTTAATTACGGAGCCTACATTCATAACTTTTATGTTATGTATGTTTCCAATATGATTGTTGGAATACAAGAAGAAAGTTAACATAAACAGGAGAAAAGACAAATGCAATGCCATCAATGAAATTTTATCTGATTAGGTACTTGGAATTAACTTAGAGACATGAATGATTTAAGTTATAAAGACATCGTAGATGAGAAGGGGAAGGGATTGTTAGCCCACTGTGCGTGAGTTAACTACAAGTCACAGGAGTGAAATGAAGAGTTTCATGCATAGCTAATATACTAAATTAATTATAAAAACATTGTTAAGTGCTGAATCAATGACTATGAAAGTGATAATAACTGTATGAGCTGGAATCCCTGGTTTAACTTGGCAAAGTGTAAGAGCAAACACTCCAAGTTTTCTAAAGGATACCATTCTAAAAGGTGGCTACTCATTTTTCTTAAAGGGACTGATTTTTCTTGTTTATACCTGCTCTTCAGCATACTATTGACTACCACTTGATATCTGTGTTCTTTTTGCTGCTAAACAATCTCAAATATTTATAGAGTCTGTGGGTCTACAGGGAATCAACTAGTCTTGGTTCTGAATTGTGAGTTAGGTTCAACTCTGCTGTGTGTTTTCTAATTATTATTATCTTTTAATCAGAAGTTACTCATGACACATTCTTACAGCAAAATATACATGCTCAAGAGAGCAAGGAAAACCATACCCACCTGTTTAATCATGTTTACTAAGATTACTTTAAGCAAAGAAAAACACATAGCCAAGCCCAACATCATGGCACTGGAAAATATACTCCATCCAGAGTGGAAGTCATGTAGAGTTAAAGGGGAAAAGGTATGGATGTGATTAATCTTCACAATGCCATAAAAAGTTCAGCAAAGTGATGCAATTGTGCTTTTTAAGTGAAAAAGAAAATTGCATACTTTACCTCGAAGGTTGATAATTCTCATAAGATTTGGCCACAAGATGACCAGCAAACATTTTTATGTTTCTAAATATTGTTTTATGGTCTTTTCCTGTGTCATAACAAAGTAGATTATTTTTAAATAGCATTTAAAAATAGTATATTTTGTAAATTTTTTAACTAATTGTAATATAACTGTGAGGCATCTCGATGTGCTAAAAGCAATTAAAAAATGTAAGAATACTGGTTATTAGACTGTGTGGTGAAATTACCAAATGCTATGGTCTGAATGTTTGTGTCCCCCAAATTCATATGTTGAACACTTAACCTCCATGGATGATAGCGTTATGAGGTGGGGACTTTGGGAGGTTCATAGTTCATGAGAGTGCAGCCTTCCTGAATTGTATTAGTGCTATTATAAAAGAGGCTCTAGAGAGATCCTTTGCCCCTTCCACTGTATGAGGACAGAGGAGGCATCAGTTATGATCCAGGAAGAGGGCCTTTTCCAGAATGTGACCATACCAGCATCTTAAGCTTGGACTTTCAGTCTCCAAACCTGTGAGAAATAATTTTCTGCTATTTATAAGCTACCTATTCTGTGGTATTTTGCTAAAACAGCCCAAACAGACTAAGACAATTTTTTTTTTTTAACCTCAGGACAAATCAGCATTCCACATGTGGTGTTTTGGTATATATTAATCTGACATTAGAGTTAGGATTAATTAATAAATAAATATTCAGGAAAATCATAGAAATTATGTTAATTGACCTATGAGTTATTTTGTAAATACTATTTGGGGGACCTCTTCATAGAATACTAGTTAAAAGTCCACACTCTATAGACCAATTATTTACTATTTTTGAGTTTCATTTTCTCCTTAAAAGGGTGACAATACTACCTACATTTTAGGATTATTGTGTGGATTACATGAGATAATTCCTGTAACAGGCAAATCACAGTTCCTAGAAGATAGAAATACATTAACTATTATAATTATTTTTATTATAATAATTACCTCTCAACTTTAATTTCCTCTTCTGTACAACATATATAATAATACATATTTGTGAGCATTCCAAGGGCTGTGAATGCATATTCTGAGTGCATCCAGGAGCCAGTGCCTTGGAATTTCTGATTCCTTTTAACCAAGGAATTTGAAGGAGAAACCAGTGGCATTTCATTGAAACACGAGAAGAAACTATTCTAAACCCAAAAGATAGAATTGAAAATAAAAAATAAAAATCAGGACATTCAGGAAACAAGTTGTAGTCTGACTAAAGAGAATAGAAGTAGGTAGTTGTGGAAATGAGAAACAAGTATAGAAATAGGCAATAAAGTGAGAAGAGGGAGTTTCATAAAGAAAAGGAAGCTGTATTTGCAGCTGAAGAAGATGGAAATCAACTTGATTCCTTTGGAAAGACTGGTAGAATGTTGGCAGCATTATCTGAATAGTTGGTAAATTTTTTTAAAACAGCTTTTAAAGAAAACTATGAATATTTTATTGAAAAATCCCACCCTCCAATATTATCTTCCTAAGGAAAATAAAAATAAGACTACAACTCTTTTCTCATGGAAAAGAGAAAATGTCTTTGAAAACCTTTCTAATGTTATATTTGAAGCTTATTTTTGACTATTTTAAAAATATATCAAATATGCTGTAGTTTCAGCCACAGATGAACTCTCAAATAGAACATTTACCTTCTAATGAATGTTCTAAAATGGCCTGGTAAATTGAATTTCCCAGGTCCAAAATATGCTCTAGCACTGTCACGTTTTTGAATTTTGAAGAAGACATCAACTTTACCAAGTTCAAATTCTATTCAACAATAACAAAACAACAGTTTCTGGTATGTAAGAAAAAATACTTTATGCATTTATTTTTCTCCTTTCTTTTTTAATAAAGGGCTTCCAGTATATTGGGACATCAAAAAACTAATGAAGGTCATTTAATAAATAAATCAAGTTTGTAGCATCTAGTTTTGCTTTTAAAATGACATAGAACAAACAACTAGAGGGAATTATTTAGTGTGAGAGGAAACACAAACCTCTCAGAAATAACTTAGAACACACTCGTAAACATATAATAACATTGGTATCAGTTTGAGTATGTGACAAAGGACATAGACTATTAAAACAAAATACTGGTGAAATATTTTAGTCTTTTTAAAATTACAAATTATTATATGTATGTAGTGTGTGTGTGGAAAGATTTTGGCTAATAATTAGAAAGACAAATCCTTGTTTATTATCCCAAATTATTAAATAAAAAAATAAGTCAAGTACAAGGACATATAGAACAGACCAGGGTACAAAAATTTTTTGAAATAACTAATCTTCCTGAAAAAAAAGCATGTTTTCTCCTATTTTAGGAGTTATCTCAAGTATTACCTTCTCTGTGGAATATTCTCTGAGTTCAGATTTAACAATTTAACACCACGTTAATCATTTAGGCTGCTAACAAATATTTTAGTTCTCCTTTTCTAAACATGTTGTCTTCTTCACTTCCTCTGAAGATGAGCGTCTTATGACTTGTTTTGACCAGTGAAACATAAAGGCAAGTAAAATGTGTCACTTCCAGGAAGAAGCTTTAAGATTCAGTGTGTAGTTTGTCATAATGTTCTGTGATTGGTGATTATTAAAGCATGTGTCAAGATCAAGCCTTTGTTAGCTCAATCCCTGGATGTCATCAATAACTAGAGCAACCTGCCTGCCTGCATTTAACATACAGAATGAAAGATAAATAAAATACAATCATGTTAAGGCACATCGATTTTGGGGATTGTCACCACAGCATAACTTATCTTGACTAATATAATTGCTCTTACCTTTGTGATTTTATATCCATATATTCATATATAAATGTATATATTCATATATAAATGTATATATTCATATATAAATGTATATATTCAGCTGGCAGCTCTTTGTACTATATTATCTAGTTAAATGACTGTTTTTTCATTAAACTCCAAGTATTTTTAGGATCAGATTCTTATATTTTTTTTTTAGGTATTACTTGGCGTTGAGTAGAAACTAAAATGTGTTTTCTGAATAAATACTATTAAAAATAGTAAATAAATGATTATTGATTGACTTTCATGGTCTTAAAAATTATAGAATTTTCATATTTATGTGTATTAATGGCAGTCAAAGACATATATCATTTCTACTCGAAATAGCAAATGACTGAGAAATAAAAGTAAATTGATTAAGTATTAGTTAACTTTGATATTTATAGCCCGAAAATTAAACCCCTCTCAACCCCACATATACATTCAATAGAACACATTTTTAACTTTATATTGTTAAAATAAGGGTACATAGAATATGTGGAACTAGAAATAAGAAAATTGGTATCTATCAATAGCAATAAATGTAACTTAGTTAACTGGATAAAAGTCAAGTCCCTCTGGCATAAAGGTGAGCTCACAATCTATTTCACTATCAGTGAAGTGTTTTCTCCATATATTTAAAAAAAACAATTTAATAAGTCTTAAATGTAGTTAATATGTATTCCCATATAATGCATAATTTCCTTTCCTATTAGTCAAACTTTTCCCTCTCACTTTAAAATAAATTATTTTTCACCCACATCTAATCAAAATATCCCCACTTGTTTTCTGCAGGAAAAGTTCTACAAATTCAAGAAGCACTTCTCAACTGGCCTCTTAAATTTGTACTCATAACACACTGGAAAATATCCAGGAAAGACGTCCAAGAGAGAAGAACTAAAATTTTTGTTGCATGGTTTCATAAAATTGAATGAAATTTTAGAATGCAATCATCTGTTCCTCAATCTTTGTTTATAATGAATCCATTCCGGTATTGGATATTGGGAAGAAGTCCTTAAAAAATGTAAATCTGATTTTATATATGTATGGTGGTGGTAGTGTTTTAACTTCTACCACACTTTGGTTTTTCCATTTCCTCTTATTGAGACTTGTGGCTACATCCACATAACCACATGTAGTCCTTTGCCCAATATAGTGAAAATTTAAATCACACTGGTGCAGCACAGGGGCAAAAAAAAAATGGAAGTTATTATTTGAGGCCACGTGGAAAAAGCTAATGAGTTAAGAACCTGAATTTTTCAAATTTCGGCTTTAATTTATAAAGATACAGCCTTTGCTTTTTATATTTTCATGTTACCTCAGGACACCTCCCATGTGGAGGTGTTCTGTAAATAATAGTCAAATGTTACATGTAATACTTTCAATATCTTCTTTGTCAGCAAGCAACAACATTCCTGAACTATATAATTATAATTGAGGAGAGTTTGATAAAGAGACTATATTCAAGGGTGTGGCAGATTTAGAGAATACAATGTGGATCAGTACAATACTCCTGGAGCTGATGATAGCAGGGAAATTTTCCCACTTTTGGGTCTGAAGAAATAACTGGAGTGGTTTGGTTATAGAGCCCTGAAAGATAAAAGTAGGAGAGGGTCAGGGGTTGGCAGGGATTATGAAATGTGGTAGAAGGACATGTCCAACTGTGATGACCCAGAGGAAGAAAGCCAGGGTAGTAGATTCTTGGACCTCATTCCCCTCCCTCCTTCTGATGCCTGCCTGTACTTTGCATTGACCACACCCAAATGAAAGCCAGACAGCAAGAAGGGGATACTTGAATGGAGTCCACAAGTAGCCAGTATCCTGGAGCAGAGATTGGATACCATGAACAAGATGAACATATTAAACACCTCCTACTCCTTCCCTTCTGTAAATTTTAGTACTTAAAATCATGTAGCCAACAAGTCATTCAGTACTTTTCCAAAAGGGATTATGCCTTACCTAATTAATTATATTTTAACTTAAAGAAGTTATAATATTTCTACAATCACCATACATTTATAAAGCTACCTTTACATTTTTAAAAGACTCCGTCTTCCCAATATTCAATTCCACAATGGACTCAGTATAAACAAAGATTGAGGCACAGATGATTGCATTCTAAAATTTTAATTATAAGTTAATTATATATTGATAATTTACTTTGAACAAAGTTAAAAACTTCAAAAAGAGGTTATACTAGTAGAGTTTCTTTCAATGATTTCATCATTTAGTAGGGAAAAAAAGATATGTTAAAAATTCAATATAACGTATATTGGTAATTGCCATGATTCTGACATGAATTCTGGTTAATAGAGGAGAGGTAAATGAATTTTCCTAGAGAAGTCCATAAATAACTCCTTTAAAATACTGGATTAGATTTGTCCATTAAAAAATAAAACAGGAAATATGCCTACGGGGATGGTGAAGGTAATGTCAAATTTCAGTCACATACAAGTCAACTATAGAATGGGAAATGGGAATTCAAAAAGCCTACAATAAAGCAAAACAGGCCTTAATAACCATATATCAAATGCCCAATAACATCACCATATGTCAAACTGAATCTGGCTTTTAGCAGATTGTCCTGCTTACTTGGTCGACCCTGTTTCAGCCCTTCCCTCTCTCACTGGCATGGTTCCAGACTGTATTAATTCCTTTCTGTAGTTATCTGGTGAGATTCCTCATATTGGTCATCAGAAAGCCAATATCCAGAGTAACAATTTAAAACTTAAGGATTCTGGCTTGTTCAATAACTGTTCTCACCTGACCCTTTAAATAAAGATTTAATTTGATGACCAGTAAAATGAAGCTTTTTTTTCCTATTTGCTTTGTGTAATAGGATGTTATCTGTCAAACTTTCCATTCATTTTTGTTGAGTGTGTGCCTATAACTGTGCTAAGGACCCAAATAACTTTGAGATCTCTAGCAAATAGGACCACTTCAGGTTAGAACAATTATAAATCAATAATAACTAACAAAAATTACACCTAGAAATATCCTATTAGAATGACACTGCCTTGCTCTCCTTTGTCTAGGCTACTTTGAGGAGTCAATAAGCTGAACTGGAAGGTGAGAGAGTTTTGGAGCTAAACATATTTACACTTAAACCCTTTTCATCATCTTACTAGCTGTCTAAATTTGGAGCAACTCTTTAAATTTTGAGGATCTAATTTTACTGCTTGTGATTTTTCTGTAGGATACCACAGTTCCTTTGAAGGAATAGTACATTCAAGTATACATGTATGGGAGTAAGAAGCAAATTTCCCAAACCTCAGCATCTTCATCTAAGACAAAGGTATAACACCTATTTCAGATTTACCATGAAGTTGAATAAACTTGTGGATATGGGTAGGAGAGAGTTTTGTTAGGAGTATAGTCCAAAGCCCCATCTTCACTAAGGAGGTGTAACTTTACACAGTTTACTCTTTGGTAAAATAGGAGAACAATAGTGACCATCAAATTAATTTGTTGTCACGTTTTAATGAGTTGATACAGTTTAAATGTTTGCTACAGTATCAGGAAAATAAGCATTCAATATAATTGCATCTTTCCATAGAAATCTGATAAATGTCCATTTCCTTCTTCTGGAAACCCTTGCATTCAATATAATTGCATCTTTCCATAGAAATCTGATAAATGTCCATTTCCTTCTTCTGAAAACCCTTGTATTCAATATAATTGCATCTTTCCATAGAAATCTGATAAATGTCCATTTTCGTCTTCTGAAAACCCTTGCAAGACCCCTTTAATAGTATTACAGAAGCATGATAAATCAGGTCGCTTTGGGAAAAGGGAAGTTGTTGCTCACTCTTCTTCCTGTTCCTCCCCTCTAATTCCTTTGTGGCTCCCCACACCCTGCCCCCCTTCACTATCCTTTTTTTCTCTCAAGGAATTGTTTTGTCTAGCAAGGAGCTGTAAAGGATGTGTAGCAAAGGAAGACTTAAAAGTGCCTTTTGGTGACGGAGCTTACATGCCAGGGGGAGGCAAGCTGCCACAGAGATCTCAGCCAGCTGCCATGGGAAACTCATACCTGCATAATCAGGCTAGATGAAAGTCAAGAGCTTCCTTCCATGATGCAATGGGGGGCTGGGGCCCACATTCAATCACAGCTGGAGAAGAGGAACACAGGGGGAGGCCAAGGCGTTATTAAAGCTAATTGTGATTGAAAGCCATGGAAGGGTTCAGTAGTATCTGAGGGGAACATGAAATGATCAGACCTGGAGCCTGCAAAGGATGGCAGAGAGAAAGCCTGCAGTTTAAATAAAGAAGAAAAAACTTAATAAGTTTAATAGCCATAATCTCCCCACCCTAGATAAAGATTGTATGGCTAAGCTGCAGGTCACAGAAAGCTTGCTCAGCAGATTTTTTTGCTGGGTAACTTTCAGACCAGGATGTGTGTGTTTGAACACCATGCTCACACTCCAGCATGATTTCTATGTGCTTATTTTTTGATATTTATGTACAACATAACCTGTTCTTGTTTAATATTCTATCTATTCCTTAAGAAAAAACATCAATAGATGGAAGAAAAGCCCATGAGACTGTTTAAAAGGGAAAAGGGCAAGAGAATCAAAAGTGTGAGTTAAAATGAAAAACAAAGCAACATAAAAAGGAAATATATATTTATATATCTATATGTTCATAAATATCTATAATATGTGAATAGATTTCTTTTGCTTTTATTTTTCCTCCTGAGAAAGAACTTTGATGATAGTCTGTTCAAGGTATTTGGAGCTGATCTAGGACAAATATGCCCATGATAGACAGTAACCCAGTAAGCTTTGTTGGGTGGTCCTTGCACAGGGTTTCATGGGAGGAAGAGTCCCAGAGGGGGCCACCATTCAGAAAGGGGGAAAGACAAGCAAGTTCCTGGGAGAGAGGGGGATCCAGAGGGGCTCACATGTCTAGGGGATGTTGCCCAGCAGCAGGTGGGATTTTCTGGGTCAGAGACCTCAGAAAGGCAGCTTGGGAGTCTGATAACCACAGGGCTCTCTGTTATCAATGGCCAGCAGATGTGAAGTGAAGTTTCATTGGATATGCAAAGGAGACAGACTCTAAGTGTCTAAAAATCCACTTTCTGGGTTATTTTTTAAATAATTCTATGTATAAACATTTGAGTTCGGGCCCTCAAGTCTTTGAGCTAAGCAGTCTCAACCTGTAGTGAAGAAGTAACACCTAGGGCCTAATACATGAAGGCCATCTTTGGCTCATTTATATGATATAGTTCTACCAGCTGGTT
Source organism: Mesoplodon mirus (assembly GCF_964341445.2). Classification (NCBI taxonomy): domain Eukaryota; kingdom Metazoa; phylum Chordata; class Mammalia; order Artiodactyla; family Ziphiidae; genus Mesoplodon; species Mesoplodon mirus. The sequence goes on along the minus strand of NC_138977.1, from coordinate 169,998,292 downwards.
TACCTATAAATATTACTATAGTTACTGAGAGTGTGGAATACGCTCCCAGATAGTACTACTAGCCTCTACCCTGTCTTGGACCTTGAAATTGCATATGTAAGCATCCAGTGGCCACTAATAACTGATATAAAGCCACAGTGGGAATGACAGAGTGTTTTGATAAAGCATAGATAAATGTGAACACCCTAGGAATCCAGGACTTCCCTTATCCTTCTCTTAAATGGAGTAGGTCAACCCTAAGGGGAAACTGAGTGGTCAATTTCAATTTATAGAACTGAATGTTTGTATAGAATATGGATGTCATTTGTATTCAAGACACTCTGCAAGGAATTAAAGATGACTAAAAGAGCCATTGTTTTCAATAGTCTTGCAAGCAAATAGGGAGAATAAACTACATTCACAATGGCTGTACTAAAATAGAGTCAGATATGTGAAATAGAACTGATGTCCACAGAGAGTACTGTGTTGAAAGAAGGTACAACCGCATCTTCTCAGAGAGAAGGCACCTGAAAGATGCTTTGCAGGATGGGTAAGAAGTCTGAAGGTGAATACAGGTGAACACAAGGGATTCCTGGTGGAGTGACTGCATCAGCAGATGCAGATGGAGATGTGAAGGTAACTTCAGAGAACAAGAGGTAATACAATCTGGTTGGATTTTAGGGTGGGCTGTGGTGGGCTTTCTTTTCATTTTTCTACCCAAGAAAGGAACTACTAGAAATTTCTTTCTAGTCTAAGAGTCTAATTTTCTTCTAAGTCAACTTCATAAAGTTCTTAATCCTATTATTAATTGTATATACATATGTATATGTTAATAATGAGTGTCCAAGACAAGCTATTTTTTCTAGAGAATGTGTAATACTGTGTCATTTTTCCACTACCATAAAGTAGTGTCTTAGCTTAATTACATCCTTTGTACACATTACATACAATTATTCAAGAACATGCTGAATACTCTTTTTAGGATTCTATTTAGTTCATGATTTTAATACAGCAATGAACAAGGCTGGACTCCCCTCTGTACTATGGTTACTGTAGTTTTAAATGAGAACCATTTACTCAAGCATTATCCATGCATTCACCACTGCCAGGGAGAAAAACTTTTCCTTTCTTCCCTTCTAGGTTCTCTGGCTGTTCTAATAATTAAACTGACATAAGGCAGATTAACAGGACAAAAACAAATTTGTTTTCATACATACAGTAGCCTCAAAAATATGAGACTCCAAAAGTGACAAAAGCAGGCAACTTTTACACCATTTAGATAAAGAAACAGTAAATGTGTGAAGAATTGGCAAGACAAATAATTTGGGCTTAGGGTAGTAAATTGGTGAAAATGTAACAAGGTTTGTTTATACAGTCTTCTCAGCCCTAAATCCCCCATCTCTGATGATAAGGATGTCTCTCTACCTCCTGGCAGGGGAAGAATACTTTTCACATGAGAGATTTATTTCCTGCCTTCAGAGGGACAAAGCAGGTTCAGAGTGTTCTTACTACATCGGCTGTTTCTCAAGTGATTTTCATTCAAAATTATCAATGTGCCAGAATTGCACTTTGGAGTGATATGTTCTCTTTTCCTTCACCACCCAAAAATAATCCTGGAAGATCCATGATATGCCTGGTTCAGTTAAGCATGGTGCAGACACAAAGATATACTGGACAAAGACTCTTTGAAGGACTTCAAAGTTATATTATGAAATAAACATGGAATCACTTATTCATTTATTCATTCAGTAAATATATTCTGAGCCTATACTCTGTGCTAGGTACTGTTCTAGTATCTAAGTCACCAGGTAGTGACACATGCTATAAAGAAAATCAAAGCAAGGAAAAGAGATTGTCAGAGACTGTTTTGGCTAAGATCATGGGATCAGATTTAGGGTTTGAGAACACTTAGCACTTACAGCACCAAATAACTATTTAATGATAATAAAATCAATAACCTCAAAATAATCAGGCAGTATGCTCTAGGTCTTACAGGGATTACCGACTAAGCTAGGATTAGTCAATTCTTACTAAATACTCATAGAGTAATGGTGGGAGAAGAGGATACAAAGGCAAGTGGGAGGTATGGTAAGTCCAAGACAGGTTCAGGAAGACTCCAGTTCAGATGGTGCATAAGGTTCAGAACAGTGGGGTAGGGATGGAAATAATGCATTAAGGAGAGACTGTGAGCTAAGAAACACTGGGCTAAGCAATCTGCCTTCAATTTCCTAGACAACAGGAAACATTTGCTTGAATATGTATTCACCTCTCACTGCAAAATAAAAAGATTGAAAATCTCCATATTCTTCTCATTCATTATTTAACTCATTCAACCTTTATGGAACACCTGCCATGTGACAGGCACTTTGATAAGAGCTGTCCCCAGGAACCCACAGCCTAGTGGGGCAACATAAACAAATATCTATTATGCCAAATGAACGTGACAAGTGCTGTAATAGCACTTCCCCTCCTCTCCCTTACCCCCCTCCTCTTTTCCTCCTATGATTGAAGTACGAACACAATGTTTACCAGAGCTCAGACTAGGGGTACATAATCCAGCTTTGTGGGTGGGGCAAGGAAACCTATCCAACTGAAGGCAGTGCAAGTTAATTCTCAAATAATAGAAGTTTTCCAAGAAAAAAATAATAATAGTAAAAGGAAAACAAGCTTATATTAGAAATTCATCCCCACAACAATGATTTTAGTATATGCTATAGGGTCGATAATATTTCATTCGGCAATTTTTGTGATCTTGAATGCTAGTAATGGTGGCCCTGACATATTTCAATAGTTTCTTGCTGACTGAAGTTAATATCTCTCTGCTCCCAAGTAAAATCTGATTAACTCATATTTATCCTTCAAGACCCGATTCAAACATCCTCTCTCCTTTAAAGATTATCTCTGAAGAATTAATTACTCTTCCTTCCTGGACCCACATAGCTCACTGCACTTCCCTCATCCATAAAGCAGCTGCTACATAGTTATTCTGTCATTGTTTGTATCTGTTTCTGTCCACTCTAAATTCTGGACAGCTTGAAGCACAAGACCACTTTGTTTAAGCCAGTGTCCCCACTATACCACCTTCAACAGGCTAGATGGATTAAATGAATAAAAGAATTCTGAAATGCCTCCAGAAAAACTGTTAAATCATTTCAGCATGTTTTACATCAATTATGTTTAACTGTATACTGATTCTTTAACAAACCTTCAGACATGGGCCATATTTTACTACAGGTCTCAATTACTAATAGAGTAATATTCAATTATGGACGTTGTGTATGGCACAGAAAAATGCACAATAAATATCTCATTAATGATTGTAAACTCAAGGAACCAGATGTCTTATTTTGTCAATTATTTTACAAAAAAAAATGACTTTCTTCTCTAGTAAACTACCTAACTACTCTGTGAGGAATTTATAATGTTCAGAAATGAATACTTATAAAATCCTGTCACTTGAGTTTAAAAACCTACCTCGGGGACTTCACTGGTGGCTCAGTGGTTAAGAATCCACCTGTGAATGCAGGGGACAGGGGTTCAATCCCTGGTCCAGGAAGATCCCACGTGACGTGGAGCAATTAAGTCCATGCACCACAACTGCTGAAGCCCACGTGCCTAGAGCCCGTGCTCTGTAACAAGAGAAGCCACCGCAATGAGAAGCCTGTGCACCACAACGAACAGTAGCCCCCACTTGAAGCAACTAGAGAAAGCCCACGCACAGCAACGAAGACACAACGCAGCCAAAAATAAATAGATAAATAAATAATTTAAAAAAATTAAAACCTACTTCATTTATTTTCATTTCCCCAGTGACGTTGCCTTGATTTCTTCTTGTTTTCCTTTAGTAGCTTCATTGATTTGTCTCAGCCCACTCTGATGCTTTCACATTCTCTGTTCTTTTTTCAGGTTTCTTTGTTTGCTTCTGTTTCTAATCTTATCATAAATCCAGTAAGAAGAGGTTCCAACTGATATGGCTCTTAGGGTATTTTAGACATAGGATAAATGTAATTGATGGTAGGTTCAAGAGAGTATGACTACAAAGAACTTCAGGTCTGTAATTGCAGATAGAGCAATTTAAACTGAACTCCAGATGTAACAGAGCTATTTTCAAGTATAGTTATTTTGCTAGATTCATGCTGATGATCCAATTTGAAGACATTTCAGTATAGATTCCTTATCTAAAGTAATTCCAGAAACAGAATGTACAGCTAAGGAGAATCTGAAACTACTATGTGATAGTCGCTGAAATTGGATACTTTAAAATTTAATAATATTGAGATATAAGGAAAATGAGGTTCATAGAAGTTAAGTAATTGGCCTAAGACTACAGGTGGGCAAGGCAAAATATGAACTTATACTTACATTTACCATCATATTATTTTACCTACCCTGTTCTATTTTTAATGTTCCTTGCTGGGAGCACACATCACTGGGCAGAATAGTTTGGGAACATTTTAACTTTTATTCGATCCAGAGTTTAAAAATTCAAAATACATTAACAAAACTGCCTGAATGAATTAACCAACATGATTTCTGTTTTTGTTCCAAATTTAATGAACATTCCTCAGAAGACTCAAATGAAGTCTGAAGACACAGATCTTATCCCAGATTGGCATCAATACTATAAAGATTTGGTACAATCACCTTAACCCTCTGAACATTGGCCTTTTTATTTATTTATTTATTTATTTATTTATTTATTGCAGTACGCGGGCCTCTCACTGTTGTGGCCTCTCCCATTGCGGAGCACAGGCTCTGGACGCGCAGGTTCAGCGGCCATGGTTCACGGGCCCAGCTGCTCTGCGGCATGTGGGATCCTCCCAGACCGGGACACGAACCCATGTCCCCTGCATCGGCAGGCAGACTCTCAGTCACTGTGCCACCAGGTTAGCCCCTGGCCTTTTTATTTTAAAATAATATTAACAGTATCTCTCAAGACTACTTCTCGGGATCATGGTCATCAAATGGAAACAATACCTTACAAACTACAAATCAGTATCTCACATTTCTTTGAAATAAATACTTGTAAAATCTCTACTGTGCACAGTGAGCTACACATAATCCTTCAGGATGTACAAAGATGTGGGTCTGTTAACAGGTAGAATAGAATAAAAAGTCATTATCTTTAGATGTGTATCTACATTTCAGGTTTTGCACTTATTGGCTATGTAACCTTGATACAAGCATACCTTGCTTTATTGCACTTCACAGATATTGCATTTTTTACAAAATTTTTGCAAAATATTATAAGATATATCTAACTTACAAAGTCCAAAGATATTAGGAAAGAGTCTCTGGTTCTCACTACATTTGATTCATGAAGCCCTTGTAGATTATTCAGTTAGGAAAAGATTCTGATGCCTCAAGCCACTGTAGACCTAGCTGGATCCACTGCACGCAGGACCTAGAGTTTGTCTCAAAGCAAACATGCAGTCATCCCCAGAGGATGTTCTGTCACTCTGTGGTATTGATACCAGTGGGGTACACATGACTAACTAATGAGAAGACCATCACTCCTCAGTTTTCTGAGTCTCAGGGAATATGAATCTTTCCCACTGAGATTAAGATATTAAGACATTCTCTTTTCCCTTGGCTTCTTCACCCTCCAATCTTATCTGTCCCCATTATATCTGACCTAACACATTTGGGTGTGCTATTTTCTAAAATCTAACATTTCTGTCACACTCACAAAACCATTCACATTTAAACAAAAGAAAACAAAACAAAAAGAAGCAAATAACTCAAAATATGGTAGAACACAAAATCTTGGATAAGCATTGTTTTTCTAAAAAGGAAAAGAAGAGAAAAATGCATCTTAATACTTTTGTGTCTACAGAAGCAGAAAGAAGAGACAGAAATCTGTACCTTCATACTTTATTCTCTTTTGAAAATAATTCAATTTATGCTTCTGGATCCCCTTGGCAACCATATCTCAGGTGCAATTATTCCTATTCTAAGTTTTCATTTCTAGGTTAGACAACCATAGTTCATTTAAGTATGTATGCCTGTTGACTCAAAATATTAAATAAATAATTGCAGAAATAATAATTATTTAACACTTTTTTGTACCGGCAATATTGTTAAATAGTTTATAAAATAACACTCTAATTAATCTAAGTTTAACATTTTAATATTAAACCTAAAACATCTCTTCAAATGTATATCCATGATTATAAACAAAAGATCATATTACATACCCTGTTTTTCCCTTTTTTTTTCATGAAACAGTATCTCATTGACATCTTTCCATGTTATTGTACACACACAACTTTGGTTGTCTTAAAACTGCATAGTATTTCACAGTGTACTTGTCCCTTCATCTGTTTATGGATATTTAAGTTGGTCCAATTTTTTACTATTACAAATAGTCCAGCAATAAATATCCTTTTATATAAATGTCTAAGACCTCTGTTAATGTCTCAGTAGGATTAATTCCTAACCATGAAATAAATATATGAAAGAGTACATGCATCTAAAATTTCTCAGGCACTTCCTAAAAACTGTCCCAAAATGTTGTTCCAGTTACACATCCAGCAACAGTGTATGAGAATTATTCTCCCTTCCCTTCTGCTCTCCTAAACCGGAATACTCTAAATCTTTTGAACATTTTTTTCAATGTAGCATGTTAAAGATGGTAAATGTGTTTTTATTTAATCAATAATGGAGTTAAGTATTTTAAGATGTTTACTGTATATATTCCTTTTCCTTTGAATAGTTTTTTCACATCCTTCACTCAAAGTGAATTAATGTGTCATCTTACATTATTTTCTGTAATTTGTATTTTAGGTAAAATTAATAACATTTAGCCACTTTATAGATGAATAAACTCAGAGTTAAAGAAATTAGATAATTTGCCCAAATGTCTATACAATCTTAATCTAGTTTCTTTACTTGACTTTGTAGCTATGCTATTAATGACTACACTAAATTATTTCCATAGCATACTTTCCAATATTTATACTCCTCACATAAAAATCAATTACCCCTAAACCTTTTTTAAACATAAATCATATTAAAATAGCAGAAACCTGCAAACATATAAATATACATTATTTTGCTTATGAATAGTTATATAGACAAATGAAGTAACAGGTCCTTTCTTCATTACAATTAACTGTTATGTTGGGGATCAAAACCTGGTGAGTAATTTCTGAATTAAATGTACTTGTCCATAAATGTTTTATTTGTCTCCTTTGACCTATGATATAGTTGTCATGGAAGCAAGATTGTTTCTTTAGTATGTTACATATGTTAAAAATAGTCTTTTTAAATTTTTTTTAGTAGTTCATCAGTTGCACATTAAAAAAAAGGGCACATTTATTTGTAGAAATGTGAAAATATATTGAACTGAAGAAGACTTGTGCTAATTACTGATTTCCTATATTCAGCTCAATACATAATATGTTGACTAGGAAGTAAAATATATAATTATGTTTTTTACACTGTCAAAGAAGTAAGTTGACTGATAGGAATTGATGATTATCTTCCAGTTTAGTGTGTATTTTCTTTCCTCTTTTAGGTTCTGTGAAGCAACACCTAATTTAAAGTTTAATATATTTCTTCTGTTCTCATATGCAGCAAATGGCCCAGGCAACTACCTCCTACTATGTAATTCCTTAGGGATATTTATTATTCATCGGAAAGGAAGTTAGGAAATATTATCTTTCCAATTCCTTGCTTGCTTAATCAAATAGATTAAAGAAAATATCCTGTAGTTAGCAAAGGGAGTCTATTTAAACCCATAAAAGCATTAAAAAGTAAAACCTAGGGCCACTCATTGGGGACACTTGATTGTTGTTCCACCACACAGATAATTTGGTAGGAAAATGTATCTAATAAGAAACAAATGATAACTGCTTTTCAACAGGGCTCAGTTTCCAGAGATATTTAGCTTTGAACCACAGAAATCTGGTGAATGATGAATAAATTAGTCTCTTGCTCATCTCTACTGGCTGCCAATACCTCTATGCATCTAACTAGAGACCCTAGATGCAGGTCAAGGAAAGTAAGTTGAACACTGTTTCCATTTGCATTTTTAATCTTAGTGTTATTATCATATGTGCTTTTCAAAGTCGATGCCAGAGAACAAGGCTAGGGAAAGACACAAAGGAGAAGTGGTTTGATGAATATATTACTTCAGACTTTTTCTGACACAAAGGCAAAAAAACCAACTCGTACTGGCTTAAACAAAAGGGAATTTTGTTGACTTCTATAATTGCAAAGATCAAAACTAGTTAGAGTTTCAGATTCTGCTGAATTTAGTAACTCAAATAATATCATCAGTGCTCATTTGATTTTTTTCTATCTCTTGGTCTTCATTTCCTGAGATTGTCTATTTTCAGGCAGCTTTCTTCTCAAGACAACATGAGGGCAACAGCAATATGGAGATGGGGTCCTATTTTTTTGTCAACCACAGCAGAAGGGAAGCAACTTTCTATTCATGTCAGCAAAATAAACATGATTGTCTCTGACTGGATAAACTTTTTTCAGGTAATCTTTTCTGAATCAGTGACTGAAGCCAAGTGGATTATATAATCTGATTAGTTTAGGGCCAAGACACACAGCCATCCTTGAAACTCCAGAGAGCCTTTCCATCTCTACATTCTAATTGCCTTTGAGGTGTCCTTTTTGACTCATGAGTTGTTTAGCAGTCCATTGTTAAATTTCAAATAGTTAACAGATATATTTTCCAGATATGTTTCTGCTATTGATTTCTAATGATTCCATTGTGGAAAGAGAATACACCTTACATGATTAATCTTTTTAAATGTATTCAGACTTGGTTTTGGCTCAGAATATGATCTATCCATTGAATGTCTCATGTATACTTCACAAGAATATGTATTCTGTTGTTGAGTGGAGTGTATTTTAAATGTCAATTAGGTTCAATTATTTAATAGCTTTGTTCAAGTCTATACTGTCTTTAATGATTTTCTATATATTTCTTCTACCATGTACTGTACCTGTGGATTTTGTCTATTTCTCCCTTTTTTCCATTCAAGTTCTCTCATGTCATTTGAAGCAATTACATTTAGAATTGTTATATCTTCTTAATGAAATATTCCATTTATCATCATAAATGTTTCTCTTTATTCCTAGCAGTATTTTTGTTCTGAAATGTAATTCTTATTAATATAGACACTTTAGTCATTCATATGTTCTTATTGTTATTTGAGTGCTATATATATATTTTTTTTGTACTTTTGCTTTTAGGCTATGCGTGTCTAATGGAGTTCTCTGCAACTTATTTTCAGCAATTTGTTTATGTTATGCCTTTGGATTTTAAAAATATTTATTCTGGGGCTTCACTGGTGACGCAGTGGTTGAGAGTCCGCCTGCCAATGCAGGGGACACGTGTTCGTGCCCCAGTCTGGGAGGATCCCACGTGCCATGAAGTAGCTGGGCCCGTGAGCCATGGCTGCTGAGCCTGCGCGTCTGGAGCCTGTGCTCCGCAATGGGAGAGGCCACAACAGTGAGAGGCCCGCATGCCGCAAAAAAAAAAAAAAAAAAAAAAAAATTCTGTATGTCATTTTCCCACTTCTAGAGCTTCAACTATTCTAGTTATTGTCCCAAAGCTTGCTGATACTCAGTGTTTTTCATATTTTTCCTCTCTCTGTTTTATTTTGTATGGTTTATATTGCCATGTCCTCAAGTTAACTGGCAGTTTTCTGCTGTATCTAATTTGTGATCAATCACATCCAGTGTATTTATCATTTCTGATACTTTATTTTTCATCTCTAGATTTTCTGATTGTATACTTTTTGTATCTTCCATTTCTCTCCTTATCATGATCATGTTTTCCTCCACCTTATTAAACATATGCAGCATTTTAATAGAAGTTGTCATAATATCTATATCTTCTAGTTCTATCACATTGCATTTCCGGGTTTCCTTCTATTGAATATTTCTTTTCCTGCTAAATGGGTCATATTTTCCTGCTTCTTTGTGTACCAGACTTTTTTTATTCTGTGTTGGAATCAGAACTTTTACATTGTTGGTTGACGGATATTTCTTATTCCTTTAAATGGTGTTTTGTTTTGTCTTTGGACACAGTTAAGTTTCTTGGAGTTAGTTTGATTATTTCAAGGTTTTCAGATTGGGTCCATAGCAGCATTTATTCCAGAATTAAGTTAACCTCCTGACTAAGGCAATACCCTTGTGAGAATTCTACCCCATATCTCATGTATTACTATATCTTTCCACCATGTTGATGAAAACACAAGTTTTCCTGCCTCACATCATGGGCACCAGAATTTATGCTGACTACTTCTTTTCGGTGGCTTTTCCTCAGGTCTCTGGGGGTTTCCTTTCACACATTCACTGATCAATATCAGTCAGATTGTCCAGGAGACCCCTCCATGAGTCTTTGGAGTTCTCTCCCTCAAACATAGGGCTTTTTTTTTTTTCCTTTTCAGAGATCACAATCCTATTCTTCCAGTTTTCCAGGTCTAAAAATGGTCGTCTTACCTACAGTAAAAACAATATACTACCTTCAATGGTTTAGCACAATAAAAGTTTATTTACTGCTCACATTATAGTTCAAGGCAGGGATATTGGGTCCGGTGATTCTCTGTGACAGCTGGCCCCTAAGTAGACCCTCAGGACTCAGGTTCCTTCTTTTTGTCTGTGCAGCATGCTCTAATGCTTCCTAGTTTTCTTTTGAGTTCTCTGCATTCAATTGGCATGAGAGTGAAAAGAGAAAGCATGGAAATATTGATGGAGTAAGCTTAAAAGTGTTCTATTTCTCTACTTCCCACATTCCTTCAACCTGAAATCAGTCATACAGTCCCACTAAATTACAAGAGACTCCAGGAAATGTAACCTGGCTATATGTCCAGAGTAGTTCAGTCCAATAGAAATAAAACGGGAGGCTCATATATAATTGTAAATTTTCTAGTAGCCACATTATAATGTAAAAAGGAACAAATAAAAGCACCTTTAATAGTATATTTTATTTAGACATATTTATTTGAATTAGACTAATATATTCAAGATAATATCATTTCAACAGGTATTCAATGTAAAATTATTAATGACATTTTACATTTTTTTCCATACCAAAACTTCAAAATCTGGTGTATATTTAATATACTTTCAGCACATTTAAATTCAGGTGTTAAATTTTAATCATAAATACTCAATTGCTATTTATAGTTCATAAAGTTTGCAATTAGAGAGTAGATTTACATACCCAAGTTCTTTCAAACACACTTAAAATTTTATAATAACTAAATTGAGTATACTTCTTTTTCAAAATTTAAAGTAAAAAATAAATTTATAGTTTAGTTCTTCAGTCACACTATCTACATTTCAAATGATCAGTAACGACATGTGGCTAATGGATACTATGTTAAACAGTGTAGGTTTAAAGCAGATGTTGGCAAACTGGCTCATTAGCCAAATCCAGCCTACAGCCTGTTTTTGTATATTCTGAGAGCTAAGAATGATTTTTACCTTTCTAGATGATTGAGAAAAATCATAATAATAATAATATTGTGTGATAAATGAATATTCTATGAAATTTTAACTTCATTCTCAATTAAAAAATGTCTTCTTAGAACACGTCCATGTCCATTTATTTATGCATTGTCTATGGCTGCTTTTACATTGTGATGGTAGAGTTAAGTAAGAAGCAAGAAAAGGTATGGCACCAGAAACCTAAAATATTTACTTTCTGGCCCTTTACAGAAAAAGTTTTGCAAGCCATTTGTCTAAAATATAAGGAATCAGAATTTGTGAACACACTGATGTCTCTTCCTTCTTTATAATGCTGAACTATGTCAGGATTGGGAGATGTAATATGGAGATTATTTTGTATTTATGAAAAATGCCACTTAGCACGTGTTGGATATTGAAGAGTAGAATTTGGAGCTGTTCTAGGGAAAGGAATGTGATTTGTCAATGGGAGATGGGGTAAAGAATGAATTAAGTTTAAAAAAAATAAAATATTGGAAAAATAAAAGGGATATTTTTACAAGTCCTACACCATACTTTTAAAATCATGAAATGGCAAAGTCACAAGAAGAGTAACTCATGACAAATGACAGCTATGGTTGTACTACTGTAGCCAAAAAAATTGTGTGTCCCAGAATCTTCTTCATTTTCCTGATGACTTCTCTTTACTTTGAAAGTTCTTTCCTCCTGCCCACACCACATAAATTCATGAATAAATATTTACATGTGTGTGTATGTGTGTGCACGTGTGTGTAGGGGGAGAGACAGAAGGAAAGAGAGAGAGACAGATATGAGCCAAGAAAAAAGTCTTATCACAGATTTTGTAGAGATCATCTAGGCTGCTATTGATCCAATATTTATATCCTGTAGTCCAATGATTCTCAAGGAAATTGTCCCCAGCGTTTTGGACAAACTCCTTTTGTGAAAAGCCATTCTATGCAATAAAAGAAATGTGTCATTCCTGGCCCCCACCTACTAAATATCTATGACATCTTTAAATCATTGTAACAACTCAAACTAGATTTTCAAAATTTCTCTTGTTGGTGCAACCACACCTGAATCACTAACCTATTACAAACTCATCTATTTCTAATATTCTTAAATACATGTCTTCTCAATTTCATTCACAAAGAGCTTTGTAAAATGATTTTTCAAAATGCTAATGCATTATGTCTCCAGAAATCCCTTGCATACCATTTCTGTGATGCTCTCCTCCAAAGTAAACAAAATCCTTGTGGCATATATTAATGTGACATAAACTATTCACTATAATCCCAGCCTGACTCCTGATGAGCAGCCCTTTCTCTTTTAATGTTTATAACTTAATATTTTAAAATTAAATTCTAATTCCAATTAAAACAAGATTCCACTTATGCCTATACAATTAGAATATGTTTAGACATCTCATTTCTTAACAGTGATGAGAGTACAGCAAAAAGTGAAATTTCATATACTGGATGGAAGAGTGACCTGGTTCAAAATTTCTGGTTGACAAAAACAATATGCATCATCAGGCTTAACATATATACTTGTTTTGACTAATGGATTACATTCTAGGAAACTCTAATCTCCTTATTGCCTGTAGAAAAAGTACAAGTTTAAGGTCAAAAGTGATCATTCCAGTGTCATCTATAAATGGGAACAACCTAGTGGTCTAATAATAAGGGAATGATGGATCTTTATATGATAGAATAGTATTCACCCTTTACAAATATGCTTTATGGAAATACCCTATCATGGACAATGTTAAATAAAAATATCACATTAGAAAATTGTATTTCAAGATATTACCTCAACTATGCAATAAAAGATATAAGCAATAAAATTTCTGTATAGAAATAAATTAAAATATTTTACCGTGATTCTTTCCTAACTGCCCCGCTTGGTGCAGGAGAAAAGAGGTGGGATAAAACATGTATGAGTCAGCGTTTACTAACATATGTGCAATAAAAGCAAACATAAATATTGCTAGCTTACAACCACAAATATGTATTTCCCACTCACACTATATAGATGTTGAGTGTTGTGCCTAAAAGAATCCCAAAGCATCCATGGTCCTACTGGTCTTAATTGGTCTCCCTTGAACCTGGCTTTAGTCTACAGATCAGATTTAGGTATCCTCTGAAAGAGCATTTTCTGGGGTTTTTTTGGTGGAGGGCATTCCACTGATGCAGCTCAACGTGCATTCCAAGAAAGCAAGAAGACTGGCAAAAACGTGCACTGCTTTTAAAAGCTTCTGCTTGAGCATCATAATCAAGCCACTCATACTTCATTGACTAAAAGTAGTCACATAAAAAAGTCAGTAGTCTGGAAAAATCTACTCTGCAAGGTAACAGTGACAAGGGAGAGCCATGGACAAATGATTCCGGACAAATCTACAGCTGTGAGATAGGGTTTTTATGTTTGCTTTGTTTTATGTATGTATGTATGTATGTATGTCTGTATGTATGTATGTATGTGTTAGTGGCTTTACACTTTACTATATTTTTCAAATTTGGTATAGTTTACTTTCAAACATAACTTTAATAAATTTTAAAACTTATGTAAAATGTATATGTAAAATAAATAATTTTATATATACAATTTACATATACAATAAAATTCATAATACCCATTATCATATTTACCTAGATTTGGTAATAAACATCTCATATTTTTTTGGAAACAATATTCATCTCTTTTTAAAAAATATTTTATTTGTCTACTTGCAGTATTCTGGACTGTTTCTTTTCTTCATACGTTATGATGAGTGTACTTTCTTTGGCTCAAAGAGATTAAATTATTTCAGAACGCTAAGATAAAATTCATTTGTTGCAAAAGTTCTAGATGAAATGTAAGCAGTTAGGTGGCTCTTTACCATTCATTCATTTGTACTTGTATGGACAAGAAATAGGAGCAAGATTATCAGTTAATCTGGAGAGCTGGGGGCTCAAAAAGAATAAGGTATTTGAAATAAAATTTATGTGGGATAATAGATTCTATAAAAGATGGATGACAAGATCATTGAGAGACAGAGAAGGAGCAATTCATAATGTTGTTGTAGGGATAATAGTCCTGTTACTTCCTGGAGTTTATTAATCCTATACACTATTCCCTGAAATTGTGCATTTGGCAATTTCAGCAAAAGCTGAAAGAAGCAACCAGTGACCCTTTCATTGTGAATTCATTATTTGGTTATATTTATTTTATTAAAGAAAAATTTATTTAACGGTATATCTACCACTTACTATAATTACTTATTTTTATTTATAATTAGAGGTTTAATGGCAATTTTGGTTGTTTTTTGTTAATTTAATGGTTAATTTATAGACATTTGGGTCATACAAACATGATTTCAGATCCTGGCCCCATCGGTATCGGAGTTGTGCCATTTGAGCTACTAGTAATTAAGCAGTAGATCTTAATGATCATCAGCAGCTTTATTATTAGGAAATAGACATAAAAAAAGAGAAATACAGTAAGGAAAAGAAGTAAATGAGTGGTTTCAAAGAGAAAAAGAGGATGATTTGGGGGTGGATACCTTACAATAAATAAATAAATAGGTAAGTAAACAAAAAAATAAACCAATAAAGTGATTCTCTGGGACTTTGAATATTATCAGACAAACCTGATGATAACCTGAGATTGTAAATATGTGGCTTAAAACTGTTGGAAACATCCAAAACACCACTGAAGGTGATGTAGAAATAATTTAAATGGCATACCTGGACAGTGATTTAAATTTAAAAGTGGCAAACTAATGATTTATATTAGAGAAAGACTGTGAATTAGAAGATGTGGTTGGCTGAAAGAACTAGAAAATGACTTCCAAAGAACCACACTGTATAACCAGCCCTAGCAGTGTCCATAAAGGAGACTTAGTGTCCAATCACCTTAGAGTGGTACCTACTCATCCTGGCCAAATTCACAACTTGCTTTTGCTTTGTCTCCATGCTCTCCAAGCAACATTCCAAATACTAGTAATCCAATTTCCCATGAAACTACAAACTAGGATGGGTACTCCCTGGATGAGAGATGGAATAATTCTCGTCATTTGGAAGGAATGTCCCTTTGAAATGTATTTACTGGTGGTTGGCTTATAAGGTTCTTTCTCTTACGTGTTGAGTTATATGAGTCAGACAATCCAATATTTATAAATGCTGCAACACTAACATGAATGTTTGAAGGCACCAATATAATACCGTCCTCTGAGATTTCTTTTTGGAAACTTAATTAGGCTTCACTTGTTGCCCTTCACTTATTGCCATCTTCTGTCTCCCCCTACAAAATAACAGTCATCTCCTACTTCCCTACAAGTAAATTATAGGTAATATCTATAACCTTAACATCAGTTGACTAAACATAGCATTTAAATTTTGTCTTATTAATTTTTAAATGTCAGATATATTTCTAATTAAGTCTAAAATTCCAGATAATTATTATTCTCTTTTTTCTCTTGATGTGATAACGTGAAAATATAATAGATGAGTAATCATCTTCATGTACACTGTAGTCTAGGCCCATAAGAGTGTTATTTTCTGAGATTTATTTTTCCTACCACAACACTTGATTATTTTAAATGCAGTTTATTTGAATATATATAAACTAGCATTTGTTCTGTGATCTCAAAATATCATGGCATATCCTGAGTTATACGGAGGTGTAATATTGATTTACAATCCCCAAACTTATGCTACTCACTAGGAACTACAAACTCTTCCAATGAGTGTCACGGTCACAATACTAATGGCTTAACTGTTTGGCCTTGCTGCTTTATTTTTTCCTACACGGTTTTAAACATCAGGGGTGACGTATGTAAATCATTAGAAGTTTTGGGTGGGTTATGTGGTTTATAGAGGCATAGCACATGAAAAAAAAACATAAAGATAAAATTGGGATGGGGAAATTTCATCCATAAAAGGAAAAACTTATGATCAGTCATTCAGTGGAATGAACATATTAATAACTTGCAACATTCCTGCGACATCACTACACCTTGGCACTGAGCAGAAATGCCAAATGTAATGTTTCACGACCTATTTTTTTCCATGAATATTCATTCTTTCTACAGTTGGAGGAAAATATTGTCATTTATATGGAACCAAAAAAAAAATCACTAAAATAAAAACATCTGGTAAAAATAGGCCAACATGTTAAAATCCAAGAGGACGCATTTGGGCTTTTTGTATTCTGCTTTTTCCTCATAAAAGGTCAAATTCTTCATAGAACTTCATCTATGTATTGTAAGTAGTATTTTAAGATCATAATACCTCTACTAAATTATGATTGCTTATGCATTGTCTTGTAGTACAGTTTTCTTTTAACATTAAAGCTTTATGAAAAGTGCAAAGGGAACACAGAATATGAGTAAATGGCTGGCATGTAAGACCCTGCTCCTGAGATGCTGCTAGAACTTACTGAATCCATATTTAGACATTAAATGATGTCAGGTCTCTTTGGGGGTCAATTCAAAATGCAAGTTTCATCTCTGGTTAAATGCAATTTCATGGTACAGAACACTACTTCATAAAAATCAAATACATATATGGTGGAGAAGCTATGTAAAATACACAAAAAGTACACAGAGGAGTCAATGGAATTTTTTGGAAAATATCTTTGGAGAGAGAGAGAGAGATCGTCCATCTGCTGTAATTTGTTTAGAATTATTTAGAAGATTCAATTTTATATTTTTATCTTTTAGTGCTTGCCTAAAGTTTATAATGCTAAGAAGACTATTTTTCTCCATTGAATAAGTAGAATTGGCTATTTTTATTGCATAGAAACAAATACTTCAATAGGCTTCACGTGCATTTGAAAACTATTTAATTAGCAAATTGTTCCTCTTGTTAAACTACTTTAAAAAAATTAATTGAAACCTGGCTACCAGGTTTGTGAAATAAAATGAAAAATTCAAACTAGAAAATCACACTTGATGATAGTGATGTTTTTTGACTTCTCAAAATCCACTCCATCCCAAGTAACTTATTCATACTAATAAAAATAATCCCATTCTCTTCCTGGCAAATGACTTACAGGCATGCATACGTCTCCTTTCTGGTCAAAGACACAGGAAACATAGATACTAGGTTTATTCTAGAAAATGTTTGTTCATCAAAAAGTTGAGACACTGGGAAAGACAGTCACTTTATGCCTCTGTCCATTTCTCTGTCTACATATGATGTCTGGAACTGATGCAGCCATACTGAGACGTGAGGGTAATCAAGGCTAATCTGACAGTATACAAAAGCAATTCATTAAGAATATAAGTGTAGGGCTTCCCTGGTGGCGCAGTGGTTGACAGTCCGCCTGCCGATGCAGGGGACACCGGTTCGTGCCCCGGTCCGGGAAGATCCCACATGCTGCGGAGCAGCTAGGCCCGTGAGCCATGGCCGCAAAATAAATAAATAAATAAAATAAAATAAAATAAAAAGAATAAAATAAAAGAATATAAGTGTAGAAAGAAAGAATCTGGTCTCCTGAATAATCCAAGTTAAAATATGTTCCCCTGGGCCTTTTGTTATATGTGACAAGAAATTTCTTTATTCTTTAATTTGAGTTAGAAATGTCTATTACTTGAAAACCGAGGCATAGTAACCGATATAAAAGAATCTACATTTTTTAGGCTTCCCTGGTGGTGCAGTGGTTAACAATCCACCTGCCATTGCAGGGGGTGAGGATTCCAGCCCTGGTCAAGGAAGATCCCACATGCCGCGTGTGCCACAACTACTGAACCTGCGCTCTAGAGCCTGTGAGCCACAACTAGCGAGCCCACGTGCCACAACTACTGAAGCCCACATACCTAGAGCCTGTGCTCTGACAAGAGAAGCCACCACAATGAGAAGCCCACACACCACAACGAAAAGTAGCCCCTGCTCTCCTCAACTAGACAAAGCCAGCACCCAACAACGAAGACCCAATGCAGCCAAAAATAAAATAAATAAAATAAATAAGTAAATTTATAAAAGAACAAAGAACCTACATTTTTTAAATCACTAAGATTCTGAAATTTGCTACGTACTGAATATTTACACACAACCATTGAGGTAGAGGTTATTATTGCTACTTTAGTAATACTGAAACAAAGGCTAAGAAAGGGCAAATAACCTACACCAATTTACATTGGTAGAAAGTGATGGATCTGGATTTGAAACCAGATTTTGTAATTCCAAGCACCTTACTTTATGCTTGATGTGAAGGTTCTTCTAACTTGTGTAGAATGTTTAGGATAATTTCCATTAGATTTCTAAGTAATACTGAGAAAATATAATTTTTGTCTGTGTAATTTCCCTTTGACTGTAAAAGCCACAACAAATGATGACAACAACCACAAATGAATTTTACTAGGTTGACCCATCTTTTTCATAACAGTTGGTTAACCTTATCAATCAGGTCAGTCTATGTAATATGCAAACTATACAGTCTTTATTTACTGTTTACTCTATGTCTGGGATTCTTTCATGTCTTTAAAATGCGGGAAGGATACTGACATAAAAGCCATTGTCTTCTCTTACAAAGACAATGCAGTAATGTATATGAATTGTACATCAGGACTTCAAAGTATTCTTTTCTTAATCATGTGTTGATATTCTTCTTTAACAATACCTTTTGCGTGAAGTCTTCTGGTTCTCCTTTACCAGCCAGTTGGCATCTACCCTTTTAATTATCTAATTCCTGTACTACTTTGTGTCTCTTCATATATAATTGAACATGAGGAATTATTCTGATACGTTTTATTTAGCCCTTTGCTATAGACTGAATATTTTCACACACACCCCAATTCATATGTTGAAATCTAATATCTGATGTGATGGTATCAGGGAGTGGGCCTTTTGGAGATGCTTAGGTCATGAGGGTGGATTAGTATTTTTATAAAAGAGACCCCTTTTTGCAATGTGAAGTTACAATGAGAAAAATGCTCTCCATGAGGAATGATCTCTCAACAGACACTGAATCTGCTGAATCTGCTGGCACCATAATCTTGGACTTTCCAACCTCCAGAACTATGAGAAATAAATGTTTGTTATTTAAAAGACAATAGTTAGTGGGTTTTTTTTTTTGTAGCAGCCCAAATGGACTTAAACACCTTCATAATAATTTTTAAAAATCCTTGAGTGTCAAATCAGCATTGTATTCATGCTGGTATGCTTCAGAGCCCCTAGCATTTATTCATTAAAAAAAATGTATTGAGTGCCTAATTTATGCTAGTATACCAGGGCTTGGGGATACAAAGATGAATATGTAACATACTTGGCCCACCATGACAGGCACTTGGGAAATTTTGTTTAATTTTATTTAATTTATCCCACAATAATGCAAGAGTGAGCCTCTTTGGATTATCCTAAGAATGCAGGTCATATAAAACATAAGGTTAATGACTAAATAATGGAGTTAAAATTTAAGGTTAAATGTCATGCTGGTACACTGCGTTATGTGATTTCTGCACATAATGAAGATGGGTCATTAAGGATTCAACACTTTCAGGCCTGTTTAATGCAAACAACAATGAAAAAGAATCTAAACACAATTTCCCAGCTTTCAGATGGATGAGGTTAAATTGGGCAAGGCAGCAAATAATGAGGGACAGTAAGGAAGAACTCAAATCATCCAGTACATTAACGAAACTGATGTGCAGTTAATACTGAAAAAGATGTATCATTTTGCTGGCTGAAAAGTGAGAGATTCCTTTCTAAGAGGCAATGGAAGACACATCATGCATCTTTACATGTTCATATAAAATCCTTTTTTCAAAGCTCAGTTCATAGGTAATCTTTTTCATGCTTCCTTTTCCTGCCCCTCTCCCCCAAGCTGTCTCTGCACCCTCACATTGTTCTATCCATACTTCCTTTAAACTTGGTGGTCTGTCCTGTCACCCACGTAAAGAATGTTAGCTCTCTCAGAAGAACAGAACACACGTCCATGTATTCTCCTCAGGTCTAGGAACTGAACTAAGCATTTTTTTTTATATGCTGTTTCACCTTATCCTCGCACCAAATCTATAATATAGGGATAAAGGACAAAATGAAGAGTGGAGTGTCAAAGCCTTAATTAAATTTCCTGAGGTCACATAAGAAGTGAAGACCCAAACTGGACTTCAGACTTAGGAATGTCTGACTTCAAACTCATATTTCCTGCAACCCTAAACTCTCAGAGCAAGGCCCTTATTTAGATAGGTGTGGGTGCTTGAGAGAATCAGTTAATTCAAGGAATAAAATGTTAACCAATAGGTTAAATGATTCATAAAGCATTTCTATAGTAAATTAATCTTATGTCTTCGACAAAAGTATTTCTACAACCATATTTTGTATCAGAAGTTGGTCAGATACAAACATCATATTTTGATTAAAAAGCTACATTACCTACAAAAGCAACGACACTCTTGTAATTCCTGTTTGAACAGAGCTGGTACTTGCTTATCTCATACAAAAAGAGCTCATTTCAGCTTGACATAACCAAGAATTGTCATATAGAATTCCACCTTTGAGACTGAATGTTTTCAGCTATCTTCACTAATGTTATATCATCTGGAAGTGCTCTTGGCTTCAAATAACAGAAAAATCAAAGTAATAGGAAATGAATAGGAGTATATATTTTTCATATAGTAAAATGTGTAGAAATAGGTGAATTCTGGCTTTGCTTCAGCCGTTCAGGGATTCCATCAAGGATCCAGACTCCTAGGGAGATCCTAAGACAGGGGCGTTTTGGTGGGGTAAGGGGATAAATAAATTTGTAAAATGTAGAGTATATTAGAATAAAACTAGCTTCTGAAACAAATAAACCTTAGCATTCAGTAATTTTACATAGTAGAAATTCATTCATTTCTTAAGGAATAGAACTGGGTGAGTGAGCAGTTAGGCATGCCAACTCTTCTCAATAGAGCTGTTTAGAGATCTCTGGAGATGGCTGTGCCATAACCAACAAATGCCTTCTACTGTCACCCTGTGTTTCTTTTGCATTCCAGCCTGCAAACACAGAGGAATAATGAGAGTAGTCTCAATGCACAGATAATGATGGTTAGATTGTGAGTATTGAAGGTCTTTCTAGAAGCATACCTAGTTTGAGATCCCCTTGCCTACTTTGGTGATATAAGCATGGTCTTGTGTTGGGTGAGACATGAAGTTTCTCAAATTCTTATCTCTTATGAGAAGTATACTTAGTTATCATTTGTCTATTTTTCACAAAAATGAGGCTTAAATTTAAATTACTTCTGACTATTAATGTTCTTGCTGTTTAGATTCCAAAAACGAATAGGAGTTGGTCATACACATTCATGCCCATTTGCATTTTGTTCGTGTTGTCACCTATTTGTGAAGCCTTCTCACACTTCTTATGTGCTAAGATAACATTTTATTTTTCAATAAATTAAGTGTATTAAATAAGAATCTTTTCTCCTCAGTAAGTGTTACCCCTTTCTGCCTCTTTTTGGGAGTTTTCATGTCCTTTCACTGGAATGCTCTAATATGCTCATCAAGTATGCATCTCTACTTCACATATGAATATGCAGAAGATCAGATAGATGAAGTAATTTGCCCACCATTCTTCCAATTCTGAAGCTAAAATTCTAGGTATTACTTTGACAGCTTATTTTCCCCTCATCCACACAAACACAACCAATTGCAAAGTTATAGCAAATTCATCTCTTTAACACTTCTCAAATTTACTCAATTTTTTTTCTATTCCTATAGCCATCGCGTCCATTCAGGTCACTATTACTTGTCACCTGGATTACTGCTGTATTTCCCGACTCGGTCTTCCTAACTCAAGTATTCTTCCCCTACAATGTATTATACTGCTGTAATAGTAAACTTTCAAAAATGGAAACAAATGCTTCAACTTTGTATTGTATATGGATTTTTAAAAAACCTTCTATTCTTTATCATTCTCATTATTGTTATCGTCATCCAAGTCATCCTTGCTCCTATGAGAGAAGCAAGTGGTTAACATTTTCTTACTCTGCCTCAAGTCTCGAACATCACAAAACCACTTTGCAAAATCCACAGGAATTATAATACCACAGGAAACCTCAGGAAGGCCTTCCAAATGAGACACATGGAAAGAAAGGACATATTGTTCAGGAAATTAGAGTACAGCAAATATCAGAGAGACCATTTCCCATGACTAAAATGAATTAGCTGCAACAAACAAAAACACACAGATAACTCTCTATCAATATGTGGCTCTGTCATTAGGAGCAAGTTATTTCCTTGTAAAGAAGGTATGATGATGAGACGGGACATCTGGGATTATGCTTTGAAGGCAAGATATCACTATAGAGTCTGTGCTCATGGTCAGAGGTAGTCTTTCAGATATTTCTGAGTAGTGCAAGAATTTACCACTTCTATAAAGATCTTGGACTATCACATTTCAGTGTGAAAATCTAACATTATAGCTAAGAGTTTAAGAACATCAACTAGGTAGCCAAACTGCCAGTGTGTGTCAAGCTTGATGCTGACACTAATTGGCTGTGAGACTTTGGCCAAGCTATTCTGTTTGATTCTTTGTGATTCAGTTTCCTCATCTGTACAGTGCAGATAATAATGTTATCTAGCAAGGAAGATGATAATGAAGGTTACACGTGCTATTTGTATGTTTGTTGCCAAGAACATTGCTTGATATATATTTTATGTCATACGATTTTATGTTTTACCCGATATGTACATTTGTTCATCTCAAATTTGTCTCAGCCTACTTCTCATAAAAGGAGAGAAGAAAGCCAAAGCTCTATCATAGTTTATTTTATTTTGGAAGAAATTTAGACTTTCACTTAAAATCCCTCATTTTATACTTTAGGAAATAGAAACCTAGAGATGTGACTATATATTGAGGAATTTATCTCCAGTAAGAAGATAAATGAAAATAATTTGACCTAGACAGTTCCGCTCTTGGTTCGGTGTTCTTTCAAATGAACTATATTATCTTAGCAAATGTCCACAATGTTCAACATTTTCCTCGAGAGTAAGTGGGGAGAAAAGACTGTTTTCCCTGAGGGAAAGCCAAAGAAGTTAATAAATCAGATGATTTACACAATAAGACATAGCAAAATGTTTGAGAGTAGAATTGCAATCCATGACTCCTTTTCTGAAAGTTGTTTCCCTGCTTACAAAATGATGAGCTATGACTTTGGGGGATATTATACAAAAATTCATATCTTTATAAGTTCAAGATGAGTCATATCTTGCTTTCAAATTTATGATCAACAAACACAAATTTACACCACATTGTGATCAAAATCCTAATACTTTTCTCTGTTAAACTGGTCTAACTATAAAAGACAAAGGCATATTGCATAAGTTTTTCATTATTCCTGGAACAGTTGTACTTCTAATTCTGCATATCAATATGTAACAGGGGCAAAACCATTATTTTGGAGGGAAAGGGAAAATCATCTTCATTACCTGCTATTACGTTATTACATCAAGCAGAGCCATTTCCATAGAAAAAACTATGTATCCACAAAAATGTATCAAATATTTCAGAGTATAAACAAAGAGAAGATTATGCATAAGTCTGTAAAACTTCAAAGGAAGAGTAGGATTGGGAGAAAAAAGAAAATATCTCACAAATTTGGCTCAAAATCCTTACTCTCTCTTGGTATCTGAAGCATCTCAGCCCTTATAGAAAATCCTGGTTTCTAGAAGATTAAAAAAAAAAAAGTTTAGGGTATTTTCATATCTTTTTAGTTTTTTGTGAGTGAATCCTATTGATGGGTATAAGGAGTTCCAAAGAACTGTTGAAACGAATTTAGTGTCTGGAAAGTTTCAGGGCTTCAAAATTGAAAAAAAAAAAACAAACTATCTTCCATAACTAGAGATTACTGGAGACTTTTTTCCACTGCAACCCACAAATCTCTGTAAGATGCTCCTCAAGTGTAGTGGTGCATGTATCTCATCCCCTTCGGAATGTAAACTAAAATACATAGAGACAAACCAATATTATTTTCGTGTCGGATTCCCTCTCGCTGTCAATCTTGGGGAGCAGCAGAGAAATCATTACTAAGGACTTCAGAGTTTGCATGTCCTGTGCTTACCTATTACTGGAAAGAATAAAGTATAATTAACCTGATATGGACAAGAAATGAAAGGAATAAAATATTTCTTTCAGACTGTCAGCAAGCAATGGAACAAATGAGATTTATGGCAGAATTGGATATGTGATTTATAGTTTTGCTTGTTCTTCATTTAAAAGAGGAAATTAAAACCACATTTGCATATGATTCAATCTTTGATCACTAGAGAATAGCTGCTGTGAATTAATTATTATAAACTCTATTACCCTTGTTCACCCCAGGTGCTGCATTCACAGTACCTTCTGACTGGTGTCTCAGGGGAAAACTTTTTATTTTTTCGGTTGAAATTTTGCAGGAAAATTATCTGGCATTTGGCGTTTCACTGAGTAGTCATTTATTATTTAAGGAACTAATTGAATAATCTCATGGAAAAAACATGGTTCAAAGAAAGAGCCATATTAAATTCTTAGCAGCTTACACGGAGATTGTGGGTGTTTCTTTTCTTTTCATCATCTAGGAGCCTAAAATCACATGCCTACATTTATGCATAAATATTCTCAGATCTTCAGCTCTGATAGTTCACATTTAATTTTGGTAGTAAATGTGGAAAAAATTTATTTCGTAAAGAAGATATTTTGTTCACTTAGTCTCCATTTAAGGTAATAAAAAATAATGTCTTGATGTAAACATTTCAAGACAGCAAAATATAACAACGAATCACAGAGGGAGGGGCTCCAAGACACGGTAAATAATAATCTATTTAAAGATGATAAAATAGATATTTT
Organism: Mesoplodon mirus; assembly: GCF_964341445.2. Classification (NCBI taxonomy): domain Eukaryota; kingdom Metazoa; phylum Chordata; class Mammalia; order Artiodactyla; family Ziphiidae; genus Mesoplodon; species Mesoplodon mirus. The sequence continues at coordinate 169,973,092 of NC_138977.1, read as the reverse complement.
AATACAAATTCAATAAAATAATATCATAATTGGGAAATTAATCATAAGAAACCAACACTCTTTGTAAAGAACATTTAGAAAACTACTGACAACATAAAATATAAATGTTAAAAGAAGAAAAATATTCTGCACAGTTAAGAATGTAATGGAATATCTTACCTAAGGAATGTCAAAATCTAAGGTGTTTTACATATTTGAACCTGTATGCTGAAGGTTGGTGACTGTGAAGCCATCAAATATGGTCAGAGACCTCAATAATATGGCAACACAGGACAGATTACTTTAACATAATGGGCTGACTCCTCTTTATGTTTTCCCACTTGGAACATTTGCAGTTTCCTTTTCCTTTGACTCTCTCTGTAGATGGCTATGTTTATGGGTAGAAGAAGAGAAACCAATCTGTGAAGCACTTGAATAATGTGAAGATTTAGAATTCTTCCGATTGCACGGAAATATAGAGTAGAATATAATGGATAAAAATAAAACTCAAAGTAGCTGAAACAAAAACAGAAAATGTAGCATGTCAAGTTATTTCAGACACAAATGGATCGAAGAATTTAAATGACTGGAATTCTCTTTATCTCTCACTTCTCTCTGTGTATCACTCGCTCCCCACACATCCATTTCTCCATCTCTGAGCTCTGCTCTCTGTGACAGTGTCATTCTCCTGCAGGTTTTCTCCACCTCTTGGCAAAGGCCGAGCCCTACAGCTCTAGTCTTCATAGCTCTTCCCATTGTTGATTCCTAGGAAAATATGCATCCCTTTCCTGGGGGTTTCAGTCAAACGGTAAGAATTGTTAACCTTTACCTGCTTGACTTTATTCCCACCTCTAGATGAATTTCTGTTCCTGGGAATGAAATAAAATGACTGACTGATCTGAGCTCTGTGCCCATCCCCACTCAAACCCCAGAGACTGCAAAGATAGTACAAGTGGTCCCTGAAGAAAAATCATGATGCCATCTCCAAATAACATGGAAGCAATGTTGGGCAGGAAATAAACAACAGATGTCCACTACAAACCAGATAAGAAATTGTCCTGAAGTATGTTACTTTTATATCTATTGCCAGTTGAGCTGCACAAGAAATATACAAGCCTTGCCAGGAAAGAAGATAAAATCATTAATTTTTAAACTATTAGTCAATTAATGCCTTTTAAAATTCAGTTAGGTATTACTGCTAGTTTGTTGTGTATATGTATGTGGATTTTGTTTACATATTTTGTGGAAGTTGTGAATATAGGGGGTTTTTTTTGTAAAATAATCATATTTAAAGAAGTTAATTTTTAATGCCAGCCTATCATATTTTAAAATATATTAAAGAATGTAAAATGAAAAATAATTATGCATAGCTCTACCACTCAAAATATTTTGATAGCGGTTTCCCCCTGCTCTCTCATTTCAAATTTGTGGTTATTTGGGGTTTTTTTTAAGACTTAAATTTTTATTGGGTACTATATATTATTTTATAGCCTAGTTTCTTCATTTAACATTACAGTATGAGCATTCCCATTGTCATTGTAAACTCTTCATAAAAAGAATTTTAATAGATAATTAAAATCCCACCCACAACATATCCTTACTTCTATATTTGAAAATTTACATTGCTTTAAAAGTTTTATGGTTATAAATAGTGCTGCCATTAATATCCTCTTGCCAAACTTTGTTTTATGAATTTCAGATTATTTTCTTAAGAAAATTTCCCAGAAATGGGATTACTGGATAAAGGTTTACAAAAATGTGTTGGATGAAGATTGTCTTTGCTTTTTATGTAGTTTTTCTATGATTTGATGATTCTCTTAAAGTGTATCTTAAATATTAATTTTAAAAAATATTGGAACATTGAACTTAGTATTTATTTAACAAATACTTTTGACACACATATTAGGTGTCAAAGAGCACGGGGGAGGGATATTTAATCCAGATTTAGGGAGAAAAAAAGACTTCTAAAAAGAAATGACATGTAAACTGAAGAATGAATAGGAGTCAGGAGTAGAATTAAGTATAAAAAGAGAATGTATAAGGGAAAAAAACATCTCACTCAGAGGAAATAAAATGACAAAACACATGGTATACTTGGGAAATGACATGGATTTTAATATAGCTAAAGACAGGGGACTAGAGGGATAACAGAGGTCAGATTTCAAAAAGCTCACCTGCAGGAACTGAGAGGGATTTAGACGGGATTCAACAATGCGAGATTCCTACTTGGTTCCTGCTCTCTGTTGTCTCACATTATGTAATTTATCAGATTGTTGCCCGTAGTTTGGTAAACTTCTCTGCCTGATGCAAAATCTGAAAGATGATATTATCTCAGAGTACAAAGGATGTGTTGGAAAGAAAGGGGAAGAGTGTAGAGGCTTTGATCAATGTAGTTCAGTGTCTGATTTAGGAATATGAATGGGGAAACGTCCTTGATCTAGGCCTTATTTCTTCCCCCATCACAGAATGATCTCCACAAATTTCCTTAAGTAAAGAGTTGTTAAAGACTGGCTCGTTTTCAGCCAACATAGCTTAAGGAGCATGTGCATATTTCCCAGAAAGTACACAAGAGTTGGGTAAAGACTTTGTTGTTGTACCCTTTGCCCATTTCAAATTTGAGATTGCAAAGAGACTAATTCCACCCATTGAAAAAATATGTTATTAACCAATAATTTCTACCTGGAGAAGTTGAGTTCTACGAGCCCTGTTTATATTTCAGTTTCAACTTCCCATGTTGGGTCATTCTGGCCTCATCTACCTTGGGATGTACAGCTCTCATGCTTCCCCTCGAAGACTGTGACACTTGACACAGGCAGATAGATGTCAATGAATGTAACCTGCACATCTGTGGTTGCTGACTCACCTGTCAGAAAGCCCAGACTTTTTTTAAGAAACCCTTAGTCAGGAAGTCATAAAAGCAAAATAGTGGTCCAGGGGATGAGGAATGGATGTTTTTTTTCTGAAGGTTGGGGTCCTTTTTCTATCTTTGTCCACAACTCATCAGAGAACTTAATGGAACCACTTTCCTGTCTTCCCTGTCTGTGAAATAAGGATAATTATTGCTGCTCTTTCCTTTGCCCTTTGATAACTTTACAGGGGTGTTCAGAGAGGTTATGAAGATTAATAAGCCAAATGCTTATAGAGTGCTTCAAGATCCCCATAAGGGAGAGAGCAGCAAATTAAAATCCATTGCTCTGAGAGCGGCAGGGGACAGATACCAGAGGCCAGTACCCAGAGCCTTGACAATCCTCAGCTCTCACTCTTTTGTGAGTGCTGTGTATGGGGTGGGAGCTTTCTCCCCATGCCCATTAGTATCAGCTCTGGCCCATGGAGCATGGGGCATCTGTATCATATTCCAACATCCCTTACTTCACAGAATCAGGTCTGCAGGTCTGGCAGTCTTTGATCAATATAAGAAGAAAAGAGAAGGCAGAATCAGTTCTACCCATCCCTTTTTTAGAAGGGAGACTTACTTTTTTATTACTGCCTTGAACTGTGCTGTATAACTACCATCTGCTGCAAATATGAATGAAATGAGAATTATTTTTTAATAAAGAACCTGGGTGAACAAATATTGGTCAGTAAACTAGGAAGTGCCTGACACACTTACCCCTTACAGAACATCAAATGTTTTGAGAGTACTTGTCAGCTACCAGATGAGGGGTACATACCATTAACCTTCTTGAGTGTTGATAGTTCATGCATAAAATGGGGAGAGAAATAGATCTTCACTTTCTATAAGGTAATAGTTAAGTTAAAATAAGAAAAGTGATATGAAAATTTTTTGTAAACTATAAAATGATCTAAAAGTAAATTGATTTTTTTCTGATGATGATCATTCACGTGCATTAGCATTGGGAAAGCCAGAAAAAATAGTGCTTGTATTTCAATAATGGCTTCTAAAATTTTTGCCAAATGCATGATTAGCTGGTATCCAGCAGGCCAGGAACCTGCCTGTTTATCAGCCTTGCTCTGGGAGTGAAGAAAGCCTGGGCACAAGATGTAGCAGAGACATTGTCCACCAAACCCAATGCTCCCCTCCCCCAGGGTATAGATGTAGGACATATCTCCCAACTTCCTTTGTGTCATCTTCCTGAGCAGAATGGATGCCATTCACAAGCCTGACCCTTAAAATCTTCATGATTCTTCGTGCTCTCTTTCACCATCCACAGGCTGAATAGACAGAATAAGATTTAAAGGGTACAGAGGCAAAGGATAAAAGAGCTTAGATTTCTAAAAGACTGCATGAAACTGAGCCCTTAAAGACCTATGTTACACTGTGTTGTGACAGATAAACTATTGTTGTAAAAAAAAATCCCTTGATATTTAGAGGAATTTGCCATAACAATTGACTTTGTCCACCTAACACACATGGGTGTACCAATGGTGGGGCAGTGATTGCCTCCTAGTGTGCAGGAAAAGGGCAATGATGCATTATCAACACAAAATTTAAAAACAATAATAATAGAAAACAGTTTGCTTTTTATTATCACCATACACTGACAAATCTAAATAATATTAACAATGAAATGTTCCTTCTCATGTGGTGGAAGGGGACTGTGCATGCACGAGGGAGTGGACTCTAGGAGGCAAAGACACTGTTCTGCTCACATTGTGTCCCTGTTTGGTGCATGACTGTTATCAGGGGAAAAAACAAAACACAACACTAGACTTGAGGATAGAATGCATGGCTTTAAGTTTCCACTCTGCCACTTCAGAAATGAGGCTCCCTGATCCTTCTGTCTGGGAAATGGATTTCATACTTAATTCACTGAGTCTCCTGAGGACCAAATGAGGCAACATATTAAAAAAATTAGTGGGCTTCCCTGGTGGCTCAGTGGTTGAGAGTCCACCTGCCGATGCACGGGACACAGGTTCGTGCCCTGGTCCGGGAAGATCCCACATGCCGCGGAGTGGCTAGGCCTGTAAGCCTGCCCCTGGGCCTGCATGTCCGGAGCCTGTGCTCCGCAACGGGAGAGGCCACAACAGTGAGATGCCCGCGTACCACAAAAAAAAAAAAAAAAAAAAAAAAAAAAAAAAATTAGTAAATTTTATAAATATCATAAGAATAAATGCTAGCATTATTATTACTTTATTTTAAAAATTGTGCTTATGTTTTTTAAGTACAAAGTATTCTCTCAGTTATACAGGTGGAGTTTTAATTTATTGAATAAACTACCTCATATATATACATATATATATACATTTCATATACATGATATAGATAGATAGTAACAAGCAGACAAGTCTAAAATTCTTGTTATAGACAAAAATTGATTTCTTGAAGTACCATATTGTTTTGGGGGAGGAGCCTTTTACATTTCTTAAATTATGTCCAGAAGAAGAGAAGATTAAAAGAAAATAGTTCTGGGCTTCCCTGGTGGCGCAATGGTTGAGAGTCCGCCTGCCGATGCAGGGGACACGGGTTCGTGCTCCGGTCTGGGAGGATCCCACATGCCGCGGAGTGGCTAGGCCTGTGAGCCATGGCCACTGAGCCTGCACGTCCAGAACCTGTGCTCCACAAGGGGAGGGCCACAACAGTGAGAGGCCCGCATACCGCAAAAAAAAAAAAAAAAAAAAAAATAGTTCTAATAATACTTTTCTTACCTTTTTGTTACCTTTCTTCCCTCCATCCATTCTGTAGAGAATATTCTTTAAACTTGTGCTACAATAGATCCTGGTGTCCAGATGAATAAGGATGATCTCTACTGTCACAGGGCCTGGAGTCTACAGAGACACTCATTTATACAAAGAAGCATTTGTAATAAGTATGAACAGGTGCTGTGGCAGATATGTGAATTTTATAAAGCAGTATGTATTTTTTACTTCAACTTGAAAACTCCAATTTGATTGCTAAGTTTTGATTTTGCCAATACAGACGTTGAGAAAATCCAATTACTATTGCATTTTCATAAAGTATGAAACAATTTAACATCAGATATGTAAAAAGAGTATGCTCTCAGAATAAAGTCAGATTCCTGAGTTGACATATGGGGCTTTATTTTAAAAAATTAAAGTTTTCCTTATTTTTTCTGTTTTTACCGTAGATTGTTGAACACTTCATTGCAGGGTACAGGCCCTGGCCTTCAGGCTTTCATGGTGAAAAGCAGGTCTTGGGGAGCAGTTTGCCTCTAGGAGGATCTGGTCAGAGGATTCTATGTGATTTGATGTTGGGAGTTGTGGCCCTGGAGAAGAGGAGTGAATTCCAGAAGAGTCAGGGTGGAGCATGGAGATGGTCAGGAAACTCTACTCACTGGCATTGTCCAAAGGCTGATCCACAAAAGCTGAAAAGGCATTTACAGTTAGGCAGAGGATGTGAGGGCTGTAGGCAGACTTTCAGGCAGAGGAAGCAACTCAGGCAAAGGCAGGGAGACATACAACACTGAAGCTGCTCATTGTGAAGAAAGCATGGTGGTTGAGGGACTGAAGACTTAGGGTCCCAGTAGAGGAAACTGATGGGAACATGGCACTTGTCATCTCTCTTTCTGTATTATTTATTTTCAAGATATTGCTTTCAATTAAATTGGAGTTGATTGGTATGACATGTGAGATAGAGGAATCACCTTATGATAGTAACACTTTTAGATCAATTACAATTTCAATACCAATTTCGATGTCAAACAATAAATAACAACATTCTCAATATTAATTGTGATGGGATGGCTTTTCCATTACATGTTACAGGGAAGAAACAGAAAAACAATCCCATAAATAAACATGGGGCTATGAAACCACCTACATAATGCAATTCATTTATGGAAAGGAGAAATATACACTCTTCTTTTAAAATTGAAGTATAGTTGATTTACAATGTTGTTTTAGTTCCAGGTGTACAGCAAAGTGATTCAGATATACATATACACACATATATATATTCTTTTGCAGAGTCTTTCTCTTGTAGGTTATTACAAAATGTTGACTATAGTTCCCTATACAGTAGGTCCTTGTTGTTATCTATTTTATATACAGTCGTGTGTATATGTTAATCTCAAACTCCTAATTTATCCCTCCTCTCCCTTTCCCCTTTGGTAACCATACGTTTGTTTTCTATGTCTGTGGGTCTATTTCCATTTTGTATGTAAGTTCATTTGTATCATTGTTTTTAGATTCCACATATATGTGATATCATATTATACTTGTCTGACTTACTTCACTTGGTATGATCATCTCTAGGTCCATCCATGTTGCTGCAAATGACATTTTTTTCATTCTTTTTTATGGCTGAGTAACATTCCATTGTATATATACCACATCTTCTTTATCCATTCATCTGAGGAGACGGATACAGTTTTAATTTTAAGGTAAAGCATTAAAAATCGTTATCAAGATAGTAATCTTCATCTGAAAAGACCTGTTTCTGTTGTTATTTTAAGATATCTGGTTTAACAAGAAAGAAAGGACAAGTTGTAACCCATAGTCTGAACAATTTTTTAGCCAGTTTTAATCCTCCATCCTAGTGAACTGAAGTTCCTACTGCATCTTCCTCAGTAGCAGAAATCCTCAGAGGTTAGTGTCTGTGCAGGAGGCCAAAGATTTTGGAACCATAAAAAGAAGGCAAGGTGAAGAATCCCAGTTGAAGGACCTAAAAGAAGTAGAGATCAAGGGACATGGATAATTTAAAAGGAGGTTGGAAGTCAGGGCTTGTTAAAGGAGTATCTTTATGGGGTTATACAGAGCCATGACCAAAAAATTCTGCTTTTGTGGGGTATGTATAGGAGTGAGTGTGTTGGACTTGAGGTAGCACATCAGACTTCTTTAACTTCCTCATAATCCTTTCTTTGGGAAATGACACTCTTGAGATGGAAGGGAAAAGCTACCTGAAAGTTCTTTGGGTTTTCATATATGTTTGTCATTAGGAGAAAAGAAAAAGGAAACCTGCCTACCCAAGTACGATCACCACTAAAAATGTGATGTTTAAAATAGTTCAGTACTTAAAATGAGGAGGCCACACTCCTTAGGTTTTAGTCACAAGTTGAAAACTTATATCCACACAAAAACCTGCACACAGATGTTTATAGCAGCTTTATTCAAAATTGCTAAAACTTGGAAGAAACCAAGATGTCCTTCAGTAGGTGAATTGATGAGTGAACTGTGGTACATCCAGATAATGGAATATTATTCAGTGATAAAAAGAAATGAGTTATCAAACCATGAGAAGACATAAAGGAACTTTAAATGACTATTACTAAATGATTGAAGCCAATCTGAAAACACTGCATACTGTATGATTCCAATTATATGGCATTGTGAAAATGGCAAAACTATGAAGACAGTTAAAAGATCAGTGGTGAACAGAAGTTAGGGGAGAGCATAGGAGAAATGAATTGGCAGATCACAAAGGCTTTTTAGAACAGTAAAACTCTTCCGTATGTCACCATGATGGTGGATATATGCCACTATGTATTTGTTCAAACCCACAGAATGCATAATACCAAGAATGAACCCTAAGGTAAACTATGGACTTTGGGTGATAATGATGTGTCAGTGTAGGTTCTTCAACTGTAACAAATGTACCACTGTGGTGAGGATGCCAATAGTGGGGAAGACTGCATATATGAAGGTAGGACTGTACGTGAAATCTCTGTACCTTCCACCCAGTTTTGCTATGAACTTAATCTGCTCTAAATAATAAATTCTATTAGAAAATAAGGAGGCTGAGAGTGAGTGATGGTAACCTAATCAGTAAACCTGGCTCCCCTACCTGATTTGATTATTAGTCTAAACTACACCTGCAAATACTGATGTGATTTTCCAGTGATATTTGGCGAATATGTAGATGTAACACATTTGTCCTTATTTATTTATTCCATGGACCTCTTTTGACTGGAGAAGAAATAAAGTCTCCAACACTTCTCTTGTGGATCTCTAGATCAATAAGCACCTTTATATTGCATGCTATGTGCCTTGCTTTATAAGTACCATGGCACATATAAAAGAAAGTAGGTTCCTATCTTTAAGAAGTTACTATATACTGACTATTATAAGTCCTGACATTGGACTAATGAGAGGTTGGAGAACTGAAGAGGGAATTTAATGAGTAAATCTCCAAGCACTAAAGATGAGAAGAATAACTATTTCTAGGTGATGTTGGCTAAATACAGAGGAAGAATTTACTAGTTAAAAAAACACTTACTTCTATAACAGATAAACCACCAAAGTCTCAGTGACTTAAAAAAAAAAGTCTATTTTTTTCTCTTGTCACAGTGTAAGGTGATTACTTCTAGCTAGGTAGCCACCAATATAATTATTCTAGGACCAGAGCTTCTTCCATCTGTGACTTTGCCTCCCACTTGAATGACACTCAGTGGATTCTCCATTCAGTTGGTGGCTGGGGTAAGAGAGGATCAGGCATAAGATTATGGGAGGGTTGAATAGGACAATTCAAGCAGTGGGGGTGCATTAGTCCTATTCACAGTCCCCTGGCTAGAACTTAGTCTGTGGCCACAATTTCCTGCAACAGAGACTTCGAGAAACAAACTAACTGTGCTTCCAGGACACAAAGAGAAATGAGTTTGACATACAACCCGTTTCTCTCTCCAAGAAAATAACGAAAGTGAACTAGGCCTCAGCAGGTCAAAGCAGATCTCAGACTGTGAGCAATGACTCAGGGGCTGGAAATTGGCTTGGAAAAGAGGGTCTGGGGTGGTTTCATGAGAAACAACACCCCAGAAGGACTGGGTCGTAACTGCTTGACCACCTATGAACAAATTGTTGAAATAGAGAATATGATGAAACTCTGTAACAGGTAGAGAACAATAAAGCTGTTGTGACTCAGAGGCGTGTTCTTTTTCCATACACTGGAAAGCTAAAGGAGGGAGCATTACATTTTAAAAGGACCAAAGGAGACAAATACTCATCTTAGGACAAAAAGAGACAACAATTAAGGAATTAGAGAAAATGAGCTGGGCATCTATATTTTGGGATTGAGTTACAGGGAATTTGAACTGAATTTGAACTTTCCTGTGAAATCTATCTCTCAACTGACCTACATATATTTGCACATATTGATTAAATGTGTATTCTGATAAACTCAGCAGATATTATGCTATTCTCTATAAGTTGTACCATTAGCTACCTAGAACAAAAACCTCCTCCTTAGCCTCAGTCATCCACCATTATTTACATTGGGTATAAATTATTAATTCAGAGACAACTGACCTCTGGCTGTCTTTGGAATGACTCTGTGATCTGATTCCTACTTATTTTGCTTCATCAGGTTTTACAACTAAGATCTTTGAACCAGATCTATTTAAGTTTGGTTTGGTTTGCTTTTGATAGTCTTCAGAATTCATTGACCTGCTAGCTTCAAAGGTATCAATACTTTTGTTTGTTTTGTTTAATGAGTTATCACCACATAATAACAATTAGCACTGCTACACAGATTGTGGTGTCTGTGTTAGAAACCAATTTATGTTCTGCGCTATACTTAGGGTTTCTAAATTTGATGCCCACTCCAGCTGTGGGTAGGAACCGTGCAATTTCCCTTTCATGGAAATTACCTACCACTACATTTTAAAAATGAGATAATAATAAAAAGACTATTAGATTAAATTTTAGGTGATTCCTAGAGGACACAAATGGGCCAAGAATAACAATTTCATGCAATTAATTTCCTGTGCTAGAAGACCCAAACTGAAATAGCTCCCAACACAGAATCTCTATCTTGTTTGGTCCTATTGTCACTTATCTCACCTCTTCTGGAAAACTCGTTCTTCCCTCCCTATTTTGAAAATTATCCCACAGGAGCTGCCATTCTCTTATGCGTTCTTACCAACCTGGCCTAAGTAATGGGTCTAGGAAAGTATATTTACACGACTCATGATGGGCCAATCAGGGACATACCTAATTTGCAAGTTTTCAAGGTGGAAATGGTGGATGGCAAGTCATTTTCTCTTACATGACAAAACTGAGGGTGCATGAGACCAGGAGGTATCCATGGACAGGAATAAGTATTCCCGTGGGAAAAGCCAGTCTTAGAGGAAAAATTCTGAGTGGACAGAAGGAGAAAGTACCACTTCTACTCATGAATGAGACTCCTGCCTTCCTGAGCTTTGGTTAATTGAGCTAATAATTTCACCTTCCCTTTTCTTCTTTTAAGCCTTTCATTTGTGATTAATTGATTGTGTGTATGAGTGTGTGTGTTTAGGCCAGTTTAGACTGAATTGTCATTTTGATCAAAATGACAGCAACAATAAAAGAGCCCTGATTAAGACATCTGGGAAATTTATTTATGAGTGTGCATAGAAGAATGGTTTTATTTCAGTTAATTCAAAAGTGGATTTTATTGTAAAGCATTGCAGATCTCAAAGACTGTTCATGCATAGGAAATATAGAGTACTCTTTGACAACTCAGAGAAGTTTCCAACTGTTCAAGTTTCAGTTTCTCACTCTTCATAATGGGGAAATGTGTTTGTAAGCTTGGTAGACATTCTCTAAAACAATAAATCTGAGTTATCTAATGATTTAAAATTTTGTTGATATATTCTTTATCATGAAGAAAAATATATTCATGGACAATATTTGAATTGAGAAAAATAAAATCCATTTCAAGTTAGGCTTATAAGGCAGAAGAAAACATCGATTCAATTATAAAGAAGTAATTATCTTTTTTGCCACCCAATTTTTCTTAGTGGTATCTGAGCTCCAATATAAGACAGAAGGTGGGGGGCTTGAGAACGTTTCCAAAATGACTGGGCTCAATTCTACTAAATGATATACAAACCCTAAAATAATCTATTAAAAGTATGATCTAATTTATCTAGTAATCTGTAAAGGTTAATCAAATTTACTGTGAGACTGCTGGAGCCCTGAATTTCTGATTTGAAGGTCTTCTGTGACCCCAGCACAGAGAACAGAAGAGTGCCCTGAAATAGTTCTCATCCCCAAGGCCCCAGGATAAAACACAGACAGAAACATAAGTGCAAAATTGACTTGGCTTTTTAACATAAAACAGGCCTGCTTCTGTTGGGTCTTTCTAAACTGCCCTTTCTTCCTGCAACACCCTAGAGAACTAAACATCAAATACCAGTGAAAACAAAGGAAATACCTTGGGAGTGAACTCAAAAATCCTCAAATCCTCCTCACTGTGATTCAAATACAACAGAATTTTGAATATGTGAAAGTAATTCCCTAATGTGTTGCATATACACCCTCATAAAAAGACAGTTAGGATGGGTGTATATTTAAGAGTCTCAAGTCTTTCATAGTAACTTTGAGTTGTATATAAATGCTAAGAAATCCATTTAAAATATATAGCAGTTCTGACTATTTGACATAGGGTAAAATACAACCCTTTTTCTTATTGTTCTGTTCATATGATATTTCATTGTGAAGTTGTAGAAACTAAACAGGTGAGATATATGCACACATTTGTGTATGTATGTATATACTAGTATGCATGAATATACATATATACATGTGTGCTTCTTTATATATGCAGCAGTGGGGACTTGGATAGCTGTATTAAGTTATGATTTTTTGTCTTTTTAAAAAGTAGTTTCTGTTTGACTGAGAGAGTGAATCTACTTGAATCTCTGGGAATACATTTTATAATATTAATAAACCAAGACAACTTGAGGTCTCAAGCAATCTTCATGGAATTAGGCCAAATATTCTTCTATTTTTCCATTGTATGTCAGTAAGCCAGGATTTCAAGGAAATCAAATATAAAGAGAAAATGCCAGAAATATACATTTATTTTGTAGGAGGCCTCAAAATGTTAGGTTTTGATTTTACCCAATTTATTTATTTATTTTTAACAAATGGCTTTTTTTTTTTTCTTGTCAGGACTTCATCAATAGTTTGAGGCCTTCAGAAGCCCCTTGAAAGACTCCAACCATCTTTTCCTGTCTTGCCCTTCCTACACTCTCCTATGCATCTGGATTCCAATTTTGTATATTTCTCTGAACATAATTTAACCTTAATTATTTTGCATATTTTCTTCCCTTTGCTTATGGTATCCTTGCATATAAAATAAACATTTAATTTAATAAATTTTATTGAGCACCTACTATGTGGCAGCTATTATACAAGATACTGTGAGTTACACAGCTTGGACCAATCAGGCAGGTACCTTTCTTGATGGAATCGTGTCCTCTTTCTGAGGAAGTTCTATGCACTCTTCAATAGTGATGTGAGGGGTGAGGGTGTAGGCAGTGGGAAAGTCTGCTCCAAAGGAAAGAGTATTTCATTACTGGCATTGTTTAGAATTGCTGCCTCAGGGCAACAGTGAAAAGGAGACTAACTTTCAGTAAATTTTATTATATTGTTAAATTGTCTACAGATGGTGCATCACATTTTTACCTGCATCTAGAATAGATGGCTCTTTGGCATCTCCTGAAATAGTAGAAGAGGGATTTTGGTGAAGGACCTTAAAGCATGAGGGGACATAGTCATCTCTGAGCATGATAAAGGGCAGAAGACAGGCTGGAAGTGAATTAGTATTCATCATGAAAAACAGTATTATCTGATAGCATAATAGACTTTGCCTCCTGGAAACCAGGCTACTATGAGACTTTGAGAGCACCCACATTTTTTCCACTATCAGGATCCAAAACTCCAACCTTTATCTCCTAGAGAAAATTATGAACACTGGATAGGTTGTGGAGGGTGAAGAAATGAAATTGAGTGTGAGAGGGGACCCATGGGGGGTGAGGGTGAAGGTGTCTCCAAACCTTGAACAAAGCTACTGCAAAGTAGGATGAAGCACAAGTGAAAGGATTTAGGGATGCAAATTAAAGAGTTGACAAAATTCTCTCCTGAAACTCTACCATCCTGTGGGCTTTAAATACTTAGGACCAGGTTTTTTGGACTTGAAATAAAGTTCTGATTGTGTATGCAGTTTGTAAGGGTCTCACCAGTCATCACTAGGACTATGAAAACTGGAATCTGCCACAATATAGCTTAATTGTGGAATTATGTATATACACCCACCACAGTGAACTCACAAAAATGACTTTCAATCTTTTCTCTTCCTCTCTGCTGTAACAGAAATGAGCCTATCAGCTCTTCTGCATGGTTTAGGAACAAAAGAAGAGAGTCATGTCTTCTGCAGTGTTTATGTTGATTGCTTCCAGAAACACTGGAAATATTTGTTGATATATCTATATCCCACTTCTAAGGAGCAATGGAACAGCCAGGTTGATACACCAAAGAAATTGTCATCTCAGGGAACATTTGGGAAAAAGTACCTCATTGCACAAGTGAGCTATTTGTTTCTTTTACAATTTGCCACCCACTTTGCTAGTAAGGATGGAGCTGCTGGGTTGAAAATGATGGATTGCCCTAAGTGTGTAGCTACTGAAATCCTACAACTTCAATGGGTCACACGGAGCAGAAGATAACAAGCTTTTCTGGCAACAAAATAAATTGTCCTCATGTGGCATTAGTGTTTCCAAATGGCCCTGCACTCCTGTCAGATGAAAAAGCTCAACACATTTCTCTTTCTTTGATTTTCTTTCTTATCTTTTCCAAGGATTTATTCCTTTGATGTCCTTTAAATTCTGATCTTATCTGTTATTTTTCACCTGGACATTCAATAGCCTTACTCACTGATTAGTAATCAAACTTGTTGGGATTTATCATGCTTCATTTTATATCTGCATATATGATATCAAAGTCTCTTGCTACCTGTCCTGTTAAGAAACTATTCTTTTTGTTTCATCTGCACCTTCCCTATAATCCCCATCTCCATTCATGTATTCAACATGCAAAACATGGATTCTGTGATAGTAATACTCATGAAATATAACTCCCAACTTCCAGGAGGGTCAATGAACCTTTGAACAACTAATAGTTTTATATTTTCACAAGTGCAATAAAAATTAGCTCATAAAGTTGAGAAAACCAATGCTGAGTGTTAGAAGAAGTATACACAAAGAAGCAGGGTATTTTGAATTGCTCCATGCAGAAAGATCCAGTAGGGATTTTTCAGGAAATTATCCCTTGACAAAAAAAGTATGAGCTCAAACTTCTTTTATTTTTAGTAGCAGCTTTATTGGAATAAAATTTATTTAACCTTATAAATTTATCCTATATAGTTCAGAGGCAAATTAGTATATCCACAGAATTGTGCAAGGATCTTCACCATCTAACTTTAGAATATTTTCATCACTCCAAAAGAAACACTGTATTCTTTAGTAGTTAATCCTCATTTTTCTTTCCCACAGTCCCTGATAATTACTAATCTAATGAATCTTACTTTACATTTACCTATTCTGGACAGTTCATAAATGATATCATACAGTAAGTGGCCTTTCTGTCTGGCTTCATCCATTTAGCATAATATTTCAAGGTTTATACCTGTTTTAGTATCTATCAGTGTTTCATTCTTTTTTATGGTCAAATAGTATTCCATTGTATAAATATGTCACATTTCACTTATTTATTATTCAGCTGATGGACTTTTGAGTTGCTTCCATTTTTAGCTAATATGAGCAATGCTGATATGAACATTCATGTACAAGTTGTTGTGTGGACCTATGTTTCCAATTGTATTGAGTATACATCTAAAAATGGAATATCTGAGTCATATGGAAACTATTTTTATCATTTTAGAGGAAATGCCAAACTGTTTATCAAACAGCTGCACTGCTATACATCCTCACCAGGAATGTATGAGTCTTCCAAGAGATTTCCTACTGGGTGGGAAGTGATATCTCATTGTGGTTTTGTTTTACATTTTCTTAGTGACTAATAATTTTGAGCACCTTTTTATGTGTTTTTTTGTTATTTTGTATCTTCTTTGGAAAAATATGTATTCAAATCTTTTGTTCATTTTTAAACTGGGTTATTTGTGCATCTATAATAATTTTTTTGTATAATAAGGATACTGGATACTTATCAGGTATGTAATTTGTAAATATTTTCTACAATTCTGTTGTTTTCTTTTAATTTTCTTGATAGTGTTCTGTGAATTTGAAAATTATTAATTTTGATAAAGTCTGATTTATTTTTTTCTTTTGTTGCTTGTGCTTTTGGTGTCATATCTGAGAAAGAACTACCAAAGCCAATGCCAAAAGACTTATTCCTGTGTTTTAAGTATTTTTTTTTTTTAATTTTATTTTTATTTTTTTTTAAATTTTTTGCCTTATAACAAATTTAATCAGTTATACATATACATATGTTTCCATATCCCCTCCCTTTTGCGTCTCCCTCCCACCCTCCCTATCCCACCCCTCCAGGCGGTCACAAAGCACCAAGCTGATCTCCCTGTGCTATGCGGCTGCTTCCCACTAGCTATCTACCTTACGTTTGGTAGTGTATATATGTCCATGCCGCTCTTTCACTTTGTCACAGCTTGCCCTTCCCCCTCCCCATATCCTCAAGTCCATTCTCTAGTAGGTCTGTGTCTTTATTCCTGTCTTACCCCTATGTTCTTCATGACATTTTTTTTTCTTAAATTCCATATATATGTGTTAGCATACAGTATTTGTCTTTCTCTTTCTGACTTACTTCACTCTGTATGACAGACTCTAGGTCTATCCACCTCATTACAAATAGCTCAGTTTCGTTTCTTTTTATGGCTGAGTAATATTCCATTGTATATATGTGCCACATCTTCTTTATCCATTCATCCGATGATGGACACTTAGGTTGTTTCCATCTCCGGGCTATTGTAAATAGGGCTGCTATGAACATTTTGGTACATGTCTCTTTTTGAATTATGGTTTTCTCAGGGTATATGCCCAGTAGTGGGATTGCTGGGTCATATGGTAGTTCTATTTGTAGTTTTTTAAGGAACCTCCATACCGTTCTCCATAGCGGCTGTACCAATTCACATTCCCACCAGCAGTGCAAGAGTGTTCCCTTTTTTCCACACCCTCTCCAGCATTTATTGTGTCTAGATTTTTTGATGATGGCCATTCTGACTGGTGTGAGATGATATCTCATTGTAGTTTTGATTTGCATTTCTCTAATGAGTAAAGATGTTGAGCATCCTTTCATGTGTTTGTTGGCAGTCTGTATATCTTCTGTGGAGAAATGTCTATTTAGGTCTTCTGCCCATTTTTGGATTGGGTTGTTTGTTTTTTTGTTATTGAGCTGCCTGAGCTGCTTATAAATTTTGGAGATTAATCCTTTGTCAGTTGCTTCATTTGCAAATATTTTCTCCCATTCTGAGGGTTGTCTTTTGGTCTTGTTTATGGTTTCCTTTGCTGTGCAAAAGCTTTGAAGTTTCATTAGGTCCCATGTGTTTATTTTTGTCTTTATTTCCATTTCTCTAGGAGGTGGGTCCAAAAGGATCTTGCTGTGATTTATGTCATAGAGTGTTCTGCCTATGTTTTCCTCTAAGAGTTTGATAGTGTCGGGGCTTACATTTAAGTATTTAATCCATTTTGAGCTTATTTTTGTGTATGGTGTTAGGGAGTGATCTAATCTCATACTTTTACATGTCCCTATCCAGTTTTCCCAGCACCACTTATTGAAGAGACTGTCCTTTCTCCACTGTACATTCCTGCCTCCTTTATCAAAGATAAGGTGACCATATGTCCATGGGTTTAACTCTGGGCTTTCTATCCTGTTCCATTGATCTATCTTTCTGTTTTTGTGCCAGTACCATACTGTCTTGATTACTGTAGCTTTGTAGTATAGTCTGAAGTCAGGGAGCCTGATTCCTCCAGCTCCATTTTTCGTTCTCAAGATTGCTTTGGCTATTCGGGCTCTTTTGTGTTTCCATACAAATTGTGAAATTTTTTGTTCTAGTTCTGTGAAAAATGCCAGTGGTAGTTTGATAGGGATTGCATTGAATCTGTAGATTGCTTTGGGTAGTAGAGTCATTTTCACAATGTTGATTCTTCCAATCCAAGAACATGGTATATCTCTCCATCTATTTGTATCATCTTTAATTTCTTTCATCAGTGTCTTATAATTTTCTGCATACAGGTCTTTTGTCTCCTTAGGTAGGTTTATTCCTAGATATTTTATTCTTTTTGTTGCAATGGTAAATGGGAGTGTTTCCTTGATTTCACTTTCAGATTTTTCATCATTAGTATATAGGAATGCCAGAGATTTCTGTGCATTAATTTTGTATCCTGCAACTTTACCAAATTCATTGATTAGCTCTAGTAGTTTTCTGGTAGCATCTTTAGGATTCTCTATGTATAGTATCATGTCATCTGCAAACAGTGACAGCTTTACTTCTTCTTTTCCGATTTGGATTCCTTTTATTTCCTTTTCTTCTCTGATTGCTGTGGCTAAAACTTCCAAAACTATGTTGAATAAGAGTGGTGAGAGTGGGCAACCTTGTCTTGTTCCTGATCTTAGTGGAAATGGTTTCAGTTTTTCACCATTGAGGACGATGCTGGCTGTGGGTTTGTCATATATGGCCTTTATTATGTTGAGGAAAGTTCCCTCTATGCCTAATTTCTGCAGGGTTTTTATCATAAATGGGTGTTGAATTTTGTCGAAAGCTTTCTCTGCATCTATTGAGATGATCATATGGTTTTTCTCCTTCAATTTGTTAATATGGTGTATCACGTTGATTGATTTGCGTATATTGAAGAATCCTTGCATTCCTGGAATAAACCCCACTTGATCATGGTGTATGATCCTTTTAATGTGCTGTTGGATTCTGTTTGCTAGTATTTTGTTGAGGATTTTTGCATCTATGTTCATCAGTGATATTGGCCTGTAGTTTTCTTTCTTTGTGACATCCTTGTCTGGTTTTGGTATCAAGGTGATGGTGGCCTCGTAGAATGAGTTTGGGAGTGTTCCTCCCTCTGCTATATTTTGGAAGAGTTTGAGAAGGATAGGTGTTAGCTCTTCTCTAAATGCTTGATAGAATTCGCCTGTGAAGCCATCTGGTCCTGGGCTTTTGTTTGTTGGAAGATTTTTTATCACAGTTTCAATTTCAGTGCTTGTGATTGGTCTGTTCATATTTTCTATTTCTTCCTGATTCAGTCTTGGCAGGTTGTGCATTTCTAAGAATTTGTCCATTTCTTCCAGGTTGTCCATTTTATTGGCATAGAGTTGCTTATAGTAATCTCTCATGATCTTTTGTATTTCTGCAGTGTCAGTTGTTACTTCTCCTTTTTCATTTCTAATTCGATTGATTTGAGTCTTCTCCCTTTTTTTCTTGATGAGTCTGGCTAATGGTTTATCAATTTTGTTTATCTTCTCAAAGAACCAGCTTTTAGTTTTATTGATCTTTCCTATCGTTTCCTTCATTTCTTTTTCATTTATTTCTGATCTGATTTTTATGATTTCTTTCCTTCTGCTAACTTTGGGATGTTTTTGTTCTTCTTTCTCTAATTGCTTTAGGTGCAAGGTTAGGTTGTTTATTCGAGATGTTTCCTGTTTCTTAAGGTGGGATTGTATTGCTATAAACTTCCCTCTTAGAACTGCTTTTGCTGCATCCCATAGGTTTTGGGTCGTCGTGTCTCCATTGTCATTTGTTTCTAGGTATTTTTTAATTTCCTCTTTGATTTCTTCAGTGACCACTTCGTTATTAAGTAGAGTATTGTTTATCCTCCATGTGTTTGTATTTTTTACAGCTCTTTTCCTGTAATTGATATCTAGTCTCATAGCATTGTGGTCGGAAAAGATACTTGATACAATTTCAATTTTCTTAAATTTACCAAGGCTTGATTTGTGACCCAAGATATGATCTATCCTGGAGAATGTTCCATGAGCACTTGAGAAAAATGTGTATTCTGTTGTTTTTGGATGGAATGTCCTATAAATATCAATTTAGTCCATCTTGTTTAATGTATCATTTAAAGCTTGTATTTCCTTATTTATTTTCATTTTGGATGATCTGTCCATTGGTGAAAGTGGGGTGTTAAAGTCCCCTACTATGAGTGTGTTACTGTCGATTTCTCCTTTTATGGCTGTTAGTATTTGCCTTATGTATTGAGGTGCTCCTGTGTTTGGTGCATAAATATTTACAATTTTTATATCTTCTTCTTGGATCGATCCCTTGATCATTATGTAGTGTCCTTCTTTGTCTCTTCTAGTAGTCTTTACTTTAAAGTCTATTTTGTCTGATATGAGAATTGCTACTCCAGCTTTCTTTTGATTTCCATTTGCATGGAATATCTTTTTCCATCCCCTTACTTTCAGTCTGTATGTGTCTCTAGGTCTGAAGTGGGTCTCTTGTAGACAGCATATATATGGGTCTTGTTTTTGTATCCATTCAGCCAATCTGTGTCTTTTGGTGGGAGCATTTAGTCCATTTACATTTAAGGTAATTATTGATATGTATGTTCCTGTTCCCATTTTCTTAATTGTTTTGGGTTCGTTATTGTAGGTCTTTTACTTCTGTTGTGTTTCTTGCCTAGAGAAGTTCCTTTAGCATTTGTTGTAAAGCTGGTTTGGTGGTGCTGAACTCTCTCAGCTTTTGCTTGTCTGTAAATGTTTTAATTTCTCCATCAAATCTGAATGAGATCCTTGCTGGGTAGAGTAATCTTGGTTGCAGGTTTTTCTCCTTCATCACTTTAATTATGTCCTGCCACTCCCTTCTGGCTTGTAGAGTTTCTGCTGAGAGATCAGCTGTTATCCTGATGGGGATTCCCTTGTGTGTTATTTGTTGTTTTTGCCTTGCTGCTTTTAATATGATTTCTTTGTGTTTAATTTTTGACAGTTTGATTAATATGTGTCTTGGCGTATTTCTCCTTGGATTTATTCTGTATGGGACTCTCTGTGCCTCCTGGACTTGATTAACTATTTCCTTTCCCATATTAGGGAAGTTTTCAACTATAATCTCTTCAAATATTTTCTCAGTCCCTTTCTTTTTCTCTTCTTCTTCTGGAACCCCTATAATTCGAATGTTGGTGCGTTTAATGTTGTCCCAGAGGTCTCTGAGACTGTCCTCTGTTCGTTTCATTCTTTTTTCTTTATTTTGCTCTGCAGCAGTTATTTCCACTATTTTATCTTCCACCTCACTTATCCGTTCTTCTGCCTCAGTTATTCTGCTATTGATCCCATCTAGAGTATTTTTTATTTCATGTATTGTGTTTTTAATTTAGCTGTTGCATTTAGATCTATGATCATTTCTTAGGATTTCCTATATACTACATGTGGCATCTGCGAATAGAGATAGTTTTACTTCTTTTCAAGTCCGAATGTCTTTTATTTCATTTTTGTCTAATTGCCTTACCTATAACCTCCCATATATTTTTGAAGTGACCACAGCAGACATCTTTGTCTTGTTCCTGACATTAGGGGACAGCATTGAGACTTTCTCCATTAAGTGTAATGTTAGCTCTGGTGTTTTCAGAGATGATCTTTATCAGATTGTGGAAATTTTCTTCTATTCATAATCTGTTGAGTGTTTTTATTATGAAAGGTTTTGGATATTGTGAAATGATTTCGTTCATCTATTTAGATGATCATCTTGTTTTTGACCTTGATTCTGTTAATATACCATATTACACTGCCCCACTTTTTTAATGTTTTACCAACCTTGAATTCTTGGTGTAAACCCTAACTTATTTTAATATATTATCACTGTTATATGTTGCTATATTTGGTGTATTAAGGATATTTATATTATATTCATAACAGAAATGGTTTGTAGTTTTCCTGTGATATCTTTTCCTGTTTTTGGTATCAAACTTATACTGGCTTGATAAAATGAGTTTTGTAGTATTTCTGCCTCTTCTGTGTTTTGGAATAGTTTTTATGTGCTCTGACCACAAAGGAATAAGATTAGAAATAAATAACAGAAATAAATTTCAGAAATTCACAAATATATGGAAATTAAACGTTACATTCCTAAATAATCAATAGTCAAAGAAGAAATTACAATATACCAAATGTATGGAGTCCAGCTAAAACAGAACTTGGAGGGAAACTTATAACTGTAAATGTCCACATATAAAAAGAAGAAATATCTCAGATCAATAGCCTAAACTTCAGACTCAAGAAACTAGAAACTAAGAGCAAATTGAAGTCAAAACAATCAGAAGGAAGAAAATTTTAAAAAGATGAGATAGAAAGGAGTGAAATATAGAATAGAAAAATAGTAGACAAAAATCTACAAACAAAAATTGGTTATTTCAAAAGAACAAAACTGACAAAACTTTAGTTACACTGATAGGGAAAAAAACACTTTTGCAAAAAACAAGTAGCAATTGTTATATAAGGAATTTTTTAACAGTTATAAAAGTTGACAGAGTTGATTCTATTCTAAAACCATTTTATAGTAGTAGGTACTAATTTAGTGTAACCGTATTTTGCCTTAACCTCCCTGAGAGGCGAATACTATAATTTATCAAAATGTTGGTTAAAATATCTAACCCATCAAATTAAATAGAATTTCAAAAAAATCTTTTTTTAAGGAAAACAATCTGATACATGACTAGGAGCATTTTCACAACATTTCTAATGTGGTTGGTTCTTGGTCTAAATGGTCAAATGAAGCAATCTACTCAGAGTGTTCCCAGAGATACTCAGAAAATTCAGCAAGTGATATTTAACTTTGTTTTACATAATGACAGCTTTTTAGAGCCAGAAAGATCTCCATCCTCCAACCATCATCAATTCTGAGAACATGAGCTAGTTACTTGATCTTAATGTTTCTGAGTACCTTCCTCTGTAAAACTGAGGTGAAAACAAAACATACACCAAATAATTGGTGTGAACCTTAAGCAACCTGATAAAATTTAACCATCCCATGCAGATATGATACAGAATAAGAGTTCATCCATATTTATTTCCTAGCTCTTGATCTTCCCTTCCCTTTCCTTCCCTGGTGTATGTTTTTAATATATGCTTAGATGCCACAGAAAGCAAAATTCCATCAGATGAACACAACATCCACTGAAGCTGAACAGTGAGCCTTTCTGACATTCTGGTTACAGCCATAGTAATTTCCTCTGAAAATTGTGCCACGTGGCTAGAATAAAGCAGATGTTTAGCTGACATTACCTTCACTCATGAGAAAATGATTGCTTATTTGTTCATCCATTTTCTTCCAAAAGAAGTAAGCCTGGAAGTAAATTGCTAGCTTCAAGATTTTAAAAGAATCATTGGTTTTCCCCATCTGTATATTAGTCCCCATTATGAGCCATGTCATGGGTTTGATTTGAATGTTAGAGGGCACACCATCATAATAAGGGTTAGTGGCTTGAATCACAAACTCCCCATACTCCAAAATAACTAGGATTTTTGACAAAAGAGAACATATGGAAAACAGTTGCTTTAATCAAACACATCTTTTGTGTTGCCTTTTACCAGTGAGTTACTTCTCATTAGCTCATATTATGTGATTCAGTAGCCATGACAATTATCTACCTATTTCATAGATGCCATAAAACATATGGTATCTAGGCAGTTATGGTAACATAGTAGTTGTCAGATAATTTCTGTGTCTAGCAAGACTGATCAGGTGGTTTCAAGGCAAAATTTAATTTCTGTTCTGTCCCAGAATTGTTTAACTTTGGAATAGTATGAAGCAAAGCTTTAGAATAGCATCTTTCAATAGAACTTTCCATGATGATGAAAATCTTTCTTATTTGCATAGTCCAAAAGAGTAGTGATTAGCCAGGGCTTCCCTGGTGGTGCAGTGGTTGAGAGTCCACCTGCCGATGCAGGGGACACAGGTTCGTGCCCCAGTCTGGGAAGATCCCACATGCCATGGAGCGGCTGGACCTGTGAGCCATGGCCACTGAGCCTGCGTGTCCGGAGCCTGTGCTCCGCAACGGGAGAGGCCACAAGAGTCAGAGGCCCGTGTACCACAAAAAAAATAAAAATAAAAAATAAAGAGTAGTGATTAGCCACACGTGGCTCTGGAGACTTTCAAATGTGGTTAATGAGACTGGGGAAGTGAATTTTAAATTGTATTTAATTTTAATCAATTAAAATTAAAATTTAGATAGCCACGTGTTGCCATTGACTACCATACTGAATAATGAATATCTTGACTGATTGGAAAAGTGACAATTTTTATACTGAAATTTGAAAAATTCTTAAAAAGCACTGTGCAAAAAAAATTTTTAAGAAAAAAGCTGCCCAACTAATTCTTATAGGGCTTGAAATTCTATGAAGACTGTGAAATTTTAAATGCTTTAAGGAAGTAAGGGGAATAGTCATCTATTCTCATGCTCATAACCCAGATGTTGTTATTACCAATAATTTTGACCTCTCCACACTTAACTTTTAATGATTTCATTCTTCAACTATCACCTCCTATATTTCCATTTATCTTCCTCTGGCTTGTTTGTCACCATCGATTTCTATACCCACTTGAAATCACCAATCTACTTTCTCATTGTCCCTTATCTCCTTTACATCTCCCTTCATAATTCATCAATAAAAGCAATACTTTACATAGACCTTCAACTCCATTTCCCCTCTTTTCTTCATCTGATGAGCCCCTAACTCTCATTAAATTCCAACTCCTCTCCCCAGTAAGTACCTGCATAGGAGCAGCTGAATGTAATTGGAGAAAAATGCATGTGTGTACTAATATATCTCATTTTACATCCGTGACTATTCAAACAAGGTAGCTGTTTAGCACTGGTTAATTTTCCTGTCCTTCAGTCTCCTGTGTATCAAGAAGGTGTGAAATCTACAATCCTCCAACACATGCTTTCTCCTTCTCAATTTTTGACTGCTTCGTAATTCAGAAAATATAGAGAAAATCTGAAGAGGACTTGCACAGAATCCTATGATCAAGCTACCATCCTGGACCATTGCTCTGACTCCCCTCCTATTCTGATGGATGAACTCACTGTACTCCTAAAGGCAATTCAACCACCTGTGTGAAGAACCCCTACTCAAAGAATCACTCTTGAAAGTGTCCCTCCCTTTCCTGCATCATAACATATCCCTGTCTACTGGATCACTCATATCTCCATATAACAAAGACACAAGCAAACAAAAAACAATTCTTCCCTCCTGACTCCCAATCTCCTTAGATCAACTTCTCTCTCTCTCTCTCCATATATATATATATATACACATACATACACACACACACACACACATATGTGTGTGTGTGTGTGTGTGTGTGTATCCTTCCTCTCCTGCCCAGGGCATACCCAGCCAGAAACCACCTTAGGATGGCTCATGCCCAGGTGGACTATGCTCATTGGACCCAGATAAGAGGGATGGAAACATGGACTCCAGGAGACCAGGAATCAACCTCAGCACCTGTCTCTCTCCCTGCCACCATCCAACTCACTTTTCTAACGGCCTCTGCCTATGCCTCCTTGGAGAAGCATACCAGTGCTCTATTGACAACAATAAGCCTGCTGTGACTGCCAAAAGACAAACAAACAAACAAAAATATGTGGTTTCTATTTCCTGCCTTCATATCCTCTCCTCCCATTCTTTCTTAAGACAAGGGAGCTTTTACCCCTACTACATCCATCATAATTTATTTTGTCAGTTATCAGTGACATCAATTTGCTAAATTTAATAATCATTTATCTGTTCTTATTTCACTTGACTTAGTGATATTAGATGTATTGTATTTTAATATTCTATCCTCTTTGAAATACTTTATGCACTTTGCTTTTGGGGAATCACTCTGTCACAATGCTAATCTTATATCCCTTACATTTCCTTAGTATTCTTAGTTGGTTTCTTTCCCAAGGAACTGGAGAATGACCTCCAAATACCCTCCAGGCTTGGTCCTTGGACTTAAATTGTTGTGTCACATATGCTCGGTAATCTCATCATATCTAATAACTTCAAATGGCAAATATGCCCACATCTCCCCAAATCCTGAATTCCAAACTCATATCCAATAGCATATAATATTGCCACTTGAATATTTAATGTGCATCTCAAAATTAGAATGCCCCCTACCCTCATACATGCTCCTGCACTGATCTTCCCATAAATAGAAATTCCATTCTTCTAAGTACTCATCTAATACTCATCTCCTGCTTCTACTTTCTACCTGCCTCATCTATTTTCCTTTCTCTTCCCCACAACAGCAAAATTTCCTTCATTCATCCATTCATTCTCCCTTTCACTCCCTCTCTCCCTCTCTCCTCCCTCCCTCCCCCTCTCTCATCTCCTTCTTTTTTTCTTTCTTTTTAACTTAAATCAGAATGTGTCACACTTTGCTTACAAATTCCTTACCCTGGTCTCTGTTATGTCTCTGACTTTCTTACCATTCTCTCTCTTTTGCCACCTTGCTATTCTGAGAACTCTTCAAACACAATTTCACTGTAGAATGTCTATATTTGCTGTTCTCTCTGCTTACAACACTCTTGCCTAACATATCTTCATGGCTTGCTGCCTCAATTATTCCAGATTTCTCCATAGTGTCACCTTTTAAGTAGGACTTTCTTGACCAGCATATGTAAAATAAGAGTGATCTATCTTTTTTCTCTATCATGCTTATGCAGTTTTATTTTCCTTTATAGGCTGTGTCACATAAGACAGAGGATATATTATTGTGTGTATATTTTATTGCTTTTATCTATAAATTTGATCTTCTATAAACTCTTAAATGCAGCAATCTAGTCCCTGCTGTATTCTCACCATTTATAGCTATGTCTAATAAAAAGAAGTCTGTTCCTCTACTTTATATTAGGCCTATTTTACAGATGGAGAAAAATGTAGAAAATTTCCATTTTTAGTCAAAATTTTGTGCTTAGCTGATTATGGGGTTAATCAGTAATCATGCCAGTGAAATATCTAAACAACTGTCTAAATATTATTGGCAACAATAGTACTAATCACATGGAGTTCCAAACCACAGGCCATTCTTTTCCATATCAGTACAAACTAATTCAATGCTTCCTCTTTTTCAGCAAATTTTTTTTTCTTAGTGCTAAAATGATCAATAAGCTCCAGATAAGATACCAAGTTATAATATTTTACCACTTGCAGAGATAATTAATTGAATGGGTTTGGGCTTGGTAGTCACACAGACCAAAGTTAAAAGCTGGCTTGGACATATAATAAAACTTTGGCTGAAATCAATTCATTTCTCTGAAGGTAAGGATTATTTTTTCATATGTAAATAATATGAAGATGTTAAGAACACCTTCTTAAAGAAGGTAAAATATATAATGCCCCTGGCAGAGCACCTAGCAAATTTTATACTCCAGGAGTTGGCAAAACTTTGCTGATCTGTTGTAAAGAAAGTTTCATTAGAGCACAAACACATCCATTTTTTAAGGTATTGCCTGCAGCTGCATTGTCCTACAATAGCAGAGTTGAGTACTGCCTGCAAAACCTAAAATAACTTACTCTCTGGCCCTTTACAGTATAAAGTTTCCTGACCTGTGAAGTACAAAGTAGTGGCTATTTTCATTAGTCAAAAAACATTGCATAGAGGGAGACCTTCAAGATAGCGGAGGAGTAAGACGTGGAGATCACCTTCCTCCCCACAAATACACCAGAAATACATCTACATGTGGAACAACTCCTACAGAACACCTACTGAATGCTGGCAGAAGATCTCAGACCTCCCAAAAGGCAAAAAAACTCCCCATGTACCTGGGTAGGGCAAAAGAAAAGAGAAAAAACAGAGACAAAAGGATAGGGATGGGATCTGCACCAGTGGGAGGGGGCTGTGAAGGAGGAAAGGTTTCCACACACTAGGAAGCCCCTTCGTGGGTGGAGACTGCAGGTGGCAGAGGGAGGTGCTTCGGGGCCACAGAAGAGAGCACAGCAACAGGGGTGCAGAGGGCAAAGTGGAGAGATTCCTGCACAGAGGAGCAGTGCTGACCTACACTCACCAGCCCGAGAGGCTCGTCTGCTCACACGCCGGGGCGGGCAGGGGCTGGGAGCCGAGGCTCGGGCTTCGGAGGTCAGATCCCAGGGAGAGGACTGGGGTTGGCTGTGTGAACACAGCCTGAAGGGGCTAGTGCACCACAGCTAGCCAGGAGGGAGTCCAGGAAAAGATCTGGAACTTCCTAAGAGGCAAGAGAAAATTGTTTCGGGGTGCGCGAGGAGAAGGGATTCAGAGCACTGCCTAAACGAGCTCCACAGACCAGCATGAGCCGTGGCTATCAGCACAGGCCCCCAAGACGGGCATGAGATGCTAAGGCTGCTGTTGCTGCCACCAAGAAACCTGTGTGCAAGCACAGGTCACAATCCACACCTCCCCTCCCAGGGACCTCTGCAGCCTGACACTGCCAGGGTCCCATGATCCAGAGACAACTTCCCTGAGAGAACACAAGAAGTGCTGCAGGCTCGCCCTGCATCCGTACCCCTCCCTCCCCCTGGCCTGAGTGAGAAGAGCCCCCTAATCAGCAGCTCCTTCAACCCCGTCCTGTCTGGGCAGGGAACAGATGCCCTCAGGTGACCTACATGCAGATGCAGGGCCAAAACCAAAGCTGAACCCCAAGAGCTGTGTGAGCAAAGAAGAGAAAGAGTAATTTCTGCTCAGGAGAAACTTAATCCTCAAGAGGAGTGGATTAGATCTCCACAATCAACTTAATGAACGCTTCCATATCTAGAATACCTGAATAGACAATGTATCATCCCAAAATTGAGACCATGGACTTTGTGTGATTTTTGTCTGTATACCTTTGCTTTTATCATTGGTGCTAGGGTTCAGTCTGTCTTTTTTTTTTTTTTTTTAGCACTTGTTATGATTGGTGGATTTGTTTTTTGGATTGGTTGCTCTCTTCTTTCTTTCTTTTTCTTTTTATTACTTTTTAATTTTTATTTTATTTTTAGTAACTTTTTTATTTTTTAATAAATTATTTATTTTCTTTTTTTCCTTCCTTCTTTCCTTTTTTCTGAGCTAAGTGGCTGACAAGGTCTTGGTGCTCTGGCCAGGTGTCAGGACATTGCTTCTGAGGTGGGAGAGATGAGCTCAGGACATTGGTCTACCAGAGACCTCCCAGCTCCACATAATATCAAATGGCAAAAGTACTCCCAGAGATCTCCACCTCAAAGCTAAGACCCAGCTCCAAGCAAGGACCAGCAAGCTACACTGCTGGACACCCTATGCCAAACAACTAGCAAGACAGGAAAACAACACAACCCCTTAGCAGAGAGGCTGCCTAAAATCATAATAAGGTCACAGACACTCCAAAACACACCACCGGACTTGGTCCTGCCCACCAGAAAGACAAGATCCAGCCTCATCCACCAGAACACAGGCACTAGTCCCCTCCATCAGGAAGCCTACACAACCGACTAAACAAACTTTAGCCACTGGGGGCAGACACCAAAACAACAGGAAGTATGAATCTTCAGCCTGTGAAAACGAGACCCCAAACACAGTAAGTTAAGCAAAATGAGAAGAAAGAGAAACACGTAGCAGTTGAAGGAGAAAGGTAAAAACCCACCAAACCAAACAAATGAAGAGGAAATAGTCAGTCTACTTGAAAAAGAATTCAGAGTAATGATAGTAAAGATGATATAAAATCTTGGAAATAGAATGGAGAAACTAAAAGAAACATTTAACAAGGACCTAGAAGAGCTAAAGAGCAAACAAACAATGGTGAACACCACAACAAATGAAATTAAAAATTCTCTAGAAGAAATCAATAGCAGAATAACTGTGGCAGAAGAATGGATAAGTGACCTGGAAGATAAAATAGTGGAAATAATTACCACAGAGCAGAATAAAGAAAAAAGAATGAAAAGAATTGAATACAGTCTCAAAGACCTCTGGGATCACATTAAATGCACCAACATTCAAATAATAGGGATCCAGAAGAAGAAAAAAAGAAACAACTGAGAAAATATTTGAACAGATTAAGTTGTATACTTCCCTAATATGGGAAAAGAAATAGTCAATCAAGTCCAGGAAGCAGAGAGACTCCCATACGGATAACTCCAAGGAGAAACACAACAGGATGCATATAAATCAAACTATCAAAAATTAAATACAAAGAAAAAATATTAAAAGCAACAAGGGAAAAACAACAAACACAATACAAGGCAATCTCCATAAGGTTAACAGTTGATCTTTCAGCAGAAACTCTGTAAGCCAGAAGGGAGTGGCAAGCCATATTTAAAGTAATGAAAGAGAAAAACCTACAACCAAAACTATTCTACACAGCAAGGATCTCATTCAGATTCGATTGAGAAATTAAAAACTTTACAGACAAGCAAAAGCTAAGAGAATTCAGCACCACCAAACCAGCTTTACAACAAATGCTGAAGGAATTTCTCTGGGCAAGAAACACAAGAGAAGGAAAACACCTACAAAAACAAACGCAAAACAATTAAGAAAATGGTAATAGGAACATACATGTCAATAACTACTTTAAATATAAACGGATTAAATGTTCCAACTTAAAGATATAGACTGGCTGAATGGATACAAAAACAAGACCCGTGTATATGCTGTCTACAAGAGATCCACTTCAGACCTAGGGACACATACAGACTGAAAGTGAGGGGATAGAAAAAGATATTCCATGCAAATGAAAATCAAAAGAAAGCTGGAGTAGCAATACTATTATCAGACAAAATGACTTTGAAACAAAGACTATTACAAGACACAAAGAAAGACACTACATAATGATACAGGGATCAATCCAAGAAGATATAACAATTGTAAATATTTATGGACCCAAGATAGGAGCACCTCAATACATAAGGAAAAAAATAACAACCATAAAAGGGGAAATCGATATCAATCATAACACAATCATAGTAGGGGACTATAACACCCCACTTTCAACAGTGGACAGATCATCCAAAATGAAAATAAATAATGAAACACAAGCTATAAATGATACATTAAACAAGATGGACTTAACTGATATTTATAGGATATTCCATCAAAATACAACAGAATACACTTTCTTCTCAAGTGTTCATGGAATATTCTCCAGGATAGATCATATCTTGGGTCACAAATCAAGCCTTGGTAAATTTAAGAAAATTGAAATCATATCAAGTATCTTTTCTGAACACAACACTAGGAGACTATATATCAATTACAAGAAAAAACCTGTAAAAAATACAAACACATGGAGGCTAAACAATACACTACTTAATAACGAAGTGATCACTGAAGGAATTAAAGAGGAAATCAAAAAATACCTAGAAGGAAATGACACTGAAAACATATGACCCCAAACCTATGGGATGCAGCAAAAGCAGTTCTAAGAGGGAAGTTTATAGCAATATGATCCTACCTCAAGAACAAGAAACAGCTAAAATAAAGAACCTAGCCTTACACCTAAAGCAATTAGAGAAAGAAGAACAAAAAACTCACAAAGTTAGCAGAAGGAAAGAAATCATAAAGATCAGATCAGAAATAAATGAAAAAGAAACGAAGGAAATGATAGCAAAGATCAATAAAACTAAAAGCTGGTTCTTTGAGAAGATAAACAAAATTGATAAACCATTAGCCAGACTCTTCAAGAAGAAATGGGAGAAGACTCAAATCAATAGAATTACAAATATGAAAGGAGAAGTAACAACTGACACTGCAGAAATACAATGGATCATGAGAGATTACTACAAGCAACTGTATGCCAATAAAATCAACAACCACAAAGAAAACGACAAATTCTTAGAAAAGTGCAACCTCCCGAGACTGAACCAGGAAGAAATAGAAAATATAAACAGACCAATCACAAGCACAGAAATTGAGACTATGATAAAAATCTTCCAATAAACAAAAGCCCAGGACCAGATGGCTTCACAGGCAAATTCCATGAAACATTTAGAGATGAGCTAACACCTATAATTCTCAAAATCTTCCAAAATATAGCAGAGGGAGGAACACTCCCAAACTCATTCTACGAGGCCACCATCACCCTGATACCAAAACCAGACAAAGATGTCACAAAGAAAGAAAACTACAAGACAATATCACTGATGAACAGAGATGCAAAAATCCTCAACAAAATACAAGCAAACAGAATCTAACAGCACATTAATAGGATCATACACCATGATCAAGTGGGGTTTATCCCAAGAATGCAAGGATTCTTCAATACATGCAAATCAATCAATGTGATACACCATATTAACAAATTGAAGGACAAAATCTATATCATCATCTCAATAGATTCAGAAAAAGCTTTCAATAAAATTTAAAACAAATTTATGATAAAAACCCTCCAGAAAGTAGACATAGAGGGAACTTACCTCAAGATGATAAAGGCCATATATGAAAAACCCACAACCGACATCAGTCTCAATGGTAAAAAACTGAAACCATTTCCTCTAAGATCAGGAACAGGATAAGGTTGTCCACTCTCACCACTATTATTCAACATAGATTTGGATGTTTTAGCCACAGCAACCAGTGAGGTAAAAGAAATAAAATGAATCCAAATCGGAAAAGAAGAAGTAAAGCTATCAGTCTTTGCAGATGACATGATACTATACGTAGTGTATCCTAAAGATGCTACCAGAAAAGTACTAGAGCTAATCAATGAATTTGGTAAAGTAGCAGGATACAAAATTAATGCAAGAAATCTCTGGCATTACTATACATTAATGATGCAAAATCTGGGAGAGAAATTAAGGAAATACTCCTATTTACCACTGCAACAAACAGAATAAAATACCTAGGAATAAACCTACCTAAGGAGACAAAATACATGTATGCAGAAAACTATAAGACACAGATGAAAGAAATTAAAGATGATACAAACAGATGGAGAGATTTACCATGTTCTTGGATTGGAAGAATCAACATTGTGAAAAAGACTATACTATCCAAAGCAATCTACAGATTCAATTCAATCCCTATCAAAATACCAATGGCATTTTTCACTGAACTAGATCAAAAAAATTCCCAATTTCCATGGAAACACAAAAGACCCCGAAGAGCCAAAGCAAACTTGAGAAAGAAAAATGGAGCTGGAGGAATCAGGCTCCCTGACTTCAGACTATACTACAAAGCTACTGTAATCAAGACAGTATGGTACTGGCACAAAAACAGAAATATAGATCAATGGAACAGGATACAAAGCCCAGAGATAAACCCAAACACATATGGTCACCTTATCTTTGATAAAGGTGGCAGGAATATACCGTGGAGAAAGGACAGCCTCTTCAATAAATGGTGCCGGGAAAACTGGACAGCTACATGTAAAAGAATGAAATTATAACACTCCCTAACACCATACACAAAAATAAACTCAAAATGGATTAATGACCTAAATGTAAGGCCAGACACTGTAAAACTATTGGAGGAAAACTTAGAACACTCTATGACGTAAATCACAGCAAGATCGTTTTGACCCACCTCCTAGAGAAATGGAAATAAATACAAAAATAAACAAATAGGTCCTAATGAAACAAAAGATTTTGCACAACAAAGGAAAACATAAACAAGAGGAAAAGACAGACCTCAGAATGGGAGAAAATATTTGCAAATGAAGCAACTGACAAAGAATTAATCTGCAAAGTTTATAAGCTGCTCACACAGCTCAATAACAAAAAAACAAACAACCCAATCCAAAAATGGACAGAAGACCTAAATAGACATTTCTACAAAGAAGATATACAGATTGCCAACAAACACATGAAAGGATGCTCAACATCACTAATCATTAGAGAAGTGCAAATCAAAACTACAATGAGGTATCACTTCACACCAGATGATGACCAGAATGGCCATCATCAAAAAATCTACAAACAATAAATGCTGGAGAGGGTGTGGAGAAAAGAGAACTCTCCTGCACTATTGGTGGGAATGTAAATTGAACAGCTACTATGGAGAACAGTATGGAGGATCCTTAAAAAACTACAAATAGAACTACCATATGACAAAGCAATCCCATTACTGGGCATATACCCTGAGAAAACCATAATTCAAAAATAATCATGTACCAAAATGTTCATTTATGCTCTGTTTACCATAGCCTGGACATGGAAGCAATGTAAGTGTCCATTGACAGATGAATAGATAAAGAAGATGTGGCACATATATACAATGGAATATTACTCAGCCATATATAGAAATGAAATTGAGTTATTTGTGGTGAGGTGGATGGACCTAGAGACTGCCGTATAGGGTGTAGTGAGTCACAAAGAGAAAAACAAATACCGTATGCTAGCATATATATATGGAATCTAAAAAAAAGAAAAATGGTTCTGAAGAACCTAGGGGCAGGACAGGTATAAAGATGAAGACTTCGAGAGTGGGCTTGAGGACATGAGGAGGGAGAAGGGTAAGCTGGGACGAAGTGAGAGAGTAGCATGGACATATATACTCTACCAAATGTAAAATAGGTAGCTAGTGGGAAGCACTCCCATAGCACAGGGAGATCAGCTCGCTGCTTTGTGACCACCTAGAGGGGTGGGATAAGGATAGTTGGAGGAAGACGCCAGAGGGAGGGTATATGGGGATATATATATATATGTACAGCTGATTCACTTTGTTATAGAGCAGAAACTAACATGTCAGTGTAAAGCAATTATACTCCAATAAAGATGTTAAAAAAAAATTCCATGACCAAAACAACTCAATTTTTTGACAAGACCTTTGAGGTTTGAGGTTAAATAATAGTAATCGTTTAAACAGCACTTACTATTTCACTTTATTAACTCACTAAGTTTTCAAAACAGCTTTGTAAGTTAGTCACTATTATTATTTCTATTGACCAATGATGAAAGTGAAGCACAGTAATGTTAAATTGTTCACCTACAAGCAGTGTACCTGGTATTTAAACTCACATTCAGAGTTTATGCTCTTAAATGCGTGTCTCCCAAAATAGAATTCTCAACAGCCCAGTCCTTACATCTAGGTGAGAAGGGAAGTTACATACTCTGAGTTATGAAGACTTTGACTAAATTTGAAACTTGACTTTGTCCTGCTAGTATATACTAATGTATCCTCTGTGTACTTCGGAAAACTAGAGAACTGGGGAACTGACATTACTTTACTCTCAGGTTTTCTAAAACTTCTGGAGACATAGAAGCAGGAGATTGTGAGAAAAGGACTACCTATGAAATTGAAGAAAAGCTATTGATTTGGATAGGGTCAGTACTATTAACAATACACCAGTGTGTGTGTATGTGTATGTGTGTGTGTGTGTGCATGTGAGTGTATGATTTTGGCTTTGATGACTGCTCAGTATACTCAGTATATGCAGTGCTCTGTGTCCAATTTACCTACATTAGCTCAAGGCCATTGAAGTTCTGTATCCACTAACTCATTTGATAGGTGTCAACAGTTCACATGCCAAGATAAGCAAAAAATAAGAAAAGAAATTTTAAAAAACTGAGGGAGTATATTTTAATATTCTATGATGATGTGCCTTAAGAAGTGGACAGTGGTTACCCTGGATGATGGGATTAAAGAGAGTCTTTCATGCTCCCTGAATTGTTTGGATTTTTATAAAGGTTTATCAAGGGAGGAAAAATACTTATTTTGAAATTTAAAAACTGTAAAAATTATTATGCTGGCCCAATGCACAAATACTTTGTAGCTAGAGTGATAGTAAATTAAGTATGCTAAACATTAATTGAGATCTGTGTTAGTAATAGAGAAGCAGCAAGATAATAAAATAACTATAAACAAAAAAAAGGAAAAAACAACTGAGGGGGGAATGCAAGAGACATTTAAACATGTAGAGTGTTTAAAAGAGGTGAAGAAGCATATAGTTAAGAGAACAGACTTTGGGGTTAAACCTGGGCTTGAATCCTACAGAAGCTCACAAATTGCACATTGAGTGACCTTGTATAAATTGTTTAGTCTTTCTGCTCTTTAATTTCATTATCTATGGATTATTAGGAGATTGAAGCATGAGATACTTCTAAATTGGTGAGCATGTAATAAAAGGCAAAAAGACTGAAGGTCATTATTGTATCCTAGAGCAGACTTTGTTAGGTCAGGAATTGACTTTTTCCACCTCTGTATCCCCAGTGTCTAATGCAGTGCCTGACACATGATATATGATAAATAAGTATTGAATGAATTAAAAAGCAACTGATCTTCCCTTTCTCTTCTAAGTAAAAGCTTATCGCTCTCTCTTGCCTACCTCCCCCAACCTCCAATGCAGTGTAAAATAGTCATTATTGTGTGGCTGATAAAGCTCTGTTCTTGAAATACGACTACTTGATGTCTTACTTTACAATCTCAGCTTCCAATCTGTTAAATGGAAATAATACTCTGTGTTTTCTTATATCTCAGAATAATTGTAGGAATTCAATTAACAGTGTAGAGTGACTTTAGGGAGAAGATATTATATAAACACTAAAAATGTGGCATTATTCTGTGTTAGTACATAAAAGTGTTTCTGATTTTACTTCCCTATGTTTCATCCTTTATCCAGTAGAGAGATACACAATGGAGAAAAGACAGTCTCTTCAATTAGTACTACTGGGAAAACTGAACAGCTACATGGCAGAAGAATGAAAGTAGAGAATAATTATTTTCAAGAACGAAAGCCACGACGTGCCACAGACACAATTCAAATGATCAAATGGTTTTCCAACAGATTCAAATAGATCTGAAATTATCTCCATGACCTCCAGAGCTCCCTCTCCAATCTAGTCTCCTCCCTACTCCTCACCTCTGACTCATTGCATTCTAGACCCTCTGACCTTTTGGCTGCTCTTAAGTGTGCCCAAAACACACCTAACTGAGGACATTTGTATCAGTTATTCATTATGCCTTAAATATTGTCCCCACAACTCATTCTCTTAGCCCATTCAAGTTTCTGCTCAAATACTTCTGCTTCTGAAATGCCTTCCCTTGCAACCTTATCAAAAAGTTATATGCCTTGTTACCTTTTCCATTTTTCTTACTTTGTGTTATAAAGCAATAACATTATATTGCATAATGATGTATTTATTGCTCGTTTCTTTTACTAAAATGTAAACTTTATGAAGGTAAGAATTTTCTATTGAAAATTTTCATATCCTTGGCCCCTAAAATAGTGTCTAATACATAAAAGATGCATATTAAATTTTGGGTTGAATAAATAAAAGAACTTGTGACAGCATGAAAGTTTCCTGACCTGTTCTACTGAAAATACTAATAGATTAGAAGTTAGGAGATCTGATTTCTAGTTCTAGTTCTGCTAGTTAAAGTATATATCAGGCAACTCAACATTCTCTAGTCACAAATTTCTCACTTATGGAATTTGGAGTTTTTAAATTCTGCATGATATAGAGACCATGGAAGAACTTGGTTGGACACAGGGCATGTTTATGAGTTGGGCTTAGAACATAGTCCTTACTGCAGCTAAAGTTTTTCTGTTTTTACCTATTTTATGTATTGGTCTTCCATAGACACTAGTGTCAATGTTTGAAGAGCTGATTTCATGACTAAGGGAAAAAATATAAAAACATAGTTCTAATTTGTTTATGTGTTTGCTTCCTTGCTTGGAATGGCTGTCTCTGTTTGGTAAACAAATGTATCATGATTCATTATGATAAAATAAAACCTAACTGTAAATATGATTGTTGACATAGTCTTAACATTGGCAAGGATTAATCTGGGGCCACTCTTTGTGTCTTTGAATTTATTAGCTTTGTTTATGTGATGTGCGGTTGCTTGGAAATTGAGGTACAAAAATAACATTTTAAGCAATAATTAAAGACATGACATCAGTTTTGCTTTGGGGTTCTTAAGACCAAGAGGGACCCACATGTAAGTGATCAATTAGAAGGAGTGTTATTTCAAGCACACGTATTAACCATTTTAATATCCATAAATCATTCAAGATATTCTAAATATGTGAGAATTTAATTGAGGATCCAAGAAATAGACCAATGATTGCTACATTTTACTAGCACTTGTGTAAATAATACTTTGCTGAACTGAGATGAAATTTCAGTGTCAGTTCCTTTGGGTTTTCTTCAAACATTCTATAAAATGTAAATTAAAATAACTATCCATTCCTAAATATACGGTCTGGGTATATCCCATCTTTATCCTAGATAGCTTTAAATAAATGTACTAGACTTGCTGGAGGGTGATTGGATAACTCCACTGTTCTAAAATACTCCAGTGAAGTGGAGAGAG
Organism: Mesoplodon mirus; assembly: GCF_964341445.2. NCBI lineage: Eukaryota > Metazoa > Chordata > Mammalia > Artiodactyla > Ziphiidae > Mesoplodon > Mesoplodon mirus. The sequence continues at coordinate 169,935,303 of NC_138977.1, read as the reverse complement.
TGGCTTAACATTATATAGTATTGTGAAACTTGGAGGAAATGTTTGCTAGCAAGCCATCCTTTTTGATCTTTACATAAACCAGTCTTTGAACACCTATGGGATGACTCAGCCTTCCAAATCCCCTTTAGTCCCAAATTCTTAGCATTCAGATCCAAGAGTTTCAAATAAGAATTCTTGGATACTTGTCCACTTCTTTCAGTCAAAGCCTGTGGGGAATGGGGAAAGGGAATAACATTAATTTTTTTTTAAAGAGACAGAAACGATTGAGTTTAAGTCTCAGCTGCCCACATCCTAGAGAAATTATAACTCTGGTCATTCTGTTCTAGGAGATTAGGTAAAACTGACAAGAATGTCACTTTGTCTCCCACACACTATTCTGACCTAATTTTCTTTCACCTGTCTTCATTTTCTGTCAACAAATTCTTAGCGACAACATGCACACACAGATGAAGGCTGCTCTGTGTGAGACAGGACAGAACAATGTGTAGGTGCCTTAGCAGCAGCATGTTAATGACTCCTGACAGGGGTACCTCTCCATTCGTCCTCAAAATATGGGCCTTGGGGAGGTAAATTAACTGAAAGCCTGTTAAAATAGGTGGTGGGTGGAAGTGAAAATAAATAAATAAACCAATGGATAATCTAAGTGGGTTGAAACCCTTCTCCAAGGCAGGGGAGAGACCTGCATCTATCACACAGTGACATTATAAATCTGTATGCTTTGCAAGGCAATGACATGAAAAATTAGACTGAACAAGCCACAGATGCACAATTTGTCAGCCTCAAAGGAAAGGTTAATGCAAGTTAAATATTGACATGTCAGCAATAAGGATTACGCCAATTATAAATTTACACCAACACCGCCTGCACTTTAATGACTGTGTGACACTGACAGGTCAACATAGGAGGGAAGAATGACAACTGAAGAGAACATCATAGAAATTAGCACACTTGGACTTTTTTAACACCTCAGCTTTTTTTCCCCCTCTATTTTACCCTTTAAGAGATTTATTTTGAGAAATTTGCTCACATGATTATGGAGGCTGAAAAGTAACAAGATCTACAGAGTAAGTCTGCAAGCTGGAGACCCAGGAGAGCTGATGGTGCAGATTCAGCCTGAGTCCAAAGGGCTGCAACCAGGAGAGTGGATGGTATAGTTCTTGTCCAAAAGCAGACAGTCTAGAGACCCAGGAAAGGCTGATGTTTCAGTTAGGGTTCAAATGCAGGATGTACCAAGTAGGAAGAATTTTATTTTAATTGGGGGAAGGGTCAGGCATTTTGTCTTATTCAGGCTCTCAACTGACTGGATGAGGTCCAGTCACATTGGAGAGGGCAACCTATTTTACTACCTATTTAAATGTTAGTCTCATCCAAAATCAGAGATACTTAGAAAAATGTTTGACTAAATATCTGAGCACCTGGCGGCCCAGTAAAATTGATATATAAAATTAATCATCATACCTCATCTGAACTGAACACTTTCTATGTACTGGGCACTGTGGTAAATGCTTTTCATTTAAGCTCCTATAAAGGATAACACAATCCTATGAAACTACTTGCATTTGCATTGGTTCCATTTGCTAGATGAGAGGTTAAGTAACTTGCCCAAAGTCACAAAGCTTGTAAGTGAAGGGGCCTGGATTGGGAATCTGAATTGTAATCTGAACTCATGGTACTAACCACTGTTCTCTATTGATGTTAAAAAAGTTCTCACTAATTTGTATTCAAACAACTTAGTGAGAAACTTCTTCATAATTTTAGAAGAGATGAAATCTTCATTTCATCACCTTATGTTTTCTGCTTCTGTACATTCTTCCTATGGGCCACTACAGGCACTATGTAAAATAGATCTATTGAAATGTAACCAGAGTTCATCATTGTGGTTACCCGAGAGGAGGAGGAAAATACCAAAGACCCAGCAAATGAAAATAAATTATCTCTCTTAAAATTGAGTTATGGGGCTTCCGTGGTGGTGCAGTGGTTGAGAGTCCGTCTGCCGATGCAGAGGACACATGTTCGTGCCCCGGTCCGGGAAGATCCCACATGCTGCGGAGCGGCTGGGCCCGTGAGCCATGGCCGCTGAGCCTACACATCCGGAGCCTGTGCTCCGCAACGGGAGAGGCCACAACAGTGAGAGGCCCGAGTACCGCAAAAAAAAAAAAAAAAAAAAAAAAAAAAAAAAAAAAAAAACTATTAGAGTCCCCAAGTTACAGATAAGAAAACTGAGACCCAAAGCAGTTGGTAAGTTTGAGGAAACAAAGGTAGTAAATATTGAATCTAAGCTTTCTATCCCAAAGTGTCTGAAACCATCTATTTATATTATAGAGTCAGGGTAAATAATGCAAATTTCCATATGTTTTCTCAGTCTCTTGGAGCCTGAAATCTAGATCTATTGTAGAACACGTCAAGCCTAGCTGGAAATACTTAGGCATAGCTGATACCTATGATTTGATTTTTCCTCTTACTTTATTGATTTGCCAATATTTAATAATAAATAAACTATATGTTTAAAAATATGGGGATTTTAAAAATGCATAAACAAACCCATTTGCAAAGCATCATTTGAAGATTGGTTCTATGGGTCTACAATGCTCCCTTTTGTATTTTGAATTGCAAGAGCATTACCACCATTTCTACAGGTCAATGTGAAATTCCTCCACCTGACCTAAATACAGAAAAGAATAAATTGCATTTTCAGTATCATTGAAATAATTAATTTTCAATGTCACAATCAATCATCATAAACTCAGTACCTTTCTCTTGGGAGAAGAATTATTCTAATTTCTGATGTATCACTTTTGTCATTTTGAAAAGAATGTGCCCACTGATACAGAGAGTTATGAAACAATCTGCATGTTAGAGGTCCACTGTACTCTTTTGACTCTCTGCTTGAATTTTTGATCCACAAAATAATAGCAATGATGATAATACTATTAATAGGCATAATTATTATTTTTGTAGTACTTTGTTGTTTGTAAAATGTCTTTATATTCAGTGTCTTGTTTAGTTCTGACAATAGTCCTCCGAGTTGGGGAAATGATGATAATCATTTCTATGTTATATATATAGATGGTCAGGGAGGTTTAGAACATTTTCCAAGGTGATGCAATTGTAGGTAGAAGAGCTGAGAATCAAACCCGGAGTTCTTAAGGAAGGAAAAAACAGATAACTTGTGTACATATTTTTAGAAATTATATAAAAAAAAAAACATGTCCTTTCTCCTCACTAGTCTGTTAACAGAGCTGACCAAAATATAATAGCTAATTTGACTGATTCTGATTTCAGTGCTCATAGCTTCTGGGCACATCTACCCATGTTCAAGTACTCCTGCCCTTTGATGCAAAGGCTATCTGTATTCTCTTCTATTTCTGCTATAGTAGAAAACTATAGCGGGGATTTCTCATTTAATTTTCAATGAGGTACTGACCTCCTTCTCCATCCCAATCCCCATTTCACTTAATATCAGTTGCTTCTTCTCACAGATTCAGGTTGTTATTTACACATTTCTTTAAGCTCCCCTTTGCCCTTTGGTTCTATTCTGAACCTGTATGTTAGCCAACACTCATCTCCTTGATGTCCTAGTTGAAGTTTGGATAAAACATTTCCCTGATCTGAGAAAGATTGTAATGGGGGTAGGGCAGCAAGGAAGAATGAGAAAGAAAGATAATTTAGAAGGGGTATAAATGGACACATGGTATAAATTTGTTTACTTGAAGAGGAAGGGTCAAAAAAAAATACTTAGAGAGTCTGACATAACAGAGGAAAACAAAAGGGCCCAGGATGTGAAGGAAAATTGGATCGGAAGCCTCTGGTAAGTTGCAAGTGTTTTGAGTTGTTGGGTCCATAGATCCAAGTTGACTTGAGGAGAGAAAGAGATTGAAAATTTGTGAAGGAATATGAAATACATGCATTAGTAATAACTATGCTCAGCAGTGTTCCCCTGGGTCAGCTTGTGAACTCAGCACTTCCATTCCTCCTTGAGCAGCTTGCAAATCAGAAAATGTTTGGGTGAAGTCAGCAGGTTAGGGCTCTTTTGGACAGAAGTCACCTTGTTCAAACTGACAGTAGAATCAGATACAATTATTTTACTAATTTAACAAAAAATGTAAATAAGATGTTTGCTCAAGTTGTGGCTGAATCCAGTGCTCAAAAACTATTGTGAGGAATCTGTTGGTCTCCATATTTTGGGCCTGATTTTCTCTGTGTTGTCTTCTTTCTCAGGAAGGAAATTCCATCTTAGTGAGCACTCCTGGTTTATTTTCCATTCTATCTAACAATTCCAGTATAAAAAGAGATTCTCCTTCCTTGCAATTCTGGCAAAAAGCCATAGGATCAAGGTTCATTGACTTGGAGTATGTCACAGTCCATTAATGAACGAATCACTGATTGGGATTGGCCTGGGTCTAGAACATGTGCTAACACCTGGAGCCAGGGTGTAAAGCCAAGCCATGGAATTAAAGTGGGGAGAAATAATTCTCCAAAGTACACTTCAGTACTATTATTAGAAGAAGTGGGAATGGATGTTGAACAGGCACAAACCAATGCATATGCTCCACAGATAACTAGATATAATAGTTATTGAGTGCTTACTATGTACTAGTTATTTGTAATTGCTTTACATAAAATAATTCAGCTAATCTTTATAACAACCTTATGTGAAAGAACTATTATTATTTTTTATGAGGCACAGAGCAGCTAAGTAACTTTCTCCCAAGTCACAAATGGAATACTGCCTTGCTCACATATTCTGAGCATCTGAGCATGATTGTGGCCTAGCAAGATGAGACCAGAAAGACTTACCAGGTGAGAATGCAAACCTATTATTCAGGGACACACCAGGCTGACTGTTGAGCAGCCAGAGGGCAGCTCAGGAATGAAAAGCGAGAATAACACTGTAGGTAAGAAAAGCAGATATCTGAAAGCTGGCTAGCATAAAGAGAGAGAGACCTCAGGTAAAACACCTTTTTTAGATAGGGTACAAATGAGAATGAACAAAAAGTCTCCTCCTCTCCCCAGAAGGTCGTCATATTTAGGCTGGAACAACGAAGATAGTCACTGAGTCCACACCCTTTATCATTGCTCACCCTCATCACATAGCACTCCCCTCATTCCTTATGCAATGGAACTTCTTTCTGTTCCTCCACTCAAAGTCCGTCCTTGCTTCCTGGCTTTCATATAGACTGTGTGTGCCCTGAGCTTCTTTCCCATATATGATTCCCTAGCAAGCTTCTACCCATTCTTCAGATCTCAGCCGCAAAGTCTCTTGGGGACCCTAAATTAAGTCCCTTTTCTCTAAGCTCCCAAGCCTCTGGTATTTCCCCATCAAAGCACTAATCACATGTTACTGTAAAACCTTGGTTAATGTTTGCCCTTGCTGATATACAAAAACTCCTCTGAGAAGTGTTTTCCAGCATCTAGCTGCAAGACCATAGGTTTTATTTCTAGAATTTTATATTAAATTCCCTTTCCCTTCTATTTACAATTAAATTATTTTTATTTGTGGCTAAACAAGTAACAGATAATCCCTCTGCCCCCTGCACATGCCCATACACACACACACACACACACACACACAAACACACACACACACATCTCACCCTAAACAGTGTTTTTCAGTTAAAAAGAAACAGTAGTTTAGGCTTAAGGTAAGTGGAGCCTTTTTACTCCTTCCTGTTGATTTTTCCCTTATTTGGAGGGTGTGACTTTATGACAGCAGTCCTAGCAAAGGTCCTCCACAACTGCATAAAGCAGAATGGGCTAATTAACTAATACTCAGACTGAGTAAATGCTTATGGGAAGAACTGAGTAGTGGCAAAAATAAACAAAAGGAAACAGTAATATTTTTAAAAGCTTTCCAGCTCTAAAGATCTTAATCTGGTCCTGCCGACCAAAAACAGACAAAACAGGGCAAGGCAGATGGAAAGAAACTGCCAACTTGTATGATTCAGAATGCTGTTCTGTTCTTGAATATTATTCACATTTTTTTTTCCTGATCAACTTCTTGACTGAGAGAGCTTTACCATGGAGCACAGCAATTTCATAGAAAACCATTTATAATTTCGATTTATAGCTAGGCAAGGACCCAGAATCCCCAAATACAGAGCTGCTATAACATTTGGAGAATGTGGTGTGGCTTGAGGAACAGATAGTGAAAGCCCACCAGGAACATCTCTCCAATCAAAAGAATGGTTAGGTTATTTAGCTTGCTGCAGAGAGAAATGGTTTACCCAAGGGGAACCAAGGTGGGAAGAGTGAATCAGGAGTAGCTTACTATAGGATTTGTGTTTGTGTTAGAGAATTCTAAGCAGGAACCAGTTTGGGTTCCGATGTTATCAAAAAGTGAGGGCAGGGACTTCCCCAGTGGTCCAGTGGTTAAGAGTCCGCCTTCCAATGCAGGGGGCATGGGTTCAGTCCCTGGTCAAGGAACTAAGATCCCACACACTGTGCAGTGCGGCCAAAAATTAAAAACATAAATAAATAAATAAATAAAATATAGTAAATAGCAACTAAAAAACAAAATTTAAAATGTGAGGGCAACTAGATATTATAATAAATTTAAATTTGTAAGCAAGTAGAATAGAGTTAGAATTGCCATAGTAAAGACGCAGCAATCACTCAAAGAAAGGTGGTGTATATCAAGAGATGAGGATGTTTAGTCATTTCTTTGGTCATGAGGAGTCTTGTCTACATCTATCCAAACATAGGCAGAGTGGCCTAAGTGTTGTCCTTGTTTGAGCATTATTTATATTCTACTGGGAACACTGCACTCTGATTGTTAACAGGGTTGTTTTCCACTTTCTCACTGGTTTAAATTAGAAGACAAAAGGGAAGTTCTTTCTTTCTTGTTCTCTCTATTTTCTCTGACCTCAGGGTACAATCTTCCTATGGTAATGTGATAAGAACATACTCACCAGTACCAGAGGGAAAGGGGTAAGGTGGAGCAAACCCAAGTGAAGCATTACCCTTGACAGACCACTAAGCCCTGAGCATGCCTCAGGAGAAAGCAGAAGGAAGATGTGGTTCTTCCTTTCTTACAGAAGTGAATCTAGGTCTCTCACTGATCTATGACCACAAAGGTGAAGAGTGGAGGAAATCTCACTGCTCTACTACCTTTAAGACACAGGAACTCAACCCACTTATTCAGTATGTTCCCACAAATGTCTCTGGTTTAGATCAACCAGTCTGGCAATATTGTCTCCCTTAAGAGGACTTGGTAAGAAAGTAGATACAGATTCAGTCCAGAAACAGAGAAAAGCATCTTTCAATACTACTTTAAGACAGAAGAGTATCATGTATAAAGACATGGGTTTTGGAGCAAGAAAATGTAGAATCGTTAGCTAATCCCATCATTACCTTTCACTTCATGTTAAACAAGTCAATAAGACTCAGTTCTGAAAACCTTATTCTGAAAGTCTGTTCAATGAAGTTGTTGTAAAGATTAAATTAAGTAATATATAAGGGGTTTTGTATAGTCCTTGACACACATTGTACATGAAGTTAAAGGTAGCTGAGTTATGGAAGAGACCACTAGGTTGACATACTCCAGAAAAAACAATGCTGGGATAAAAGGAGAAATTTCTTGATAGTGATGACCTATTTTGCCAAAAGGTTTCTTTATTCTGCCTGAGATTCTAGTCAGCTCCTCAGGTGATGACTTAATATGCAAAAATTAAAGAAGTACAGATAGTACTATCTGCCTATCTGAATTGTAGTAAGATTGAGGTAATTAATTCATGTATCCCTCCATTCTTTCATTTACCATGTATATTTTGAATGCCTTCTATCTCTCAAACAATGTGAGGAAAACTGGGAATTAAAAATGAAAAGATGGTCCTTGTCCTTATGAAACTCTCAGCTATTTTTGAAATTGATATTTCATATTGATAATATAAATCCTAAATTTCTCTTATTAATTTAAATTGCCTAAATTGCAGATGTAAGAAGTGTCAGATGTTGTCCATAGCACAGTCAGGAGGTGTGGTGAAATGACAAAGTTGGCACTGGACAAGAACAGTGGACGAGGACTCTGAACTTCTGTCCTTCATTTTCAGAATAAGAAAAGTGGAAAAGATGGATGAGAAAGTGTTTTCTGGATAAAAGATCAGATGCTTTATTATCTATGTTGTGAACAGAGCTAAGAGAAATTTGGGGCTGGCAATTTTAAGAAGGGAAAGGTCCATTCTTGTTTCATTGAAGTGTATTTGGGTCTTGCTTAGCAATAGGTGGCTGCATTCATTGCCCTCTAAATATCGTGGGCAGCCTTGAAGTCTTAAGGAACACTGAATTATTGGAAATTCATTTTGCTATAATTCTAAAAATGAATCATCTTCAGGGGTCAGTGTTTCTGATTGTAATCAGAACACACTCTTGCCATTTGCTTTATCAAGGTTTTTACTTTTGTTTCTCTAATCAAAATATAACACCTTGACAGTCAAAGTAGAATAATGTTTTGAAAGGCAGTCTTTTTTACTTTTGGTAGCATCTGGTAGGGAACCAGTACAGCAGTTTGTACTTAGTAACAATGCCACAGACTCAGAGTTAGAGACACAACACCAATCCTCTCTCTATCATGAACTTATGGAATGGATTTGGTCATGTCACTTAACCCCTCTGCCTGACTTTCCTAAAAAAATAAAGAAGTTGGAATAACAATATTTCCTCATAAGGAAATTGTGAAAACTGATAGGTTTGCGTGTTCTTGATATGCAGGTTACTTTCATTAGTTAGAAAAAGATATTTAATTTAATAATAGGCCAAGTATTTTGGAACACTGTGTTATCAACAATTCTTCCAGTTAAAGAATATTTACAAGCTTTGGACTACACACTGTCGTTGGTAGATTGAAATCAATAGAGCATTTAAATGTTATTGATTTCATTTCAAATTTAAGGGTGACCTGTATATAAAATACACTGAAACTGAGCTGAAAATATATAATCTTATATTGTTTAATGACATTCAGAATGGGGTTGATTTAGAGATATTTTTTAGAGGAAAAATCATAAATCTTGTACTTTATCTCTTTCAAATGTTTAATAAATACATATTTATTAAATTATCAAAATAATATTAACAACAGCTACCACTTACTAAGCACCTAATTTCAGCAGAAGTTGTGCCCATATTTTCTTACTTTTCACCATAACCCTATAATATAGGTATGATATTTTTTAGTTAGCTTTCATAGATAATATCAGGTGCCTGGTATATTATGGATTTGGGCTTTGAAACCAAGTGTAGCAGATCTAAACGTTTCTGCAGTGTTCATGATAACATACTTATTCATAATTTATCTGAGGAGGTAGAAAAAGATCAGGCTTGCCTTGAAAGAACTTCAGCCTTCCAATTGATGAATCAAGTCCCCCATAGAAATGCATGTTCTTATTAGTCCTATTTCTTCGAATCTGAGAAGACCCCTACCATTAGCCTGTGACTAAGAAAACACAACAGAATTGGATTGAGTGGCTTCTGATACCAGCTTAGGAGAAGGCTTGCAGCGTCAAAAGGGCTTTATGGAATGGTTCTTCTGAGGGTTCCTCAGCCTGATCATTCTCTTTCTAGCTGGTCAGTCTGGCCCCTAATAGGTTCAATGCCAAGTTTCTCCTAAGATAAGCATAACCTAGATTGATGTCCATGAAGATGTTTGAGAGGAGAACATAAGCAAATGGGAGAATCTTACGCTGTCATGTTCTGGGTTCCCTCATTTTTTCAGTGGGAGTGTGTTTGATGCCCAGTGTCAGGCCTTGGTGATGTAAGGATGAATAAGACAAGGTCCCTCACAACTAGATACTCACTGAACAGAGGGAGACAGAGATCCATTGACAAACAATTTTGAATAGAGATGGAGAAGGTTTCGAGAAACTTTTCAGGCAGAAAATGCAGCAGGTGTGGTAATTCCTAGCTAAAAGAGTTTTGGTTCTTGGTAAAACAGGTAAACCATGTGTCCGGACCCAGAGCTGAGCAACAGATGGGGGGAAATAAGAGTAGACGAAGGTGGGAGTCAAGCAGAAGACTACAGAGGGCATTTTGTGAGAAAAGGAGAAGGAAAAAACAAAAGCAACAAGATAAAGGGGTGCAAGCCAGTCTTTTCTGAGGAAAGTTTTGCTAAAGTCCAGAAATTTTCTGGGTTTGAAGAGTCCACACACTTTTCTCAATCCTAAAATATTAAATTTAATTTCCTAAGAGACAGTAAGCTGTTAACCATTATTCCTTTGCCATTGGTTCTAATAAGGAAACAGAGGACAGTGTTAAATTAACTCAAATTTAAAAAATTATTCAGAGTACAATATCGTAGGCACTGGGCAAAGAGGTGAGCAAATTAACATAATCTTCACATTCATGGAGCTGAGAAATCAAAACAAAGGCGATACTGTGAAATAGTGGGGGAATTTGGGGAAACAGTTATGAGTTAAGATCATTTCTATACCTGGTAACCTCTAAAATAATATTGATTAACATTGGAGCTTAGCATTTCTCTAAGCTGTTTACACTATCGATTTATTTAATTTTAACAATGTATATGTAATTTAGGTATTGTTATATAATATGTATCTGTGACTATTTTAAAGATGAAGAAATTGAGGTACAAGGAAAATAAGTAACTTGCTCAGTGTTTCACAACTGATAACTAGCTGGTGGAAAATAAATTTGAAACCAGGCAATTGGGCTCTAATATCTTCCCTTAGTCACTGCAGTATACTACTTTGTGTTGTTTATGGTAGGGGTTTTCAAACTGCAAATTTTCCACTGCACATTCTTCCAGTGCCCTACCAGAAATGACATGGGTTTATGGTGGGGCTCAGGAAACACAATTTAAACAGACACTCCAAGTGATAGTGAAGAGGGCTGTCCTGGGATTATACTTGAAGAAACACTCTGCTAAAGCAAAGAATGGCCACTTGTGGGAATGCAAAGCTACTGTGATGAGTTTTAGTGACACTTATTGCTGTTGCAGGGAGAATCACATGTATATATATATATATATATATATATATATATATATATATATATATATATATATAAGTGCTGAACCTGGGGTCCTACATAGCCCCTGGAGTCCTCCCAAGTCTTCAAAAAGCATACACACACACACACACATGCATACATATACTTCCAGAAATCAAAGGAATGCATCAAGACTTGGCCTGCCACTTCAGGTATGAAGTTCTTTATTCTTCCTTTATGTCAATTATAAAAACTGAAATGTGACCAATTCTTGCTTATCCCAGGCTGCTGGTTAAAATCTTCTAAATTAACTTCACTCTATTAAAATCCTAGTTTTATTTTTAATTGTATAGTTCCAATTCCAACACTAGTTATTTTAAAAGCACAATTGAGACATGTACACTTTGCAATATTACAACTGTTCTGTGAAAAATAATTTATAAATATGGGTTGCCAGCAGAAAATGATGAAACCAGGTTGTTGCAGAAATTTTCACACGAAGCAACTCCCCAAGTGCAATATTTTCTGTAAATGTATCACAAACCTGTGTATATGTTAATCAGGGTGACATCTTATTTGTTACCTATGATAACCATTTCCATTTTGGCACTTTCCTTCTGATCTTGTCAGTCTGTAGCCTGTATAATTTGCTATGCAGCACAGCAATCACTCCCTTGGAGAATAGTGATGGTGCATACAGATGAATTCTCTTGACAAAACATCATATCAACTTCCTTTATGGCAAAGGATATGAATCCTACTCATATCATAAAGTGGTTTCTTTTCTGAATACTACCTATAGAAACCAATGCCCAGAGATAGTCAGTGACTGAAGATAAAGTGGGTAAAAGGCATTTCTAGAACGTTGTAAAACTCAATGTAAGGGTTATATGCAAACCTTTTTCAGAAATTTAGTTAAATTGCAATGGATTTACCTCTCTCTCTCTCTCCTTCTCTCTCTCTCTCCCCTCCGTTCCTCCCTCTCTCTTTCTTTCTGTTTCTATTTCTCCCCTTCTCTCTTTCTCTTTCGTTCTCTCTCTTTTTTTTCTTTAAGCTTGTCCTGGATATGTTCATTTTCACTCAATTTTATCACTAACAAGTAGTGAAGGGAAGCTATTGTAGATTTTGTATTGTGCTCAGGAATTGCACAGAACTTAACATTTAGATTACAATGCAACATTATAGTCCCATAGTCTTTTTTTCTACAAGAGAGTTAGGTAACTTTGCCAAATTTATTCACCCACTTATTTATTACTTTATTCAATATAATTAATTAAGCACCTTCTATGTGCTGCTAGACTCTGAGCTGGACTGCATACCCTGTAAGTAATGGATTTAAGATTTGCACACAATTTTGTTTGACCCCAAATTCCAAAGTGTAATGGGTTTCAGCATGAGAACATTGTTGGTAAAATCTCTTCATATCAGTTATTATCTGTTTCACTTTGGAATATTTCCCTGTCTCAAACAAATGCATTCCAGTTTCAACTCAGTTTTCCAGTCTTTTCCAAGAAATTAAGATTCCTTAAAATGCAAATTAAAGAAGATCAAACAGCCTTAATAAAACAGGAAACTCAATGACACTTATAAATGAAAAGCTTAGGAGATATAGCTTCCTTTGGGAATGGGTGTACCTAGGTGCAAAAAGTATATAATCATATATTACTCAATATCATCCCACCTAGCCCTTTCTTTCCCTCCCTCCCTCCCTTCCTTCCTTCCTTCCTTCCTTCCTTCCTTTTTCTCTCTACTTTTCTCAGTTATGCTTTCTAGTAGGTTGGTTAGAGTTTTCAGATTTCTTATGCTAAACTCCAGCAACTCCTTTCAAATTACCTTCAAATTTACAAGGAGAGTTTTATATCTTAATAGTGCTAAGAAAATCAAAAAACTGAACTTCATTTGGCCAACTTAGATTACATACATATTCCTTTTAAAAAAATGTCATGAAGAACATAGGGGTAAGACAGGAATAAAGACACAGACCTACTAGAGAATGGACTTGAGGATATGGGGAGGGGGAAGGGTAAGATGTGACAAAGTGAAAGAGCGGCATGGACATATATACACTACCAAATGTAAGTCAGATAGCTAGTGGGAAGCAGCCACATAGCACAGGGAGATCAGCTCGGTGCTTTGTGACCGCCTGGAGGGGTGGGATAGGGAGGGTGGGAGGGAGACGCAAAAGGGAGGGGATATGGTAACATATGTATATGTATAACTGATTAAATTTGTTATAAAGCAAAAAAAAAAAAAGAAAGGTATCTATAGCCATCCAGTAAAATACAACCTTAAAAAAAAAAAAAAAGGGTGAGGAAGACAGGATTTAAATGTTAACCAACAGAATGAATTATTTTTATGTATGTCCCTAGAGGAAGAGCACTGAATAAAGTATGGACTTTAGATAATAATAATAAAAAAAAAACCAACATGGTCCTTTTTTATCAGCTAAGCTTGGGTCACTAGCATCAGCTTCATAGACTGAATTGTGTTTCAAGGTGTTATTTTTATAGCTTCTGAAAAAGTTTAATAAATTCATTGGAAGAGTCACGCATAATGTACAACCAATGATCCTTGCAATGATTAGGTCTCTATAAAAGAAATTAAATGGGAAATGTTAATACCAGGCATCAACTCCCACAATCGCAGTCATTATGTAGACAAAAGAAATAGTCACCTGTCTAACGTCATATCCCCATGGCAGGAAAAGAATCCCTGTGTTATACTTTTCCCAGTGGGACAGGATAAAAGAAAATAAAACTACCCATAGCAGGAGATAAAGAACAAAAACACTGACACCAGATGATCCTCATCCAAAAATGGAATACAGTTACAACAAGGTAAACACATGACCAACTATCCAGGCCATGGCCAAAAAGCTCCCCTAATGGGGTGCTGGAATTGGTGCTCCAGGCTTGCTTTCCATCTGCACCATCTAGAGTGTTGGCTACAAAGTTGAGGATGCCCACTACAATCCAAACCCAATCAGGTACATGCTTGTGACATGGTACTGAAGCATAAAAATCAGCATAAAAGTTGTTTTGGGGTGCGCGAGGAGAGGGGCTTCCTGCTTCATGCACTCACAGATGGCAGAGCACTGCCTAAGTGAGCTCCAGAGATGGGTGTGAGCTGCAGCTATCATCTCGGACCCCAGAGGTGGGCAAAGGAGAGCTACTACTGCCGCTGCTGCCACCAAGAGTCTTGTGTGCAAACGCAGGTCACTACCCACACCCTACCAAGATCCTGTGCAACATGCCACTGCCAGGGTCTCATGATCTAAGGCCAAATTCCCTGGGAGAACACATGGCATACCTCAAGCTGTTGCAACTACGTGCTGACAGCTGCCACCAAAGGCTGTCCCCACATCAAAATTATGACTACCTTACCCCTCCTTCTCCCTGGGCTGAGTGAGCAAGACAGCCCTAATCAGCTGCTGCTTTAACCCCCTCCTTCAGCTGCTGCTTTAACCCCCTCCTGTCTGTGTGGGTAACAGATGCCTGAGGGTTACCTACAGGCAAAGGTGGGGGCAAAACCAAAGCTGAACTCCAGGAGCCGTTTGAACAAAGAAGAAAAAGGGAAATTTCTCTGTGCAGCCTCAGGAGCAGTTCACTAAATGCCAAAATTCGCTTGATAAACACTGCATGTCTGGAATAGCTGAATACAATGAGTGTTCCCAAAATTGAGGCAGTGGACTTTGGGAGTAAGTGTAGACTTGGGGTTTGTCTTCTGTGTTTGATTTGGTTTTGGATTCATGTTTATATTAGTTTAGTTTTTAGTGATTGTTTTCATTTGTAGTTGGTTTATTGATTTCATTGCTCTCTTCCTTTCTATTTTTCCTCTTTTTGTGACTGTGTGTGTATAGTTTTCTTTCTGTGATTTTGTCTGCTTAGTGTTGCTTTTACCATTTGTCTTGGGGTTCTGTCTATTCTTTTTTTTTTTCTTCCTTTTCTTCTTGACATGTGGCTGGTAGGGTTTAGGTGCTCTGACCGGGTGTCAGGCCTGAGCCTCTGAGGAGGCAGAGCTGAGTCCAGGACACTGGACCACCAGAAACCTCCCAGCCCTATGTAATATTAATTGCTGGGAGCTCTCCCTGAGATCTCCGTCTCAAAACTAAGAACCAGCTCCACCCAAAGGCCATCAAGCACCAGTGCTGGATGCCCCATGACAAACAACTAGCAAGACAGGAACACAACCTCACTCATTAGCAGACGGGTGGCCTAAAGTCATACTAAGTTCACAGACACCCCCAAACAAGCCACTAGATGCACCCTGCCCACCAGAGGGACAAAGTGCAGCCCCATCCACCAGAACACAGGCACCTGTCCCCCCACCAGGAAACATAATCAACTCACTGAACCAAACTCACCCACTGGGGGCAGAAACCAGAAATAAGAGGAACTACGAACATGCAGCCTGTGAAAAGGAGACCCCAAACACAGTAAGTTAAACAAACTGAGAAGAGAGACAAATACGCAGCAGATAAAGGAGCAAGGTAAGAACCCACCAGACAAAACAAATGAAGAGGAAATAGGCAGTCTACCTGAAAAAGAATTCAGAGTAATGATAGTAAAGATGACCCAGAATCTTGGAAATAGAATGGAGAAAATACAAGAAACGTTTAACAAAATGACCTAGAAGAACTAAAGCAAACAAACAATGATGAACAACACAATAAATGAAATTAAAAATTCTCTAGAAGGAATCAATAGCAAAAGAACAGATAAGTGTCCCAGAAGAGAGAAACTGGAAATAACTGCCACAGACCAGAGTAAAGAAAAAAGTTGAAAACAATTGAGGACAGTCTCAGAGACCTACGGGACAATATTAAATGCACCAATATTCAAATTACAGGGTTCCCAGAAGAAGAAGAGAAAAAGGAAGGGACTGAGAAAATATTTGAAGAGATTATATATGAAAACTCCCCTAACATGGGAAAGGAAATAGTCAAGCAAGTCCAGGAAGCACAGAGACTCCCATCCAGGTTAAATCCAAGGAGAAACATGCCAAGACACATATTAATCAAACTATCAAAAATTAAATACAAAGAATAATTATTAAAAGCAACAAGGGAAAAACAACAAATAACACACAAGGAAATCCCCATAAGGTTAACAGCTGAACTTTCAGCAGAAACTCTGCAAGCCAGAAGGGAGTGGCAGGACATATTTAAAGTGATGAAGGAGAAAAATCTACAAACAAGATCACTTTTCACAGTAAGGATCTCATTCAGATTTGACAGAGAAATTAAAACTTTTACAGGCAAGCAAAAGCTAAGAGAATTCAGCACCACCAAAGCAGCTTTACAACAAATGCTAAAGGAATTTCTCTAGGCAGGAAACACAAGAGAAGGAAAAGACCCACAATAACAAACCCCCCAAAATTAAGAAAATGGTAATAGAAACTTACATATCAATAATTATCTTAAAGGTAAATGGATTAAATTCTCCAACCAAAAGACACAGACTGGCTGAATGGACACAAAAATAAGACCCATATATATGTTGTCTATAAGAGACCCACTTCAGAGCTAGGGACACATACAGACTGAAAGTGAGGGAATGGAAAAAGATATTCCATGCAAATGGAAATCAAAAGAATGCTGGAGTAGCAATTTCATATCAGAAAAAATGGACTTTAAAATAAAGACTATTACAAGAGACAAAGAAGGACACTACAAAAAGATAAAAGAATCAATCCAAGAAGAAGCTATAACAATTGAAAATATTTATGCACCTAACACAGGAGCAACTCAATACATAAGACAAATTTTAACAGCCATAACAACCATAAAAGGGGAAATTGACAGTAACACAATCATAGTAAGGGGCTTTAACACCACACTTACACCAATGGACAGATTATTCAAAATGCAAATAAATAAGGAAACACAAATTTTAAATGACACATTAGAGCAGATGGACTTAATTGATATTTATAGGACAATCCAACCCAAAACAACAGAATATACTTTCATCTCAAGTGCACATGGAACATTCTCCAGGATAGATCATATCATGTGTCACAAATCAAGCCTTGGTAAGTATAAGAAAACTGATATCATATCAAATATTTTTTCTGACCTCAATGCTATGAGACTAGATATCAATTATAGGGGAAAAAAACTGTAAAAAACACAAACACATGAAGGCAAAACAATATGCTACTAGATAACCAAGAGATCACTGAAGAAATCAAACAGGAAATCAAAAAATACCTAGAAACAAATGACAATGAAAACACAATGACCGAAAACCTATGGGATGCAGCAAAAGCAGTTCTAAGAGGGAAGTTAATAGCAATACAATCCTCCCTCAAGAAACAAGAAAAATCTCAAATAAACAACCTAACCTTACATCTAAAGTAATTAGAGAAAGAAGAACAAAAAAACCCAAAGTTAGCAGAAGAAAAGAAATCATAAATATCAGATCAGAAATAAATGAAAAAGAAATGAAGGAAACAATGGCAAAGATCAATAAAACTAAAAGCTGGGGGCTTCCCTGGTGACACAGTGGTTGAGAGTCCATCTGCCGATGCAGGGGACACAGGTTCATGCCCTGGTCTGGGAAGATCCCACATGCCGCAGAACAGCTGGGCCCGTGAGCCATGGCTGCTGAGCCTGCATGTCTGGAGCCTGTGCTCTGCAACGGAAGAGACCACAACAGTGAGAGGCCCATGTACAGAAAAAAAAAAAAAAAAAAAAAAAAACTAATAAAACCCCTAAAAGCTGGTTCTTTGAAAAGATAAACAAAATTAATAAACCATTAGCCAGAGTCATCAGGAAAAAAGAGGGAGAAGACTCAAATCAACAGAATTAGAAATGAAAAAGGAGAAGTAACAACTGACACTGCAGAAATACAAAGGATTATGAGAGACTACTACAATCAACTCTATGCCAGTAAAATGGACAACCTGGAAGAAATGGACAAGTTCTTAAAAAAGCACAACCTTCCAAGACTGAACCAGAAAAAAATAGAAAATATAAACAGACCAATCACAAGCATTGAAATTGAAACTGTAATTAAAAATCTTCCAACAAACTAAAGCCCAGGACCAGATGGCTTCACAGGTAAATTCTATCAAACATTTAGAGAAGAGCTGACACCTATCCTTCTCAAACTCTTCCAAAATATAACAGAGGGAGGAACACTCCCAAACTCATCCTATGAGGCCACCATCACCCTTATACCAAAAGCAGACAAAGATGTCACAAAAAAAGAAAACTGCAGACCAATTTCCCTGATGAACATAGGTGCAAAAATCCTCAACAAAATACTAGCAAACACAATCCAACAGCACATTAAAAGGATCATACACCATGACCAAGTGAGGTTTATCCCAGGAATTCAAGGATTATTCAGTATACACAAATCAATCAATGTGATATATCAGAGTAACAATTTGAAGGATAAAAAACATATGATCATCTCAATAGATGCAGAAAAAGCTTTCAACAAAATTCAACACCCATTTATGATAAAAACCCTCCAGACAGTAGGCATAGAGGGAAACTACCTCAACCTAGTAAAGGCCATATATGATAAACCCACAGCCAACAACATTGCCAGTGGTGAAAAACTGAAACCATTTCCTCTAAGATCAGGAACAAGTCCCACTCTCACCACTATTATTCAACATAATTTTGGAAGTTTTAGCCACAGCAATCAGAGAAGGAAAAGAAATAAAATGAATCTAAATCAGAAAAGAAGAAGTAAAACTGTCACTGTTTACAGATGACATGATACTATATAGAGAGAATCCTAGAGATGTTACCAGAAAACTACCAGAGCTAATCGATGAATTTGGTAAATTAGCAGGATACAAAATTAATGCACAGAAATCTCTTGCATTCCTATACACTAATGATAAAAAGTCTGAAAGAGAGATTCAGGAAACACTCCCATTTACCACTGCAACAAAAAGAATAAAATATATAGGAATAAATGTACCTAAGGAGACAAAAGACCTTTATGAAGAAAACTATAAGACACTGATGAAAGAAATTAAAGATGATACAAACAGATGGAGAGATATACCATGTTCTTGGATTGGAAGAATTAACTTTGTGAAAATGACTCTACTACCCAAAGCAATCTACAGATGAGTGCAAACCCTATCAAACCACCAATGGCATTTTTCACAGAACTAGAACAACAGTTTTACAATTTGTGTGGAAACACAAAAGACCCCGAATAGCCAAAGCAATCTTGAGAATGAAAAATGGAGCTGGAGGAATCAGGCTCCTTTACTTCAAACTATCCTACAAAGCTACAGTAATCAAGATTGTATGGTGCTGGCACAAAAACAGAAATATAGATCAATGGAACAGGATAGAAAGCCCAGAGATAAACCTACGCACATATGTTCACCTTATCTTTGGTAAAGGAGGCAAGAATATACAATGGAGTAAAGACAGTCTCTTCAGTAAGAGGTGTTGGGAAAACTGAACAGCTACATGTAAAAGAATGAAATTAAAACACTTCCTTACACCATACACAAAAATAAACTCAAAATGGATTAAAGACCTAAATGCAAGGCCAGACACTGTAAAACTGTTAGAGGAAAACATAGGCAGAACTCTCTGATATAAATCACAGACAAATCCTTTTTGACTCACCTCCTAGAGAAATGGACATAAAAACAAAACAAAGAAATGGGACCTAATGAAACTTAAAAGCTTTTGCCCAGCAAAGGAGAACATAAACAAAATGAAAAGAGAACTCTCAGAATGGTAGAAAATATTTGCCAACGAGCCAACTGACAAAGGATTAATCTCCAAAATATACAAGCAGCTCATTCAGCTCAATATCAAAAAAAGCATACAAGCCATCCAAAAATGGGCAGAAGACCTAAGTAGACATTTCTCCAAGGAAGATATACAGATTGCCAACAAACACATGAAAGGATGCTCAATATCACTAATTATTAGAGAAATGCAAATCAAAACCACAATGAGGTATCACCTCACACCGGTCAGAATGTCCATCATCAAAAAATCTACAAGTGATAAATTCTAGAGAGGGTGTTGAGAAAAGGGAACCCTCTTGCACTCTAGGTGGAAATGTAAGCTGATACAGCCACTATGGAGAACATTATAGAGGTTCCTTGAAAAACTAAAAATCGAACTACCATATGAACCAGCAATCACACTACTGGGCATATACCCTGATAAAACCATAATTCTAAAAGAGACATGTACCACAATGTTCATTGCAGCACTATTTACAATAGCCAGACTTGGATGCAACCTAAGTGTCCATCGACAGATGAATGGATAAAGATTTGGCACATATATGCATTGGAATATTACTCAGCCATAAAAATAAATTGAGTTATTTGTAGTGAGGTGGATGGACCTAGAGAGTTTCAAACAGAGTGAAGTAAGTCAGGAAGAGAAAAACAAATACCATATGCTAACACATATATATGGAATCTAAAAAAAGAAAAAAAAGGTTCTAATGAACCTAGGGGCAGGACAGGAATAAAGATGTAGATGTAGAGAAGGGGCTGAGGACATGGGAGGTGGAGGGGAAGCTGGGACAAAGTGGGAGAGTAACATGGACATATATACACTACCTAATGTAAAATAGATAGTGGGAAGTAGCCACATAGCACAGGGAGATCAGCTCAGTGCTTTGTGTCCACCTAGATGGGTGGGATAGGGAGGGTGGGAGGGAGGGGATATGGGGATATATGTATATATATGGCTGATTCACTTTGTTATAAAGCAGAAACTAACACACCATTGTAAAACAATTATACTCCAATAAAGATGTAAAAAAAAAAAAAAAAAAGAAAGAAAGAAAATATTATGGACCAAGAAGGACTTTTCAAAATAAAAGTTGTTGGGAAAAAAGAAACAGAGTTAAAATAAAAGTTAAAAGAGAGAGGGAAAGAGAGAGCAAACTTAGGCTCTGGAGTCATTCAGCCTGAGTTCAGATTGTTGCTCTTCTCACTGCAAGCTCTGAGACCATAGGTAGATAAACTCTCCTTCCATTTTTAGGGTTGCTAAGAGTATTTAGTCATCTTACTGCTGTAAGGGTTGAAAGAGTCAGTATATCATGGGTAAAATCGTTGGAACTCTTGCCAACATATAGTAAATTCTCAAAAAGTATCATTACTAATAGTGATTATTTTCAACCCAAGGAAAACCATTATGAACCCAGGCAACTGCTCCCTGTCTTCCTCTCAGCTTCTCTCTGTGTGTCTACTTTAATCTTCCCCCTGTCTTTGCAGAATGGCTTGCCCTCCTTCTGAATGCATGTCTTACTTTGCTGCCCTGTCTCTCTTGAGCTTCTGTGTCCTCTGTTCATGAAAACAGTCCAGACTCTTCAGTGTCCCTCAAGCCCACTCCCAAGTATCAGGAAGAGATAGTGTGATTATAGATCTTGGGTCATTCAGATACAATCAGATTTAGAAACAGGTTAAACAGGCTCCTGTAGTAGAAACATGGTTGTGAGGCCCAAGATCTCTTACAAAACAGGGTTAGGAAAGAAGAAATGGGCTTGGCAGATCCTTCTTAATTAGAAGATAATTTTAACATAAATTGACCTTGGAAATAAAATTATTTTCATTTTGTGTCCATGACAATTAGAGTTGTATCTGGTGTTTATAATCTTAAGAGAATGTAGGAGATGGCCAACTGAGATTGGGAAACCAGGGCTTAAAGGAATGCCTTGCCCTTCTAATTCTGCCATTTTTAAAATCATTTCCCTGCAATAAAATGATTGTGCAATAAGTGTTGCTTATTTCCTCTGAAACCAGTAGCTTGGACCAGAGCAAAAAAAGAGTGTGTTGGTGACATCATTTAATGTCTTGTGAAACAAATGTTGTATTTGTTGTACTTAAGTTATCACAAAAAAATAATAAACTGTTTTATAGTCTCTTTAAAAGAAAGAAATAAGATAGGCAAAAAATAAAAATAAAATAAAGATAAATTAATTTCCAATTTCAATCGCAGAAAGACAACTCAAGACCATACTGATATTTTATTGATATTTTACTATTTTACTATTGATATTTTACTCCTTCTGAATGAATTGGAAAAATTTAAGAAATATGACCCTACCAATGTATTGCTAAAGCCTTAAAGAAAGAATAATTCTCATCTGGTGCTGTGAGATGTGGAAAGTGGCACAACCATTTTGGAAAACAATACAGAGTATGTCACAAAATTGATCATACACATACGCTGTAATCTGGCAATTCTATTCAGCTATAAAGTTAAAATCAGTCCTAGAGAAGCACCTGCTTACAGGACAAGGTCACATGTCAAGGTTGATCCCAGAAGTGCTTGTACCAATAGATTACCTAAGTTAGAAGGTGAGTTCAGGGGCTTCTGTCTTATTGCTATATCTTGACTTATGTTTATGTTACATATTTTCTACTAAGTTATCAAATAGTGAATAATATAACACATTAAAACATTAAAAAACATGACATACAAGGGGTGTAAATAACATTCTATGAGCATTCAGAAGAGAGCATCATTACAATATTATTTTCAGATCGTGAAATTCTTGTGTGTGGTAGTATTTTAAGACTCCCTGAAGGCTGTATTATTCATAATTCATATCTTGCCCTGTTTTTCAAAAGATATAAAATTCCTATAAACATGTTATAAAACAAAATTTAAAAATAACAAGGAGCAGAAAACAGGAGTTAGAGAAAAATAATGAGTGAAAAAGAAAAAGGAAGTAAAAAAGGCATAACGTTAGCAAATTGGAATTCACAGTTTTCAGTTAATTTTTGTTTAGGAAGTTGGATGTAAATTTGCCTCTAACCAAATGAAGAGAAAACTACTGTCAGTTATTATAGCAATAATTATTAAGTCTGTTAAAGGGGAAGGAAAAGGATTGTTTTGTTAGCTGTTTATTGATTTGTGTTTTGTTTTTTTCCTGGCACTATTTTCTTAAAAGGAGATGCTGTGAAACATGACAATAAAGGCCATTCTGAGAAAAATAAAAACAGAATTAAAGTATCTATGTAAAAATTTGCAAATAAATAAAGAAATAAATGGCATATGTAAGAGGAATCAAAGAGGATTTCCGCCTCATTTTGCTGCAAATGCTTGACTGGTGACAGTTAATAAGGTTCCAAAGACAGACTGGGACCAGACAGACAGAAAGTGACACACCGTAGAACTCAAAGGGTGGTCCCTGGATCAGAAGTATCAGCACTTCCAGGGAGCATGTAAGAAGTGCAAAGTATTGGCAACACTGCAGCCCTACTCAATTGGAACCTCTGAGGATGAGGCTCAGAAATCCGGGTTTTAATGATCCTCCAGGCAGTTCTGATGTGTGCTAATGATTTTGAACCACAAGGCCAAACAGTTTGGATTATACATTATATGTAATTAAGTACCATGGTAGGTATTTTCCAGTCCTAAACCCCCTTAAGTTCCCATGCTCCTGTGCCCCAGGAACCAGGAAAAATTTCTGCTGCCGTCACTTAGAAGTGGAACTATGAGCCGAAGTGGAGCTATGATCCAAAGTAAATACTCTTGGCATTTAGTGCATTTCAATCTGAGAGAAAATTCTAAAGCAGGATGTCTCAAGCACAACAATTTTGACATTTTGAGGCTTGATAATTCTTTGCTTTGGGAAGCTTTCCTCTGTGTGTTAGGATGTTTAACAGCATCCCTGTAGGATATTCAACAGTATCCCTGGCCTCTCTACCCACCAAATGCCACTAACATCACTTACATAAAATAAGACAATCAAAAATATCTCCAGACATTGCCAAATGTTTTCTGAGGGACAACATTGCCCCCGGTTGAGAACCACTGTACTAAAATATTTCTAAACTAAAATATATACTCTGGTTGTCATTTGATCCTTGGGGTTGTTCTCACCTATGTCCTTGGTGCTCAGGTTGTATAGGGAATTCTTCTAAAGTATTGAGTGTGTCAACTCCGAGTACATGTTATGATAAAGATGATGATGAAATTGATAATGGTAATCATGATGCAAATAAAATGATTCATAATAATTTATCTAAAAGACCTTGAAATGCTCTTACACCAGAAAGCCCAGAAATTTGTTAATTCCAGAGCCTTTCCAACATAACAGACTACTCATGCCTAATGTCAGTCCAGAAGAATCAATTTTCTAAAGTTTTGGGGATGACAGCAGTCTTTAAATTTATGTACGATTATCTTAGGAATTTATTAAACATTCATATTCCTGGGCCTTAATCTCAGTTATTTTGATTTAGTAGGCCCAGTTAGGAGCCAAGGAAATAGCATTTTAATAAGCACTCCAGGTACTTTTGATGTAGTTATGTGCTGCCCCTTGGGAAATACTGCTCTTAAGAATGGATAATATAGCAGGAACTCTGCTCAACATTGTTATAATCCAAATGGGAAAAGAATTTGAAAAAGAATAGGTACATGTATATGTATAACTGAATCACTTTACTGTACACTGTAACAATGTAACACATTGTTAATCAACCATACTCCAATATTAAATAAAAATGTAAAAAAAAAATGGATAATGGGAGCACAGAATCTGAAGAAAGCTGAGTTACCTTACTAATTAAGAAACATTTCCTTTGCAAAAACAGGTTTTAGTCTGGACTATTCATTGTCACCTTCTATTGAGAGGAGCAAGCAGATAAATGATGATGTAAACAAATGAAAAATACCTGATATAAAACCATAGACACTGATGAGGAATGTAGCTAATTAAAACACAGCAGTCCCTACTAAGCTATAGGTGATTGTTGTCAAGCAACAATGAAGCTCATGAGTGACAGGTCTCCTGATATCTAAACATAGACTAGAATTTCAGATTTTTATGTCAGCTCTTCTAATCTTAAAAATAATAGTTATCAGTAATTCAATTTTTGTTCAAGCTCTTTATTTTTCAGACTGGATTTGGACTACAAATCTCTTGTTATGACATCTGTAATAATGGAATCAGTCCGTTCGAGGACCAGTGAACAAAAAATCATGGTGGAAGAATCTATGCCTAAGCTGGAAGTTTTCCTGAATTCCATCTGCACTGTACACAAAATCTCTCACTGTTTTTTGTTTTGGTTTCGGGTTTTTTGAATACCATAGCCCAAACTTTCAGTATGTAATTCTGTCTATACTTCGTACAGCTGGTGTTTTGGCTTGGGGAGAAGGAAGGGAAAATATGCCAGGGGGAAGGAAGACATTTCCAGCTTTGTCTCCAAGCGGTTTCTGGGGAGACTCTGCTGTCATTGCATGCATTAGATATATTTGTCTGAGTTCCCCGTGGTGCTGAATGGTCCAAGAGAATAGGTAGAGTCAGCGCTAGGAGAGGAGCAGAAAGACACAGCACTGGGGAAGCTCTCCAGAGTCTCAGTTGGTCTAAACCCTCTGCTTACATACATAAGTATGCTTGACAGAAGGAGGATGCGAGGCCAAAACCTGGATACACTTAATAATAGTTATCAAGTATGGAGTACTTAATATATAGCATGTACTGAGCTAACCCTTGGACACACACATACATATTGTGCATACATACACATGTACATACTTGCATATATACATACATGTCAGATATGTGGTGACACACAACTGGTAAATCTTGGAGCTGGAAATTAGAACCTAAGTCTGTCTGCCTACAAAATCCATGCTCATAAAATTATCACGTGGGGTTTACACTCAAAAATATTTAAAACAGCAAAGTCTCTGCAAATACTAAGTGCACAGTTTTGAATCATATCTGCTATAGATGACCATTCAAGGAACTACATCCGAAGTCCTAAGGTTAAAAGGAATGTTCTTATAAGCAGTACTGGATCCTGATGTAGTGAAGTTCTCTAATTCTCAAATGCAACCCATTTTATGACAAACATAAATTTAGTGATAGCTTTTTGTTTGTTTGTTTGGTTGGTTGGTTTGTTTTGTTTTTTTGTGATACGCGGGCCTCTCACTGCTGTGGCCTCTCCCGTTGCGGAGCACAGGTTCCAGACGCACAGGCTCAGCAGCCATGGCTCACGGGACTAGCCACTCTGTGACATGTGGGATCTTCCCGGACCGGGGCACAAACCCGTGTCTCCTGCATCAGCAGGCGGACTCTCAACCACTGCACCACCAGGGAAGCCCCTAGTGATAGCTTTTTAAAATATTTTGGCAAGGGACAGAAATACTACTCCATAAGTGTAAATATGAAATACTGAAAGAAATATTTTAAAGACATATTTTAAAGAATATTTAAATATTTTAAATATTTAGAGAATTATATATTTAAAATATATCTTAAAATTAAGAAAATTCAGTAGTTCTCTTTCTTGCCAAAATCTCTGGAGTCCTATAAAACCTTAGCATTGCTGCAGCTCTGTAAGGAAGAAATGCACAGAAATTCCTAAGTGGCATACCCACAGAACTGGATAACTTGGGTAATTCCAGCATCTTCCCAAGTTCCTGAAATAACAAAGAAGAACAGAAATTGAACACTCCCATCAGATAGAGTGTATTTTAGAGATGTTCAAATGCAGAGCTCCTAATGATAAATAGGCTTTCACTACATGAACAGTCAAGGGGATGTTTTTCTAACCTAGTGATTAGCATACGGAAAGATTAAAGGCCTTTAACCAAAACAGTCAGTTCATGGGAAAATATATATATATAGTATTCTTACAAAGAAGAGCAGAGAGTAGTAGAAAAGTAGCCTAGCAATAGGATTAGATTTAGCTCATTTTGAATTTAATGCATGTAAAATGACAATTTCATCCAATTGCTTAAAATTCACAAATGGGTCTCCAGTACTACAGAACACTACTCAGCAGTTAAAAGAAAGGAACATGTACCACCATGGATGAAGCTCAAATAATTATGCTGAATGGAAGAAGCCAGGAAAAAAAAAAGAATATATGTTGTATGTTCATTTATATAAAATTTGGAAAATACAAACTAATCTATAGTGAAAGCAGATCAGTGGTTGCCTGGGGATAGAGGTAGGGGTGGCAGGGATTGGGGGAAAGAGAAATAACAGAGGGCTGCAAGGAAGCTTTTGAAGGTGATAAATATTTTCTCTCCCTTGATTTGAAGATGGTTTTGTGGGTGTGTTTATAAGTTATGAAATTATGCATGTTAAATACTTGTCATTTACTATATGCCAATTATACCTTAATAAAGCTGGCAAAAAATCAAACAGATAAAAAAGCATTATACTTTGCATTTGGCTACCTAAAAGTTCTGTGAGGATATACATAGAACACGAAATAGTTTCCAATTGGAGTGGTATAAGAACTAGGTAAGTAGAGCCTACAAAGAAAGAGGACATTTCTTCATATATCTCTCAATTAAATTAATCAGATATTTATTAAGCACCCTCTCTGTACCAATTACTCTTTTTGATGTTAAAGATGCATTGGTACACAATATAAAAAAATCACTATCGGGCTTCCCTGGTGGCACAGTGGTTGAGAGTCCGCCTGCCGATGCAGTGGACACGGGTTCGTGCCCTGGTCCGGGAAGATCCCACGTGCCGCAGAGTGGCTGTACCTGTGAGCCATGGCAGCTGAGCCTGCGCGTCCAGAGCCTGTGCTCCGCAACGGGAGAGGCCAAAACAGTGAGAAGGCCACGCACAGCAAAAAAAAAAAAAAAAAAAAAAATCACTATCATTGAGAAGAATATGGTGTGAGCATACCTACCATATAATTTAATTAAAATATTGAATAGCAAAAATACTGTTCGAGTTTTATTTGTAAAATATCTATTTTTAAAATCACTATCATTGCATTTGTTTATATATGTAGAGGTAATATGCATATATGTGTGTGTGTTTGTGTATGTGTGTGTGTGTGTACACTTTTCATATTATTTATCTTTCCCAGAATGTCTTTCCTGGTCTCTTAACCTATTCATCTTTTAAACTTCCATTTACTCTCAAGGCAGATATAAAGTACTTCTTCCATTGTGAGTTTTTTCCTAATCTCAGTTGTACACTGTTCACCCCTTCTTGTGTGCCTTTACAAGGCCTCAACCATACTTCAATCATATCATCTGTTAAATTTCCTGCCACTTATTTATTGGCATTGGTGTTTCCTCCACTAGACTATCATCTTTGTGAAAACATTACCTGTGTATTCTGAGCAATTATCAAAGTACCCAACATATAAGTATATACTTATTGAAAGAATTAATGCAGTGCTTCTCAGTCCTGCCTTGGTACAGATGTTCTAAGGTATGGATGGAAAAGAGGTACAATCTATAGAGTACCAGAGTTGGTCAGAAGCTCTCTATTCACAAGAATTCTAATGTCATTTCTGAATTCTAGACAGAAGGTCATGTTTGTTTAGGAACGTCTGCTGTGGGTTTAGTAGAGAGGAAATGAGGACATATGCACCACATACTTGTGATTTTTAGACTTGGAATATAAAATATGAAAATAAAATAAAACATTATATAAAACAGTTCTTTAAATCAGTTTTTGTATCCAAAATGGACTGTTACCCTTTCTTTCTAGAATGCATGGTCTTTTTTCTATTTGCTATGTTGGGTGCTAAAATTGGGATGCCCTTCATCTTCTCACATGTCCTTATTTAGATGAGATAAGAAATCAGTGGCAGATATATGGCTCTATAAAAATAAACATGAACTTGGGAGTTGTTGAAAGATGAGAAAGGAGAAAAGTGAAAGAGAGGGGGAATGGAAGATGACTCAGGGGAGATGGACAAAGAAATATGAAGTGTGAGAACTGTCACTGACAGAGAAGGTCAAAGGATGTACAGACACTGAATGTCAACTTCTGTGGCAAACCTGCCCTGTGTGACTGCTGTTTCATGAACTCAAGGGATTTCAACTAAAATCTGAGTCAGGTGAGAGAAGAGAATGGCCACGAGATAAAATGGCTCCCGTAGGTTAGAGAGTTTAGTATAGTTGTGAGGAAAACAGAGCTGAAAGTGACCATAAAAACGTAAAATTTACACAAATCTTGGAGAGGCAATGTATTCTTCTGAAACATGATAGGAAAGCCAAGAAGACTTTATGAAAATATCACAGCACAGGGTGATATGGGTTGCAAAGTGCATAATATGATTATATACATCTTTACAGATTACAGTAGATCTTTGATCATGATTTTGTTGGATTCTTATGACTATTCTGGAAGACAAGCAGGTCAGGAACTATTATCAAGTCTGAAGTAACTGAGGCTCCTAGAAGTTAAAAATCACCCTGGAGCCAGCGAGTCTGGGAAGGAGAATGTGCTGCAGGACCTCTCCATTTCCGTTTCCCCTCCCCCTCCCTCCTCCTCTTCCTCTTCTCTTTTTCCCTTTATTTCCTTTCCTTTCCTTCCTTCCTTTCTCCCTTCCTTCCTTCCTTCCTTCTCTCCTCCTTCCCTCTCTCTTTCTCTTTCTTTCTTTACTACCAGACTGAGCATATGTGAACCTTCATTTAATAGTTCAAAGCTTATACATTGGAGGTCATGGCTGTGAACACAAGCAATAAACATACACAGTTATACATGAGACTACAGGAAATAAAGAAGATGGAACCATATTTTTATGGAAAGGATGCCTTGAGATATAATCTACTTTTTAAATGAATATGTAATGTAAATGTATATTTTGTCATTGATCTTTTTTTTTTTTTGTCCCAGGAATTAAGCACAATAAAAGGCTCTGATTATGTGATTCTGCTTACTTGGCCTTGATCACTAAACATTTTATTAAAATGTAGCTTCTTTAGGTTTTGTGTGTATGTGTCAGTATACCATATATGTACAGCATACTGTATATATGTACACATACACCCATACACACACACACACACACACACACACACATATATATAACTTTAAATAAATAATTTTTAACCAAAACCAAGGAGTTTTTATTTCTATGATTGTTTGACTGGGTTAGGAAATTGTATTTATAAGGACCCCTCTGGCCACAAAGAGTGTTATACTCTGGATAGGAAATTTCTTTCTTTCTTGATGAAGACAACTTTTTTTTCTTTTTATGGGAACTAAACTATTCTCCATTTCCCCTGGTGGGATATGAATTAATATAGTAGAACAGAGTTTACCCTCAACAGCTGCAACTTGCACCTGTGCAGTATATTCTTAATCCTTTTTCACTGCAGTATGATAGGGAAAAAAGGAGGGGAAAATGTTTTATGGAAACTTCCAACTGAGATGTTTAATGCATTATTAGGAACAGAAATTCTCAGTGGGATTTAACCATGCCTATTAAGAATTAGGCTTAGGAAGCCAAATATAAAAAGTATATAACATCTCCCCAACCTGCACTGAGATCGACAGTGGGATCCACACTGCTCATTTTCTGGTTTTTCTCCAATATGTCATACTAAGGTTCCCCAGATAATTTCATCTCCTGGCTTCTTTGATCCATAGCCAACAGAGCAGAGACATTTATAATAGCACACTGGCATTATGTGAGAATCATTGGCCAAGACAGAACACAAATCAGCTCTGCTGTATGCCTGCTCTGCATCATTAAGCATTAATAAAGTGATGTCTAATTGTTTCTCATTCCTGGGCTCCAGGCTCTTTATTGCTTGGTACTACTGTTCAGCTTCCCTTGGAAATCAAGTTAATTCTTCCAACTGTTGAGATGGCAGGCACATGTTTCCCTATGGAGGCAATGTCATTAACCTGCTATGATTTGGAAGGTAAAGGAAGGGAGAAAGTATTCCTAATCATGGGCATCTAAGAAAACATCCTCTGTGTTGCTTTTAGATGCCAATACCTTTACCTCTGAATCCCAAATTCTTCCATCCACTCTCAGCTTCTTGTGAAGATCTACACCAACAATCAAAAATATCCTAGCATCGTCCATTGCTATTGGGAGAAATTTTCAGCAATAGATGTTTATAAATGTGTACAACATCTGAAGAATCTTCTCTAGAGGAACTTTGTAAATAATGTATAAAAGAGAAAATTGGAAAATACAGACGATTAAAATAGTCAGCCAATTTATACCATCACATAGAGATATGCCTTTTCATATGCCTTGTGTGTGTGTGTGTGTATATATATATTTATTTTTAAAAGGCTTTATGTGTCTAAGCAAAACAAATCCCTCTCATCAGAAAATAATGGTCAACTTACGTGTGTGTTGGGAGAAGGAGAAAAAATTTATTGCTCACTGCTAAAAAACTAAAAGGAGCAAATTCTATTAAAGACTGTCACTACACTTGACAATTTACTACATGGAGACTATGAGAGTATTATTATCTTTGCAAAATATTACATTTCACCTAGAATCTCCCCATAAAGCCCATGTGGCAAATCTAGTTTAGGATTCAGTGCCAACTTTTACACTGGACAAATAAGACCTAAAATCTCCAAATGCAGCAAACAGTTCCAGTTGACCAAGTAGTAAAATAAAATTCAGGAAGGGGTAAGGGTGAGTTTGCAAAATTCAATGACCTCAGGAGTTATAAGACAGAAGACTTTTCATTTTTAATGAGGGCTGTAGGGGATTTAGGGTACACAAATGAATGTGGTTTTGATTAAAAATATCAGTCACATATTGCATGCAAACATTTAAAGGAAGGCTAAGTTGCAATAAAGTTTCTATGGAGTCGGGTTATATCACAATGTATTCTGAAGAATTTATTTGATTAATATGAAACCTCTGAATGACAAAGGAAGTAAATATCAATTATATTCCTCTTATTTGGAAATATTATTGTCCTATGGTGAAACCAAAAGTATCCAAAGAATATATGATCTTTTAGGTATCCATTTTGCCATCATTTTAGATCACTGAATTTCTCCTTTTCTTTCAAGATACACTATAAAGTGTCATCCAGCCATATTATTAAGTAGATGCATTTGCCTATTTTGACTTAGTTTATTGCCCTTGTGGCTCCAAGGGTTGAATGCTTATGGCAATGTCCTGCAAGACACGTGTTGGTGGCTGAGACCTCTGCATGACTGTCACTTCTCTTTGGTTTATGTTGCACAGTTGAGTGGGTCAGTCCTTTGAGTGGCTGCAGGGACAGGGACTGGGAGACAGAAATCAGAGGGACAGCTTAGCTCAAAACAGACCCATCATCACAGACTGATGTGCTTCAGAAGACAAGTGCCTGTAGCTGGCATTTCCACCATATCCATGGGCTTAAAAGTACATACTTATGGTTATAGGATTTTCAGATCAGCATAGGAGCTTAGAATCCTTCTTACTTTATACTCAAAGAAAAAGGCACCTACAGAAATGAAGGAGCACTTTTGCCTGGTAAATGTCATGACTTAGACAACTTATATCTGCTGGCTCTCAGTACCCATAGAAACAAGGCTCTCTCCATAGTCCCTTAATGTTACATTTTTTACAGCACTGGACCAGCACAGCTGGAATCCTAGGTACATCCTTGGTGTGAGCGGAGGTTTTTTTTTTTTTCTTTTTAGATTACAGTCTCCCTCTTACACCACTCAAGCTGCCTTGCAAGTATGAACAGGTGATGTATAAGGAGAACTTTAAAAGAAAATGTGACTCAGTATAATCCCATTATCTTTCTGGAAAGCTGTTCAAAATCTAGTCCCTGTGTTTGTTTAATCTCTCAAAATGTTTTTTGATATAAGATCTCTCATTTTATCTATAAAACAGGGACTCAATGTATTTTATTTGATTCAGTTGTCCCATTGAATTATTTGGGGATACATGTGGCAAAGGAGAGTGGGCTGACAATTAAGTAGATGAAACTGTCCACAGAAGCAGGAATCAATTCTATCCATAGTATAGAATAATTCTTCCCATCAAGAAGGTTATACATACAATAGACAAGGACTTCCAGCTGTACAGTCTTACCTGTCCACCAATTTACCCCTTTCTGGCCTAGGCAGTAACAAAAGAAAGGTGTAAAGAGGGTGCTAACAATAGGGGTAGAAGACGGGTACAATCCATTCCAGATGAGGTAGTTGACACCTTGCCTTAACTTTGTTCTCATTCTAACACCCCATGTATCATTGACAATGGGGCAATCAGGAAACATAGTCAAAGACAGAAGTATCACGATTAGGTGTTAATAATTAGGACAGGAACTCCTCTGACTGAAACAAACATTTTGGTAATCTATTTCTCAAAGTTTTACACTAGATCTTTTTTTATCTGACTTTTTTTTTAAACATCTTTATTGGAGTATAATTGCTTTTCAATGGTGTGTTAGTTTCTGCTTTACAACAAAGTGAATCAGTTATACATATACATATGTCCCCATGTCTCTTCCCTCTTGCGTCTCCCTCCCTCCCACTCTCCCTATCCCACACCTCTACGTGGTCACAAAGCACCAAGCTGATCTCCCTGTGCTATGCAGCTGCTTCCCACTAGCTATCTATTTTATGTTTGGTAGTATATATATGTTCATGCCACTCTCTCACTTTGTCCCAGCTTACCCTTCCCCCTCCCTGTATCCTCAAGTCCATTCTCTAGTAGGTCTGTGTCTTTATTCCTGTCTTGTCCCTAGGTTCTTCATGACCATTTTTTTTAAGATTCTATATATATGTGTTAGCATACAGTATTTGTTTTTCTCTTTCTGACTTACTTTACTCTGTATGACAGACTCTAAGTCCATCCACCTCACTACAAATAACTCAGTTTCATTTCTTTTTATGGCTGAGTAATATTCCATTGTATATATGTGCCACATCTTCTTTATCCATTCATCTGTTGATGGACACTTTGTTGGCTTCCATGTCCTGGCTATTGTAAATAGGGCTGCAATGAACATTGTGGTACATGATTCTTTTTGAATTATGGTTTTCTCAGGGTATATGCCCAGTAGTGGGATTGCTGGGTCGTATGGTAGTTCTATTTTTTGTTTTTTAAGGAACCTCCATACTGTTCTCCATAGTGGCTGTATCAATTTACATTTTTATCTGACTTTGAAATTGCACTTTTTTAACCCAGTTTTACAATTACACTTTTTCTTCTTCTGCTCATGCTATTGGGAAAACATGGATGTGTTTTTTTTTTCTTTTTTCTACCCATTTAAAGCCACAGGATATGATATTCTGAACTGTATTGCAGAAACTAATTCATAAATAGGTATGGGTTTAATGCTGCCTTATTGCAGAGCAAGAGGGTGAAACAGACAAATAAGATTTTGGTTTTATTTTGAAGTGTTTTGATCCAAAAGACCTCTTGAAAGAGCTTCAGAAACCACCAGGGACCATGCTTTGAAAACCATCGAATTAAAAGATATTCTCCTGAAAATAACTATGTTTACAATAAGAGTTTGGAGCATGGATATACATGGAAGAGGTCAAGCAGGGTTAGAAGCTGATATTTGACAATGAGTAAATTGCTGAAAATGGTCAAAGACATTTCTTATACCAAGAAAAGAAAGAGAAAATGAATGGAGAAAATAAAGTACTTGACTAAGGTAGAAAAGAAAGTATTTAACTAAAGTACTTGTTCTAGAAGACCCAGGCCTCTTCAAATGTGGTAATGCTGATGCAGCACGTCTAAGACATGTATAGATACTTGAAGATACATACCAGGTATATATACTTCCAAATAAGAAAAATGTTCTCCAAAACTCATTTCCTATAGATTGTATAGAAGTAAGAGTGCACCAAACTGTTTAACAAATCAAGATCTCTATCAAAACAGAAATTAATGAAGACACTTACCTTACTGAGGAGCCCTAAACTGGGATGCAGCTGTAATTCTAAATTAGATATTCACTTTAGACCTCACTGAGAAACTGAGGTTTAAACGAAGATTGGAAACACACGAGGGTTGTAACCATGTAGGTATGTGAGTGAAGAATATTTTAGGCAGTGGGAATAGCCAGTGCAAATGCCCTAAGTCAGGAAAATGCCTGGAGTGTTTAAGAAAAACTATAAGGAAACCAGTGTGACTAAAGAAAAGTAGCAATAGAATGGTTATAGAATCTAAGTTTAAAGAGGTAACAGAGAGCCAATGTGTAGGGTTTTGTTGGTCATTGTAAGGACTTTGGCTTTTACTCTGACTTATATTGGGAACCATTACAGGGTTTTGAGCAGAGGACTAATATGTTCTGACAAACATTTAGAACTACTCTTGATGATTCAGCAACCATTAAGTGAAGGGGGGCAAAGATGGAAACAAAGACAAGTAAGAAGCTATGATCAGGAGTCCCCAAGGTAATCTAGATTAATTCCTCCCCTCCCTGATTTATGCACTTGCTGCTTCTCAACTTTAAGAGCTGGAGGCTCATTCATCCCCCTTCTCTTGAATCTGGGGCTGACTTAATGACTTGTCTGAGTAATTAAATGATATGGGAGTAGTAGAAGGTCTTCATAAGTCCCACAGCTTTGAAATAATTTTCTTAAATCTCACTGTCGAGAAGCTCCAGCTTAGAACTTAGTCTCCATGCTGTGAGAAACACAAACTACATGGGAAATCCATATGTAGATCATCCAGTTGACAGACCCAGATGAGCTCTAGTCAATAGCCAGGATCTACGGCCTGGCAAGTGAGTAAACTGTCTTGGATATCCAGTCTTTATGTGTTATCTGGCTGTGAATGCATGAAAGACCTCAAGTGAGAATCACTCTGCTGAGCCCACTCAACCCAGAGAACAATGGAGAAAAGTAAAATATTGCTTTAAATCACAAAAAAGTTTTGAAGTAATTTGGAGCAATCTATGAAGCTATAGATAAATAAAGTGTAAGCTATTGCTTAATCCATAAGGAAGTAGCAGTAGAGGAGAGAGAATAGTTTGGAGTCTCAATACAGTTGATGAGAGCATAATGGATCATCTCAGTGATTGATGTGCAAGTGAAATTGAGAAAAAGCAAAAATTAAGTATGACTACACAATGTTTGACCCAAACAATAGAGACGTGGGTGAGAATTGCTATCAAATGAATTGTTGGATGACTATAGTTTGAGGAAGCATGGGGAAAGAATAAGCTTTTGAAGAGAGAGGTGAGAAAGGAGAGATTTAGGAATGTATTTGGGACTGTAAGTAGGATAAGCAAAGAGGAGACATTAAAAACAGGAAGATTACTGAAAGACTATGATTAGAATCCATTTATAAGATAAATCTCGCCTTCTTAAGAGTAGTTTCAGAATGGATGGCAGAAAAAAAATGTGTAAATCAAAGAAAACTTCAAAGAAGACAAAGTCAAGTGTCAAATGTCAAAGAGTCATATTATTTGGAAAACATGGTTATAGTTTATGAAGTTAGACATAAAGACAATGTCAAGTGTTCTATAGTCAGGGACAGATAAATGGAGATTTTTTCAGAAATGAGGAATCTGTAAAAGTATATGAAAAGTGCTATGTAAATGGTTTTAGTAATTAATGGATAAAGGAGAAAAGAACATATATACATTTCCCTTTATGGGGAAGAACCAGCATGGATTATGATTTTTGTGTTGTAAGCATGTGTCACTCTATTTTTTATCTGTATTTATTTTCTTTCTTTATGGATATGATGAAAGATACTTTTGGTTTTGTTTGTTTTCATGAGGAAAGTAAATTTGTCATGTTCTGTCCTAGTCCAAAAGTGTTCAGGTTAAATGTTTTGGCTTTATTTGTAAACCAGAGGCACTTGAACTTTCAAGGAAAATCGATATTTTAACAGATTTTCAATGTAATTACGATATATTAGTGATCCAAATAGATTTATATAAGCTTTAGTGAAATACAAAAAGTGAATATTCTTTGTATACAAAACACAAGCCCACTTTTAGCCTTCTGAATTAGGAAGAAAGGAAATATAAACACTTTTAAAAGATCGATGCCAAAAAAATATTTTTTTACAACAAAGAGCAAAAAAAAAAAGGAGGTCTTTGCTTTTACAATCTTCTCTCTTTGCTATTCTCTTTTAAGAAATTAAGGAATGGGGATAACATAAGAAATGGAAGTAGAGTCAACGCCATTTTGTCAACCTGCAGCAAAGAACAGCACATTTATTTTGCTGCTTGAAAAGCAGTTGAATTTAGAAACATAATTCAATCATAAAATCTGATCCATTTCTCACTTTCAGTTTTCAGAGCTGTTCTTCAAAAGACATAGGTGGTGTTGATGAATTGTCATATACTCTATCTACTTTAAAAGCTTGATATATGGTATCATGTCTAATTTTTTTAACCTCATGGTCAGTACTTAACATTAGAAATTCAACTTAAACCTATTGATTCCCTATATGCATACACATATAAAACACTTAAAATTTGATGGTGTAATATTTTCACTACACCCAAGTATAGGTGTCTGGAGACAGCTGACATTTTACAGTAATAACTTTGTGGCAGGCATTTTTCAAAGAATTTTGTGTGTATTATTTCTTTTAATCTTAACAAGACACTGATGACGTAGGCATTATTATTCCTAAATTACAGATAGAGAAACTGAGGCCCATAAAGATTAATTAACTTACCAATGTTGCATAGCAAGTAAATTGCAGAGCACATATTTAAACATGAGAATTCTGGCTAGAGGATATATACTTCCAACCACTACACTATTACTGACTTATGTACGTTAAGATGAGAAAGAAGAGATAGAGTGCTATCAAAGGAAGTAAGATTAAGAAAAATCAACATTCTGAATTATTAATGAGATAAAAATTTTCCTAAAGGCTTATAGAAAAGTCCCCTTAGATTTGTGATAGAAAATATCAAATAAATCTGAATTCATGCTGCTCAGTGAGTGACTGGATTAAAAAAAAAAAACAGTGGTATATCCATACTTTGGAATACCATTCAGTAACAAAAAAGGACAGACTGTTGATACACACAACAATTTGTGTGAGTCACAGAGGAACCATATGTAGTAAAAGAAACCAGTATCAAACAGTTATTTACTGTATGATTTTGTACCAGAGGTTAGGAGTAGGACTAGTGGATTACTATAAGGGTGTAGGTCAAGTGAAATTTTGAGGGTGATGAAATTATTCTGAATCTTGTTTATAGTGGTAGTCACACAAATCTGTACATCTTTAAAAATGTATAGTCAATTAATTTTATAAAAGTGAAAAAGTCAATTTTACTGCACTATCATACTTAAAAAATAAAATTTTAGTACTCGTGGGGGAAAAAGAGTCATGATTCAAGACTTGGTCACTCCACTTACAACAGTGGTCCTTGATCAAGTTGCTTAAACTCTTATAGCTTCAGTTTTCTCTATTTAATTAACAATTAATTAAAAATGTAAGAATTAACGGTAAATTCTGTGATGTGCTCAGTACCATGGCTGAAAAATAGAAACACTCAATAAATGGTTATGAATACTGTTCATTGTCTTAAAAGGAAAATTAACATAGCTTCCTTTGCCCTTTTTCCAGATTCCCCAATTATAGATGTCATAATCTGGTCCCAGGAAGAAAGCCTCCTGCAGGAGCTATTAACAATGACATTGTTTTCCTAGGTTCGTATTTGGTGATTTTACTGCATCAGAGGAGCATTGTCATCTTGTCATCATCTGAACCAAAAATTCTGCCAAAGAAGCTATGTATGATGCTTTTCAGCCACAGGAGATTAAGAAATGTTAGCCTCTGCTTCATCTTTCCTAGCTGCCTCTGATTTCACTGCCCTGCTTAAACACCAATCTCCTTTTCTGCAAAGACTCCCCCTCTTTTCCTTTCAGCCACCAACCCTTCTGGTCCCTGAGGCTCCAGCATGGTCCTTTTCCTATGTTCTCTGCATACCTTACTGAGTGGCTTATCTAGCTCCATAACCACATACAACCTGGTAGTGGATTAAAAGTATCAGATGCTCATGCTGTATCACATCAAGGGAAATACAAGTTTCTTGAAGGCAGGCAGACAGAAAACTAAAATACATTACAAATCTGGTGTGTATTTGGTCTTCTCAGTACTTCAAGTACATTGTTTGACTTTTCTTTAAAACAAGTTTTTAAAATAGAATACTTTACCTCCATTATGTACAAGAAGAAACAGAGAGTTACTTTCCCAAGGGCAAGTCACATATGTTGGAGCTGGGATTTGAACCTAAATGTGACTCAAAACCCACTTTACTTTAATTTTACGATAAACAAAAATACAATTTTTCTTTAAATCTCACAGGAAATTGAATATGTATGTTTCATTAATTATCTGAAGAATGGAATTTAATTGAATCTTTTCTAATTATATAAGCATTTTTAACATAATAGCTTCCTGAAGAAGATGATGATTTGACTTTCACCAAATCAAATTCCAGGTGAGAGGAAAAGATGTTTAAACATATTCTTACTTTGAACTTCCAAATATCAGACTTGGGGCATTTATCTTCTCTTATCTCTCTTCCCATCCTTTTCTCTTCCTCTTTCTTGTTGTTGTTCTTCTTCTTCCCCACGTCCTCCACCTCTTCTCCCACGTTTTCTCTTTCTTCTTCTTTTCCTCCCCTTCCTCCTTTTCTTCCACTCTCTGTCTGCTTCTCTCTCTCATTATTATTATTATTATTATTATTATTATTATTATTAAATTGTTGGGCACCATTTTTTAAGTCAAAAGCGCATCTCACTTAGATACTATTAAGATGTCATCAGGGCCTCCCTGGTGGCGCAGTGGTTGAGAGTCTGCCTGCCGATGCAGGGGATACGGGTTCGTGCCCCGGTCTGGGAGGATCCCATATGCCGCGGAGCGGCTGGGCCCGTGAGCCATGGCCGCTGGGCCTGCGCGTCCGGAGCCTGTGCTCCGCAACGGGAGAGGCCACAACAGTGAGAGGCCCGCATACCACAAAGAGAAAAAAAAAAAAAAAAAGATGTCATCATAGTATTGAACACATCTGTGATAATTTGACAATAATTAACAAGAACTAATTTTTGTATTTCCTTTTCAAGCAGCTGTCTATATGTAAGATTGGTAAAGGAAAAAAGAGCAAATAGAAAATATGCCAAATAATTTTCTTGTAAATTAATGAAAATGATAAATGGAACGATTGTTTCTTGTAAATTAATGAAAATGATAAATGGAATGGAACCTGTGGAAAAGCATATCTCCCCTGCTTTTCTGTGCTGTGGATGCTCAAATGTTGCCCAACTGTAATGCCCCTGGGGGAAATTTCCATTCATGGTAATAACATATGAATGAAGTAAAACTCAGGACTCTTGTAATAAGACTCAGGATAACGTGAAACTTGGTGTTCAATACAAAGAGTCCAGAATATTACTTGACCTCTATGCTATATTTCAGATCTGCTAGAAAACTGCATTTTACAATGCATTACAGGATAAGATTTAAACTTAATATTTACTGAGAACTCAATATATTCTGTTCACTGTGGCTAAGACATTTAAATTCATTTTCATATTTAAGTCTCATTACGATCATGCATGATTTTCATCATCTGCATTCATTAGGAAAGTAAACTGAGTCAGAAAGAGGTTAAGAAAACTTGCCCCCCCCCAAAAAAAAATAGCAGAGGCAGAATTGTGAGAGAAACCACTGAGCTACCTATGCTTATAACAACTATACTATATTGCTTCTCCTGGGGAACAACAGCTATTATAACCACCGTTAC
The DNA here is from genome assembly GCF_964341445.2 of Mesoplodon mirus. Lineage (NCBI taxonomy): Eukaryota > Metazoa > Chordata > Mammalia > Artiodactyla > Ziphiidae > Mesoplodon > Mesoplodon mirus. The sequence continues at coordinate 169,894,964 of NC_138977.1, read as the reverse complement.
TGACATTTGATGAAAGAGTCCATATTTGTAGTCTACCTTACTATATAAACATTTGCATTTAGTTGCTGAAATGGGATATTTACTTTGCATTCCCTGAAATTTATTCTGAAAGTACAAAAACCTTTGTTTGATCATTGCCTGCATGCACTCTCAATTATTCTTCAAGCTAGTTTCCTTGGATGGATATTGATAGGGTTTGCGCTCACAGTGAAATCCCACTGACATACAAACAAAGACAAGAAGGAGGCTTAGCTCCAAGCTAGTATCATCCATAGTGATTGACCTTCTATTGTGAATTTTAACTGTTGAGCAACTGAATTTCAGATTCTAAGCAAGAGTAAGAACGTTACATGGGTATAAGCACAGTGTTATGAGGCTACATATACCTGGGCAAGAAAGAAATCCGACTTCATACCATCATTACTTTTCTAGGCATGTAGGTCATCTGCAAAAGTTCATTTACCCAGAAAGAATGCAATTAGAACTCAGATAAACTGTTTCAACAGACACCAAGACAAAAGCACCAAGGACTCATTTCAATATATCAATATACGGCAATGACTTCATACATTTTGGAGCCTCCATCATAAAAATATCGCTCCTTTCAAAGATAATAATGCTACATCATCATCAAGGATATTACATATTTTTGTGTGTGGGAGCTAAATAAAGCCTGAAACTTCGCTTCAATTTCTTTTCTTTTCTTTTTTTTTTTAACATCTTTATCGGAGTATAATTGCTTTACAATGGTGTGTTACTTTCTGCTTTATAACAAAGTGAATCAGTTATACATATACATATGTTCCCATATCTCTTCCCTCTTACATCTCCCTCCCTCCCACCCTCCCTATCCCACCCCTCTAGGTGGTCACAAAGCACTGAGCTGAGCTCCCTGGACTATGCAGCTGCTTCCCACTAGCTATTTTATGTTTGGTAGTGTATATATGTCCATGCCACTCTCTCACTTTGTCCCAGCTTACCCTTCACCCCCCATATCCTCAAGTCCATTCTCTAGTAGGTCTGTGTCTTTATTCCCGTCTTACCCCTAGGTTCTTCCTGACCATTTTTTAATTTTTTCTTAGCTTCCATATATATGTATTAGCATACAGTATTTGTTTTTCTCTTTCTGACTTACTTCACTCTGTATGACAGACTCTAGGTCCATCCACCTCACTACAAATAACTCAATTTCGTTTCCTTTTATGGCTCAGTAATATTCCATTGTATATATGTGCCACATCTTCTTTATCCATTCATCTGTTGATGGACACATAGGTTGCTTCCGTTTCCTGGTTATTGTAAATAGAGCTGCAATGAACATTGTGGTACATGACTCTTTTTGAATTATGGTTTTCTCAGAGTATATGCCCAGTAGTGGGATTGCTGGGTCGTTTGGTAATTCTATTTTTAGTTTTTTAAGGAAGCTCCATACTGTTCTCCATAGTGGCTGTATCAATTTGCATTCCCATCAATAGTGCAAGAGTGTTCCCTTTTCTTTCTTTTTCAGAAAAAAAGTCATGTTTAGGGCTTCCCTGGTGGCGTAGTGGTTGAGAGTCCGCCTGCTGATGCAGGGGACATGGGTTCGTGCACCGGTCCGGGAAGATCCCACATGCTGCAGAGCGGCTGAGCCCATGAGCCATGGCCATTGAGCCTGCGCATCTGGAGCCTGTGCTCCGCAACAGGAGAGGCCACAACAGTGAGAGACCCACATACTGCAAAAAAAAAAAAAAAAAAAGTCATGTTTATTTAGTAGATGTCATGTGAAAGACACTTTATGATATCTTTCTTTTAACTTTTATTTTATATTGGAGTACAGTTGATTAACAATGTTGTGTTAGTTTTAGGTGCACAACAAAGTAATTCAGTTATACATATACATGTACTATTCTTTTTGAAATTATTTTCCCATTTTGATTATTACAGAGTATTGAGTAGAGTTCCCTGTGCTATAGAGTAGGTCCTTCTTGGCTATCAATTTTATTTATTTTTTAACGTTTTTATTAGAGTATAATTGCTTTACAATGGTGTGTTATTTTCTGCTTTATAACAAAGTGAATCAGTTATACATATACATATATCCCCATATCTCTTCCCACTTGCGTGTCCCTCCCTCCCACTCTTCTATCTGGTCACAAAGCACTGAGCTGATCTCCCTCTGCTATGTGACTGCTTCCCACTAGCTATCTATTTTACATTTGGTACTGTATATACGTCCATATATACATTACCACTCTCTCACTTTGTCCCAGCTTACCCTTCCCCCTCCCCGTGTCCTCAAGTCCATTCTCTAGTAGGTCTGCATCTCTATTCTCATCTTACCTCTAGGTTCTTCATGACCATTTTATTTTTTTTTGGGGGGGGATTCCATATATATGTGTTAGCATATGGTATTTGTTTTTCTCTTTCTGACTAACTTCGCTCTGTATGACAGACACTAGGTCCATCCACCTCACTACGAATAAATAAATTTTGTTCATTTTTATGGCTGAGTAATATTTGATTATATATATGTGCCACATCTTCTTTATCCATTCATCTGTTGATGGACACTTAGGTTGCTTCCATGCCCTGGCTATTGTAAATAGAGCTGCAATGAACATTGCGGTCCACGATTCTTTTTGAATTATGGTTTTCTCAGGGTATATGCCCAGTAGTGGGATTGCTGTGTCGTATGGTAGTTCTATTTTTAGTTTTTTAAGGAAGCTCCATACTGTTCTCCATAGTGGCTGTATCAATTTACATTCCCACCAACAGTGTATGAGGGTTCCCTTTTTACCACACCCTCTCCATCATTTATTGTTTGTAGATTTTTTGATGATGGCCATTCTCACCGGTTTGAGATGATATCGCATTTTAGTTTTGATTTACATTGCTCTAATGATTAATGATGTTGAGCATTCTTTGATGTGTTTGTTGGCAATCTGTATATCTTCTTTGTAGAAATGTCTATTTAGATCTTCTGCCCATTTGTGGATTTGTTTTTTTGATATTGAGCTGAATGAGCTGCTTGTAAATTTTGGAGGTTAATCCTCTGTCAGTAGCTTCATTTACAAGTATTTTCTCCCATTCTGAGGGTTGTCTTTTCATCTTGTTTATGATTTCCTTTGCTGCGTGAAACATTTTAAGTTTCATTAAGTCCAATTTATTTATTTTTGTTTTTATTTCTATTTCTCTAGGAGGTGGGTCAAAAAGGATCTTGCTGTGATTTATGTCATAGAGTGGTCTGCCTATGTTTTCCTCTAAGAGTTTGATAGTGTCTGGCCTTACATTTAGGTCTTTAATCCATTTTGAGCTTATTTTTGTGAATGGTGTTAGGAAGTGTTCTAATTTCACTTTTTTACATGTAGCTGTCCAGTTTTCCCAGCACCACTTATTGAAGAGGCTGTCTTTTCTCCATTGTATATTCTTGCCTCCTTTATCAAAGATAAGGTGACCCTATATGTGTGGGTTTATCTCTATTCTTTCTCTCCTGTTCCATTGATCTATATTTCTGTTTTTGTGACAGTGCCATACTGTCTTGGTTACTGTGGCTTTGTAGTATAGTCTGGTGTCCAGAAGCCTGACTCTTCCAGCTCCATTTTTCTTTCTCAAGATTGCTTTTCCTATTCAGGGTCTTTTGTGTTTCCATGCAAATTGTAAAATTTTGTGTTCTAGTTTTGTGAAAAATGCCAGTGGTAGTTTGATAGGGATTGCATTGAATCTGTAGATTGCTTTGGGTAGTAGAATCATTTTCACAAAGTTGATACATCCAATCCAAGAACATAGTATATCTCTCTATCTATTTGTATCATCTTTAATTTCTTTCATCAGTGTCATAATTTTCTGCATACAGGTCTGTCTCCTTAGGTAGGTTTATTCCTAGGTATTTTATTCTCCTTGTTGGAATGGTAAATGGGAGTGTTTTCTTAATTACACTCTCATATTTTTCATCATTAGTGTATAGGAATGCAAGAGATTTCTGTGCATTAACTTTGTATCCTGCTAATTTACCGAATGCATTGATTAGCTCTAGTCGTTTTCTGGTAGCATCTTTAGGATTCTCTATGTATAGTATCATGTCATCTGCAAACAGTGACTGCTTAACTCTTCTTTTCCAATTTGGATTCCTTTTATTTCTTTTTCATCTCTGATTGCTGTGGCTAAAACTTCCAAAACTATGTTGAATAATAGTTTAGGTGAGAGTGGGCAACCTTGTCTTTTTCTTGATCTTAGTGGAAATGGTTTCAGTTTTTCACCATTGAGGATAATATTGGCTGTGGGTTTGTCATATGTGGCCTTTATTATGTTGAGGAAAGTTCCCTCTATGCCTACTTTCTGGAGACTTTTTATTATAAATGGGTGTTGAATTTTGTCCAAACCTTTCTCTGGATCTATTGGGAAGATCATATGATTTTTCTCTTTCAATTTGTTAATATGGTGTATCAGATTGGTTAATGTGCATATATTGAAGAATCCTTGCATTCCTGGGATAAACCCCAGTTGATCATGCTGTCTTATCTTTTTAATGTGCTGTTGGATTCTGTTTGCTAGTATTTTGTTGAGGATTTTTGCATCTCTGTTCATCAGTGATATTAGCCTGTAGTTTTCTTTCTTTGTGACATCGTTGTCTGGTTTTGCTATCAGGATGAAGGTGGCCTCGTAGAATGAGTTTGGGAGTGTTCTTCACTCTGTTTTATATTGGAAGAGTTTGAGAAGGATAGATGTCAGTCCTTCTCTAAATTTATGATAGAATTGACCTGTGAAGCCATCTGGTCCTGGGCTTTTGTTTGTTGGAAGATTTTTAATCACAGTTTCAATTTTTAGTGCTTGTGATTGGTCAGTCTGTGTTTTCTATTTATTCCTGGTTCAGTCTTGGAAGGTTGTGCATTTCTAAGAATTTGTCCATTTCTTCCAGATTGTCCATTTTATTGGCCTACTGTTACTTGTAGTAATCTCTCATGATCCTTTGTATTTCTGCAGTGTCAGTTGTTACTTCCTCTTTTTCATTTCTAATTCTATTGATTTGAGTCTTCTCCCTTTTTTTCTTGATGAATCTGGTTAATGGTTTATCAATTTTGTTTATTTTCTCAAAGAACCAGCTTTTAGTTCTATTGATCTTTGCTATAGTTTCCTTCATTTCTTTTTCATTTATTTGTGATCTGATCTTTATGATTTCTTTCCTTCTGCTAACTTTGGGGTTTTCTTTGTTCTTCTTCCCTAATTGCTTTAGGTGTAAGGCTAGGTTGTGTTTTATTATTAATTAATTAATTTATTTATTTTTAGCTGTGTTGGGTCTTCGTCTCTGTGCAGGGGCTCTCTCTAGTTGTGGCAAGTTGTGGCCACTCTTCAACACAGTGCACGGGCCTCTCACTATCACGGCCTCTCTTCTTGCAGAGCACAGGCTCCAGACACGCAGGCTCAGCAGTTGTGGCTCATGGGCCCAGGTACTCTGCGGCATGTGGGATCTTCCAAGAACAGGGTTTGAACCCATGTCCCCTGCGTTAGCAGGCAGATTCTCAACCACTGCCCCACCAGGGAAACCCCCAAGGTTAGATTGTTTTTTTGAGATGTTTCTTGTTTCTTAAGGTAGGATTGTTTTGCTGTAATCTTCCTTTTTAGAACTGCTTTTGTTGCATAGCATAGGATTTGTGTCATCGTGTTTTCATTGTAATTTTTTTCTAGTTATTTTTTTGATTTCCTCTTTGATTTCTTTAGTGATCTCTTAGTTTTTAAGTAGTGTATTGTTTAGCCTCCATGTGTTTGTATTTTTTACAGATTTTTTCCTGTAATTGATATCTAGTCTCATAGCGTTGTGGTCAGAAAGGATACATGGTATGATTTCAATTTTCTTAAATTTACCAAGGCTTGATTTGTGACCCAAGATATCATCTATCCTGGAGAATGTTCCATGAGCACTTGAGAAGAATATGTATTCTGTTGTTTTTGGCTGGAATGTCCTATAAATATAAATTAAGTCCATCTTATTTAATGTATCATGTAAAGCTTGTGTTTCCTTATTTATTTTCATTTTGGGTGATCTGTCCATTGTTGAAAGTGAGGTGTTAAAGCCCCCTACTATGATTGTGTTACTGTCGATTTCCAGTTTTATGGCTGTTAGAATTTGCCTTATGTATTGTGATGCTCCAATGTTGGGTACATAAATATTCACAATTGTTATAGCTTCTTCTTGGATTGAGCCCTTGATCATTATTTAGTGTCCTTCTTTGTCTCTTGTAATAATCTTTGTTTTTAAGTCTAGTTTGCCTGATATGAGAATTTGTACTCCAGTTTTCTTTTGATTTCCATTTGCATGGAATATATTTTTCCATCCCCTTACTTTCAGTCTGTATGTGTCCCTAGGTCTGAAGTGGGTCTCTTGTAGACAGCATATAGATGGGTGTTGGTTTTGTATACATTCAGCCAGTCTATGTCTTTTTGTTGGAGCATTTCATCCATTTATATTTAAGGTAGTTATCAATATGTATGTTCCTATTACCATTTTCTTAATTGCTTTGGGTTTGTTATTGTAAGTCTTTTCCTTCTCTTGTGTTTCCTGCCTAGAGAATTTCCTTTAGCATTTGTTGTAAAGCTGGTTTGGTGGTGCTGAATTATCTTAGCTTTTGCTTATCTGTAAAGTTTTTAATTTCTCTTTCAAAACTGGATGAGATCCTTGCTGGATAGAGTAATCTTGGCTGTTGGTTTTTCTCTTTCATCAGTTTAAATATGTCCTGCCACTCACTTCTGGCTTGCAGATTTTCTGCTAAAATATCAGCTGTTAACCTTATGGGGATTCCCTTGTATGTTGTTTGTTGTTTTTCCCTCATTGTTTTTAGTATTTTTTTCTTTGTATTTAGTTTTTGATAGTTTGATTAATATGTGTCCTGGCATGTTTCTCCTTGGATTTATCCTGTATGGGACTCTTTGTGCTTCCTGGACTTGATTAACTATTTCCTTTCCCACATTAGGAAAGTTTTCATATGTAATCTCTTCAAATATTTTCTCAGTCACTTTCTTTTTCTCTTCTTCTTCTGGGACCCCTATAATTAGAATATTGGTGCAGTTAATGTTGTCCCAGAGGTCTCTGAGACTGTCTTCAGTTCTTTTCATTCTTCTTTCTTATTGTGCTCTGTGGTAGTTATTTCCACTATTTTATGTTCCTGGTCACTTATCCATCCTTCTGCCAGTTATTCTTCTGTTGATTCCGTCTACAGAATTTTTAATTTCATTTATTGTACTGTTCATCATTGTTTGTCTGCTCTTTAGTTCTTCTATGTCCTTGTTAAAAGTTTCTTGTATTTTCTCCATTCTATTTCCAAGATTTTGGATATCTTTACTATCATTATTCTGAATTCTTTTCCAGGTAGACTGTCTATTTCCTCTTCATTTGTTAGGTTTGTTTTTTTATCTTTCTCCTTCATCAGCTATGTTTTTCTGTCTTCTCATTTTGCTTATCTTATTGTGTTTGGGGTCTCCTTTTAGCAGGCTGCAGTTTCGTTGTTCCCATTGTTTTTGGTGTCTGCCCCCAGTGGCTAATGTTGGTTCAGTGGGTTGTGTAGGCCTCCTGGTGGGGGGGACTAGTGCCTGTGCTCTGGTGAATGAGGTTGGATCTTGTCTTTCTGGTGGGCAGGTCCACGTCTGGTGGTGTGTTTTGGGGTGTCTGTCACCTTGAGTTTATGTAGCCTTATGAGTTTAGGTAGGCTTTCTGCTAATGGGTGGGATTGTGTTCCTTTCTTGCCAGTTGTTTGGCATAGGGTGACCAGCACTGTAGCTTGCTGGTCGTTGAGTGGAACTGGGTCTTGGCATTGAGATGGAGATCTCTGAGAGATTTTCCTCATTTGATATTACTTGGAGCTGGGGTGTCTCTGGTAGACCAATGTCCTGAACTTGGCTCTCCCACCTCAGAGGCATAGCCCTGATGCCTGGCTGTAGCACCAAGAGCCTGTCATCCACACGGCTCAGAATAAAAGGGAGGACAAAAGGAAGAAAGAAAAAAGATAAAATAAAATAACATAAAATAAGATTTTTAAAAGTGATTAAAATAAAAAGCAAAAAATATTTTTTTTCAAAATTTAATCAATAAAAAAAAGAAAAAAAGAAACAATGGAGAGAACAACCAAATGAAAAAAACAAATCCACCTATTGTAATAAGTGCTGATAGTATACTAAAAAAAACAAACAAAAAAAAAAACGGACAGAAGGAACCATAGAACAAATGGTAAAAGCAAATATACAGACAAAATCACACACAGAAGCATACACATACACTCACAAAAAGAGAAAAAGGGAAAAAAAGTATATATATCATTGCTCCCAAAGTCCACCTCCTCAATTTGGTATGATTCGTTATCTATTCAGGTATTCCACTGATGCAGGGTACCTCAAGTTGATTGCGGAGATTTAATCTGCTGTTCCTGAGGCTGCTGGGTGTGATTTCCCTTTCTCTTCTTTGTTCGCACAGCTCCTGGGATTCAGCTTTGTATTTGGCCCTGCCTCTGCTTGTAGGTTACCTGAGGGCATCTGTTCTTTGCTCAGACAGGATGGGGTTAAAGGAGCGGCTGATTCGGGGGCTCTGGCTCATTCTGGCCAGGGGCAGGGAGGGTTACGGATGTGGAGTGAGCCTGCGGCGGCAGAAGCCAGCATGACGTTGCACCAGCCTGAGGTGCGCCATGTGTTCTCCTGGGTAAGTTGTCCCTAGATCACAGGACACTGGCAGTGGCGGGGTGCACATGCTCCCAGGAGGGGTGGTGTGGAGAGTGACCTGTGCTCACACACACACTTCTTGGTGGTGGCAGCAGCAACCTTAGTGTCTCATGCCTGTCTCTGGGGTCTGTGCTGATAGCCATGGCTCGTGCCCGTCTTCTGAGCTCCTTTATGCAGTGCTCTTAATCCCCTCTCTTTGAGCACCAGGAAACAAAGAGGCAAGAAAAAGTCTCTTGCCTCTTCGGCAGGTCCAGACTTTTTCCCGGACTCCCTCTGGGCTAGCTTTGGTGCACTAGCCCCCTCAGGCTGTGTTCACGCAGCCAACCCCAGTCCTCTCTCTGCTATCTGACCTCCAAAGCCTGAGCCTCAGCTCCCTGCCCCCGCCCGTCCCGGTGGGTGAGCAGACAAGCCTCTCGAGCTGGTGAGTGTTGGTCAGTACCGCTCCTCTGTGCGGGAATCTCTCCACTTTGCCCTCCGCACACCTGTTGCTGCTCTCTCCTCTGTGGCTCTGAAGCTTCTCTCCTCAGCCACCCACATTCTCCGCCTGCGAAGGGGCTTACTAGTGTGTGGAGACCTTTTCTCCCTCACAGCTCCCTCCCACTGGTGCCTGTCCCGTCCCTATTCTTTTGTCTCTGGTTTTTCTTTTTTCTTTTACCCTACCCAGTTATTTGGGGAGTTTCTTGCTTTTTGGGAGGTCTGAGGTCTTCTGCCAGCGTTCAGTAGGTGTTCTGTAGGAGTTGTTCCACATGTAGATGTATTTCTTATGTATTTGTGGGGGGGGAAGGTGATCTCCGCGTCTTAGTCTTCTGCCATCTTGAAGCTCCTCCCCTGTTATCAATTTTAAATACAGCAGTGTGTACATGTCAATCCCAATCTCCCAAACTATCCCTCTCCCCCATCCTTCCCCCCGGTAAATTTAATTTTGTTCTCTAAGTCTGTGAGTCTGCTTGTGTTTTGTAAATAAGTTCATTTGTATTTTTTTTTTTTTTTTAGTTTCCACATATAAGCGATATCATACAACATTTCTCTGTCTGATTTACTTCACTCATTATGACAATCTCTAGGTCCATCCATGCTGCTGCAAATGGCAATATTTCACTCCTTTAATGACTGTGTAACATTCCATTGTATATATGTACCACATTTTTTTTATCCATTCTTCCATGTCTTTGCTATTGTAAACAGCACTGCAATGAACATTGGGGTGCAGGTGTCCTTTCAGAAGATGTTTTTCTCCAGGTATATGTCCAGATGTGGGATTGCAGGATCATATGGTAGCCCTATTTTTAGTTTCTTAAGGAACCTCCATACTCTTCTCCATAGTGGCTGCACCAACTTATGTTCTCACCAACCGTGTAGAAGTGTTCCCTTTTCTCCAAACCCTCTCCAACATTTATTTTTTGTGGATTTTTTATGATAATCATTCTCACTGGTGTGAGGTGATATCTCATTGTAGTTCTGATTTGCATTTCTCTAATAATTGGCAATGTTGAACATCTTTTCATGTGCCTCTGGGCCATCTTTATGTCTTACTTGGAGAAATGTCTATTTAGGTCTTCTGCCCAATTTTTGATTGGGTCATTGTTTTGATGATATTAAGCCACATGAGCTGTTTGTAAATTTTGGAGACTAATTTTTTGCCAGTCACATCATTTTCAAATATTTTCTCCCATTCTGTGGGTTGTCTTTTTGTTTTGTTTATGTTTTCCTTTGCTATGCAAAAGCTTTTGAGTTTAATTGGCTTCCATTTGTTTATTTTTGTTTTTATTTCCATTACTCTAGGAGATGGATTGAAAAAGATATTGCTGCGATTTATGTAATAGATTGTTCTGCTTATGTTTTCCTCTAAAATTTTTATAGTGTCTGGTCTTACTTTTAGGTCTTTAATCCATTTTGAGTTTATTTTTGTGTTTGGAGATAAAGAGTGTTCTAATTTTATTGTTTTACATGTAGCTGTCCAGTTTTCCCAGCACCATTTATTGAAAAGACCATCTCTCCTCCAATGTATATTCTTGCCTCCTTTGTCATAGATTTATTGACCATAGGTGCGTGAGTTTATTTCTGGGATTTCTATCCTGTTCCATTGATCTATATTTCTATTTTTGTGCCAGTACCATACTGTTTCAATGACTATAACTTTATAGTACAGTCTGAAGTCAGTGAGCCTGATTCCTCCAGCTCCGTTTTTCTTTCTCAAGACTGCTTTTGTTATTTGTGGTCTTTTTTGTCTCCATACAAATTTTAAGATTTTTTTGTTCTATTTCTGTGAAAAATGCCATTGGTGATTTGATAGGGATTGCGTGGAATCTATATATTACATTGAGTAGTATAGTCATTTTGACAATATTGATTCTTCCAATCCAAGTACATGGTATATCTTTCCATCTGTTTGTGTCATTGTCGATTTCTTTCATCAGCATCTTATAGTTTTAGGAGTACAGATCTTTTGTCTCCTTAGATAGGTTTATTCCCAGATATTTTATTCTTTTTGATGCAATGGCAAGTGGAATTCTTTCTTGAATTTCTCTTTCTGATCTTTCATTGTTAGTGTTTAGAAACACCAACACATTTCTGTGTATTAATTTTGTAACCTGCAACTTTATCACATTCACTGATGAGCTCTACTAGTTTTCTGGTAGTGTCTTTAGGATCTTCTATGTATAGTATCATGTCATTGGCAAAGAGTGACAGTTTAACTTCTTCTTTTTCCATTTGGATTCCTTTTATTTCTTTCTCTTCTCTGATTGCTGTAGATAGGTCTTCCAAATCTACGTTGAATAAAAGTGGTGAGAGTGGACATCCTTGTCTTACTCATGATCTTAGAGGAAATGCTTTTAGCTTTTCACCATTGAGTATGATGTTAGCTATAGGTTTGTTGCATATGACCTTTATTATGACATCTTTATTGATGTTATTCAATACTACTCAGTTAGAAACAGTTATGCGATGATTGCGACCCTCTCCCAAATTCATATGTTGAACCCTAACTCCCAGTACCTCAGAATGTGACTGTATTTGGAAACAGGACGTTTAAAAGGGTGATTAAGTTAAAATGAGAAGATTAGGGCATGTTTTAAACCAACATGACCCATACCATTATAAAAAGAGGAAATCTGCACTCACAAAAAGACACTAGAGATGCACATATACAGAAAAAAGACTATTTGAGGACATAGTGAAAAGAGGGTCAGTGATCTGCAAACCAAGAAGAGCTCAGGCCTCAGAAGAAACTAAACCTGCCAACACTATGATCATGCATGGCTAGCTTCCAAAAATGTGAGAAAATAAAATGTTATTGTTTAAGCCATCCAGTCTGTAGCATTCTGTTATGGCAGCCCTAACAAACTAATACAACAACTATACTTTAACTTACCCTGTCACATTGGCCAGAAATTTCTCCTTATTCATAAGACATCTGGCAATTTGGTATTCTTAATATTGAACTGGGAAAGTTAATTTTTTTAATTAAGTGTAAAAGATTGTGTTTTTTAGACTGTTCTTTGTCATAAAAGCTTAATGTATTCTGAAGAATAAAAAATTCTCAGTGTAAAGCAATGGGAAAAGATAGCTTTTCCTTCATTTAAAAGGAGTAAATGTGGTTTATTTTATTGTATAGTGAACTAGAACTGAAGAGTCCAGGCTTCAAATCCCTGCTCTGTACTTGGAGAAATTATTTAACCTCTTTATCTAAGACCGTAAATTATCTCCAACAATGACTGTGGAGAGAGGGCTAGATCATTGGTAAAGAGCATCTGGTTCTTCTTCTAAAGTAGCCAAACAGCTAACACCATTGTGATTCAATTTCTTGTCAAATCTCAGTGGACTGAAAGGTAATACTATCTTCACTTAACAGTTAACCAAATTATGAAGACCAGCAAGCCAAGTCCACTGATCTCACTATCCATACTCTTGATGGGACAAAAACCAATCTGATAATTCTTTTAATTCAGAAAGAGTGCTGGTTTGGGGGTAGAAAAACCTTGTCAACAATCCAGCACTACTCTGTTGTGTGTCTAACCGTGTGACTTTAAATCTTCAGACCAATAAGGATCTATGTTTCTTAAAAGCATCCTCAGTGACATTGAAGATAAAACATTTGGAAATAAATACACTACACTAGCTATAGTCTTTAAAGAACAAAAAACAAGTCTCTATTTTCACAGTATTTTCTCTAGTTTCTTGCAAAATTTATGGTACAGAATCAGGAATCAACATATACTCATTGAATGAATAAAAGCTTATGATTTTCTGGAAAAAATAGATATTAATACTTATAATACAGTTGTAGAGTAAAGGAGATAAATGACATATATTACTTTGCAGAGAAGGTGCTCATTAAAGAGTACTTTTGAGATTATTATTCATTCATCTTATTTTATTGTGTGACCAGTTTACTCAGCCACAAAGCTAGAAAGGTGACAAGACATTTTCCAAAGTCCACTTGTAAAGGAGATGTGCAAACAAACAGTGATTACATCCTATGATAATTAGAGTTTTAAAATTTAAGTTCTACAGTACAGTGTCAACATATTAAACTATTCCTGGATAAGTCATTATTAAGGGAAATCTTAGTTGGTAAAATTAATGAATTCCAAATTTCAATGCAGCTGTTCTATATGGCAGAAAGTGGTTTTATTCCATGTGTTATTCAGCCACCTTCTTCCTCAGCCATCCTCTGGGGTCTTTAAATCTCTGTATCCAGCTTCAGGATGTGGGAAGAGAGCCAGAAGAGGACACAACCACTTCTTAAACATCTTAACTTGAAAGTGATCCATACCATTTCTGTCCATAGACCACAGCAAAAGCTAGATAAAGGATTTTACCTAGATGATAGGGAATCTGGAAAATGGAACCCCTGCCTGAGAAGGTGCTTCTCAGACACAGCTCCTTGCTAGGAAATTTTGTGGACTGTTATAACCATTTGTGCCACAGGTGCCCACAATCGACCATATAGAACAGCTGCATTGAAATTTGAAATTCATTAATTTTACCAACTAAGATTTCCCTTAATAATGACTTATCCAGGAATAGTTTAATATGTTGACACTGTACTGTAGAACTTACGTTTTAAAACTCTAATTATCATAGGATGTAATCACTGTTTGTTTGCACATCTCCTTTACAAGTAGACTTTGTAAAAATGTCTTGTCACCTTTCTAGCTTTGCTGCTGGATAAACTGGCCACACAATAACAGGAACACAATAAAATAAGATGAATGAATAATAATCTCAAAAGTACTCTTTAATGAGCACCTTCTCTGCAAAGTAACATATGTCATTTATCTCCTTTACTCTACAACTGTATTATAAGTATTAATATCTATTTTCTCCAGAAAATCATAAAAGAGTCTAGAGGCCTACAGAGAAGTGATGCCACATGATCTGAGACTAGAATAGGCATTATCCAGGAGGATAGGCAAAAAGGATGTCCTAGGTGAAGTGAAAACATGTGCAATGTTTGTAGGTTAGATAGAGCAGATGTAAACAGGACAAGAAGGGAGTCCCATTTTGCTTCTGCATTAATTGTGTGGTAGTGAGTAGTGGAGAATGAGTTTAGAGGGATAGATGAAGAGCTGAAGATGAAGAACCCAAATGTCATTATAACAACACCCTATCTTCTCATTCAACTCCTCTTCCCCTCAGAATTTTCATTGATTGAATCTAGATCTTCACAAATTATTGTTCTCTTCCTTGCTCATTCAAGAGGATAATCTCCTTGCTAGACAGGGTCACTAAAAGGGAAATCTTTCCTATTGAATGACCTTTTAATTCTCACAATTGACTGTGTAGATAAAGCCTGGTCATGTGTCTCAGCCAATTGGCTCTCTATTGAGAAGGGCAATGCACAGTTCTCTCATTGACACACACATAACTTGAGAGCACCAAGGACATGGGCAAGGGTCGTTCATATAGCTTCTATAATTAACTGCCTTTTGAAATGTAGGCAGTTCAGTGTATTGTGTCCTGGTATTGTGCTTCCTCATCGATACCCTTCAGCTGACAGAGTTCAATCCCCAGTGACAGCAATATGTTCATTTATTTTTAATATTCCATGACCTACTCAGGGTTATGGCCTCATTAAAAAACTATTGATGTCTTTGGCATATGCTTGTGAAGAGTCCTTGTTGTTTGCATTTAATCATGATGAAGAAAGAAATAATGAAAAAAGGTGGTTGCCCTAGATCTTCCCAAGACTGTAACAAAAACTGACAAGAGTAATTGTTTGCTACTTCAGGGACTTATGAAAATAGATAGCCAATCAAACAAGATCAGTAATTTTTGCTTCTTCTGTATTTGATTGAAGAGGTGTTATTTTTAAAGTTTAAGTTGCTAACATTAATGGAAAAGTATGGCTTCTTATTAATTTGATTGAATTAATTTTCTGTATAGTAATAAGATACTAAATCATGTAGAATCTCTTAAAACTTATTTATGTAAATCCCACAAACCATCTTTTCGTTGATCTCTCTACAAATACTGCACTGGGGAGACTCATGAATAAGGTGTATAAGTCTGTGTTGTCCAGACTGAGATTTTAAATACTGACAGATGTCAAGAAATGTGACTAACACTAGATTACTTGGAAATTTACAGATATTTACAGAAAAGGTATTACCTTAAACAAACCTGTTTATTCTTACTGGATGTTGATAGTGGTATTCATAATGATGTATTTCTCCTAACGTTCTCCTTTGGTCTGTAAAATCTTCTGAATGACATAGGAAGGATTGCATTGTTCTAAGCATCATTTTGCTAATAATTCCATTGTAAAACTAATTGATTATCTGGAAACTGGATGTCAATAATCACACATATGTTAACCCAAGCACTGACTATATTTCTAATATCTGCCACAGAGTGCTGCGAGCTGGGATGCAATGATCAACAGATTAAGGCCCTTGACTTTGAGATATTCATATCTTAATAGGAAAATGAGTATGTGAAAAAGATTCTACTGAATTTGCAAAATTAGAAGAAAGATGAGTACAAAGTCCTCTGGGAGCAGAGGAAGATAAGAGAAAAAAAGGAATTTACTTGGAAGTTTAGGGTTATGCAAGTAAATCAGTTAGAATCCCAGACCCTCCACTTCTCTACCTATGATGATGTGATCTTGAGTTCATCACTTTACTTCTCCAATCTCATGAAGATAATCAAAATACAAGGTGTTGTGAGAATTTAAAAGAACAATCCATGCATGTGTCTGAAACGACATCTGATAGAGCATATTCCCCAAGATGTTAGTTCTTTACTATATTAATATTAGAGGATATGGGTAATATTCCAGACCTATGATATTTTTGATGGTCCTTAAAAAATAAATAAATGTTTACTAGGTAAAAACAAAGGGAATAAGAATATTCTAGGGCAGAAGGAAAAGATGCAAAAGCACAAAGCTGGGACACCACAAGATCATTGACTTAGAGTTCCATTTTCTTTACCTCAAGAAAAAAGAAACAACAGCAAATTTCTATTTATTTATATTTTAAGAAGAAAATGAAAAAAAAAAACTAATGCACATTGAACACCACCTAGATAACTTAGTAAATCCTCAGGTTCAGTACATCCTATCTTACCAATGAAGAAGCTGAGATGCTATTATATGAATTAATTTGCTCTGGATTATGAGACTGAAAAATAAAGCCTACAGGATATTGATGACACCAAATGCCAGTGAAGATGTGGAATTTCTGTTGAAACTCTCATTAATTGATCGTGGGAATGCAAAATGGTACAATCACTTTGGAATACAGTTTGGTGGTTTCATATTAAACTAAACACACGCTTATAATCCAACACTTATACTCCTTAGTATTTATCCAGATGAGTTAGAAACTTACATCCACTCCAAAGAGTCCACACACAGGTTTATAGCTGCTTTATTCATAGTTGCCAAAACTTGGAAGCAACCAAGATGTCCTGCAGTATGTGAATAAATAAGTCAGCTGTTGTATATCCAGATAATGGAATAGTATTCAGTGCTAAAAAGAAATGATCTGTCAAGCCATGAAAAGATATGGAGGAGCCTTAAATGCATATTACTAGGTGAAAGAAGCCAATCTGAAAAAGGCTATATACTATATGATTCCAACAATTATTTTCTTAAAAAGGCAAAACTGTGGAGACAGTAAAAAGATCAGTGGTTTCCAGAGGTGGGTAGGGCTGGGGTATGAATAGGCAGAGCACAGAGGATTTTTAGGGCAGTGAAAATACTCTGTATGATACCATTATGATTGTTGCATGTTATTATACATTTGTTCAAACCCATAGATTGTACAGTGTCAAGAGTGAAATGTAACATGGACTTTGGGTGATTATGATATGTCAATGTGGGTTCATCAACTGTAACAAACATACCACTCCATAGGAGCTCTTAATAATGTGGAAGGCTTTGCCTGTGTGGGGGCAGGGGCTACATGGGAATTCTCTGTACCTTCCCCTCAATTTTGTTGTGAACCTAAAATTGCTCTAAAAAATAATAAACTCAAATTTTTAAAAAGTCTAAAACTCAGGTCCACTTAATCTTATCTCTAAAATATATACTATTTTGACTTCATCAAAACTTGGGTTAGGATTTGACAATTCTAATTGACACTATATTAGGGAAAGAATCCATACCACTCAAAAATATGAAATTTTTATAAAAAATCTCAACCAAGTTGGTTGACTGAATTCTCCAGCAGGACTTCATATAATACTCAACAATAAGGAGGTATAATTACCCCTGTATAGAAAGTGAGGCTCAGAGGGATAATATGGAAGTCTCTAAGCATAAATGAGGAAACTCTGAAATCTAAACCTTCGGAGTTATGAGCTAGCAAGTGGTGGAGTTAAGAATCGGACCCATCTCTATCAGATTCCCCACCCTATATTCTTTCGACCACACCTCTTTTGATGTATAATTTGGCCAAAGCCTGTCCCTAATAGGAACTGAGTGCATCTAGACATATCTAAGAGTCCTTTGGTCTGCTTTCTTGTATATATTACTGAGGATGATCAATAATTCTCATGGCTTTTCATCAGCTTTTTTTGGGGAAGAACTGCATTTAAGAAAACTAACCAGAAAATGAAATGAAGTTCACACTAAATGACAGTATAAGCCAGGACAAATACAAAGTAAATCTCCTCCAACATCATCCCATCTATTTTACATTTATAATCCAATGGTATTTGCCTCCTCATGTTATATTAGCAGGTCAAAATGTGCTTCTTCTGGGGAAGTCCCTGGTGGGCCAGTGGTTAGGACTCTGTGCTCTCACTGCCGGGGCCCAGTTTCAATCCCTGGTCAAGGAACTAAGATTCCACAAGCTGCATAGCAGGGCCAGAAAAAAAAACTGTGCTTCTCAAAGAGACTATTTTGGCCCAAGTGAAATAATACCCCCAAAAGCTGATAAAACAAATACTCTCTAAACCAAATAATATCATCACATCAGTTCTCAGGCAGCAAATACAAATATAATCACAATTTAGACACTCAGATTTCAAAATAGTCATTCTCCTCTTTACAAACATACTGATTTGAAATTTAGCAGTAATATCAAAAATGAGCTCAAAAATAAGATTATATATAATATAATATGATATAATGTGATACACCTATACATATATAAATCAGATTTGCATGTACTGTATATAAAAATAGAAAGATTTATGTATAAACACATAAATATATAATTTATGTATAAACACATAAATATATAGTATATATACCATATACTATATTGTATACTGTATACATTTTATATCAGACAGAGATTTCTCCTCCTTAGGTCACTTTCAGAAATGCAATAGCTATGGAAATGTATGGATGTTTTCAGTCATAGCTCAGATATTATTTGAAAAATGAGAGACAGTAGACCTTGAAAGTGGTTGAGATCCATTTTCTCTATTTATTGTTATTTATTGCTCTAATTTTAAAAATAACTAACATTAAATAAGTATGTGCTATAAGCCAAATATACTTACAAGAATATGCATGTATTTTGTCACACTTTCCTTAGACCAACCCTAGGAGACACTAATATTGTCCCCATGCTGTAGATGAGAAAACTGAGGCATTAAAAGGGTAAGTAACTTCCTGTGTTCATGTAGCTGATAAGGAACAGAACCAGGATTTAAATCCAGGCAGTCTGGCTTCAGAGTCTACCCCTGATTTCCTCTCCAGTTGGTGCATACAATATAGCAGGCTCTATGCCAGATGATTTCACCACCATTTAATACAACCCATTCTTGTTTTGTTTTCCCTCCTGAACACTTGTGTTTGAGATAGATTAGGTAACTGACCAACCAAACACGTCACTCCCTTCTTCTCTCCCCTACCACCCTAGAAACTTGAAGATTGGATGAGTTGTCTCAGCTAAATGGGAGATGAGGTTGTGGAAAGTGCTTTAATGTATTCTAAGAAGCAACTCATGCTCCCAAAGTAACTTCTGGTTAAGGGTGCAAAACATAACAAGGCATGTAACCTTTTGAAGTCCAACTAGATGAAGGAACAATCGATGGCCCAGCTGCAGTGCTCAGACTTACAAAAACTCCTCTGCCAATTCCCAGTCATCTTCCCAGGGAGCCACGTTGTTCTCATCAGCATGCTTCATAAATTTTGCAGTAGGATGCAAGCTGCTGGCTTGAAGCTGACACTGATTGAAAAACCTCACCCAGGGCCAACTGCTGTAAGAGAGGACTTGGGGGTCCAGAAGGAAACACCAGTGCTTTTTGTTCAGCAGATTTGTCAGCATTTAGAGATCACAGGAGAGATAGAGAACAGCAAGATAAGGCTAATTCCCCCAAGGGGAAATATTGTAGGCTTGTGATGTAATTTCTTTTCTTTTCCTTTTTTTTTAACTTTGGTCAAGCAAAAACAAAAATTCAGTTATCAGGCCGGTTGTTCTTAGTAGTTACAAAAGGATGTTAAGGAGATTAGGTCTGCCTGTAGGTTTTTTTTTCCCTCTTTACCTTCCAGTGAACTTTCTTCTTTCTCCCTTCAAGCAATAGAGGGTGACCTAGGCTACAGAAATTCAGTTTCTTCTCATTAGAGAGTAGCCAAGGGCTCTTTAAACTAATAAAGCAGGAGAAAGATCACAGATAAAACAAGATAGGACATTCAGGTGGAGATGACAAGAGTGCCTAGAGGGTTATGTTAATAATTACAGTCTGAGGGGTAAGAATGAGACCTCTATAAAGAAAGTTATTTTATGATGTCTTTACAGCGCTTTCAAAATGCTCTGCATAATAAAACCAATTTTGAAGTTTCCCATCCCCCTCCCCCCATAAACAGAACAGTTCTCCCCAGGAAATTATTCAAAAAGCAAAAGTAAACACTTTCCTTCTCCAAGCAGAGCTGACTCATTTTTATAACAGGAAGAAAATGAAATAAAACATGCACTATAATACATGGAGATTGCCTTCTTTAGCCTGTGGGAAATTCTGAAAGCCATATGTACGGATCCATAAGGCAATTTCCTTTGGTATTGGATAGTAAAAAGCTTACAGTTCTTCCCCTCTCCAAGTTCTCTCTCAACTCTACTCTAATCAATTCCAGGTCTTTTCTGTATATTTCTCTCTTGCTTTTCTACCACATTCTTAGGTACCTGCTGATGGGCAATCAGTTGTTTTACTACACTTTGGTGTTTATTTGTTCATACTATAAATTTGTCCAACAGATACCTGGGGACAAAACCTGGGGGCTGGTAGCTACACAAGAAACAAGGCAACTAGGCCCCTTGACATACAGTCTGTAATTATATACTGTGTAGCATTATAATGTAGCATTTGGAAACATAAATATAAAAGCAATAAAACCTATATTTATATAAATATAAAAGCAATAAAATCTAAAGTCAAATATTGATAATAAAAATGAAAGAAGGAATGGAAATGAGAGAGAAGAATACAGGATCCATGAGATGAGATGCACCTGGCTTTGGACACTATCCTTTTCACTTACTAAGTACACTGACCTTGGTTAAGTTACTTAAGTTTTCTGAACCATTACTTCTTCATCACTAAGGTGGAGAACATGCTCACATCAAAGGAGTCAAAGCAGTGATGAGAATAAATATGGTGTATAAAATGCATAATAGTAAACATTCCAGTAATATGCAAAAAATATGTTAGATAAATGAAGTATTGTGGTGAGACATAGGAAGGAAGCACTAACTCAGCTAAGGCTCCCCAGAAGTTGTGAAATTTGAGGTAAGGTCTAAAAAGGAAATCACAGACAGAGGTTTAAGGGGTAGGTAACAGGAAGTCCTAAAGTGAAATCCATTAAGTACACAGAACTGTACAAGAATGACAAGTAATTATTTGTGATTGGAGTGTGGGTTCATGCTGAGTGAAAGAAGAAAATGAGATGTGAAAAATGAGTTAGGAGAAGACTGTGAATGGACTTCTATTCCACGCTAAGGAATTTTAGTCTCTGAAAATAAGAAATAGTTACAAATTTATCAGAAGAGAAATAAAATCTCAGAATTGTACTTTAAAAAGTGAAACCTGGGGGCTTCCCTGGTGGCGCAGTGGTTGAGAGTCCGCCTGCCGATGCAAGGGACACGGGTTCGTGCCCCGGTCTGGGAAGATCCCATATGCTGTGGAGTGGCTGGGCCCGTGAGCCATGGCCACTGAGCCTGTGCGTCCGGAACCTGTGCTCTGCAACGGGGAGGCCACAACAGTGAGAGGCCTGCGTACCAGAAAAAAAAAAAAAAAAAAAAGTGAAACGTGGAATTCTAGGTGGTATGTAGATAGTGGATAATAGTAAGGAGAGACTGGAGACGGGAAAACCAGTTCAGAGGATATAACAATTATTTATATATAATATTTATATTTAGGATATATTCCTATATGCTTAAATTATGTTTATATGGCCATACGATAATTTAAATTTATGTGATAATATAAATACAACAAAACCTATACTTATATAATAATATAAAAGCAATAAAACCTAAAGTCAAGCAGTGATAATAAAAATGAAAGAAGGGTTAGTAGTGAGAGAGAAGATTAGAGGAAACTTTATGATTGACTGGATGTAGGGAGTTATGAATCTGGATATGCCAAAGGCATTTCTGAGGCTTTTACCCTGGGAGACTGAATGATTTGTGATCCCCTTAATCATTATACATAATTCACAATGAATAGACAGAATGAAGGAGCATGGTGTATTGGATCATTAATCTCTAATTCTTTATCGTCATTCTGCATCTATCCAAAACCTTTGCCAGGTGACTTTGTAGTACCTCCAACTGGAGATGGAGTATTTTTCCTTGTCTCATTGATGTTGGGCTTGGCCAAATGAACTGTTGTGGCCAATGAAATTTGGATCGAAGTGTCAATATGTCAGTTGCAGG
The DNA here is from genome assembly GCF_964341445.2 of Mesoplodon mirus. Taxonomy (NCBI): domain Eukaryota; kingdom Metazoa; phylum Chordata; class Mammalia; order Artiodactyla; family Ziphiidae; genus Mesoplodon; species Mesoplodon mirus. The sequence goes on along the minus strand of NC_138977.1, from coordinate 169,872,948 downwards.
CTGAGGCTTTAATAAGAATAACATTTCTGCTCAGACTTGTGTTTTCCAGGGATGCACTAGGAGAAGTAGACGTTCCAGGTAGCTTTGGCTCCAAGGAGAATGACAAAGCTCATGGAAGATACCTATACCCAATCTACAGCCTGGAGAAAATCCTAGCCAAACTCAGCCAAGCCTCAGTCTGAAGCAAGCTTTCCAACTTAACATGTAATAGACCTAAAGCAAGAAAAATAAATTCTTGCTGTTGTATGACCTCCTGAAATATTCTTTTTTTACTCGGCATTATTATGGCAATAGTCTCCTAATACAAATAGCCAGAAACAGCGTTGTTTAAATATCTCCTTCCGGTGTGTTTCCAATGCCCAACTATCTCCTTACCGTTGAATTCTCTGAGCTGTCACAATATTACTGCAATTAGTCCTTTTTTTCTTTTCTTTTTTTTTTCTTAAGCAAAGTAGAGTAGTTTCTGTTATTTGTTGCCCATTGAAATTTATTAGGCTTAAAATTCTGCTGAGATACTTTAATCATAATTATCTTTCCAGATGTAATGGTAGAATAATGAGGTCACATGTTGGACCAGAAATTATCATGTATAGAAAAGGACAATTTCATTAAAGATTTAGTCAATTAATGAGTTACTTAATTAATGACAGAGTGGATTCCATAGCTATAGACTATATATTCCCTTATGCAGCTATGCATCTTGAAATCATTTCATTAATGAGTAACAAAAGGACTAAATTAAAGAACATGGTAATATAAATACTTAAGATGTGGTTAAATAAAGAATAAGTTGAGAAGGAAATATGAGTAAAGGGAGAACAGGAAATAATGGTGTTGTTAAAGCAAAATAAGATAATTTTATGAAAGTGAAAGTGGTAAACATTATCAAATACCAGAGACATATAAATTAGGTTAGATGACCATTAACAGAATCAGGTCATGGGTGAATTTTCTCTCTCAGCAGTTAGAGTGAGATTTGTGCCACAGGAATCTGAGAGTTTTGCAGAGTAAATTTTAATAGAATGAGAAAGCCTTCCAGATACTGAGGAGTATCTGAAAAGGAAAAATGTGAAATAGCAGAGAAAAGGATAAGAAAATATAGACAAGCCCCAAATTTGTGCTTAAAACATTTCCTGCACCCACCTGAGTTGACTATTCTCTCTTTATTTCAATTTCTGGTAGACTGAAATTGGTGATTAATAAAAGCTATTTGTGATTATTTATATGATAATTAATCATGCTTGTGAACAAACTAATTCTTTAGAAAATGTAATACTTTACAGTTTTTTCATTGTTTTTCTTTGTCTCTGGAATTCCCACATTAAAAACTCTATTCAATTTTTGTTTATTAAATATGAATAGAGTTAAATAAAATTGATCATGTGGTCATAGTTCTTATCCTTAAAAACTACCCGTGGCTTATTTATCCTTCTTATCTACTATAGAAAGACAAGTTTCAAATCTGGTACTTGAACAAGTGGACTGTCCTTAATTGGGTCTTTCCAAATAAGCTGAATTTACTTTAAGAGCAGATGTGCTGTGAATGTACTGACTTAACATCCATGAAGGGAGATAATTTTATGTCTATTTTTATAACTATATTTCCTGTGAAATATAATATAGAGTAGTGTCTGACACATAGTCGTTCTCAGAGAATATCTGTTGAATGAATCAATGAGTGAACATATGTCTTTGGTTTGCTTACCCTCTTTCAGTCTTAAGTTTTGAACAATGTGCTCTCAAGTTTTTTTCCCCTCTCTCTCCACCTCTTCCTCTGTTTCAGTTAGTAAAATCTGGATAGGAGATTCAGCTATGATGAGAATACACTATAACAGTATACATGTTTATATATTTATATAGCTTTTATGCCTCCTACGTAATAGCACCCACATCACAGTGTCCTTGAAAGAACTGATAATCAGTCTTGTCTCATACTTCTTTTGGAGTAACTCTTCAAGCTGATGAGCAGAGCAGTAGTATAGTTACACTCAGTGGAATAGAATGTCTTGGGTACAGGAGAACCCATCTGGCTTTAACCACTTCAGAAGCTAAAGTATAGGAACAGCTTTCACATACTCTATTCTCCTCAACAGAGACTAACAGGAGTTTTTCAGGTTGTTAGAGCCACAAGAAAACAGGATAGAATGCAGGACAAGGCTCCTCACCTAGATAAGAATGGAAAAAATGTCAATCAGAGAATGGCACAACCAGCCAGAGAGAGCAATCAGAGCTAGGACCAGGGAGTCAGGCTACATGTCGTCAAGCATATCCTCATGAGGGGTGTGAACACTGCCTGCTGGACTCAGATCACCACTCTAAGATTTCATCTGACCACTAGGTTTAAGCACTGAATGGGATCAAGTCTGCATGCCTGGGCACCTGCAAGAGCTGAATCTCCCTGGATCTGAGATAATCAGGGATTGGCATTCACCGCCTTGTAAGAGTCCAGATAAGACCACTGCCATGTTTTTACCACACAATCTGCAGGGATATCCAGGAGGTGACAATTTGTTATTAAATTTATCTACCACATCTTTGAACTCCTGAATATTTTCTCATGTTCCCCATAGGCTTTACACTTTGTTAAAAATGTTTTAATGCAATGGCTTGTTTTGACAAAATTAAATTCTGCTTTCTTTATATTTATTACAATTTATAGGATCCCTGAATTCTGGAGGTTCACTGTTTAGGGGGTCAGGAAAAGACTATTCTTAAAGATCATTGAAACTATAGACAATGTAATTGTCAGATACTATAACTAGAAAGATCCTTCAAGTACAACTAAGCTAATGTTTGCCAAATAATATTTGCTGGAGTTCTTCAAGAAGAAAACTACAAATAAGGCTAAGAAAATCCACATATATCTCCCTTTTTGAAATTTCTCAAAGCATGTTAGCATCTGTCAAAATTCTTCTGCAATGAAAATTATTTTATGTATGTCTAAGCCTGTGTTCAATTATATTTGACCATAGACCATTTTATGGGTAAAATATCAATTAAAAACCAGTGGAACCATTGTACCACTGAATAGTTGAAACCATCCAGGTATGGCCATTTGTTCTCTTTATTTCAGGACTTGGAGGGGTCATTAGCACAAGAATATGTGCTTTTTTTTTCTCTTGTTTTCTCGTTCTACCCATCTCCCCTGTGGGATCATCTCCTTGCTTTTGCTTCAACTATTTCCCACACCAAGCTGAAGCTGATTCCAAGAAACATTAGTTGCTTTCACGAATTTTTTCTGAGCTCCATACTTTCACATTCAAATATTTTCTGGATTTCTGCCCTTAGCTGTCATACTAGAAAACTGAACTATTCATTTTTTGCCCTCCTCCTCTTTTCCACCAGCATGGATTACACCAATATATACCTGGGAATATCCTTGAATTCTCCCTCATATATTTTCTCCCCATTATCCCATTAACACAGTCTCGAAGTCCTGTCACTTTCCTCACCCAAAGAGCTTAAGATTTTTCATCTGTCCTTGCACAGATTAATACAAAAGGTTTGTATTTGTTTGCATTTCTTGTGACAGCAAAATCTGATACAGGGAAATTGGGTGCCTGTGGTTGACTGGTGAGGTGACCCCAGGGAGCAGGAATAAGAGAGCTGGAAAAGTGAGATAGGGAAAGAAGAAAAGGTGATCAAAGTTGTGAGTGTGCTGGTTCCTACTCTGAGTAATGGAGCTCAGTGGTGCTGGGGCAGCTCTGCAGAACAATGTAGAATATGCCTCAGACTTTTCCCTCTGAAGGATGGGAAGTGGGTCTTATCCCCTGTCTCCCTGCCCCTATCAGTTGAAATGGTGGCCCCAGGAGCATTAACTCTCCTGAACTTCTGGACCAACCTGCAAATATGTCCTGAGAGAGAAAAGCAGAGGTAAGCGAAGTCCTTGAGTTAGCACACTGCCAGTGTGCACAGAACTGCCCAATAGAGCTGCAGCTGAAAACAATGCATTGGCCAAAGGAGGCCTTTCAACCACTCTTCTCTCTAGGCTTGCCCTCCCCAAATCATTCTTTATGCTGTCTACAGAATAATCTTTCTTATGTTTTCATCCATTAATATAACACAAATTTCTTAAGTGCATTCCATTTGCCAGGCACATTCCTATGATCTGACGAACAAGAACAGTTGTTTTTTTTTTCTTTTTTTTTTTTTTTTTGCGGTACGCAGGCCTCTCACTGTTGGGCCTTTCCCATTGCGGAGCACAGGCTCCGGACGCGCAGGCTCAGTGGCCATGGCTCACGGGCCCATCCGCTCCACGGCACGTGGGATCTTCCCGGACCGGGGCATGAACCCGTGTCCCCTGCATCGGCAGGCGGAGTCTCAACCACTGCGCCACCAGGGAAGCCCCCAAAGACAGTTTTTAATGTCAGAGAATGTACATTCTAAAAGGAGACAGGTAAAAATAGGTAAGGAAGCAGGAAAAACATAGTATCAGAGCATGGTGTATCTTATGCAGAGAATTAAAATGCATAAATGATAAAAGATGGCTTAGGTACTCTACATTATTTATAAGGTTATTTCAGAGGAAAAAAGAAATAAATGATTTAGTTGAGGTCACTAGGAATGGTATGGAGAGGAGTGGATGTATTCACAATATGTTTAAGAATGAGAGTCAATATTAGTTGTTTTTTTTAACATCTTTATTGGAGTATAATTGCTAAATAAATAAATAAAGAAAGAAAGAATGAGAGTCAGTGGAAAGGCTGTGAATTGGATGTGAAGAGTGAGGAGGAAAAGAGTAGGTAAGATGTTAAATGTTTGGATTAAGCACTCAGTAGATGGCATTGCCATTTTTTAAGATGAGGAAGCTTGGGGGGAAGAGAAAATTTCAGGAGGAAATAATGGTTTTCTGTTGATTCATGTTAAATTTGAGATGACTGTTAAGCATACCTGTGGAAGTGTCAAACGTACATGTGACATTATTATTCCCCCACTTAAAACATCCTTCTAGGTCTCTACTTGCCCTCAGGGTAAGATCCAAACTTGGTAGGACACATTCTGTGCTCACCAAACCTTCTGTTTCATCCATCTACATATTCTAAGATTCAGTCACATTTATATCTGTTTGCAGTATTCAAAATGCCACTCTCTTTATGCCCCCATAGGCCTCCCTGTAACATCTTTCTGTTCTTTCTTACCCATTCACTCTCTTTCTTCCAGACTTAGTTCTGCTTTTATCCTTCACAGATATCTCTTGATAATGCTGTGCTGAGTTGATTTCATGCCATCCTGGGTGGAGAATACCTCATTTTCAGTCATATTCTCTGTACTTCTGTCTAACATAATGCTTAGTACATTGTCTATTACATTTTTTCCATTACTCATCTATTTCCTATTTAGTCAACGTGCAGGAAAACTATATTTTCAGCATTTTACACAGTGCCACACTAGTATCATATATCTGATGCTGTTGTTTGAATAAATCAATCAATAAATGAATGAACAAATGATAGATGAGTGAAAAAGACAAGTAGCTACATACCTATACATTTATGAGTATAATATTAGTTTTGTTTTATTAGTTTGGGTTCCTCCCTTGAACGTTTATATCATGTTTGTGAGAAATTGGAAAACTTGCAACCTCTTTTTAATAGTTAAATTTAAAAATTTGACTACATATGTTCTCTTATGAAAGCTAGTGAACTGAAGAAAATATTTAACATTCATTTTTATGTATTATTAGTATTCTGCTTCCCCTCACCCTCCAAAAAATGTAGTATAAGGTAGCAAAGAGAGGCAAATAGAATAAGAGAATAAAGTATACTTTGAAGCAGATGAGGAAATCAGGGAAGATATAATTTAAGAGTGAGTAAACAAAATAAAGTCTCAGTCTACTAAATAGTCACAAGGTTCACAGAAAGGCAAAGAAATATGTGGAAATATACATTTTAAAAGCCAGTTCAATAATGGAATCATCAGTTTTAAGATTTACAGCATCCATGGGATAAAAACACGTTTTAAAAATACTGAGGTCACGTAAATTATTTTTGGATCAAACAACAAATACATCCCCTCTGGTCAAGAGAACAGTGTGTTCAAATAGGTTCATCTAGGGTGGATTCTAGTGTTCTTTCCACTTATAAAATAATGTGATTCAATGATGGCAGATCTCAGACTAGGTTTGTGTATCAGTCCGGGTTCAATCAGAGAAGCAGAACTTCTAAGATATATATTTACATGAGATTTGTTACAGAAATTTGACCATATACACTTGTAGGAACAGGTTAAGCATATTAAATTCATGTCTGATGCTAAAGCTTGAAGTCTGCAGGACATGTAATTGGGAAGGGAAGATAATATAAAGTGGGTGGAGAACAAGAATGAGCTGGGAACACAAGCCACAGCTGGAGCCCAGGAGGACAGACTGAAACCTGTATCAGTTCTTTCTGACTCTGCCCTTTATGGTATAGGTGTCTTGCAAAACCCAGAGTCCTTCATCACAGAGCTAAACACATACACCTGGTCCAGGAGGCAGAGCAGAAGAAGATGGATCTAGGGGAAGGTGGAGTAGTTGCAGACCTGGTCACTGCCTTATATCAGTGGGGGAGTCAGCAGGTAAGACAATGGGGGTGAGCTACAAAAGGGCTGCTGCTTCACCTGTATCCTTCACATTTCACACAAGAATCTCTCTTGTGGCCTACACTGATGGGAAACATATAGCAACAGAAACTCCAGGAAATGAAGTTCAGTTTAGGCAAGTTGACACATTTCCAAAGCAAACATAATTTGTTTGGCATGATAGAGTTACAAATCTAGTATGTATTGAGTGAATGGTTGGACATCTGGGTTGGACTGATGGATGGACAGGTGGATCACGAATAAATGCATAGCTCTCTGCCTTCTTGCCAAAGGCTATTTCTTTGCCAGTCTTCTTTGTAAATGCCTTATCACTGATTCAACTCATATCTATTCTATGAAAACAATGCATGATTATTATTAGAATTAACATATATTAAGATTAAATATTAACAGGAGGCTGATTCAAAGTTTGCAGTTAAAGTCTAGCTTTAATATTAATAGCTAACCCTTACCAAGCATGTACTTGGTCACATTAATGATCTAATTTAATTTTCACAATGACTTATGAGGTATGGATTAATGCTATCCCTATTTCACATATGAAAACTAAAGCTTGGAGATGTTAAATATGAAAATGTTTCCTTGCCTAGTCTATTGTGATTCTATTTCTTTTAGTGACGTCTGTCAGAGATGAGGATGTGTGTGTCAGCAAGTAGGTCTGGTGCTGATGTCCACAATGGAGCAATGTCAGTGGCTTCAGATATGTTAATGCCAGATACATATCTCTTTCTTGTTCTCATAACATTTAATTTTATAAATATAAAGAACATAGGAAAAATATTTTTATTCTTTCTTCTAAAAGACAAGGGTTCAGTTTTGTTTTATGGTTATTGAGATAAAATTTAGTTGTTCCTAACTTTGGCCTTTATAACCTGATATCCAAAAAGTATGGCTCATCTCCTGAGCAATTTTATTAATAGATGTGATAGATTGCCTAAGATGATGTCATCCTGCATACCAACACCAAAGCAGAGAGTTGAATGGATTATTCTGAATTCCAGGACAAAGAACATAAATATAAAACCAATTTGGATAAATTTAAACTATCTGGTCAAAATCAACAAAGGAGTCATAATCAGTTTATTGCACCTTTAGCTATTTAAGAGTGATGGACAAATAGCCTCCAAAAGAACTATTTAATTTTATATATTTTATTTAATCTGATTCAAACTGTATTCTCCAAATAGAGAAAAAGGAAAATATGCAAATAGTGAATTAGTTCCACCTACATAAACATTTTGAGTTTATTCTATGATAATTGCTCTACTGTATTTATCAATTTGTTAACACAGCTCAAGTTGAAAACAACAAAAACTGATGCTATTCGTTATCCATTAACTGAAGACTAGTGGGATATGGATTGCCTGGATTCTCTGAAAATTTTCTACTCAAGATTTGTTTTCAAACATTTTAAGGGGACATTAAAATCACTAGAGTAAAATTCCTTACACAAGCTTTTTATCTAAATATTATTTTTTTTAAATTGGAGTATAATTGCTCCACAATGTTGTGTTAGTTTCTGCTGTACAATGAAGTGAATTAGTTTCTGCTGTACAATGAAGTGAATTCATTTCTGCTTTACAATGAAGTGAAACAGCTATATGTATACATATATCCCCTCAATCACTTTCTTGAAAATTGTCACAGAGAGAAAGCACTGCTCTGACCATTTCAGATTTGAACACATTTCCTGCTGTGGGTGGAAGGATGAAAGTTTGTGAGCACCTGTGACATATCTGGCACTGTATTGATACTGCATAATAATCATCCCATTTAATTAAGCCAAAGCACAAGGAGCACTTAAGTTTTTACTCAATAAACTTTAAATATTACAGAAAGTTTTGTTGTCAAAGACATTCTCCCAAACACATTGTATAGTAAGCATTCTGGAATAATTTATAGATTAATTGATCAATTCAATTCAATCTAACAGTTATTGACTATCTGCTCTGTTCCTGACACTAAAAATGCAAAGATGAGTCAAATACTTCTTCCCACCACCTTGAAGTCTAGGGAAAGAGTCAAGGGTATGGTTAATAAAGTACAACTAAGTACAGAAAGTACTATTACTATAGATACAAGGGGGAAAATACCCTGGAAACAAAGGGCAGAATGGTAAATAATTGATGTGCTTTATCCTGAAAAAGGAGGAGGAGAGGGCTTTCCAATAAATGTCAGTAAGAGAAAGAAAAATACAAACACTTAGTGAAATAGGAAGGATAGGGCAGAGCAGGTGGCAAAGGATTGTGGTCCTTTCAGTGGAGCTGGAATGAAAATTGGGTAGAAATAGAGGGGGACTAAATTGGACTGGTAAGAGAGTTGTAGATTGTGAAGGATTTTGAGAGGTAAGCTGAAAAATTTGAACTTCATAATGGAGGCAAGAAACTTTGAAATTTGATTTGGTTAGCTTTGATGTTAAAAAAGTAAACTCTGAAAACAAGGTGTCACATTGTGCAAAGCAATTTTCAAGTACAATTTTATTAAAGGTTTCTAACAAACTCGTTATAGAGATACTATAATTACTTCCATTTTTTAACATTGAAGATGAGCCTTACAGAAGTTAAGTATCTTACCTAACTTGTGAAAGATAAGTTCCAAAGCCAGGTCTGGAAAGTTATTAATTTCTACAATATCAGTCTCTTTCCAGATTTCTAAACTGGAGAATATTGTCAAATGTGCTCTCATAAACAGTAACAGAGACTCAGATATATTGCAGGTGCCATATTTCTTACCCAGTAGAGAGCTGTAGGTCAGAACTGGGTTTTGGCAAGACAAGATCATGATTAACTAAATCTATATGTAATAATATAAACTTTAGTTTGAAAATGGAACTGAGTCAAGCCCTTAAAAATATCTGATTAGTAACTGGAACTAATAGCTAAATTTTATTTCATCCAAACGTATGCTTCTATCCTCATAGCTTAGAGGAAACTCATCAAACATTTTGTAAATAAAATAATGTCCTAATGATATAGAGATGCAACATGCAAGGAAGAGCATAGAGGGTAAGAAAGAAAAAACTGAAGACAAAAAAATATGGATTTTAGTCCTCAATAGTGGTTTGTCCTGAGTTAGTCATTTAAGCTTTCTCATTATCCATTCAATCATCTGCAAAATTAATGCAACTTTATTCATCTTGTAAAATTCTCAAATGCTTAATATGAAGAGTTTGTAGAATCATGTATATGAAACTGCTTTGTAAACTTTTAGGTCCCCTAGAAACATCTGCTTTGATGATCATGAGAGCCCTTTGATTAACATCCACTTTTAACCATAGAAAAGGGGATCCTACACCACTTCATTCTGATGTTGAGATTAAACTACCTTATTTGAAAAAGAACAGAAATGGTCTTCAAACTGCCTACAAAGTACCACACATGCCTATACATAGCATCAGCATATGAAGATTGAGTGCTTTTCTGAGGCTGTGCCAAGACTCTATCTGACAAAGCCATCCTCAGACTTCACAAGGCATCAACACTCCCCGCGAGGGCATAACAAAAGCCTTTTTGTAGCTCAGGAAAGCAGAATTAAAAATGGAAACAGCCAGAGACCTTCTTTCACATGGAAGAGGGAAAAAAAAATGTCTAGTAAGACAGGAGTAAAGAAAATTCAAGGACAGTGGCCATAATCTAATTAAGGTCTGTAATTACAAATTCAGTACACTTAATAAAGAAACATTTGCATGTTCATTTCAGTAAAATCAACCTTTTAATGGAGCTGAAAAGCATAGGTGAAAACCATTGTAACCTATTAACTGAGTAAGGCATCCAAGAAATGGAAAACCTTGTTAGTGCATTCCCTGAAAACCATGTACTTTATAAGGTAGTAAAAGCAGCAGGTAAAGAAAAAGTATTCCAAAGTAATTACTTAAAGGAACAAATAAAATATTTTGAAAAGGTAAACACATTGACATTGAAGGTTAGGGAAAAAAAAAGTATATAACTGAATCGATTGTCAAAATATTAAAAAAAAAATAAAATGTTTTATATGGTAGAAGGAACAGAGGAAATTGAAGTATTTGAAATCTAGCACAGGTTTTGTAACTAACTAAGGTGGGGTCTTGGGCAAATCAGTTCCCCTATCCATACCTCAGTTTCCTCATATATAAAATGAAGGTGTTGGAATAGATAATATCTATGGTTCATATGATTTTATTATTCTAAGCAAAACTAGAATAGAATCCTACTTGCCCATCAAAATTTTGAGTGGATTGTTGTTTACTAATGTGCTATCAAAGATTACTAAGAAAGCTTTATTTACTCAGAAAGTACACCAGTATCTCACTCCAATGTTCCAAATGCCTAAAAGAATATGTATTAATTTTCTAGGACTGCCATAATAAAGTATCATGGACTAAGTGGCTTAAACAACACAGATTTATGTTTCCATAGTTCTGGAGGCTAGAAGTCCAAGATCAGGGTGTGAGTATAGTCACGTACTGGGCTCTCTTCTTGGTTTGCATCTGGCTGCTGTCACTCCATGTGCTCAGTTAGCCTTTCCTAGTTTCCTGCTGGGGAGAGAGAGAGGGTAAAGTAAGGAGAGGGAAGAGGGAGGAGCAGAAGAGAAAGTAATCTCTCTTACTCTTCTTATGAAGCCACTAATCCTATAGGAGTAGGGTTCCACCCTTATGACCTCATTTAACCTTTACTACCTCCTAAAAACCGTATCTCCAAATACAGTTACGTTAGAGTTTAGGGCTTCAACATATATATTTTGGGGGGACAAAATTTGGCCCATATCACCAATAGTACTGAATGATATCTGAAAATTCACAAAACTTTCCCAATAAATTGCCTTCATCCTAGTGTTCCAGTTATAGAGACAGACAGAAAAAATTTTTGAGGCAGCTTTGAGTAAAAATCTAGTGGAGTAGGAAACTGGATCAATAATGTGCTAAACATATGAAGAACCACAGGTGAAACTGATGCTTACCAAATGAAAGGAGCTAGAAATATCTGTATTTTTAGTCAAGAATATGGTTAGTTGGAGGGTTGTTTGCAGTTTTAGTTTGTTAATTTACCAATCTACCTTTGGATGGAAACCAGCTTTAGCCAGAAAATCTGAATGAGAGCAAATTAGATCTTTTCCCAAAGAGTATAAATTAACCAAGTGCAATCTGATTTACTTTGTTTGTAAAGGAGACCAACAAAATAGGTGCTGGAAAACTTTATATTTTCTCAGTTTCTGAAACTCTTTCATGGTAGGAGGATAGTGATATGGAAAATAGTTACGTAGGATCATGTTCTATTTCTACTTTCTCTATTCTTCAGTTATTTAAAGCCTGATTTTCTAAACTAGACACATCTGCATTGTGTTAAATATGCTACAATAGTCAAACAGATTGAATAATAGATGGTTGTATTTATTAGAAATGCCCCAAGTGTCCAAATTCAGACAGCTTTACAGTGGTTAAACACAACATTAACTTTGGAACCAACTTTAAATAATTCCTAGTTCTGTCACTTCTCTGCTGTTGACCTTGGTCAAGTAACTTGAGTGTTCTTATCCTCAGTTTCCTTAGCCATAAGTTGGATACAGAAATAATTAATAGGGTTGTGATGAGGATCAAAATAGATACTAACCTTTAAAGAAATGTCACGCAGTTGGCAAATGTTAGCTGCTCTACTAACTACCACTATTACTCCTACTACTACTAGTACTGCTGCTGCTACTTCTACTATTATCCTTATTATTTGATAATTTAGAGGACACCTGCCACCATTCAGTCTTCTGGTGATCCAGTATAAATCAATAAAGCTTTTTTCTGCTTCTGTCTTTATCTCTGGCAACATGTAAGTCACCACAGGGAAAGAGAACAAATGTAAACTGTATTCATTACCATCAGTGGACTAAGAATTTAGCTGGTGAAATTACCATAAATGTTTCCAAAAGCCCTTTGGAAAAGGAAATTGAGGCTGAGATAGAACCTAAACATTTTGTTCAAGATCTCAGAGCAAAAAGCAGCTGAGTTGATACCAGAGTTCGGTCACCTGATTGGAGCATCAAGTTCACTCCTCTAGGCCACATGTCAGTTCTGAGAACCCCATAACCCTGATGGGAAAGGGCATAACTGTGCCAGATGAGGAGGAGTAATAACAGCCCCAAGAGATAAACCAGACCAGTGACCTCTGGCCTCATTAGCACTGGACTTTCACCAATTCAGCATGCAATTGCTCCATAGCTTCAGTCAACAAATCAGCAATGGATAATGTGGGGCACAGCCCAAGGGACAACTAGACATTATTTTTGGTTCCTTTTCTATAGACAATATCTCTTCCTTATGAGTCAAGCATGAGTAAGGTCAACGATGATATCTCCAGAACAGAGAGATTTCAAACTTATCCACAACCCAAATGTCTTGAATTTCCAAATGTCCTCAAATTGCTTGTCCTAATATACATACAATGCAGACTTTGAGTCAGACCTAGCTTGTGAGGTTAAATAAAGGTAAAAGCTTAAGTTTCCATGCATACCAGAGATGCCATTGCAGTGTTTCATGACTTTTTGGAAAGTGGATTGGCAAAGGAAGCAATCTCTGTACTGTAATTTTTGTATAATATTTGTGCATTCCATACCCTGACTCCTGTCTATAAACACTCAAAGAAAATCATAAGCACAGTTAATGACATATTAGAAGTAAGGCCTCTGTTTCCTGAGGACATTCCCCAAGGCAGTTGTTCAAAGGGAACTTGGAATTTTCCACCAGAAATGGTTTTCCTTCTTAATAATGATCTCATGTGACATGCATTCCTGTTTTTGTTTTTGGTTCTTTTTCTTGTTTGTTTTCTTTTGATATATCTTATACTCTGCATTCTATGGGAAATGCTATCTCCACAGATTCTGTGCTTCTGTCTCAGAGATGCAGGGTAATTCTGGGAGGTTAGTAAGACATCTTCTGATGGAATGTATTTGATCTACAAATAGCCTGGCCAAACGACATCTAAAGCCAGATTTCAGGAGCAAGACATGGGCCTGCTCAGCATCAGAACAGACCAGAATCCAGAGCACTCTGGCCCCTCCCATTTGCTGCATGCAGAATAAATCACATATCTCAACAACGGTTGGGGCCACCATTTGCCAACTAGACATGTTTTCTCCTAGGCGAAACTCAGGGTTGAATGTGATTTTAAAAAAACAAAATAAAACAGTCAATGTGACATATTTTAAACATCCAGGAGACTTCACAGCTTCTCAAAGGGAATAGATTTTCATGTTGATTTCCAATTGTAAACTTAGGTTGAAATATTTGTCTCTGCTCCTTAGGCGTCCCAGACTAGTGGTTGACATCAAGGACATTCATATGTGAACAGACTGGGAGAAGCTTTGAACAATTGGGTCTTTAAAAGAGTACTATTATTTGCTTCAAAAATGACTTTTACACTAAGCTTCTAATTATTGAAAAGCTAAACCTCTCTTTTTAAAAATGTATTCATTTAATATTTCTAAAAGTAGGTATAGAATTCCCTTCTCTTTCTAAAATAATCCAACTGTAACTGCTGAAAAGTACTTCCTAGAATGAAGAGAGGAAATCTAACCATAAAACTCTTTTTGAGTTTTCTAATAATGAGGCAAATATATTACATGGTGGGCAGGAGAAAAAAATATTTTTATTCATAAAATACTTTTGTTAATTCAACATTATTTTTTCCTGTTGATCTTGTAAAATGATCAGCTTGTATGTGGAGCTAGATTGTATAGCTTCTTATCTTGAGTGAATTTCATCTTGTAGTCTTCAGTTTCTTTGACCAAAAAAGTGAGGATTAAAAATAAGATTTTATGGGTCATTATGAGAATTAAATATGTTAATACACATAAAGTATGTAATAAACACTCAATAAATGTGAGGTATCATTGGTAGTAGCACTATTAGATTATTTCAAAAATCTGATTTTAACACAGGGCATACTTTTCTTCTAAATTTGTATCTCTGTGTATCAAAATTACACTGTAATAAGCTATACACTTTCCCTGGGAGGTCAGTTCACTCCATCAGCATGGGTCTGGCACACATGGTTTCCAAATAAACACACCCTTTTATTCTTATAAGCATGTTATTACTTCACTATATGTTTGTATTTTTTCTTTACAGGATAATATCCTTGCTTATTATGTGACCTCCTGAAAGGCAGTAGTCTGAGCAGATGCCTGCTTCCTTTTTTAGGGATATGTTTGCATCAGGTAAGAAAAACCAGAGATATAATATTTTCTGCTAAAAGATTACTTTCAGTATATTTTCTTAAAAAAAAAACTGCTTCAACAAGAACAACATAAAAAAATCCTCTTTGAATATAAGAACAAATAAACTTGGGGCATAGCCAGATTTGGCAGATTCGGGTCTGTGTGTTATCCATCTATCTCTGTATCTTCTGCAGCCTAGTAAAAGATGTAAGTTGAATTGAATTGGAGACTAAGTTAAGGTCCTGACAGGAAACTGACAGGAAACTGATGTAAAGCAAAATGAGCAATTAAGATGAGTTTATTGACAACCCAAGGGAAAGATTCAGGAAACCAACAAGAGATGATACAGCAGCGGCTAGATTGCTCTTACTCTCTCTTAACCTGAAAAAGCAAAGGGGGGGACCAGCACCAGGAACCAGGCAAGCTCTGCCTGTTGGAGACGTCTGCTGGATGCAGGCTATGGCCATTCAGCCACTGTTAACTCATCACGTTACCAGGAGGGAACTGAGGTAATAAGTGCCCCATACGTCCTCTTCTGCCACTCTCCATACCTTGCCAGGACTTCTCATTGGCCAAATGTAAACAGAAGGCAGAAACCAAAGAGCTTTAGATGATGCAGTCACTGTGGTCAGCTTCCTCAGAGGTCACAATAAGGGAGAAAGAAAGGAAAGCAGATCTGGAGCTGCAAAAGCCTACAAAGTCAGGAAACACTCTGGAGAATGCATTGATGTGTTCCAATTTTGTAGTCTTTCCCATGCCATAAAAGAATTCTGAAAGCCAGTGTCAAAAACAGGCTTTCAGAGAACCTCTCCAAATCAGAGTTTCAGATTGTAAACACAATAAAATAGACAAATGATAGAGAGATTGCTTCTGTCTTTATATCTGAAGGATTTTCTAGGCTCATATTAAAGAGAATTTGAATTAAACTAGTTTGGGATACCCTAACACTTTTCAGTGAAGAGAAATATATTCCCAATAGTTCAGTTGTTCTTTCTCTAAAAGAGTAATCTCCTAACTCTTTTTACTATAAACTCTGTCAATAAAGAAAAAATGAACATACAGTCCTAATATGTGTGTATTTATTAATAAAGTCCATATATAAATGGACTATTCTAATATATTATATGCATCATTAAACATGATGTAAAAGGTACAAGTGGAAAGTAATGATACAGGAGATAAAACAAATACAGAGTTTAATATCTTCTCCCCCACCCCAGTGTGCATCTTACTTTCCCAGTGTAGTCAAGCTTTGGAGACTCCTTCACTCTGGAGCGTCTCTTAAGGGATAGCTATGACTCCACACTCCATCCAATGGCCATTCTATAGACCCAGTATTATTCCACCCCTTACACATTTTAATAGGCTCTTAAGAGAGCCAAAATTTGAATGGCTACCAAAATTTGAATTTCCTGAATAATCAGAAGATGCTAAGCAAATAACTTGCCACACTAAACTGTTGCTAAGTGTGGTCAGCATTTGCTTCATAGTAACCCTGCAGAATAGGTCTCATCTCCATGTTACAAAATAAGACATAGAGGCATACATAGAAGGTTTTAGGAACTGGTTCAAGATGATCTTTGTCAGAAAATCCAGATTTCCTGAATTCTAGCTGAACATTCACTCTCATAATACCAGGCTTGCTACCTAGCAAATTTTCTACAGAAGAAATTTATGGAATAAGCCAGCATTTCACCACAGAAGGGTCTCTCTGGGAAACGTATGTCATTGTCCCTGTGAGAAATGATTTGTTCAGAGAACTTAAGCTAAATGTCTGATGCATATTTGGCCTCTTGGTTTCCGTTTTTCTTGCTGGGGCTGAGAGATTCCAGCATTCCTCACTGGAATGCCAGTCACTCTGGGCCAGGACTCCAATTATCATCGGTTTTTGCCCCATCACCTGACACAGTGGCTAGAAATATAGATTTCTAATAAAAAGGCCAAATAAATAAATGTTTACTCAACTGAAACATAAACGTGTGTCTTCAAGGCAATAGAAATTTGGAAACCAGAATTAGGAAATTATCTCCACATTTTAAAAACATACAAAATTTTAAAAATATGCCATGATCTTTAAAGAGTATGAAAACTACCTCAAAATATCCCCTGTAGTTAATTGCAACAAAGGGAAAGAATTCTTGGCCAGTAAGTCCACCTCGTTCACAGCTTTCACCAGTTAATAAGGTTCAGTTCAATTCCATTTTGCCTCCAACTCCCTCTCATTAAGCTTGGCTCAAATTCAAGCCCCTGAGCACCTCCCAGTGTCCCTGAATGGTCCCGATGTTTCACTTCACTAAAGAAAAGATTAATCTGTAGAAAGCCTTCAGCACATTCCTGGGTTGCTCAAGTGCACTTCTTTTCATAGAACAGGCTTTTGATTTGTGCTTTAAATCAAAGGCAGAGAGCAAAAATTCCAAGTATGTATGGGCTTCCGACCTTTAAAAAAACAGGATTGTTCAGATGGAAATTGACACAGAAATATTCTAGCCTACTACCCTTGTTAGTTTGATTCTTCCTCAAGATACCCCTTTCTTCTTTCTACTAAATATCAGCATTTCAATCAAGTTGGTATTTGGCAAAGCATTAAAGATAAGTGAAGAGTTCTTTATTAGCAATTTATTCATATTGACATTTTAGGGTTTCACTTCATAGGAAAAGACGTTGGTGGCTCCAGTTAGGAAACCTGTTTGGCAGAACATAAGTTGTTAATACACTATTTCCTGTGTCTGTGTCAGGGGAAACAGTGCGTTTACTTGGACACAAATTCAGACACTGTTAACAAAGACTCTGGCATTTGGAAAAGTCATTTTTGAATACTTGTACAAACTTCTGATTCACAGATTTATGATACATATAGAAGAAGAGAAAACACTAAATACTTATAATAATGTTTTTGAAAGATTGCTTTCATCCTTGAATCTTCTTTACTCCAACATTCATATTTTTTGAACTTGTTGATGTAGTTTTACATAAAACCTGTTGCAAGTAAAACACAGCTCAGTCACAAGAAAAACCCCATCCCATGTGGGGTGGAAATGTTGCTTTGATATTGTTCAGAATGTTTGCTAAATAAAACACCAGGTCACCCTGCTTCCTGGGTTTGATTCTATGAACACACACACACACACACACACACACACACACACACACACACTTTGATGAACAATTTAAGAAAGAAAAACAGCTTTAATAGGTTCTATACTCAGTGCAATGATTGTTTTAGTTACAAAATTATTCTATCCCTCAATATTCAACAAGTCATTTTAGGGGAGAATAGGGCATTGTACAGAACTTCTAATTGATCAGAATATATTTAACATAATAAAGTGCATTTGAGAAACATTTTTGACCTTTTCAAATGCTTTCAATCTTACTTATTTTCAGATCCTTTGATCACATGAAAAAAGGTGCTCTGATGAAAAGGGGATGCCATTGATGGTTGCAACAGAAATTTTATCACTGGAATGGGATCTGGTAATTTGAGTTAGATTGAATGGCATGAATATAATGGGAGTAGTATGATCATCTATAGCAGCACTGGTGACTTAGCCATAGGTACTGGATCCTTTACTATGGTCCTAAAGCCATGTCATCCTGTTCTTAACTTGGTGGTATTTAAAAAGTACTCTATAGCGTACCCAAACTGTCTACGAACTGCTTCCCTTATACTATCTTTGCATTCCACAGTTTCTTCTTTGTATGTTCATGAGAGTATAGGACAAGCAGGGTTTCATACCTCCTTCAACCTCTTAGACCTCTGATTTAGTTGAGTGTCTCTCAAGATGAAGGAAAAACAGATTCCTGGAACCTAGATATTACTAGCAAAGGATTTGACCCTGACTAATTCAAAGTAGGGTAGCCAACCAACAAAGAAAAGCCCAGGTCTAGACGGTTTCACTGGTGAATTCTACCAAATATTTAAAGAAGAATTAATGACAATCCTTCTCAAACTTCCCCAAAAATAGAAGAGGAGGGTACACTCCCAAAATTATTTTATGAGGTCAGCATTACCTGGATACTAAAGCCAATAGACATTACAAGAAAAGAAAGTTACAGACCAATATCCCTGATGAATATAGCTGCAAAAATTATTAACAAACTATTAGCAAACTGATTCAACAATACATTAAAAGTATCACACACCAAGATCAAGTGGGAATTATCCCTGGGATGCAAAGATGGTTCAATAGACACAAATCAACAAATGTTATACATCACATTAATAGAAAGAAAGATAAAATTCATGTGATTATCTCAACACTTGCGGAGAAGCCATTTGACAAAATACAATATACTTTCATGATAAAAATGCTCAACAAGTTGGATGTAAAAGAACATATATCAACCTAATAAAGGATATATATGATAAGCCCACAGCTAACATCATATTCAACAGTGAAAGATTGAAGGGGTTTCCTTTAAGATTAGGAACAAGACAAAAGTGCCCACTCTCACCCCTCCTATTCAACACAGTACTAGAAGTCCTAACCAGACCATTCAGTCAAGATAAAGAAATAAAAAGCATCAAAATGGAAAAGGAAGAAGTAAAACTCTCTTTATTTGCAGATGATGATTTTATATACAGAAAATCTTGAAGACTCCACCAAAAAACTGTTAGAACTAATCAACAAATTTAATAAAGTTGTAGATTACAAAATCAACAAACAGAAACCAGTTGCATTTCTATACATTAACAATGAAACATCTGAAAAAGAAATAAACAATCCCATTCAAATAACATCAAAAACAATAAAATACCTAGGAATAAATTTAGCCAAGGAGATGAAAGATTTGTACACTGAACACTATGAGATTGTAATGAAAATAATTATTGAAGAAGAAACAAATAAACGGAAAGATAGCTTATGTTCATGAATCAAAAGAATTAATATCATTAAAATGTCCATTCTACTGTAAGTCATCTGTAGATTCAATGCAATCCTTATCAAAATTCCAATGGTATTATCACAGAATTAGAAAGAAGAATTCTAGAATTTGTGTGGATCCACAAAAGAATACCCCAAGCAATCTTGTGAAAGAAGAACAAAGCTAGAGACATCACACTTCCTGATTTCAAACTATCTCACAAAGATATAGTAAACAAGACAACATGGTATTTGCAAAAAATAAATTCATATACCAATGGAACAGAATGGAGAGCTCAGAAATAAACCCTCGAATATACAGTCAACTAATATTTGACCAGGGAGTCAAGAATACTCAATAAGGAAAGGATAGTCTCTTTAATAAATGGTGCTGTGAAAACTGGATAACCATATACAAAAGAAAGAAATTGGACTCCTACTTACACCATTCACAAAAATTGACTCAAAATGGATTAAAGACATAAACATAAGAACTGAAACAATAAAGCTTCTAGAAAAAAATACATAGGGAAAAAACTTTTTGACATTGGTCTTGGTAAGGATTTTTTGGATATGACATCAAAAGACAAGAAACAAAAGCAAAAACTAGTAAGTGGAACTTTAGCAAATTAATAAGCTTCTGCAGAGCAAAAGAAACAATGAAATGAAAAGGCAATCTATGGAAAAGGAGAAAATATTTATAAATTATATATCTATTAAGGGATTAATATCCAAAGTATATAAAGAACTCATGTAACTCATTAGCAATTAAACAAACATTCAGTTATAAAATAGGCAGAAGAACTAAATAGATATTTTCCCAAAAAAAGGCATAAAAATGGCTAACAGGTACATGAGGAGGTGCTTGGTGGCACTAATCATCAGGGAAATGTAAATCAAAACCACCATGACATATCACCTTACACCTGTCAGAATGTCTTTCATCAGAAAGACAAGAGATAACAAATGTTGGAGAAGGATGTGAAAGAAAGGGCACTCTTTTGCACTGTTGCTGGAAATGCAAATTGGTGGAGCCACTATGGGAAACAGTATGGAAGTTCCTCAACAAATTAAAAATAGAACTACCATATGATCCAGCCATTCTACTTCTGTGTATATAACCAAAGGAAATAAAAACAAGATCTCAAAAATATATCTGCATTCATTCCCATGTTCGTTGCAATGTTAATCACAATAATCAAGTTATGGGAACAACTTAAGGTCCAGCAACACATGACTGGATAAAGAAGATGTGGTATATATACACAATGAAATATTATTCAGCTGTGAGAAAGAAGGAGATCCTGCTGTTTGCAATAACATTGATGAAACTTGAGGGCATTATGCTAAGTTAAATACATCAGACAGAGAAAGGCAAATACTGTGTGATATCAATTATATGTGGAATCTAAATTTTTAAAAAAGTCAAATTCATAAAAAAACATAGAGTGGAATGGTGGTTTCCAAGGGCTGGAGGGTAAGAGAAATGGGGTATTGGTCAAAGGGTACAAACTTCCAATTGTAAGGTGAGTAAGTTCTGGGGAACTAATGTACAGCATGGTGATTTTAGTTAGCAATACTGTCTTACATATTGAAAGTTGCTGAGACTAGATCTTAAATATTCTCATTATAAAAAAGGAAATGGCAATTATATGACGTAATGGAGGTGTTAGCTAGCACTATCATGGTAATCATTTTGCAATATATAAGTGTATCAAACCAATATGGTATACAATTAAAGATACACAATAATATATGTCAATTATATCTCAATAAAGCTGTAAAAAAAGAAGGATAATGACAATATAACTTTGTGATACTAAAGATTTAACATCTGAATTTCTTTTGAGTGGACTAAATATAATAAAACAAAAGAAAAAATTTCTTAAGTATATGCTATTCAATTATAATAATTGAAAATTTTATCATCAAAACAAAATACAACATCATCAAAAAATCTACAAACAATAAATGCTGGAGAGGGTGTGGAGAAAAGGGAACCCACTTACACTGTTGGTGGGAATGTAAATTGATACAGCCACTATGGAGAACAGTATGGAGGTTCCTTAAAGGACTAAAAATAGAATTACCATAAGACCCAGCAACCCCACTGCTGGGCATATACCTGGAGAAAACCATAATTCAAAAATATACATGCTCCCCCGTGTTAATTGCAGCACTATTTATAATAGCCAGGACATGGAAGCAACCTAAATGTCCATCAACAGAGGAATGGATAAAGAAGATGTGGTACATATATATAATGGAATATTAATCATCCATAAGAAGGAACGAAATTGTGCCATTTGCAGAGATGTGGAGGGACCTAGAGACTGCCATACAGAGTGAAGTAAGTCAGAAAGAGAAAGACAAATATCGTATATTAACGCATATATGCGGAATCTAGAAAAATGGTACAGATGAACTTATTTGCAAAGCAGAAAAAGAGACCAGATGTACAGAACAAACATATGGATACCAAGGGGGGACAGGTGAGGGGGGGTGATGGATTGGGAGATTGGGATTGACATAAATACACTATTGATACTATGTATATAATAGATAACTAATGAGAACATACTGTATAGCACAGGGAACTCTACTCAGTGCTCTGTGGTAACCTTAATTGGAAGGAAATCCAGAAAAGACCGGATATATGTGTACATATAGCTGATTCACTTTGTTGTACAGCAGAAACTAACACAACATTGTAAAGCAACTATACTCCAATTTTAAAAAATTAAAAATTTAAATAAATAAATAAAACAAAAATACAAGTCAGGTGACAAAGATCTGACTGAAGCTGCCACAGCAACATAGTCATTTAGTGCAGTGCACAGCATGCTCTTGGCAATGCCCTTTAGAGACTGTATGTTAACATGAAGGTGACTTCAAACAGTGACTCTTCTGAATCTCTGCCTTCATCCAAGAGGAGATGGAGATGAGGTATCTATTACAGACAAATTTATTCCTAGAAGAAAAAAATGGACCAAGACACTACGGAGCAAAACCTTTAGAAAGAGGAATAAAGAAGTTTTAAAAATTCTTTTCCACTGAATAGGTTATTTCCTTTTTGCAATGCTTCTCCTTCAGAGTTGCTACAGCAAGACAGGCCTGGAGTTGATTTCCCTTTAGAGGGACCCCTTTCCAAGAATAACTTAATGTGGGACCCAGAGCAAAGGTGACCTAGAATAGAGTGCTTAGAAGAGCTGCTATCTTTCTGTAGAATACTTTAATTTATGGTTCTTCTCACCTCAGCATAAGACTGCAAGAGAAATCAAGATAAAGACCTGGGAAAAGAGGTCACAGTGGCTTATTCACAAGCTCTTATTCTTGACTTTGTGGCCACTAATTACAATAAGTAACACATATTTAATGTAGCATATACTAGGTACCAGGAACTTTCTAAATGTTCTACATACTTTAACCCATTTAATTCTTTCATTGATCCTACAGATTTCATTTTATAGGTGAGAGGATAACTCACTTACCCAAGATCATACAGCAAGTAAATGGGAAGTTGGTGTTCAAACCCAGGCATTCTGACTTCAGGAGGCTGTACACTCAACTGTCGCACTATGTTACTGTACATAAAAAAACACTTTTGCTCATATGAATTTACACTTATGAGATAGGGAGTTCCCCAAGGCCAAATAGTAATAATACCAAACAGATTTTCCTTGTGTATGTATCCTTGAGAGCTCGTAGAAGGACAGCTATAATCATGATAAAACATCTGTTGTTTATGGAGCTCTCAATCCATAACACAAATGTCTTTCATGCCATGATGCCCCTGCATTTCAAGGATTGAGTCCTTGGAGGGTCAAAAATAGTCACGACCTATTGTCCTAAGTGGTTATCCTAACGTCGTGAAAGGTCACTAAATCCTTCTTAATTCCACTCTGCAACATCTCTTGGCTCAGCACCCTTTAATGAATCACATTTATATTAATGTTAGATTCCACTTAGCTTTGCTTTCATTTCATTCTAATGTTTAAATAAGTATTCAAAACTAACTTTGTACAATCTTACTCTATGCTATTTGGCTACCTTCTTGCTGATAAAACTATCCCCAAAAAGTCGGAATTGTTTAGGGTTCCTGGACTGGAGAAATGGAATAAAAATATTTGAGAAGAAAGAACAGGCAAAGGTGAGCTGGTTTTAGAAGCTAGACTTAACTGAGAGTCATAGGAAGTCGTATACCCCATCCTCCTGTGGATTATAAACACAGATTTCAGAGAGAAAGAATAAAGCAACATGATCTCAGAAACACATCATCACTGTCATTAAACCACACTGCCCCCTGGCATACACTAAGAGGAATAAAATCACCCATCAAGGAGAGCCACTTGCATGGAAAACAAGGTGTCCATGTGGAAACAAATCAATTACTGAAAAGTGTACACCCAGACAATATCTAAACAATGTCCAGCCATGATTAATTTTACTTTGAGAAACTCAACAAAGAAATATTGTCCATTCAAAATCTCCAGTCCTGCTGAGATCCTGGGATGTTGCCAGTGGCTCAACTGCTATTCACAAACCCTGGCAACCTGAATCTGGAACTCTATACTTTTAGACTACTAGAAAACATTACCAGGATATCATTTCTCTAGTCTTTACAGCCACTCTGCTTCTTTTGGTGAAATAGAAACCAAGGACCTAATTCACCAATCGTATTGAAAAGGAAGTAGAATCCAGTGTCAAGATGTAATATATACAGAAGCTAAGATAGTGGATTTTGTTGTCAAATTCAAATCCTGGTTCCACTTTTTCTATGTTTTGATCTTGGGAAAATGACTTACTCCCTTTTTCTAAGACTAGTTTTCTCATGGATGAAATAGGGATAATTATAGTAGTATCTTACTCAGAGAATAATCTGCAGAGCTACTCAACATGTGTTTATTAGACCTGTAGCATCATGTAATCTGTGAGCTTGCTAGAAATGCAAATTCTTGGGTCCCGCCCCAGAACTCTGAATCTGAACTAGGGAATGGGATGTATTAGCTATGAGTCTGCATTTTAACCACTCACCAGGAGATTGTTATGCACATTAATGTTCAATAATCACTGATATAAAACATTAAATAAAATAGGAAGCCCTTATTACAGCCTGTGGAAGACAATATGATGTCAATATATGTGAACTGTTATTTTCATTAGAGTAGAGGAGCAGAGTTAAGTTTTGACTTTTTGATCAATGATTCAGGAACTCAGATGGCTCCAAGTGAACTACTAGTAAAGACACCAGAAAGTTGCAAGCTAATGGGAAAGGGATTACAGCTCTTATATTCTACCATTTTCACTATTCACTATCTCCACTGCATTTTAACATTTTTTATTCCTTTTGGTGATAATCCATTCTATTACAAGCCATAACCATCTGTACCTCCCTAGGATCGCCATTACATTTACATAATGGAAAACATGACTGTTTTACAATGTATAAGTCCACCCTTACATGGTAATATGAATCACCTGAAAACTGGGAGTGGTCAAAGAGACAGGTACCCCTGAATAATGGTCTTTTTGAAAGAGCAGAGCTGCTAATCAATCCATTGTGACACCAGGAAACTGAATGCCAAGAATCCATGAGAGTTTATGTGGGTACCATGCTCAACTTGACAAGGATGATTGGTGGCCACTATCATTATTATCTCAGTTGTAGCCTGAGTTAGGTAGTCGGTGTGTGATTCACCTCCAGTGACTAGACAGGAAGAAAGATCCTTCCTCCCACTTACTTCTGGATACCCTGAAGAACACACAAGAGGGCTCTGGGAATCATATACCCCCAACTACTATGTTAACCCAGAAACGTCTATCCAAGTAAAAGTGTAATCTTTAACATTGGTCCTGCAACATCATGGTGTTTTACTCTTAGAAAAATAAAATTCTTGAATTTAGAGTTTCAGATGAACATATTTTTATTGAATACATAATGGAACTTGGAATACATCAAGTCTGATCCCCAAACAAAGAAAAACTTCTCTAGCAACCTGAAAGGAAGGGTATCTAGATTAAAAACACATCCAGAAATGGGACTCTGCACTAGTATAGGTGCCCATTATTTTAGAATCAGCTGAGAAAATATCCTTGTATAATTTCTGCACATACAATGCTACCAAAATCTAGCGCTCTTTTTTCTAATTTTCTGTATTAGTTGCTGAAACTTTGTCTCTAGAATCCCTTTTAACAAACTAATCAGAAAGGGTTATTGATCAATTAATTGAAAACCTTGAAACAGCAGGGAAAAATAACATTTTAAACGTAAAACATATAAAGGTGGCATGCCTATGTCCATCTTTGCATTTCCTTTATCTTTCTTACGTAAATATCACCCATAATGCATCTTATACAAATACCAATTCCAGTTTCCTTAAATGGAAGCAAGAATTTCAAGGTGTTCATGAAACATATCAGTCTTTTGCATTTATCTTACAGTTTTATGACTCTTTATCTTGTCAATTTTCTCAGCTACACCTAATTCCACAGTATTTTAAGAAACTCCCTTAATTGAGTCTTTTAACATAGTTTTTATTATAAAAACTTTCACATTTTATTTAATTTATGTAATATTTAGTAAAATTACTTAAGTATAATAGCAAGGAATATTGACACAATCACACTGGGAAGCAAAGCAAAGTGACTCTGGGTAAGTGTATTACTCAACAAGTTAGAGAACTAGTAAGCCAACAAACTAGAATTCAAACCCTGAGATTGAATGCGTTATAAATGTCAACGTTTTATACCGTGAAGTGGGAGCTCCATTTGCCTGGTGAATCTATTATGTGAATCTTGATTAAGGGGGCTTCTTTCAAAGTATTCTATTATGGAAATGTATAGTGGCATATTACTCATAATTTTATGTATATTCATCTCCTATCACCAAGCAGAATGGTATCTTGCAAAGAGAGAAAAATGTCTGGGATCTAGTGTAAAAGTCCTACAATATGTAAGTAGAAACTAGTGATTTATGAATACCGTTCTTTTGAAGAGTAATATATGAACCTTGTTGGAAAGGCCAACCACTGGCTAAGTTACAGGAGAGGCTAAAACTCAGATTTCATTTAGACCTGAGATGGGATGAAAAGCAGGTATCTCCACTGATTCCCCTGCCCTCTCCTTCTGACATTTGTGTCTAATCAGTCCCCTGGATGAATAACTGACACATTGTACATATGTCTGTACAGGGGCCAGTACTTAATTAAATCACGAAATTATAAATGGTGCTCTAAAGTAAGATCTGCAAGGATTGCACCACATGAATATTTTATCTGGCATTAAGAGCCACATTTACAGAATGTCTGCAAGAATAAAAGACATTGTTAAGTCCTTGGCATATAGATGGTGATAAAAATGTCAATCATCTTCATATTCTCTTTTTTCCTAAAATAGTTCCTCTATGTAAAGACTCGGTAGCAAAATTGTTAGGTCTTAGGATATGCAAACTTTCACCTCTACTAGTTAATGATAAGTTGTTTTCCAAAATAGTTGTACTATTCTCTCACTACCATGCATCAGAGTTTCTATTCTGCCACGTTTCGCCAGTATTTAATATTGTCAGACTTTTTTTAAAAAGTTGTCAATCTGATAGGTAAAATGGTATCTCCTTATGTTTTTTTGTTTGTTTTTTGTGGTACACGGGCCTTTCACTGTTGTGGCCTCTCCCATTGTGGAGCACAGGCTCTGGATGCGCAGGCTCAGTGGCCATGGCTCAGGGGTCCAGCCGCTCCGCGGCATGTGGGATCTTCCCGGACTGGGATACGAACCCATGTCCCCTTCATTGGCAGGCTGACTCTCAACCACTGCGCCACCAGGGAAGCCCTCCTTATGGTTTTATGTGCACTTTCCAGACTACTGGTGAAACTGAAAATCTTGCCATATATTTAACAGTTACATTTCTTCTTTTGTGAAATGTCTGCTTACCTCTTTTTTCATTTTTCTATTTGAATTTTTTGTCTTTCATTTTCTTAATTCTTATGGGTTCTTTATCTTCTGAACTTTCGTACTAACTCTGGGACATGGGTGTGATTTATTTCCTTTACAGATGAGAATTTGAGGAGTAAGAGACTAAGAGATGTGTGCAGGGTTGCAGTGATAGCAAATGATGGAGGGCAATCCAAACCCAGCTCTGATCTACTTCAAATCTCAAGTGGCTTCCAATAAACAACCCTTCTTTATTTTTGCTAGTGCTTTCTTAATTTCTGTACCACAAACTCCCCCTAGATTCCCTGCAAAGAACCTCAGTGCGAGTCACATTGCAATAAGAAGTAGAGAATGGACATGACCAAAGAAATGGCTGGGGAATAAACAAGATGCAAAATTGAAATAGTGGAGAATATTTGGGAGACCTTACTTCTCATTGCTCTCAGCCCGTCATTACCACTATCATCAATTACAATAATAATGACACTAAAAATAACAAAAATATTGAACATTTTTCACTGAGCACTTAAGATGCACAAATCTCTGCACAAAGCAGTTTAGAGGCATCATTAAGTTAATCATTAAGTTAACCCCATAAGTTAGAGAACTGACTCAGTTCTACTGCATAAAAGTGGAAACCCAGTTTTAAAAGAGTTAGAGAGGGGGCTTCCCTGTTGGCGCAGTGGTTGAGAGTCCGCCTGCTGATGCAGGGGACACGGGTTCGTGCCCCGATCCGGGAGGATCCCACGTGCCGCGGAGCGGCTGGGCCCGTGAGCCATGGCCGCTGAGCCTGCGCGTCCGGAGCCTGCGCGTGCGGAGCCTGTGCTCCACAACGGGAGAGGCCACAGCAGTGAGAGGCCTGCCTACCGCAAAAAAAAAAAAAAAAAAAAAAAAAAAAAAATTGTTAGAGAAATTCTCCCAGGGCCACACAACAAGGAAGTAGTAGATCACAGGTAGTCATAGGCCACTAGTCAAAATACCTTATTATATAGTTCATGTCTCTTTGCCACACACACATATATGTTTATCTTTCTCTCATTGTCACGTTATCTAGCAGATAAACAATCCTACATTGAGAATTGAAAAGCGCTGCTGGCACTCAAATATCAAGCCCACTTTAGGCTAATTTTCCAAAGAGAATTATTATTGACATATGTACATGTTAAGAAGAAGTGCACAACTAGATCTCTTTAGGAGCAAGGTCGTGGTCTCAGAGCTCCAGGAGTCCATGAGAAAAAATATTTTGACTGACAGCAGAGGTAGGACATGCATCAACCTTTTGTTAGAATTGCTCTGCTCCAGAATTGGAGGGTTTTTTTTCAAATTCTGTGGTAAATAGCCATAAAGCTTACAGAAAATCCAAGTACCTCTTAGATGCTCTTCAGAGCAGGTTTCAGTCCTTATCTGACTTACCTGAAGCATATCATATTGTCATCTATGAAGAAACCCCAGATATAGAAAGCAGCACTCCACCTTTGGTTAGAGTCCTTGCAAATATAACATTTACTGTCCTGAAATGTCTTTTTTGATATTTCATTTTTTACATCGAATATAACTTATGATGAAATGGTCTAATAACCAAATGTTTATAATCACATCATTACTTAGCTTGATGATTTTTGTATTGACATCACCTTAAATTGTGTGGGAAAGAATGCTTTCAAACAGCCTAGAATAAATTAGCAATCAGAACAAACACCAGCACATGTAGGTGCTCAGTCAATATTAATTAAATAAATGAATAAGTAGCTAATCCATAAAGGGGTTTAATGCCATTGTCACCCAGAACATTTCCCTGAGGATTGTTCAGAGTTGTAATGCAAGGTGAGGTTAATCTTGTTATAGTTTCAGAAATATATATTTAAAATATCATTTTTATAATGAAGCAAAAATCTGATTCACTTTACTTATGTGTTAAAAGCACTATGATTTTTAGCAGTCTTACCTCAAAAAAATAAACAACACCATTTTTGAATCCATTACCTGGTTTAATCCTCCCAACACTATTTGTACTATTTCACAAATGAGAAAATTGGAGAAGCCTGAAGGTACATTGTAAACATTAAAAAATTTGTGAGCCAGGATTCACTCCTGAGTCTCCTTGACTCCAAAGCCTATGCTCTCTCTCCATTGGAACAGATTTCTATCTTAATGCTGTCTCTTCTTTTGGTCATATACAACCAAAATCAGGATGTGATCTACAGAAATAAAAGAACCAGCATATATGATGACATATTTGAATCATATATTTCCTGTATATAACCTCATTTGAACATCAACAAATGCTAAGAGAATAATTATATCAGCTCTACTTTTGTGGATGAAGAAACTGAATCACAGAAAATTTAAGCAATTTGCCTAAGGATGGGATCAGAATGTAAGACCATATCTATTAATTTTTTAGTTTTCTTTAGAACTTGAGAAATCTAAAGACAAGGAGGCAAATGGCACTTAATTAATGCATATTTAAATTAGAAATTTTATGTATTTCAAAAATATCTGAGGCATCATTATATTCAAACAGTTTCTACTGATCAAGAAACTGAATCTCAGAGATGTTAGGTAATTTACCTAAAATAATGGGATCAGAATTCAAATCTTTGTCTATTCATTCAAAGTGATTATTCTTCTTACTAAAAATATATTTTTTAGCTGGAAGAGACTTTTGAAATAGTTGAGGCTAGGCTCCTAATTTTTTTGATAATATAAAACAAGGTATAAAAGGAAAGTTGTTCCTTGGAGGCTGTTGGAAGGGCAGGGATGCAAACAGAACACTATTGCATGCCATCACTGGGAAAGAAATTTCCAGCTATGTTACTGGAAAGTCACTCTGCAACCTTTAAAGGAATTTAACTTTTTATAATTATTTATCATGATAATCTTAATCTGGAGACAACAATTTCCAGTTAATTCCTAAAAAATTTCTTGAGGTGCTCGTGGGAAACAGAGTCCCCTTTTGCATAGTAACAGTTCATTACACATGTTAGGCACTTTATTTATGTTTGTCGTATAAATAAATGAAACAGAATAAATAATAGAAACTTTTATGAGAGTGGCTATATATTCAAAGGCATGTCCTATTTTCAATTCTTAGAGAACAAATAAAATCCATTTTTTTAATCTATTGGGATATGTATCACCCTTTTCCTGCAATCAAATTTATATATTTCTAGGAGATACTGTCCTCACTTTGTCAATAGTCCCTTCCATGAGTGGAGACTCGTGGAAGAGTGGTTGTTACAGTACTAAAGTAAGAAAGATGGGATGGGAAAAGATTGGAAAAGACTAGAATAAGGATTCTGAAGCTGAGGAGAGTAAATCAGGAAGAGAAGAAGGAAGGGGGAGGCAGGAAGAGACAACTGACTTTCTGCTTTGAGAAGGTTATGTATATCTATATGTATGTGTATATACACAAGCATGTACATTTGTGTGGCAGAATTTAGCTAAGAAAAAACAGCTTTGTTGTACACCTGAAACTAACACAACATTGTTTTGGGTTTTTTTTTTTTTGGGGGGGGGATGTGGTTTGGCCATGCCACAGGACTTGTGGGGTCTTAATTCCCTGACCAAGGATGGAACCTGGGCCCTCGGCAGTGAAAGCACTGAGTCCTAAACAATGGACCATCAGGGAATTCCCTAACACAACATTGTTAATCAGCTATACTGCAATATAAAACAAGAAGTTAAAAAACAAACAAAAATTCCCTGTTTGACCATTCTAATAAACAAACAAACAAACAAACAAAAACAGATAGAGATAATAGAGTTGAAAAAGGAAGTTGTTGTTACCAAGTAACTTTAGGGGATATTGTGATCCTAAACAATGAATTTATAAATAGTTACAAAGCAGCAAAACTTTGTTACAGAATAATTCTAATTCCAACTCTCAGGAAGGCAGAGTTTAGATTCTCTCCATCTCCCTTGAAAATATACTAGACTTAGTAGTTCTTTACAAAGAATAGCACAGGAAAGGGGAAAAATAATAACTGTACCATGAAGAAAGCTTCAAAAGCACTACATTATCTAGTTGGTGAAGGTTAACATCATCATCATGTACCCCTGATATGAGATGAGATGAGAGAGGCACTTCACTTCTGTGGTATTCTTCCTCAAACCTATATCCCCAGTCTCATCATGAGAAAAACATCAGACAAACCCAGACTGAAGGAAATTCCAATAATTTTAACAATCCTCAAGACTATCAAAGCCATGAAAAAAATAGAAAGATTCTCATTGAGCAGAAGGACAGTGGAGATAGGAAAGCAATGCAAGGTGATACAAATTGGCTACTGGGAAAAGAGGATGTTAATGGAAAAACTGGTGAAATCAAAACTGACTCTGGACTTTAGGTAACAGTAATGTACCAATGTCAAGTTCTTAATTTTGCCAAATGTACCATAGAAATATAATGTGTTGACAATGGTGAAAACAGAGCAAAGAATATATGGGAATTCTATATTAGCTTTGCAACTTTTCTGTAAATCTGAAAGCATTATAAAAGCAAACATTGTATTTAAATAAGCAATAGCAGAATATATTTAAAAATAAGCAGAATGGCAGGGTG
The DNA here is from genome assembly GCF_964341445.2 of Mesoplodon mirus. Lineage (NCBI taxonomy): Eukaryota > Metazoa > Chordata > Mammalia > Artiodactyla > Ziphiidae > Mesoplodon > Mesoplodon mirus. The sequence goes on along the minus strand of NC_138977.1, from coordinate 169,840,833 downwards.
TGGAGGTGCGGTTCACAGAAGTGGATGAGTTAGAAAGTAAAAGCCTGAAAATGTGTTACTTGAAAGCACAAGAACTTTCTGTGGTCTTGGTTACATTTCACACAGGGAACTCTTCTCTAGCCTTGTGAAAATTCTGAAAATCCCCTTCACATACTGGGCTGATTATCTATGTCAGCAACCATGATTATAATGAATACAGACAAGTTTATGGCAATAAAAGCAAAAGTGAGATGAAGGAGAAATGTGGATTTTCTTTTTGAAATAGGTGACAAAAGGTTCTACCACGTGAGAACTTATTTTCCAGACCTTGAGTATCACTTGCTAGTTATACATACTTGGTGGGGGAAAAATCCTGAAATAAAAAACATGTGTGTGTGAAGAGCTATGAAAGGATAATTTATAATCTCTAAGGATTTTGAGCAGTAACTAAAATAGTCAAGCAAAGCTGTATTTCGTTCATCTAACAAAAATTGGAATAAGAACCACTGGATTATGCCCATTGTATGTATTTCTATGCTCCTGGGGCCCCAAACATGGGAGGTGTGAATGAATGAATGAATGAATGGATAGATGAATGAATGAATGAATATGATGGAAAGACTGGAATTGTAGGAAATACCACAGCATTCATTCTAATAAGGGTGATTCTCATAAATGGTTTTGATATAAAAAAGATAATACACGTACTAAGAGGTTTAAATAAAGAAGCATAAGAGTTCAGAAGACTGAGGTTTTAATTCAACGTTAGATATAGTCCTGCTATTTGTACTGAGCTTGTCAGGACTTGACCATGTGATATGTTAAGGTTTATTTATTCCCTGGTTTGTGAGGTACAAAGTGCTTATTTAAAGCAAGAACATCAAAGTTTGAATCTCAGTTCCACACCTGACCTTCACACACTTAACTCCTACAGTTTCAGTAACTTCATGAATAACATACGGAAGACAAGAATACTTATGTCTCTCACTGCTTTGCTGGAAAAATTAAATTACAGAAAGTTTGTAAAAAGATCTGGCAGAGCAGTGTGGCTAGTAACATCAGGTGACTATGAATCTAGATAGAGGTAAATGATTAAAAATTCACTGTTCCTAGTCTAGGTGGGCAATCATTAATTTGGTCTAACCACTCCACAAGGTAATATTGGCATTTTACCAATGCCTGCTGGGACTATGCTGTCTCTAACAGTGTGATTTTAGAGAGGGAAAGCAGGTAGGAACTTCCCAGATACTTTATAAGCACAGTGTTCAGGTGACCAGCCCAGAATACAGGAATATAGGTTACAGTCTCTCATCTTAGGCCGGTTGATATCAAACATTGGTTTTATACATGTAATAGATAGTTTTCCATAGCATTTCCCTGAGTTAATATAGTAATATAACTTCCATTTTGAATTTTAAAAGTCCAATCAGAAGCTGAATAATGATTCCTATTCCCCTTCTGGAAGGGGACAATCAGAAGGCTAGAAGGGTCATGGATAATTGGTAGGGAGTGCAATATCTAAAAGGTAGATGGTCATTTGAGATATCTTTTTGCACTTCTGTTATTATCAGTTGGCCTTCAACTTTCTCTCAGATACTCCAGAAATCCTGAAAGCTCATTATTTAAATTTTTTTTTTAAAAAATGCAGTGATTACTGTGGCTAAAACTTTGAAGTCCACAGAATTTATTTTAAATGTCTCCATCTTAGATATTCAGTGGTCTTATATCTTAGGCCTTTAGTTAGAAGAATGTCACAAAAGCTGAAAAAAAACCCAGCAATATTAGCTTTTAAAAAGTATTTTTACTTGCATTAGATTATTTAATGCTCAAAATAGGAACCTGTGGGTCAGTTTCATCATTCCTATTTTCCAGATGAAGAAACTCAAGCTGAGAGACGTTAAGTGACTTGCTCAAAGTAACAAGGTAAGTCAGTAAGTCTTTCAACTCTGTGTCTACAAATTTTCTTCACTGTACCCTGCTATTAATACCTCGGTGTGAACTAATTTTAATTAGTACTTCTTTCCCGGGGCTTTTGTTTTTTAGAAGAATATAGCATGTAAAAGGACTCATTTATTAATGCTGGAATTTAAGACTGTATAGCCTTTGAGTAAGTAGATATTTAAAGGAAGCAAAAGGACCTTCTGGGTGTTCCACAAATCACGTAAAATAAAGGTGAAAAATACCTACTTGCATGTAAGATTTATTTTGATGATATTGTTCGACTGTGACCCTGCCTTATCAGTAAATTATATATATTTAAATTCCTAAATAATTCAAGATTCTTTTCTGGCTCCAGGAAACTTATTTTATTAAATAAGTACATTAAAATGCTATAAGCCAGTGTTTCTCCAGTGGAACAGTTTTGCCAACCATGGGATATTTGACAATACCTGGAAACATTTTTAGTTGTCTCAACTGGAGAATGTTACTGGCATCTAGTGGGTAGAGATTAGAGATGCTGATAAATGTGCTACAATGAACAGGACAGACAGCTATAACAAAGAATTATCGAGTCCCATATGTCAATAGTGCCCATGTTGAGAAATGCTGGTATATCCAGAATAGCAGAGTAGCAACTAGGACAAGGATTCAGTTCTATTTGGGTTGTGGCTGGAAGCAGGAAGACATTGTAAAGGTGAAGGTAAATAGGTTTTTGAAGAAAATACAAAGCCATCCCAGACCTGTAAGATCCCATGGCCAAAAGCTTTGACAATGAATGCCATGTGTGGCTTGAAACCCTGGGAATTTAAAATTGTTAAATTACTTTGTATGGTATCAAGGAGCTTAGAGTCAATGGTAAATGTTATAATTTACAGTTCATACTTTGCATTATTAATTCATTTGGTCCTCATCACAACCCTATAAGATAAAAATTAAGTAAGAAAACGAAAGCATAGAAGAGTTTAGAAACTTGCCAAAGATGGCACAGCTAGCAGTGGTCTGATAAAAGGAAATCAATTGATGTTATTCAAGAGCTGGCAAATAGTCCCTAGAACTCTTTTCTAAAAGGAGTGCAACCTAAGGAGGGCTGTCTTTCAAGGTGAGTTGAAGGACTGTTAAACAGACACTCAGGCTGCATGTTTTGCAGCAGACTTAAGCTATTAACTCTCTCAATAATTAAACATTTAGTCATTTGAGGATGCTGGGAGAGTTTCCTAACTTCTATTCATTTTGACCTTAAAAATGGGATGATGATGTATAGGATTTAATCAATATGTGAACAACCAGACATTTCCTTAACAGTCTTCATATCACTCTGTTGGTTTAGCACAGCTGGAAAGCCCAAAGCAATGATTAGGTCTGTTGCTAAGGATTAAGCCACCGAATTATGGATGGAAAGAATGTCACCTCCTCCTCCATAAAGGACTGTTCCTCTCAGCTGGACAACCAAGGTCCCAATTCTTCTCCCCTTCCAAATCAAGGAAAACATTTTAATTATGACTTCAACAACTGTTCTAGACAAGTCCAGAGATATATTGCCCTGGGAATTATTTTCTCGAAAATGAATTGCAAGTGTTTACCATAAATATATGTTTAATATATGTTCTGCTTATGTCTGGGGCCAGGCAGCATAAAATTACTTTACTGGCAATAGTTTTCAGTCATGAATTTTCAGTTTATCCAACCAACGTTGGATTCAGCACCTAAGTTGAATTGGTATCCTTTCTACTAACCAGTTTTGTCTTTAAAATATCACATGGATTCATTACCGGCCTAATACTTAGATCAAGGGAAGAATTCTAAGGAGTTATGTAACACGTGCTATGTAAACATAGCACAGTACATAGCTTCATTCAAGACATTTATCAAGCACCTGCTATGTCCTAAAATTTGCACTGAAATCACACAGGAGGCAGAAACACAGAATTTCTCCAGAACACATTTATTGACATTGATTGATTGTTTTCTCCCCACACGTGTGAGCTTACTCTCCAGTAGGCAAATTAATTTTTCAGCTGCTTTTCTATAGGGTAATGGGCCTCAAATACCTTCACTCAATATGAAGCTCTTCTAAGTCACAGGGCAGACTTGCAAAACCATAAGGTAAACCTTAGCCCTAAAGCCACTGGACACCAGAGCAATTCATATCCCCTCAGATATTCTATTTAATAACTGCATAAGCATGCATCAAAGTGAAAATTCTGACAAATGTGCCTTCTTTTCTCCCAGCAGTCAAACCCCTCAGCCCTGCAGTTTGGTTGAAAAATAAAACCATGATGTGCTTCCAAATATCTGCTGTTTTTCATCAGTAGAGCTGTAAGTGGACCCTCAGCTCCCATCACACACACACACACACACACACACACCAGATTTCCTTTTTTCCTCCTCCTTCCCCTAAACAAACTTGTTATCAAAGAAAATTTTAACAGAACTGAATCCAAGACAAGCATTCTTGGATTCTTCTTGTTATTTTCTGCAAACCAAATGTGCCGTTTTAACTGAGAGGTTGAGAGAGGAGCAACGGGTCCTGTCTGGGCTGCAGTGCAGGGGATCCAAGCATGAAAAGGAGCATGGAAGGTGACCTGGAAGAGGTCACCATTCCCACACTTGAAAGGAGTGTCCAGGCAAGTCTGAGTCAATTTGACACATTTCTAACTCCTGGAAAACCAGGTGCTTCAAAGCTGACTTTTGAAATCCAAAGGTCCTGAGGGGCGAGCCAGGGAAGGGAAGGTGTTGCTTTTCCTGACTCAAAATTCAGTGTTGCTGCCTGTGGAGACAATACATTTAAAATTCAAAGGATGCTCGTTTGGTTTTAGTGGAAGAGGAGAAAGTTATGAAAGAGTGTCTTACTTCTCTTTTTATCTTTTGCAATAAGGCTGCCCTTTCCTGCCTTTATAGGAATTATCTGAAGATCTCCCTCATGGAAATCAGACAGGCAGACAGTCTAGGGCTCAGCAGGCGAAGCAACACTAACTTATATTTGACAAGTTTTGACAGATAAATAATTCTTGGCTGGAGTCCTAGGTTAAATATCAACTCCTCGCTGTGACTGCCAGGACAGCTGCAAGGTATCTGACCCTGGCAACTAAGGTCCAGCTCACGAAAAAGTGGCAGTATCACAACCAACGGATACTGTGGTGATTTGTTCTCCGGGACACTCCTCAGGATGACTTTAACCTCTCAAAGAATGTAGCTGGAATTTGCAACTCAGTGTATTTCTAGGGAACAGCCTAGTCTTCACACTATTTTAAAATATTTTTACATCAGCATGGAAACAAGGCTTTGTACATTTTAAGACCCTTAATGAGGAATTTCATCAAGAAATGGACAGACTACAATACTTGCTTTCAGTAAGCATGGTCAGGAGTTGAAATTGTTCTTTGTTTTTTGTTTTAATACAAAATACATTATGTATGCTGTGAAAACTGGAATCCCTTGTTTTGAGTGCCTTAGAGAGAAAAGTCATGAAGCATAAACTGAAGAGATATACTGTTTTGGAGCGGGATCAGAGAGATCACGAAAAAAAAAGAGAGGGAGAAATAGACCATAAAGTGAAGTATATTTACAGTTGTCAGTGCTTATAGAAAGATATTGTCAATTATGGGGCATCAAGAATAAAATTAATGTGGATATGAATTTTCAAAACTACTGATCGTTTTGCCATTGAATGAATATTACTTTAACCTTGTAATTAGGGTAAATGATCATGATAATAATAACAATAGGTTCTAGTTATAGAGTTCCTACCATGTGCTAGGAATTGTACCTATAAGAAAAGTATCAGAATCCCTTTTTTAAAGATGATTAAGTTGAGGCTCTGTTGAAATAACTTGCTCTAAAATGTATGCAGTCTTTAAGCACAGGTCTGTCTGAGTGAAAACTAGACATACTTTTAGGTAGGTCAATGTTGTTCAACCTCTCTTTTTAACATACTTCCTTCACCTGCCAGCAAAGATTTTGCTGAACTTTCCTTTCTGTAGTTTGTATATAATGAAAACGGTAGTCATATGAATGTGCTTTTCAATGTATCTCTTTTCTAGAAATGCTAACATGGCTCCAAAGAGACTTCCTTCACTCCCCAGGCTCCAGCCCCCATCCCTACCTATATCCCACATCCCCTACTCTTTCAGACCTGACTGAGAATCATCTCTATAGTCTGTGAATTCAGTCCTTATATTGTACTTACTCTGGGTTATTTGTTTGGGCACTGCCAATATGGATCATAATAAAGCCTAAGAACATCTCACTTTCTAAAATCGAATGAGTATGTCCTGCAAATCTAACCAAATGTAGATACAGCAGAAGGTGGATTCAAGAGAGATCCATGCTTATCATGGATTTGAATGAGAAGGAAAGAGTGGGAGCATGTGAGAAAGGGAGTTTTGGGCTTGAGTCTCAATTCATCATGTACTACCCGTGTAAAGAGCATGACCCAGGAGTCTGACTGCCTGGATTCAAATCCTGTCTCACCTCTTTAATAAGTCGGACTTTCCATATGTTACTTGACCTCTCTGAGCCTCAGTTTTATAACATATAAATCAGGGATAATAATAGCTCCTGCCTAATGATGATTAAATGAGATAATGAATGGTAAGTTCTTAGAAAAATGCTAGGCACATAGTAAGTTGTCAATAAATGGTAACCTTTACTATTCACATTATTCTTGTTACCATCATCATTATTATTGAGACTACTATTACTAAATATTATTATTATCAATATTATATGATAATATTATCAATATTTTATTGACAATATTATTATCAATATTTTATAAATATTATTATCAATATTTACCAGCCTCAAGGCCTTCATGAAAATAAAAAAAATATCCAAGCAGCTATTTTTCAAAATAGATTACTGTATTTAACCAGTTATATTAGTTTTATGAAAATACAGCTTTATGGAAAAATGGAAAAATTCACTCAAATAATGGGACTAACTGGTAAACTTGATAGTCTATGATCAGCCCCAAATATTGTTCATTTCCCTTGGGTGGCCACCTATCTTGATCTCTCCCTTGACACAAGTCACTGGGTGAATCAGAGAGCATTTTGGATGTTAAGCACATCTGACTTCAGAGTTTAGCCTACTTACTTCTAAATTCCAGCTCCAATAAAATTGTTTTCTCATCTATAAAATGGCACTAATAATAACTACCTTGAAAGACAGTAATAATGATTAAACACATAATGTCACAAAGCAATAAAGGCTAACACTTACTGATCTCTTATTTTATGCCACACACTGGGCTAGGCACTTTCAATGCATTAACCATTTAACCTTCACAACTCTAAATGGCACATGCTATTTTAATACCTATTTTTGTAATTGCTAAATAAATGGCAACTTTAGTTATTAAAACAAATGTCTTCACTGTGCTTGACATTTGTTTTCAGAGACAAAGCTTTTCAAAGACTCTCCCTTTCTAGGAGTGATTTTAGATCACCACATTATGTGTCCAGGTTCCCCACTGCCTGTCTTGCCTGAAGGTCTCCAAGCTGAGTGTGGGAGAATTTACCAGGGAGAAAAACTATTTAGTTTTACCTGGGTGACAGCAATTATGCAGAATGACAAAAGGAGCAGTTAAGTTACAAGTTAAGGATGATAATTCATTCTCCCCAGGGACTGTCACTCAGAAAGCCTTGAGAAAAAATAACACCAAAACAATGGCAGGCTCTATTGTTAACAGTCATGTCCCCATAATGCCTTGGCATTCTGAAACAATAAGACCAAAAATGCAGTCTGCTGTCCCTCGAAAGCTCTCCAAGTACATATGCTATAGTTCAAGCTGTCACTCCTTGGAGACTCACCATGGAACGGTTGTCAGGTCATCCCTGTTAGCCATGGTGGCTCCATTTGTAATGAATGGCTCCATAGGACCCTCCAAAGAACTTACTTGCAATCAGACCCTCCAAAGAACTTAACTCGCATCAGAAACTTACTTGCAATACATGAACCAAAGAGTGGGAGAAACCTAGATAATAAAAGTATGGATTTCCTCAATACAATAGGAAGGTAGAGGTGTTTGCCAAGACAAATAGTGATAATTATAACTTTTGCACATTATGTGCAAAGTACTACTCTGAAAAAAAAAAACATCAAATAAACAGAAATAAAGTGTGAATATCCACATCTTCAAGAGTTAAAACATTTTACTGATTTCTAATTCATCAGTACTGATTTGAATATCTTTATTTTACTTGCTATTTGCTATAGTCTTAAAGGCAGAAGTACTAGTTCAGAGTTAGTTGATGTCAGGTGGCATATTTATTTCTTGAAATCTATGGCAGTAAATAGAGTAAGGGAGATGTAGTTTTTCAGGGCTTATTACGGCCTAGTATACCAAACTGTAAGCTAGCACAGACTATATAGCAAAAAGAAATAAAATCATGAAGACAGCTTGACTGAGTTCAAATCCCTTTCTTCCACATCTTGCTGAAAGACATTTGGACAAAAAAAAATCCCTTAAACTCTGCATGCCTCAGTTTCTGGAACTGTAGAAACAGGTATAATATTTAGGTATAATATTTGCCCCTAAGCCATATGGTTATTGTAAATGAGTTAATACATGTCATATGTTTCAAACAGTGCCCAGCATATGATAACCACTGGATAAGCATTAGCTCTTACTCTGATTTATTTAGCATATTCAACAGGTAATTTAATCATTTAGTCATTTTAATTCCTATATTATTGATAATGAAATAAGTGTTTAGGGGAATTCCATAATCGACACAGGGTCACATGGAAGAGATGAGACTGAAACTACAGCCTGCTGGACCAAATACTGCTTTTCTCAACAACTTAATTCTTTTTTCTAAGAATAGGAGCTTCGGGGGAGAGTCAGAACTGAGGTCAAATCCCTCATTCTGTGGCTTACTAGCTATATGATCTAGGAAAGCTCATCAGAATTCTGTTAAACTTAGTTTCCTCTTCTGTAAAATGAGAATAATCATAACAAATTATAGAGGACAAGTAAGGATTTGAAGAGATTTTTAAGTTACTTTTGCTGTTTACAATGAAAGATGCTCTATTTGCATGTCACCTGGAAATACTGACATAACTCTTGTTTTGCTTTTTAGAGGGAATCATTAGTGAGGTTATTGAGGGAAATTTTGCACAAGATTTTATTTTTCCAAATAGTTTCTTCCCAAAGAAATGTTAGTATTTAGTCAAAGGATTTCTTAATCATATATAAGGTTAAAATTTTAAATCATATGAAAATCTATATGACCCAAAATGGTTAGCCTCTATCACTTTTGATATAGTGAGTTTGGATTTCCAAAGGTTAGAAAGATGGGAGAGTTTGACCTTCAAGTGTGTGTCCCAGCAACAAGGAATCTAAGCATCTGAACACTCAAAAGGCAGTGTTCAGAACAATACATTTTAAATAAACACTTGCTGGGTGAAACACTGTGAATTAGAGTACTAGCCAAGGAGGCGGGATTAGATTGAGGCATGAAAGAGGTCTAGAGGCAATCACTCTCAGATGTGGGAAGGAATAAACAGAAAACTTACAAAAGAGATACCTAGTACGGTTTGTACTTGAAACTTGGAGTGGGGAGGAAGGAGTAGGGAGGAAGGTGGAAGAAGTTCTCAGTTACCTAAGACTCATGGCTGGGCCAGGAAATAGTGCATTTGAATGTAACTCATCCCAAACACTACTCTATTAAGAAGAGGTCTTAATAAAGACCAACCTGCAAGGCTGGACTAGGTGCTTTCCTCTGTGCTCCTGGAAGTTTCCCTGTCCCTCTCTAGTGGCTCTAGTGTTACCTACAGACCCTCTGTTGATCTGCCTCATCCACCAGACAGACTAGAGGTCCTTGTATAAAAGACCCAGATCATTCATCTTGTGCATTCAGTTCCAGGTAGGGCACTAGAACATAGTAGGTGCCAGTAAATACTTTTAAAAAAACTATATGAAGAAGAGAATGATGGGATTTATTATATATACTTTGGCAAATGATGATACAGACATGATCTTACAGGCAGAAGCTTAAAGAAATCAGGGCAAGGATATGAGCAATTCTTAGTAGAAGTACCTAAAAACTTATGAAAAAAAAATATATATAAATGAATCACTTTGCTGTACAGCAGAAACTAACACAGCATTGTAAATCAACTTCAATAAAAATAAATTTTAAAAAACTTATGGAAATATATATGATTCCATCCATCTGGACTCAATGTTAGAATATACCACTGATAGGTCAAAGTACAAGAATAAGCATTCATTCATTCATTTATGTATTCATTCAACAAATATCTACTACATATCTCCTATGTGTGAAGGGTCTTACCAGGTGATAGATTCAGATGGAAAACAATACAGACACAAGTTTTTCTCTACAGTTTTTTATGGCCTAGAATTGGCTCTGAAATCAAACCAAAAATTACATAAAAATTACTCAATCACAAGGTGATAGTTGTTACATAGAAAAATAGTAAGGTATATTCTACCATAGACTAGGCATGAGGGGGTATGAAATAGTTTGGGGGCAGTACCTTGAGGTGATTTAGATATATCTACCATTGAAAACTATTGTTTTGGGTCTTTCTTAATTTCTTCTGGTTCTTGCTTTTATGATCTTCTTTTCCCTACCTAAAAATTCATTCACCTTGACATTTCTACCCCCAGTGTGTTGAAGGATCTCCAAGTCCTATGAGTTGGGGGAAAAAAAGTTAACATTGATCTGTGGTTCATTCCAAATACAGTGGGGAAGCAGTTAAGTAAGTATAAACAGGTAAACTTCCATGGTCGTTTAAACCCACCCTTCTCAAATGTTAATCTGTACAACTGTCGATTATACCCTATCACGCCTCCAGCTGAGGAACTGCAACACATTTTTAACCATCCATATGGCAAACAGCAATTAAAACTGAAAAAGCGTATGACAACTTAGGGTTCTAGCTTACTCCTAATGTTGTGCACATAATAAATTATAGCCTATCTACATGACCTTATTTTTCATATTTTCCTGCCCCATTCTTTTTTATCACCATGGGTGTGATTAGCATCCAGAGCTTCTGGTGATGTCAGTGGATACTCTGGATTCATTTGAAATCCATGACAAAACTGCGGCTTTGCCTATCTGAGAGAGAGAAGAACTAACCCTCATTTAAAGAAAATTGTAATTGATGTACTCAATGCCATTCTTCTGAGAAATCAGTTGTCTTAATTACATAGTACAGACTGGTCACTTCTGAGGAATTTGGTGAGGGCAGGAGACGTTCTGAATTTGTTGTTCTGGATGGGTTCAGAGTAAACATTTAGATTATTTATGCAACCTGGCTGGATGAACCCACCCTCCCCAGGTTTATATTTCTCCGGGAGTGTTCCTTTTGATTCAGAGGTCACAGTGTATGAGGGAGAGTGAAAAAAGCAGCCTGGGTGTTTGGGGGCCATTTTGAAGTGAACAGATCAGGGGTATGAAAATCTCTTCTCCAGTTGAGAAATTTCTAAAATGTTCAATGCAATTATCTTTCTATTGTTTATCGAGTCCTCCCACTTTCCCTGTCATGCATTCTAGTGGTTTCTGATACTGACACTGCTGACATTGGCAAAGTTTGCCATCGACATCTAACAGCTTCCCTTTAATTTCTATATTTCTGTACATCAGAGCACTGCACTCTCATGATAATGCTAAGCATATTGTTTCATTATTTTTAGGCACTTCATAAGGCTTACAATTTTTTTTAAAGCCAAAGTTATTTGTTACTGCTATCATGTCATCTTTTTCTTCCAAGTAAACCACAAATTCTTTTAACCAATAGCAAAATGAGCCTTTTCAAAGATTTCTCTGGGTCTTTTATCTTAGTCTTCTTATAAACACAAAGATGAACCAAATGTCAAATTCTGAATCAGTATGCTATGGTCAGAAGAACACCAAATTGGATTTGAATCCTAACTTTGCTTTCCAATGACCTTGAGCATGTGAAAGTCAAGCAAGGAATTACATATAAAGAACTATCTGGTCATATAGAGATCTACCTCTAAATCTCTAAAACCTGTAATTCTATGATTATTTTAGAAGCATATGTAACAATTTCTAAGACATTCTCCAAAGAAATCAACAATGTACTTGATATTCATGTGTTAATATTTATTTCAAAATCCCCTTTATGTCCCCCTTTATTGAGGCAATGAAACTAGTCAGATCAGAATTTGAAAGTTTTATCCTTCATCCAACTGTTAAATAAAATTTCTGAGTAGCAGATCCTTCAATTTGAAAACAAGGGGATAATGTCTTTCCTCTATGATTTTTGTGAGAATTAAACAAGGTAATGTATGTGCAAATGCCTAGCATGAGATCTGACACATAGGGGTCAGAAACTAAATGATAGCAATTCTTACTATTATTGACACAAAGCTTTGTTCTTTTTGAAGCTCATTTATATACATTATTTCATGCTACCAGATTAAGCCCAATGCTGCCAAGAAATTTCATGTAAAAATATATCCCAGGGTCAGTGACATAAAAATTCCCAACCTGAAATGAAAAGACTGTCAATGGATTTTATCTTGTAACAATAAAATTCTTCAATCTATGCTTCATTCATTCAAATATCTCCTTGACCCAATAGCCTTGTAGCAAGTCTGCCATATTTTATTTATGCAGTCATTAATATGGCAAATATTTGTCAGGTAGCAACTATGTACCTGGATCTTATTTTACCAGATGCTAGTTTCTTATATTGAGAAAGGACCGGGAAAAAATTAAAAGATTGCTATTGAATAGCAATGTACATATTGGTGAGCTGATTAAAAACATGGGAAGGGACTTAAGTAATTAATTTTTGAGATGAATTTATTAATATTCATTAACTGTAATAATAGTACATTTCCATAGTGCAATAAGGTTGACAAGGGTCTTTTTCTAAAACATATCCTGGGCCCGCCCATTTTGCTCAAACCTAATAAAATCACCAACATTCAAGCCATCTTTATTCCTAGCCAAGACTCTTAATAACAGACCCCTAACTGGTCCCTGTTTTCGCTCTTTGCATCCTAATAGCCATTTTCTACTAGTAGTTAAATTATTCTTTAAAGTTAAAATCAGATCAGTTTGCTTCCTGGTTCCAATGCCTTCCCCATACATCCTTCCAACACTGTATCGAAGAGCTACTCCCTGCCCTGGTCAACCATGCTCAAGACACAGCAAACTTTGGCCATTGCTGGAGCAGACGGATCTGGTTCTTGCCTCAGGAACTTCACGCTTACTCTTTATTGTGTCTTAAAGATGTTTTCGTCTCATATTTTTTTTTAATAAATTTATTTATTTATTTTTTGGCTGCATTGGTCTTCATTGCTGCATGAGGGCTTTCTCTAGTTGCAGCGAGCGGGGGCTACCCTTCGTTGCAGTGTGCGGGTTTCTCACTGCGGTGGCTTCTCGTTGCAGAGCGCAGGCTCTAGGCTCACGGGCTTCAGCAGTTGCAGCTCGTGGGATCAGTAGTTGTGGCCTGCAGGCTCTAGAGCGCAGGCTCAATAGTTGTGGCTCACGGGCTTAGCTCCTCCATGGTATGTGGGATCCTCGCGGACCAGGGCTCGAACCCGTGTCCCCAGCATTAGCAGGCAGATTCTTAACCACTGCACCACCAGGGAAGTCCTTCCTCTCATCTTGAGCCTGTTTCCTTTTCATTAATTGGATCTAACCCTTCCTGAGCACTCATTCAGAAACTGCACTCTCTCTCTAGTATAGCTATCACACTATAGTGTCACTGTTTTTGTTTTCCCCAGCTCTTTATCATTACTTACGGAAATGTTGTCTATTTGTGTATTCATGTAGAATCTAACTTTTCCACCAGAATGTAAGCTCATGAAAGAAGAGATCATGCTTTCTCATTGACATAGCCCTGTTACACAAGGAAACCAGCCACAGCTAAGCTATATTACTTAAGCAAGTAAAGAGCATTATAAGTAGTATCTATGATGACTATCAGTTTTTGTGTTTTATTACAATTCATGGCTGGAGAACTTGCACATATAAAAAACTCTGCCTCTTGTCTCAAAAAGCCTGAATCTAGGTCTTAAAACAAGATATTATCTCATCAATAGTAATAATCTAGGAGTTATTCTGCAAGACAACAATAATACTGTTATGTAATAAGATTGAATATGATTGTGTGCCAAAATAATCAGAGACAGTAAGTGCTCTGATTTTGCATAGATAGTTTAAACAAACATGTTACAAGAAGAGTTGTGGTTTTTTCTTCCTTTTTACGGTAAATACTATCTATTGTTATTTGAGCTTATGTTGCTTGATTCTGTGATTATTGGATTTTTTCTGTTTGTTTAACTAAATGTCATACCCAGGCTTTCCTAAAGTTGCTATATTTCATGTATTTATTTTGTAAATTAAAGTTATTTCAAATCAACTCTCTCTTGACCATTTTAAGAAATGTTCTAAAACCTCTTGAAATAAATGGAGATACAACACTAGTATTTCAAAATCTGCACTGTGGTCAGGGGAGCAGGGCATCTCAAGTGGCTATCTATCTGGGAAAATCTTCACTTCTGAGGAAACACAAGGAAAATAGTTTAGATAGCCTGTTATCATATTTTTTCATAGGATTGCAGTTTATAATTTAAAATTATTGTGAAGATTCAATTAATCCTAAAATTTATTTAAAACTTTTTCATAAATTCTATCTACAACTCCTTTCCTTCTTTCATCACCTCTATGCAAAAAAAACCATCAAATCACCCTCTAATGGGCTCAGTCCCTGTTTTAAAAATATGTTGAGAGGGCTTACATCCTCAGGAAGATGATCTGAATGAAAAAATCCAGACAGCTCTATTCCTGATATATATCTAATCTACAGCTAGATCTAGATAGATAGATAGATACATTCTTACAGTAATTGTTCTTCTTGTAGACCTCTAGTCTGTCTTTCACCATTCCTGGTTCCATTTGAGCCTACAAATTTTACCTACTCAAAAAATGTTACCCTTGTTTAGCAAGCAAGATAAAGAATGTAATATATCATATAGAAGGTGCCAATTACTGCTGTTTCCAAAGTGATATACAATGTAGGGAATTTTTTCCCCATAAAAGAACAAATAGTAAATATTTTAGGTTTTACAGGCCATTTATCTGTCTCACCTACTCAGCTTTGGCATTGTAATGTGAAAGCAGCCATAGATAATACACAAAAAAATGGGTGTAGCTGTATTCCACATACTCCATAATGAAATTATTTCAAATATGTCTCATGAATTTCATAGCATCTAGATATAGAAAAACAACTTGTCTTGAAAATAGAATGATGACACTGGAAGAAATTTAGACCTTATCAGATAGTTTTATCTCTATGAACTCCTTATATTTGTCATTTACTGACAGAATAGAGAATAAAACTATAGACAATTAATATGAATAAAATAACTTGTAAGTATGTTTTAGTAGAGGTTTCTAAAATTTTGAACCTAAATAAATATATATCCAAAAACATCTATCAAATATATACACTCATTCCCCTACCCCCTTCCCCTCTGGCAATCACCTGTTTGCTCTCTGTATCTGTGAGTTTGTTTCTGTTTTGTTAAGTTTGTTCATTTATTTTGTGTTTTAGATTTCACATTTAAGTGAAATCATATAGTATTTGTCTTTGTCTAACCGATTTCACTTAACATAACACCCTTTATGTTCATTCATGCTGTTGCAAATGACAAGACTTCATTCTTTTTAATGGCTAATATCCCATTGTGTGTATATTATATACCCAATATTCTACTCAGTCTTTTCCATTGATTATTTTATTTAATCATTACAGCTACCTTCTGTGGAAGATGCTATTGTCTCATTTTTCATGTCCAGAGTGACAGAGCTAGTAAGTTTTTCAGTCATATGATTCCACAACTAATCAATTGTAGCCTAGGAATAAGACACATATAAGGTTGTACCCAGTGTCAAATCAAATTGCATAAATATTTTTGTAACTAAAAAAGGCAGGAAGAGAATATTGGATGTGATCATTCAGACCAAAATTTAAGTTAAATTAGCATAAAATCAATGGAAGAATAAAATGGAAGAAAATGTTTTAAAGAGAGAAAACAGCAATTAGTGAATTAGAAAATTGAATATAAGTTTTTAAATGTCTAGTGCTAAATTTTTAGATTAAAGAAAGAAAATCGTTACAGTTCTAGTAATTCTGGGTAAACCAAGAAGAAAAAACACAAATTTAGTAAAAATGGATATGACTTCTGGAACTAATAAGCAATTCTAGCGAAGTGGCAGGATACAAGGTTAATATTCAAAACACAATCACTTTTTACATATCAGCCATAAACAAGTAGAATTTTAAATTTAAACCACAATACCATCTATTTTAGCACCTCAAAACATGAAATGCTCAAATGCAAATCAAACGGAATATGTATAAGATCTATATAAGAAAAACTACAAAAATATGACAAATAGAATCAAAGAAGAACTAAATAAATGGAGAGATGTTACATATGAATGAATAGAAATACTCATTATTGTGAAAATGTCAGTTCTTTTCAAACTGTTGTATAGATTCAATGCAATTTCAATCACAATAACAACCAGTTATTCTGTGACTATCAATACACTGATTCTAAAGTTTACATGGAGAGAAAAAAGATCTACAACAGACAACACGATATTATAGGAGAACAATGTTGGAAGACTGACACAACCTGACTTCAACACTTATTATAAAACTACACTAACCAAAACACTGTGTACTAGTGAAAGAATAAACAAATAAGTAAATATAACAGAGTAGAGAGCCTAGAGATAGATAGACTTGTATAAATATAGTCAACTGCTCTTTGACAAAGAAGCAAAGGCAACAGAATGGAGAAAAGATAGCCCTTTCAACAAATGGTGCTGGAACAACTGGACATCTGCCAGTAAACAAACTAATCTAGGCACAAACCTTCCCCCCCACACAAAAATTAACTCAAAATAGATCATAGACCTAAATGTAAAGTGCAAAAATATAAAACTCCTAGAAGATAACATAGGAGCAAATCTAGATATTTGGGGGTATTGCAATGATTTTTACAAGATCAAAGACACAGTCAATGAAAGAAATAATTGATAAGTTGGACTTTATTAAGATGAAAACTTTCTGCTCTATGAAGAACTCTCAAAAGATTGAGACGACAAGTCACAGACTGGGAGAAAATATTTGCAAATATGTCGTATATCTGATAAAAGACTGTTATCTAAGATATACAAAGAACTCTTAAAATCAACAATAAGAAAATGAAAAACCTAACTAAAAAATGGGTAAAAGACCTGAACAGATACCTCACAAGAGAAGATATAGAGATGGCAAATAAGCCTATGAAAATATGTTCAACATCATATGTCTTTAGGGAATTGATAGTAATTAATTAAAAATTAAAACAACAATGAGATATCACTACAAACCTACTAGAGGTGGCCAAAATTCAGAACATTAACAATCCAAACACTGAGGAGGATGTGGAACTCTCATACATTGCTGGTGGGAATGCAAAGTGGTACAGCAACTTTAGAAGACAGTCTGGCAGTTTCTTACAAGATTAAGCATACTCTTACCATATGATCCAGCAATCATACTCCTTGACATTTTTACCTAAAGGAGTTGAAAACTTATGTCCATACAAAAATCTCCACAGGAATGTTTATAGCAGCTTTATTCATAATTGTCAGAATTTGGAAACAATTGAGATGTCCTTCAGTAAGTGAGTGGATAAACTGTGATATGCCCAGACAATGGAATATTATTTAGTATTAAAAAGAAATGAGTTATCAAGGCATGAAAAGACATAAAGGAAAGTTAAATGCATATTACTAAGTGAAAGAAACCAATCTGAAAAGCCTGCATACTGTATGATTCCAACTGTAAGACATTCTAAGAAGAGCAAAACTGTAGAATCAGTAAAAAATTCAGTGGTTGCAGGGGCTAGAGGAGAGATAAAAAAATGAATAGAAGAATTTTTAGGGTATCAAGTTATTCTGTGGGATACTATAATGGTGAATACATGTCATTATTCATTTGTCAGAACCCATAAAATACATAACACCAAGAATGAACCCTAATATAAACTACAGGCTTTGGATGATAATAATGTGTCAGTGTAGGTTCTTCAGTTGTAACAAATGCACCACTCCAGTGAGGGATGTTGATATACATGTGCGGGGTCAGGGAGTATGTGGGAACTCTATAGTTTCTCCTCAATTTTGCTATGAATCTAAAACTACTTTAAAAATAGAGTATTTATGAGTTAAGAAAATATGACTGATATGGAAAATATTATAATTTTATATATTTATAAAATCCATTATTTCTGAGGCATATGTAACAAAATTTATCCAGGAAGAAAAAAAATAGAACTTAATGGAAAAATACATGACAGTAATTTGAACAAGTTATTAAAGAATTATTTGATATTAAGATTAAAAACTCAAGAGAGGTCCACAAGATTTTTTCTCAGTTTTTTCAAACCTTAAAGAACAGCCAGTTTCTATATGGTAGTTACCATGTAAAAAAAAAGGAATAAAGTCACACCAAAATAATAAAAGTGTACATCGACAGAGGGAAGCTTATAAGAAATTATTTTCTTCTTTCTAAAAGTTTAGTGTTTTATTAAATGTATATGCAATTAATGCTCATAAATATAAATTTATGTAAAGAAATTTTTGAAATTAAAATGTATAAATAGAAATATTTAACTTATAGTCTATGGCCTAAAGACAAAAAATCAAATTTAAAACTAGGGCATAAATTTCTGTTACAAAGAAAGTTTAATGAGAATTAGATATTAGCCTAAAAGGAAGTAGAGAATTAAAACAAGTATCCAAACAATATACTCAGAAGGCTAATGAACATGTGATGAAAATACTCATGTAAAATCATGTACATTATCAGTAACATCCACTTTTTTCATGGATAGACTGCGATCTGTGAGGGCATGTATCCCTCAGAACTGTATCTACAATAAACATATAACCATAGAGATTTCAATATTTGGTGTAATATATTCTCCTTATTATTTTTGTCATTATTTTCATAGCTATTGTCCTATGTTTATTTTCAATAAAATCTAACTGTGTTTTGAGATTGCACTGAGATTTGAGATGAATTTTGTCAGAATTTAAATGTTTACTACATTGAATCTTCCAGTATAAAAGTATTCAATTGCTTAAAACTTCATTTATGTTCCTCAATAGAATTTTTTAAAATTTATCTTTACAGGGGCTTCCCTGGTGGCGCAGTGGTTGAGAGTCTGCCTGCTGATGCAGGGGACACGGGTTCGTGCCCCGGTCCGCGAAGATCCCACATGCCATGGAGCGGCTGGGCCCGTGAGCCATGGCCGCTGAGCCTGCTCATCTGGAGCCTGTGCTCTGCAACGGGAAAGGCCACAACAGTGAGAGGTCCGTGTACCTCAAAAAAAAAAAAATTATCTTTATATAAATCATGCATATCTTTTAAGTCTATTCCTAGACATTTTATCTTTTTTATTATAATTGTATGTGGAAACTGTCCTTCTATTATGATTCTTATCTGGTTATTATTTTTATAGAGAAAATATATTAATGTTTTATATATGAATTATTGAACTATCTAAATAAATTTCCTTCATTTTATAATATTTTCTGTATTTCTGTTCATTTGTCATGTTTTTACAGTGTATTGAAATACAAAATATATTAATTTTGCCTCTTCCTTTGACATATTTATACCAGTATCATTTTAAAAAATTATATTAAGGGGGAAATATTTATACCACAAAATACAGAACAAGAGTGCATAAAATAGAAGTTATAAATCATAAGGCACTAACTGTAAGTGGTATAAATAGTTTTGAAATTAAAATGAGTATTACCACAACTTGAAAGGTCATTATGTTAAGAAAACATAATTTTCCATAAGAAATACTCAAAGCTATGTAATTGCAAAAGTATTTTACTGCTGCAAAACAACAGTGAAATGTGGTATTAAAATCTGTAAATTTCACTAGTTTTGATGCTGGCCATAGTCAGCAATATGTTTCCCTACTTATATATGCAGACCATAACACACACAACTTAATGTTTCCACATGGTTTCTTCAAATTGTTGTATTTATGATTTGTTGCAATTAGTATTTATGTCTGCTTCTTAAGTCCAAATGTTGCAGGCATTTAGGCAGATTTCTCCCTGCAAATTCTGTAGCTGTCAGGGCTACACCAAACCCTGCTTTGTTCCCTTTGGTCTATATTCTCTCCTTTCTTCCTGTTTGTTTCCCTGACATCATATCTCTTACAGTATTATTTACACCCTAGTACCTGACTCTTGGTAGACATATTTTGATGTCTTCATTCCATTCCCATTTCTTTTGTTCAAAAATGAGTGATATTTGTGAGCAAGTGAATTTTGGTTGCTTTCACTGACAAATAGACCTAAGCTCTGGGATTGAGCCTTGTGTGTTGGTGAACATTCCTAAATTATAGCACTTTATATCCCAGTAGTTGGTTCTTCTAGACAACAGCCCCCTCTTTCAGGGGTTTTGAAAATGTAAGGGGTGATTTTTGTTCCCACAATGAGGAGGAGTTACTGGCTTTTATTAGGCATGGCCAGAAATGCCAAATATCTTGCAATACAAATTATAAATTGCCTCTCTAAACCAAAACCAAACCAAATAAACAAGTAAAAAATATATGAGACAGCCTACATCCTTAAAGCTGCCTCACCACCAAGGAGACAGCAGACATTTGTTCAAGATATAATTCTCGCTTCTCAGGCTAGCACCCTGCACTTCTTCCAGACACATAGTACTAGGACTGTAACTTTCTGTCTCCTTTCCATTTAAGCATAGCTATATGGTTTGTTTTGACCATTGTAATGTGAAAGGAAGTGAGATGTGTCACCTGTAAGTAGAAGCGTTAAAAATCAGTGCACAGTTCTCCAAGTTTTCTTTTTCCAGTCTCCAAGCTGATAAAGCTTGTGTCAAGATAAGGCTCTCACATCCTGGGTCCCTGAGAAAGTACATGAATAGCTCCCCTGCCAAGCCATACTGTGCCTACAGCATGAACACAGTAAAACACTTATGGCATTAATTCACTAAGATTATAAGGTTGCTTGTTACTACATCAGAGCCTAGCCTATCCTGACTGATACTAGACAATACTGGGCGATAGGAGTGAGATTGTCTCTATGTACCTCTTATAGACTGTACTGTATCCACCCAAAATTCATGGATTGAAATCCTAACCTCAGTGTGACTGTATCCGGAGATGGGCCTTTAGAAAGATAAAGTGAAACGAGGTCATAATGGTCCAATCCAATAGGACTGGTGTCTTTGTAAATAGAAAAGATGCCTGGGGCATGAAAACAAAGAGGAAAGGCCATGTAAAAAGAAAAAGGAAACAGGAAAAGCAAAGGAAAGAGGTCTCGGGAGGAGAAACCACATCTGGCAACACCTTGATCTTGGATTTGCAACCACTAGAATTGTGAGAAAATCAGTATCTGTTTGTGAAGCCATTCAGCCTGTGGTATTTTGTTATGACAGCCCTAACAAATACAGTTCCAGTTCCACCATCTTCACAATGTTTTTTTCAATTTTTTAAACTACAGACTCAGCTACCACAGATAAGCCTTATCCTGATCTTGTCCTAGACTGTCACTCTGGCCTCCTGCTTATATGGGAAATGTGCTTTAGAGTTTCATTTAAAATGTAGTGAGTCCTCCAACCTGGCTTTGAATCCCAGCTCTCTGATGCATCTGTGTTTTAATCCTAGCTCTATCTTAAACTTACTGTGAGACCTTGGACAGATACATTTATTTCTCTGTGCCTCAGTTTTCTCATCTTCAAAATAAAGATATCTGTATCTATCTCATAGTATGGCAGAGAGGAAAAAATGTGATAATGAAAAATAAAACACAGGGTAGATGTTTCTTTACAGTGAACACATAAAAGAATATTAATTTTCATTATTATAATCTCTAGTTTGGAATGTCCTCCACCATTGTTTTCCTGAATCACAAAATATCTTGAGAAATTGGTCAGGACTGGTGTGAAGCAAGTGAGGGACTTGAAGGACCCTGAGAAGGAGCTTCTTAAATATTGCACCTCAGTTGCCTCACTTGCCTTCTCTCTACTCTCATCCTAGCCCCAATAAACCTGATAACCTTTTAAATATTTTGTCTCACTTACCAAGTTTATTTTCCATTATCAGCCATTAGAGCAAGTGGAATTCCTGAGCTTAGGGTCCTACTCAGGTGTATGGGCATTTTCAGAATACTAGTTCCAACACTTCCTGTGTCAGCAATGTGGTAGCAAGATTCCCATATATCTTATACTCAATCCCATTCAACTTATAAGGTAGCCTTAGACGTTTTCAGTCACCTGAACAACGATGATAACAAATTAAAGTTCAGTGAGAAATTTACTCCAAAATAAAAGAACTTGTAAGTACACTTAGAAATGCTTGAAAGAGACACAGCATGCAGGGTTTTGTAGTGAAATGCTACCAAATACTTTATTTGAATTTTATAACAAGGAAATAAAGGCCGAGATGTGTTCCTTTTCAACTGAAGGAAATAGCTTCTATCAGCTAGAAGATCAGCTCCAATAACTTCGGGGATCGATTTGGCTTTATTAGGTCTGTTGCTATTGTGAAGGGCTAAGAAGTTTCTTTTGAAGAAAAGTAATTACTATACCAGAGCCCCTAGTCAAAGAAATGTAATTGTGTTTTAAAAAATCATTTGCTCAGCACAATTTAGGCTCTCTGTGTCTTTCTGTAAGCTGGATCAATAACTAGCAGATATAGAGATCTCCATGATGGCTAGAACTTAAATCCTCTCACATTTTCTAGTGATACTACCATGAAAGAAAAACCACTGTGTGAAACATACTTACCAAAAGCTAAATTAGTATTTTATCACATTCACAACATAGTCACTATTATATCATTGGAGTGTTAAGCAGAAAAGCAGAGGAAAGAATATTTGTTGAGCACATACTTTTGTCCAGGCACTGCAATATGTGATATATTTGATTTATATGATTTGAATTATATGATTCTTACTGTTACCACATACCTGTGGGTGGATAATATCTGAATCATCCTCATTATGATACACGAAACTAAAAGGAAAAGAAAAGAAATCTGAACCATTGTAGAACAATTACCCAGCTATATTTAGTGAATGCTTTTAAAAAATGATGTTTGCCTCAAATCCCTATAATATATTCCTTACAGCTA
Source organism: Mesoplodon mirus (assembly GCF_964341445.2). Lineage (NCBI taxonomy): Eukaryota > Metazoa > Chordata > Mammalia > Artiodactyla > Ziphiidae > Mesoplodon > Mesoplodon mirus. The sequence continues at coordinate 169,817,705 of NC_138977.1, read as the reverse complement.
TATATGTACATATAGACCTCTATGTAGATGTACGTTAAACTGTGTATGTTTTGAACATGTTCAGTTTTCTTAAGTAACACTTTTATCTTTCTAAAGCCCCTTTGAACAACTCTGCCTTCCTGCTGTGGAAAGACCTTGAAACCAGATAGATGCACTCAAAACCATGACCGTGAAATTCTCATGCCCAGAGTGGGCAACATCTTTTACTGAGAGACACTTGAAGAGTCTTATTTCTGACAATTTCTTTTAAGAAGGGTTGTTTCCTAAAGTGATGGCCACATGACACGGTTCTTTCTAAATTTTATAAGAAGTACAGCCATTTTCTCAGTGTTGGAAGGTCTATGCTGGTTTGGAGTCCTGAATTTCCTTTCAACCAACTCAGTGAAACCCTCAAGCAAGAACCTTTATTTAAAACAATGAATGCAAAACAAATTCAGTTTAACATAATCTGAAGAAGACTGAAGTCTCATAATTCTGAAATGGGGAATATAAATTAAAAGTAAAATGATACCTTGTTTAATGTCGTGCTGTGGCAGGCCTTGATTTGAGAAGAAAAAATCCATCTGGCATTAGTAATAAAGATGTGCACTTTCCGAGTTGTGTGGGTATATTGTTTCTTTCACATTTTTACAGAGAGGGCTAACTTTTAGTGCTATGGAACTAAGCAATCTATTTTATTTTTAAAGAGATCTGTCTTATTGATTCCATAATTCTTCATTAAAGAATGAATGAATAAGTGTTGAGCATCTCCTCTGAGACAATATGATAAGTCCTATGCCAGAGAGAAGTGAGATGTGCAAGCAGGAGAGCACTTTCATCTAACCCGCAAGTTAGGCAAAGCTCCCCAGAGAATAGGGACCAGGGTTACATTGTGAAAACAGGCAACAATTACCAGGATGAAGGATGGGAGGAAGGACTTCGCAGGCAGAATGAGAGGTGAATGCAGATCACATTAGTGAAGTCTGATTATGATGCATTTCCATCTAAATCCTGTGCTTTCTCAGATGTCTCATGACCATCTCTCATCCACAGCCCCACACATGTGCACTTCCATCTGGATTCCCCACCTCAAGCAAAAGCATTATGAGTACCTATTCCTACATTCCAGAAAGGATGAGCTAAACTCAACTCTTCCCTTTCCTTTAACTACAATCTTAAAGGAAGCACCAAACGTTCTCTATTCCTTCTGCTAGGTGTTTATTTAAGCTTATAATTCTTCTTCATCTCCAGTAATATTTACTTATTTAAATGCCCTTTTCTTTAATCTGGACTATAGCCAGTTTTTATTGGATAATTCTCTACCTTTTAAATTCAGCAATTGTTGGCAGTTATGATAAGATATGTGCAAAGTGTTGGGGCTATAATGATGAGTATGACACTGCCACAGACTCCAGTGGTACCATACCTAGTGGAAGAGATAGAGACTTAAAGAGAGAATTTTAATTCAAGGTATGTTAAAGATACACACAAAAAAACACATGAGGATCAGGGGGGGAAGTTGGAAAGCCTTCCAGGTGGATTAAAATTCTGCAGTGAGACTTCAGGATGAGAAGGAAACACCACAGAGAAACTATTCCAGAGAAAATAGAATTAGCAAAGGCATGGATATAAGATACAACAAGCTGTATTCAATGTTGCTGAAACTTAACATTTTGGGAGTAGGAAATGATGAGCGGTAAAGGTACAAAGGAAAGCAGAGGCCAAGTCATGCAGAATCTTGTGTGCCATGTTAAAAAAAATAACAAAAACATTAATAATATGTTACTAAATTCCTATTGTACTCCTATATATGATTATACACTTATGAATTTCATCATAATAACTGTATTTTGAAAGATATATAATTTCAATTGTACAGACTTAAAAACTAAGCCTCTGATGAAAGGTAAGTTTCAATGGATTCTGATGCACTCAAATTCAAATATGATCTACAATTGCATTATCGCTCTTTCTCATTTCTGCCTCTTCCTAAAGCTTCTTTAATTTATTAACAAATACTTCTGCTTGTAATTTAAATTACACTGATTCACCAAAGGAGTATATTATTCTCCTGGCTTTCGATGGTTCACCTTTGCCTTTTGTAGAAGGTTCAAACTTCTTAATACGGCTTTCATGGTTGTTTATGTTTTCCCCTTCCTTCATCTCAATCTCTCTACACCCATCCTAAATTCTAGGTAAACCTAATTTCTTGAATTTCCCTGAACTAGTTTCTATATCATTGCCAGTGCTGTTTCACCTTGTTCAAATGCCTTCCTCTACTTTATTCTTTCCTTCATCTCTAGAAAATACATATTTACTCCCCAACACCCAGAAGGAAGCAAAATCCCATGTTAATTTCCTTCACAAAGATATATCCTCAAAAAATGGGGGTTCACTTTAAAAAAAATGACTATGAAGACATTGAAATATGTGATATTTAACCAAAGATCGTATAAGAAATATAACCTTCCATAAAGCCATTAAGATAACTGTATGAGGGTATATAATAGACAGATATATTTTCCGTTAACTAGTCCAGTAGAGAAGTATAGTCATTCCCACTGATGTATGGCTGTCTCTGAATTTTCTATGCCTGTGCTTTATAATCTAAGTACTTAGAAAATAGCACGTATGGTCTAGCCAAAGGCACTGTGCAAATCAAAGCATGACCCATTCATTTCTGCTCTATCAATGGAGATTGCAAATGGTGTACTTTACATGTTCCACATCATTAGCATAGTCTAACACCAGATTCAGCTGCATAATGTCTATGCCTGAAGGTGGACAAGGGAGTTGAGATGTTCAAAGGTGTGACGGTATGGACAGCTGACTCACAGGTATAATTCACTTATGCTACCTTCCCCTAGCTATGTATTGTGGATCTACAAACTTCCATATACCTAAAATAGAGACATAAGACCAAGTGTCCACCATAATTAAACTCATGATCTTGCAGAGGAGATGATAGAACATAATATGTGGAATATAAATAATAACATAAAAGCAATATGAGAGACTTCAATTACACAGGAAAATATATTAAAATAAGCAGTTTTAAATAGCTTATGAATAATGGAAAAAGCACTAAAGTCAGAAATCTGGGTTCTTGTTCCAATCCTGACATATGGTACCACATACGACATACAGCAAGTTACTTGAATTCTCTAAATTTGGAGTTCAGCTAAATACACCTGTTATGCCAACTTCACTAGACTTTGGGAAGGGTAAAAGTTAAAAAGTGATTCTACAATTACAAAAGGATACACAGAGTATGATGCAAGGTAATTTCCATGCAAGGAACATTTTAGTGGACCAGGTGCTCAGAAGTTTCTACTTGAGTTTTCTTTTTCATTTGCTTTCAAGTTGGGTTCTTCTTTGACTACCCTTATTAATCCCTCAAATAAATATTATTATTTTTATTCAATAATGATTTATTGAGCAACTAGTATATGCCAGTCACTATGTATAGTGCTAAAGATACAATCATGGACATGACATATAAGGACCCTGTGTCATGCAGAAACTGTCTGGCACATAGTGAGTGCTCAAGAAATGTTAATTTTATATTATTTTTTTAAATTGAATTCCGTATTTGGTGGGTGCATATAGACAGACTACTGAAAGTGAAAACAATTTGCATGACTTAGAAATTGTCTGGACAGAGTGGAAGAAAATTTTTGATTGCTGTGACAAAGCAATACAAAATACAGCAGAACTGCTTAAAAATTTATACTAAATTAATTCCCAAACTCCAGTAGCCAATAGGCAAAGTATAGGAACTGACAGTTCACACCAAGGATAAGACAATATCAGAAAAAACCTTGACAATTTTTCAGCCTCATTAATAAACAAACGTGTGTGTATGTATGTATACATATATACACACCATTTGATTTGTTTACACACTCACAATATAGGTATACTTGAACATATGTGTGTATATATACATACAAATTAAATGAACAAATAACAGCAAAAATTAGCAAATGGAAATACTCAACATCTGAAATTGTGTGGTGAAATGGATATATTTTATAGTGTTGATGCATTTTGATTGTACTCAGAGCATACAATCTTTCTGGGGAGAAATTTTAAAATGTCTTACTATATTGGAGTAAGGATACCATATGACCTGATAATACTACTGTATTTCTATTGCTTCACGGCAATATTTCTACACACTTAGCAGCTTAAAACAACACATCCTATTGTATCACAGTTTCTGTGGGTTAGGAATCTGGCCATGTTTCAGCTGGATTCTTTCCTAATGTCTCACAAGGCTGAGAAGTGTCAACAAGGACTGGGGTTTCATCTGAGATTAGGTTTGGAAATGATTCACTTCCAAGCTCACTTTAGTTGTTGGGAGATCAGTTCCTTGTAGTTGTGATACGGAGGCCATCAGTTTCTTGCTGGCTGTTGGCTGGAGGCTGCCCTCACTTCCTATAGGCCACCCACTGTTCCTTGCCACATGGGGCTCCCCAATGTAGCTGATTGCTTCCTCAGAGCCACCAAGGGAGAGACTCTAGTGAGATGGTCACTACAGTCTTATGTAACATAATCATAAACACATAATCACATACATTCTATCACCTTTGCCATATTCCACTGTTTAAAAGCAAGTGACAGGCCACCACCACACTTAAAGGAAGGAAATTACACAGGGCTGTGAATAACAGAATGTGAAGATCATGGGCATAAACTTAAGATTCTCTCCACCACAACGACGTTAGAGAATGTATTCTAAGGAAGTAATTCAACAACAAAAAAGAAAAAGAGAGAAAGATTTAGATGGTATTGTTTGTTGGTGTACTGTGTGTTATTTCTGATAACTGGGAGTAGTTTCAATTCACAAATAGGCAAGGGAAAAAAATGACTAGACTCTGGCAAATTAATTTAATTGTACTTTATTTACATTAGACATGAAAATTAAGAAGTTTATACACATATAATTGGAAAAATAAATAAGGCAACAATAAGGTGAAAAAGAAGATAAAATAATGAATAAGTGATCATAGCAACAAGATAAAAGTTTATCTGAATAAATATTTAGAGTAGGAGAGGTTACAATATTTGTCAATAATTTTTGACAATATTTAAGAGTTCAGCTATTGTCTACTGTTTTTAAAAATCAAAAAAGTTATTTATATCAATAAAAATATGTGATTATTGAAACATAGAAAGCAAAAATAAAATGTAGAAATTATTTTTTAAACTCTGCAGTCTGGTTTTTTAAAGGATTGCAAAACTGAAAAAATTCCAATTAAGAACAAAGGAGAAAAAATACATATTAATAAGGAATGAGAAAGAAGGCATAATCACATATTCAAAAGAGTTTAAAAATATTTAAACACAAATATTGTGTGCAAAACTAGGAAAACTATTTGGAATACTTGAAGAAAAATGGATGATTACCAAGCAAATATAAATTATCAAAATTGATCTCAAAGGATGTAGAAAATTTTAAATAGGCAAATAACTATAAAATGTAGTGGCATTAATTAAAAAGTTACCACTTATAAAGTTATTAGCCTAGATTTTTTATAGATGAGTTCTATATAATCTTTAAATAACAAGTAATCCAGTACTATTAAAAAATTTTACAGATCAAAAAACATTGAGATCTCCCATACCACTTTTAGTAATTAATGAACTTTATATCTAAATATGTCAAGATAAAAAAATACTTCAAAAACTTTACAATCAGGTTTTGAATAATAATGCACAATTTCTAAGTTAAAAATTAGAATTTGGGAAATTTGTGTAACTTCTGCTCAACTGTGCTGTGACCATAAGACTGTTCTAAAAGATAAAGTGTATTAAAGAGCTAAAAAAACTAGAAACTGAAGAAAATTAGAATACTCTTATTATTTTAAAACTGAATATGATGTTGAAGTTAATATGAAAGAATAAATATCTGATATGACAAACAAAACAAAACAACAACAACAAAAAAGGAATATGAAGGGAACTTTGCCTAAGTAGATACCAAAACTTACAATAAATCCATTATAATAAAAATAGGATGGCAATTGAGTAGGTATAGACAACTGTTCAGAATAACTAGTTCAAAATAGAGCCACCTGAAAGTGTGATTGAATGTATGAAAAGTTATATTTCAGTAAAGTAGCAAAAGGAAGTTTATTTCATAGCCAGCACAAGTGGTTAGCCATCTATAAGAAAACAAAGCACATACCAGTAAATTCCGGGCTTCCCTGGTGGCACAGTGGTTGAGAGTCTGCCTGCCGATGGAGGGGACACGGGTTCGTGCCCCGGTCTGGGAAGATCCCACATGCCGCGGAGCGGCTGGGCCCGTGAGCCATGGCCGCTGAGCCTGCACTTCCAGAGACTGTGTTCCACAACGGGAGAGGCCACAACAGTGAGAGGCCGACATACTGAAAAAAAAAAAAGTAAATTCCTTACAGAATAATCCTATGTATGATTATCTAATGTAAAATAATTATATTATATAAATATACATAAATAGTCAATAATAAATAGATACCTATACATAATATATTTTATAGCTTTGTATCTACATTTAAAGTTATATTTTTAAATAAAACAATATATTAGAAAAATTTAGGAACTCTCATATAGCTTTTTTAGGAAAGAATAGACCCACCAAAGTGAGAGGAAATCCAGATGTCACAATGGAAAATAGACATAAAAAGAATTCCATAACAGAATCAAATAATAAGATAAATTATTTGCAAATCATATTGTAGGAAATTGATTACTATCTCAAATATACATAACACTCTCTGATAAGAAAAAAATATAAAAAAGTAAGGAAATTATATGAATAAGCAATTCACAGAATACGAAATTCAAGTGGCCAATAAATACAAAGATCATAGGCCTCTCTGGCAGTTGGAAGTTGAAGACATAATGAAAAACCATATTTTACCTCTAACTGTAAAAAAAAAGAGAAAAATATGTAAAGCAAAATAAGTCTGGTCTAGTGACTAGTTGTGGGAAATGGATAGCCACATGATTGCTGGTAAGAATATGAGTTAATACTATAATTTGGAGCATAATCTGGCAATATCTATTAAAAACAAAAATCCCATAGCCTTTACATTTTCACTTTCGATTACCAGTATTACAGAATGAAAGCTCAGGTATGCAAAGCAATATATATGAAGATACTTTCTGTAGTATTTTTGGCAGGGGGTGGTGCTAGCAAAACAACAAAAGATTAGAAGTTAGAAAAACTGAAAATATCCCAAATGTTGGTTAATTGAGGGAGTTCAGTGCATGAAATATTATGTAGTATTTAAAAATAATGAGTTAGTTTTGTTTTCATCGACCTAAAGAGATATCCATGCTATATTATTAAGTGGGTGAAACAAGATGAAAAGTAACTTACATGTATATAAAAAACTGCAAGACCCCTACATATGTGTATATAACCCCTGCTCATCTCTTAAATGTTGATATTCCTTAGGCTTCTGTCCCAGATCCTTTTCTCTTGCCCAGTGACAGACGTATTTGCCTTGTATTAGAATTGTGTTAGTACTGTAATTATATCAGTATTGCCACTTTCTGATTCTCCCACAGGACTTAAGGGCCTCAAGTGGCCAAGGACAGTGAGTTTAGTTACACTTTTCTCCCTGAATATAAACTAGTAGATACTCAACAGACGTGCTACATTGTGAGAAGAAAGAAGGAAGTAAAAGGAGGAAGGGAGAAAAGAGGCAAAATATCTAGCAAATTGCCCGGCACATGAATGATCTTTACAGAATGTCATCACCCCCATATCTCTTTCTCACATCAGTCCCTCTGTCCCTCATTCCCTTGGTCCACGTACTGCTCACTTTCCTGATTCAGATACCATATCCAAGCAACAAAAAGGTTATCCAGCAATTCATCAATTCCTCACCTCCGATGCTTAGCTTTCTTGGCTGCATTTCAGCCCCTGGTGGGAGATCCACAGCCTTTGGCTCTGCTTGCAGAATGGCCAAAGAGCACATATGGATTGAGCATTTCATTTTCAATCCAAACCTGGTTGTATTAACGTTCTGTCATATTTAATATACACTGGGCAACCTGTAGTCTGATAGATCTGGACTCATTGGCAAAAGACAAAGCATGACATTGTTGAGGCCATACCAGCAGGGGGTATAATTCTTTTAAAGCTAAATAATATGTTCCAAATATATTGCAGCTGTTGATAGGTTTTATTACATTTGCAGTTAGGGACCTTATTATGTTTGCAGAAAAGATTTATTATATTTACTTTTATTACTTCAACAGTTTGGGGTATTTTCATATTTGTCATGAACTTATTCCATTTATGCTCATTGAGTTTATATCTTAAGTTTTCTACATGAGCAGGCTATGAATAATTTCACCTGTTGTCATTATACTTGCAGTCAATTCTCATTACCACTGTGCTAATATTTCACAGTATTTGCAAGTGCTGCATATTACATTAGTGGTTTGAATATTTTAAAGTCAGCAGTGCTGGGCAGAGCAATCAGCTGAAGAAAGGGCACAGACCTAGCAAACCCTCAGACTCTTGGCAGATGGAGGAAAATATGCTGGACTGCAGAAGTTGGCTATGGTAACCAGACTCTTTTTAAGAGTACGTGTCCAAAGGATTTAAACCTTAGGCTGACGTGCTCAGGCTCACAAACCCCAAATTATCTGTATATCTTATTGCTTCTAATTTCCAACCTTCTTTCACTGATTAAATGAAGATTAGAAATAAAGGTTGAATTTATGACAAATTTATGTTTTCAAGGAGATTCTTTGCCTGAATTCTCTCTACCTTGAAAAACTAGGAGATGGTTATATAAAATCACATTGTAGGTGAGTATAAGCAGAGTATTTAGTTGAATTTTTAGAATTAGGGGCAGAATTTGACAGCTTAAGCACCATTCTAGGCTTTTGCCATTTATAGCCACTGCAAGCTATTAATAGATGGAGCATTTGATGCAAACCTGAAAACCTTTGTTTGAAGTTATGTGATTTGTTGTGGCTGTTAATGGAACCAGTAAGAAAAGCAATTTGGGGTAAGAGGAAACTTGAAATAATTATGGCACATGCTGGTCCCAGCAGCTGCAGAAGGAAAATAATAATAATCACAACAGCTTAAGTTTATTGAGTGTTTACTACTTGCCAGTCACTGTTGTAAAGTACTTTACTTGTATTAAATTAATTAATTCTCACAACAACCATATGAGCTGTTTACAAGGATTAAATCCATTTTACAGGGGAAAAACCGAGTCACAGATTAGTTAAGTAACTTGCTTAAGGGCACAGAGTAAGAGAGCTAGATCGAGGTTAAACCAAGTAATTTGACTTCAGAGTCAAAAGTTTTAACCCATGGACCATGATATTAATTCCTAGTTACCCAATTCAATTAAGGAAGATAGCTTTCTATTCCTTAATTGATAGAGATATATATTGAGTTCTTATTCATATTATAGTTTATGCTACGTTCATTGGACTTTCTCCAGACCCACAGAGACTCCTATTTAACCAATATTTAAATAAATATACTTTCTTCCAATTATATGTGATCCACTAGTTTACAGGAATACATAGTTTTCTCTCCCAAAATATTTATAATAATTTGAACATCAATTGAAAAGCAGGTAACCCCTCTGCCCCCAATATATACTGAAATAAACTATAGTAGTTAGGAGCACAGTATCATCGTTTTTAAATCATCCCTCATGCTAAAACAGTGAAAGCTAGAGTCCTGGACTAGAAATGAGAAAGCCTACATGAGATTTTTTGCTCTACAGCTCACTAATTGCATGACAAGAAGAAAGTCACAGGCTTGCAGAATATCAGTTCCTAACATTGCAGAATATCAGTTTTCTCATTTACAAAATCCAATAAGACAAATGCTTGTTCTGCCTCCCTCATATGTTGTTATGAGGTTGTAGGGTTACCAGATTTAGAAAATAAAAATACAGGAATCCCAGTTAAATTTGAATTTCATATAAAAAACTAATATATTTTAGTATATGTCCCATGCAATATTTGGGACATATTCATACTAAAAACACATTCATTATTTGGCTGAAATTCAAATTTAACTGAGCATTGTGTATTTTATTGGGGAAGTCTACAGGAGAATTGAGTGAGATAATGCATGTAATACATTTTGACATTCTGACACAAGACATTGACATGGTAAATATGAAAGTTAAAAGAGAAAAGCAGGAAAAAAAATCATGTGACCCCCATTTTTTCCAAAAAACACTCTCTAATGTTTTAGTTCCATTAAACATTTTGGATTAAATGTGGTTCCCTGGTCAAAAATTTTGGAAACACAATGTACTATATGTGCTTCTTGGAAATTAAAATGGTAAACTATCATAGAAGGCCTCTGGAAAATTATTTAATGCAAAATCTTTTTAACTTCATTTCACCCAGAAGTTTTGAATTTGAATAGAGTATTAAATATTTTTAATAGTAGAGTTATATGGAAGGAAAGTTTGTGTCCCCCAAAATTTATCTGTTAAAGCCCTAACTCCCGATGTGAGAGTATTAAAATGTGAGAACTTTGGGAAGTAATTGGGTTTAGATGAAGTCATGAGGGTGGGGTCCTCATGATGGGATTAGTGGCCTTTATAAGTAGAGACCAGAGAGCACGCTTTCTTTCTCCCCACCATGTGAGGACACAGCAAGAAGGCAGCCATCTGCAAGAAAGGAAGAAGGTTCCCACAGAAACAAACCCCACTTCTCAGCCTCCAGAATGGTGAGATATAAATGTCTGTTGTTTAAACCATCCAGTCTACAGTATTTTGTTAGTGTAGCCAGGCAGACTAAGACAGAGCATATCACAGAATGTGTTTTAAGGCAATACTTCTTAAAGTTTAGTGCATATACCCATAAACTGTGATTCTTTTTTAAAGATTTTGATTCAATAGATCAGGAATGGGACCTGAAATTCAGCATTTCTAACATAATACCATGGGGACCACACTTTGAATAGCAAGGTTTTAAGAAAGATACTTTGGGAAAAACAGTTCTGGCTGCAACCTAAGGTCCTTCATTGTCATTGTATCTTCCCCACTTTAGTAACCTGAGCTCTTGGGCAGGGCCTGGCACATGAAGATGCCCATAACTATTTTAGGATTAAATGGGTGTATAAAAGAATGAATCACTTGAAAGCCTTGCTCTGTGATAAGGTTTACCAGTCAGGTACCTTTTCTAATAGATTGAGAAGAGTATCCTCATGCAGGGTTAGGGAATTGAAGGAGCAGTACAGGAGGAGGCAGCAAGAGGTAGGAAGCCTTAGGTAGTTGGAGGGTAACAATAAGGTGAGGAGCTAAGGGTTCCAGTGTCAGGTCAATGGAGGGCCTAGAGGGGCCACAAATGGGCACAGTGATGTGAAATTAACAGGATTCTGAAGGAGTTGTCTTCAAATTGTTTCAGGACAAGTAACCTGAAGAATAAAACATGCTGACCTCCAAAACCACTGCTCTGTAGCTCACTTGAGAGGAGATTTTCAACTGGAGTTGGTAACACTGAGTATCAGAATCTTTGAGTAATTTAGTCTGAAAAGAGCCCTCCTCTTCCCCCCATTCCAATATGTGACCATATTCCTTACTAATACACACTTAGAAGCATTAGTCCAAAAAAAGTACCAAGAATTTTAAAAAGATAATGCTTTATAGGGAAGGTTCTGTTTATAATCCTAAGCAACCAGCATACCCTAATCATCATTATTGCCATCAAAATAAGTGGAATGAGAAAAAAAATTATACCAGCTGCATATTTATAATAGCATCTCTTTCTCTCATTGATATTAGCATGCAATTAATGAACATTAGTTTATCAGATCATTTAAATTCTCAGTGCTTATTTCTTCATTTAAGAAATGAAGTTCAGAAACATGATGATGTTTTTGGTAGCAGAACAGTAATTCTCCACTCCTCATGCTTCCAGGTGGAGAAAATTCAGCTAAATAAAGTCTCTTGGCTCTGTTCCCACCCCTCTTATTCCTCCCAGAGATGGGAGAAGTTAGCCAGCCAATTGTGGTTAGAAAAGATGAACATTGCTTTCTCAGTCTCCTCCTCTGTTCCCTTTGGGGTCTTCCTGCTCTCAGAGAACTGCATTCTGCTCTTCCACAGAGCAAATAATTTTGTGGGTGGACTCTGCCATGTTGGACAAAATCTTCAATCATACAGTACAGCCTGTGGCAAGGTGGATTTGTCTGCTCAATTTCAGAGTAAAGTATTAGCAATCTCACTTGCCTAGAGATGTATAGCCAAGGTCTACATTTACCTTAATGTCAACAAAGCAGATACTCTGGTTACCATCTCTCTGTCTCCTGGATTTCATTTTATTCTGAATTAAGATTAGGAAAAAAGTTGTTTATTAAGTTCTCTCAAACTCCAATATATGCATGTATTGGTTAGGAACCTTGAGAAAAGTCAAGAAGTAACTTTGGAGAACAAAATACCACAGAGAGAGAGATTGGCCCATAGCTTTATTCTTAAGGATTTAGTAAGTGAGGCCTAAGTGGAATTTTGTCCTTGGTGGATCATTAGGGTTTATGGCAGCTTTGTTCACAGTCAAGTGGCTTCACTGATAGAGGTAGGGCTATTTTTAGTAGGCATAGCTCATAGAAAATATAGCTCTTTAGCCAACAAGCTTTGCAAGGACTTTAGCAAACTTGGACAGCTCTACCTTATTGAGCAGTTCATGATGGCCTTGACTGTGTAAAGATACAGCATGATCTTGAACTCCAAGAGCATGGCTTGACCTCTGCAGAGGCCAGTGAGGCATAGATTAGATATTATATGTAAGATGATGCTTAGGTGAAAAAGTGTAAAACTGAAAAGATCTCTGGCAAGTCTGACTTTTAATTCATCCACAATTTTCAAGTTAATCTTTTCCATATTCATCTTATCACAACAGTGCAAGATAACATATAATGGTAGCAATGACTAAAGGAATGAAAGTGCAATTGTGAAAATTTGATGAATTCAGAATATATCTTAGAAGAAGGGGCAATGGGACTAGAAATTGGATATGAGAGAGAAGAAGAAAAATAGGGAAACTACCTCCTGGGTTGTAGTCTTGATTAATTACACAATTATGATTAATTGAAATAGAAAAGACTGAGAAGGTATAGGGTTGGGGGAATAAGACAGAGCTTGTTTAAATTCAGATAAGTGTTTACTTGTATTTAGTACCTTCAAATTTTTAAAACTGGACTGATAATTGTTCGATCCTCCACGTTTTACCATGATGAGCAAATAAGATATTTTATGGAAAAGTGCCTTTAAAAAGTGGCAAGCCTTTTGAATATACCAACTCTTAACTGAGGCAATTATCCAGGTAATAGAAAGAAAATGTAATTCATTCTTCTTCTGAATTATCTATATATATGAGAGATCAAAAACTGTCCCCATCTTTTAATTTTGTGGAATTTACCTTTGATTCCTGAGAGTTTCTTAAATGAGATGATTTAACATAAATGACAATAGAAGATTTTTAGTTCTCTTTTTAAAGTAAGAGGGGGTAGGATAGGATAACTAACATGAAGGGAATAACTAATACATTCCAGACACAGGTCATCTACTTTATGAGTATTACTTTATACTTACTTAATTACTTAATCTTTACATCAAAACCGGGTACCTATTATTATGCTCATTTGTCAGGTGAGATTCAGAGAATAAAAGTAACAGGTACAAAGCCACAAGTTTAGTAAATAAGTAAATCCAGGACTTTATCTGAAGTTTTACTAACAAGAAAATGCATTCAGTTCAACAAATAGGTCTTAAGCACCCCACCATATGCATGGTGTCTTGGCCTGGCTGTCCCAGCAAACTTTCCGAGTTACATAAAAGGAACAAAAACAAGCAGAAATAAAAGAAGGAGAACAAGACCCTGGGCCATAATAAATATTCATTGTACCCTTTTACCTCCAAGGATAAGAAATCTTCCCAATACAGATGAAATGGTTTTTGGTAGTGATTCTGGAGCATAAATCTGGGACTAGAAGCTGTAAGATTTTTGTCACTAGTTTAGCTGACAATTTTTTCTTTATCTCAGATAATAATCTTCCCCAGCAATTACATACTTTGCTAAATTTATTTATGTAGCAGAATTGACAGCACATGCTTAGAGGCTATGAAGGGAGGGGAAGGTGAAAAACTCATGTGCATTGCAAGGGTCCTGTGGTTCCACCTCAGGCATAGAGCGAAGTGATGATTCAGAATAAACAACCTTTCCTTCATCCTCTAAATAGAACAAATTACAAACAAGTCATCATTTTCCAAAAGGATGCCCTTTGAAAGTACTCCCCCACAGTGTGATATAAGGGTAACGACATGTCTATAAGTATATTCAGAAGCTGTCTTGTTAAAAATGCCAGATTCCTCAATTTAAGAACCAGATTAGGACTTCAGACACTTCTGACCATGAAGTACCTGCCCATGGATGTATCCAATATCCATTCTTTTTTTTTCTTTATTGTTTTGTAACTTGCATTAAAGAAGGTGATTCTGATGGTATAGATTATGACCAAAAAATTATGGCCCAGGCAATATAATAGTTGCTCATTAGATACCAATAGATTGTATCATTCAGTAATCACTTTTTATCTCTTAATGTTTTCTGCTTGCAAACCACTTTTTTTTTTTTTCAGAAGCGACTTCTTTATATTTTTTTCCTTATTTATTTATTTATTTTTTGGCTGTGTTTGGTCTTTGTTGCTGCACGCAGACTTTCTTTAGTTGTGACGAGCAGAGGCTGCTCTTCATTGTGTTGGCTTCTCTCGTTTCAGAGCACAGCCTCGTACTTGTGGCACATGAGCTCAGTGGTTGTGGCTTGTGGGCTCTAGAGCGCAGGTGCAGTAGTGGTGGTGCAGGGACTTAGTTGCTCTGCATCCCGTGAGATCTTCCCAGACCAGGGGTCGAACCAGTATCCCCTGCATTGGCAGGCGGATTCTTAACCAATGCGCCATCAGGGGAGTCCCACAAACCACTTTCATGTACAATAACAAAATGACCCTTTGTGGGAAAAGGAAAGAAAATAGGACAGGTATTATCATTTCTATTACACAATTGGGGAAATCCTGACAGAACTTGAAATCACACTTTCTGGGATGTTCCAAAACAAAGTTCTGAATTAGGCTCCAGTTGAGGAGTAGGAAAAGGTGTATTCTTATAAGTATAGGTGTTGTTATTATTATATGTAATTATAATTATTGTTAATTATATATCTTAGTCTGCTCAGGTTGCCGTAATACAATACCATAGACTGGGTGACTCTAACAACAGAAATATAGTATCTCACAGTTATGGAGGCTGGAAGTCCAAGATTAGTGTGCCAATGCAGTCAAGTTCTGGTGAGAGCTCTTTTCCTGGTTTGCAGGTAGCCACCTTCCACTGTGTCCTCACGTGGCTTTTCCTCCATGCATACATGTGGAGAAAGAGAGAGAGACGGAGACAAAGAGAGAGAGCTTGCTCTTCCTTTTCCTATAAGACCATCAATCCTATTGGATAAAGACCCCACCCTTTTGATCTCATTTAACCTTAATTTGTTCCTAAAAACCCTGTCTCCAAATACAGTCACACTTGGGATTAGGGCTTCAACATATGAATTTTAGGGGATACAATTCAGTCCATAGCATTAACACAATGAAAAATGTTTCTTTTTCAAACATCCCCGCTGTAGTTTTATCCAGTCTTCTAACAGACAACAGAATACCTCATGGTGATGCTATTTTGTATGCCTTTATATCTTATAAAAGCTTTTTATTAATTTCTTATATTACTACTAAAGTGAACTCTTTTAGGAGTGGTTCATTATAGATATTTGTGCTTTTTAAAATCTAAATACTTGATGAGAAAAATGTTTATTTTCATTTGAAAATGTAGTTTCAATTTATAGTTGAATGCACACTTTCTATTAAGTACTTATAGAAACTTGAAATGAGGTTATGGCTTATGAAGAGGATCCACAATTATGAAAAGCAGTCTTATCCTCTGAAAATAAATAGATAAATAAGTAAAACCTATTCAATTGATTCAAATGACCTATTTATGCAAAAATAAAAAGTTATAAATCAACGTAGCATAATGATTAAATTCATTGGTAATAAAATGCATGTGAATTAAAAATACAAAACATGTTTAATATCTAGCAAATGACTAAAAATCATAAATTACCAATGAAAGATAAACCTTTAAAAAGTATCATCATATACTACTGTTTACATTGTATATTAATAAGATTCTCATTTAAAAGTCATAAAAATATTCATAGCTTTGACCAAGAATCTTTCTACTAGGAATATTATTCAATTTTTTTTTCTAAATTATATGGAAGGATTTATATGCTTAAAATGAAGGGAAATGCTGTGCAATTTTAGCTAAATGAAAATTTATAGAGCTATTCAAATAATTATGAAGACTAGAAAATGGGAAATAGTTTATAATATAATAAGTGAAAAAATCAAAATAAAAGTATGAATACCTCGAGATTATAAGAAAGAAATATGCATACAGACAAGAGCCAGCAGGCAACATTCAAGTGTGTATACACACACAAACACACATGCACACACATACACACAGAGGGCTATTGACGAACTTAAACTTTGGGTCTTGAGTCATCTATTTTCTTTTCAAAGATCCTTTTTTCAGGCTTCACTGGTGGCGCAGTGGTTGAGAGTCCGCCTGCCGATGCAGGGGACGCGGGTTCCTGCCCCAGTCCGGGAAGATCCCACATGCCGTGGAGTGGCTGGGCCCGTGAGCCATGGTCGCTGAGCCTGCGTGTCTGGAGCCTGTGCTCCGCAACGGGAGAGGCCACAACAGTGAGAGGCCCGCATACTGCAAAAAAAAAAAAAAAAAAAAAATTATTTTTTCATTTTACTATAATGTTTGAATGATAAATAAAAGCCTATAGATGTAAACACAGCAAAATTTATTAAAATTAATATATATTTAACATAGCATTTTTATACATCTCATATTTCTCCACCCAGCAGTATTTTTTCTCTATTTAGCTCTATCAGCAAAAGCTAAAATTAAAAGGAAAGGCAAATGAAACTTGACTAGCACAATGGATGACAACAGTATGACAAGTTTAAACTAATTATTATATTTTATTATAATAAGGTAATAGCCAAATATACAAATCCGTACATGATACATGGGAAAATGTGGAGAAGTAGAGAAGAATTTTAATATATCTAATATTTTTTAAGTTCTTATTTTGTTCTGTGTTGCTAGTACAAGGCCTTGTATAATGTAGGCACTCAGGCACTCAATAAATAATCAAAGAATTGAGTTACATTTTGTAAAAAGCATATAGTAAATTAGATGTTAATGTATGGATTTACTTGCATGAATTATCTTAAATATTAATTTAAGTAAAATATAGATACTTCCCTATTTCCTTTTGAACAGATGAAATGAATATAAAGAAAAGAATATAAACTCTGGAATCAGATGTAGCAGGTACATAATAAATACTTCTTAAATGAATGAATGAATGAATAAAACAGTTAATACATAAATGAATATATATTCTTACTCTTCTTTAGATTGCTCTTTCTGTGGCATATTACCTATATTGGTATCTCTCAAAGTGTGGTCCCCAACAAGCAGCATCAGCATTACCTGAGAACTTGATAGAAATACCAATTCTCAGCCAATCCCAAAAACTCTGGGTGTAAGGCCCCTGATTTCTCTGATTTGACAAGTTGTCCCAGTGATTCTGACGTATGTGATGCAAGCTTAAATTGGAGAGCCAATTATCCAGCCCAGTTAACATTGTTAAACCATGAATTCCACAGTCCCTATCCCAGTAAAACAACAGGAAGCAACAGGGTTCACAAAACATATGCTCTAATGAGATTATATATAAGTGTGAAATTTAGTCTTGAATTAAAGAGAGTTTAAGAAGAGTTTTAGTAAAACTTCAGTTAAAGAAGTTATAGAGCCTCAAAAACTGAGAAATATAGATAACCTAGTATTTATAGGAAATCCCTAAAGTAAAGTAGTTAGAGCGTGTTTGAAAATAGGATTTAGGTAAGCTAGGTCAACATCTGATCAAAATATAAGAGAGAATCCACATCAGGGTGAAAGACTGAGAAGCTAGCTTGCTAAAAGGCCAAACAAGGGGCCCCCATGGGAAGAAATCTATACTTTGGATACTTATAGAAAAAATGAGTTTGGAAATCAACTTTGTCATTCATCAGGGAACTCACACAGGGAGAAACTCTATAAGCATTTTTGTTGTGAGAAAATCTTCAGACAAATGTCTAAATGCCATTTCTCCAGAGACTCCATTTTAAGGAGAAGGCCAATAAATGTGATCAGTGTGGGTAAGCATGCTGTCAAAGATGATATCTTCATGTTTATCCATGAGTCCATACAGGAAAGAAGCTATGTGAAATAAAATCAGTATGAGGAGAAAAAATTTAATTAGACATCTCTTGCAAAAGTCCCATAAGAAGCATTCCTAAAACACATGCAAGTTAGTTGTGGGTTGCCTGATCTTAAAGTATTACTTATGTCACTGTGCCCCTTTGTTGCTGGTGGTAACTAAGTAAATTCCATTCAATGTGACAAAAATTACATGTGTGGTTATTATGTGTAAGAAAAATTTTAAGTCTATGAAGGCTATGAAAAGTGAACAAAGCATAATGCCTTTCCTCCTAGAAGACTGCAATCAACCCACAGTGATAACTCAAAATGCATTCAATTTTTTAAAAGTTAAAATTCTAAGTAATGCAGGCTATGTGTGTAAAAAGTGACAAAATAAAGAGATGCATTTTATACCAGTGAGTAGAATCTGGAGAGGAAGTGGAATATGATGTGAAATTTGAGAATGGATGTATAAGGTTTCAAAAGGTAAAGTGTCTTAGAGAGAACATTCTGAGGTGGAGGAAGAGAAGAAGAATTGAGGAAGAATAAGCAGGGGTCAAGAGAGAGGGAAAACATGGCATGGGAGGCAGAATACTGCCCCTTCCAAAAGATGCCCATGTCCTAATCCCTAGAATATGTGAATATGTCAGGTTACATGGCAAAAGGGAATTAAGGTTGTAGATGGAATTAATATTACTGGTCACCTGTCTTTAAGATAGAAAGATTCTCCTAGATAATAAGGTTGGTCTCAATGTAATCACAAGAAAGAGGCAGAGAAATAGATTACAAAAGAAGCAAATTGCAGGTTTTGAAGATGGAAGAAGGGGACCACAAGCTAAGGGATAGGGGTAGCCTCTAAAAGCTGACAAGGCAGGAAAATAGACTCTCTCCTCTAGCCTTAAGAAAGAAACACAGAGGATGACACCTTGAATTTATCCTAGTGAGACTCATTTGATGTTTGACCTCCAGAACTGTAAGATAATACATTTGTCTAGTCTTAAGCTACTAAATTTGGCGTGATTTGCTAGAGCAGTGATAGAAAAGCAGTAAACATGGATTGTGGGAAATGACTGAATTTCAGTGTATTCTATAGAATTTAAGGAAGTACATGGAAGGCAGACTTATACCATGATGAGAAGCACCTTGACTTTTAGGGTAAGGCAAGTCCAAATTCAGAACTATGGTGAGAAATCATCATAAATTTTGAACCAGGGATTTGGGGGTTGGGGAATTGTGTGGATTTAATTTAGAAGCAGTATACTGAATGGATTGGAAGAGAAAAAGATAGGAGTTGGGGAGTCTCCCTGGGAGAGTGATAGCAAAATTCAGTTAAGATGGACTCAAAGTCTAAAAGGTAGTGGTAGAAAGAATAATAATACAGAGAAAGATGGGATAAACATTACAAAGAGAGATCGACTTCTGTGTGTGGAGTTTGAAGCCTGGGGTAAATTGGAGGAGTCAAAGCATTTCAAGGGCAGATAAATGAAATATATATATATATATATATATATATATATATATATATATATATATATATATATATATATAAATAAAGAAGACAAAAGAAACCATGGGAATAGGGGAGAAAATGAGACAGTGTAAGTCTGGAATATCTGAAAAATGAAAGTTATATTTTTATTTTAAAAAAGTAGAAGATATGCCAAGTGGATCTGTACAGTATTTTATATATCCAGAATGTGGCAGAAACTCAGCTACTCATCAAAATCAGATTTCTCCTTACATCAAAATGGGGATCATAGCTGGATACAAATCTAGACTAATTTCCCAATCTTTCTTGAAGTTAGATCATGAAACTAGGCTCTCTCCATTGGAATGTGAGCAGAAATGATGTGGGAAAATGCTTGGCTAGAATTCTTAAGAGAGTTGGTGTTCCACTTTCACACTTCCTTTCCTCTTTCTCCCTGAGGGATGACAGAGCCTCAAACTAGATGGAGACAAGGTACCAGCATGACTGAGGGGAGGAGAATTGCTCTATTTGAACAACCTCCCAGGATAGTTACATGAGGAAGAAATACATTTTTATTTCGTCAAACCACTGACATTTTTGTTTCCATAGCTGAGCCTGCCCTAACAAACACATATAGTTTCTGGCACAAAATGTGACACTGGTAAATCCAGCTGTGAGTTTCTTTAAATAATGTTAAACTCTATCTATGCAGATTTAGAGTCACACATGATCATGCACACACAACTCCTTTAAATAGTAAGTTTCTTCATTCATTTGCAAAGATAAGATGGGAATGTAACTCTTCCGAAACAATATTATATTGTATAAATTGAGATAGAAAAAATCTATATTAAACATATCAGCAAGGCATAAACAATAGAATAATTCAAAGGGAAAGTGAGAAGAACAACAAAAAAGAAAGGTATTTAATATTATCCCATTTGAGAGACCTCCAGGACCTATATTGTCACATTTTCATAAAAGGAATGCACACATATGTACACACATATATATAGTGTAACTAAGAAAATCCTGTTATTGTCTCAAAGTTGACAATAGTTCATAAATGACTTGGGTTACCATGTGGGCCATATTTCTCTAGGATGACAAAGGAAAAGCCAAGTGAATGGCTTCTAGAGGAAGATTTTCTGAACAAAAACTTCATCTATTTTTATATGTTTTAGAATGAATTACAAATGTATCACATCACAGCTCATTAAGCTTAGAGAAGGAATAATTTAGCTAATCATTATCCAACCTTAATGATGCATGGAAATGGACTGAGCTCAGTTCCAGGCAGGTTGACCTATTCTGAGGAAAGGGCAGCCAGGCCGTGGTAGCTACTTCCAACTTTAAGCAGACTGCGAGTAGATCAACTGAAGGCAGAGGGCAGAGGAGGGTAAAGAACTTTCAGTTTTGATGTTTCAGCATTTCCATATTGTCAGGGGCTCCATATGCTGTAATCCAACGTAGGATTCAAGTAAGAAAAAACAACTGGGTGTTTTCCAGATGGGTTAATGAGTATCCTGAATATTGTATAATTCTAGGGAAAAAAAAAAGAATGAAGAACACTGACTACATGTTTATAAAAGAGATTTTTGTGTGGCCAGCTTTGCTGTCCTGCCTTAGTTCATATCTAGAATATTCCACTTTTTATCTTAGCCTCTATAGCTCTCTCATTGGGTGAATTTCAGCTTTTGCTTCCCAGTTTCTTAGAAGTGCTTGCTGGTTCCTTTGTATTGCTCTTAGCAATATTGCAAAAGAATGATCTGTTTGTAGAGTTCATGCATTGGACTGTGTAGTTTCTAAGAGGAGGAAATAGATCTCATAGCCCTGTGCCTTAGTTCCCTTGCCAGAAAAAAATGATAATTATAATAATATTAATAACTTCACAGGGTTGTATGTTAATACATACAAAATGTTTTGAATCGTGCTTGGCATATGGTAAGCGCTCCAGAGGTATTTGTCATCATTGCTGTTGACTGTTATCATTCACGTGAGTTAAAATATAGTCTCTGTCCATTAGGGATTTCAATCTATTTAGATTTTAAATTTAAATTAATAAAAATTAAATAAAAGTTCACATTGGTATTCTTAGTCCCATTGGTCACATTTCAAATGTTCAATAGCTACATGTGCCTAGTGGTTACCATATTGAACAGAAAAGAAATAGAACATATCCATCATCACAGAACCTTCTATTGGACAGTGTTGATTTAAACTGCTCTCTTGTCAATTTCCTAAGTCCCCTTCTTTTTCACTAAAGAGAAGGCATCATATCTATTTCATCTATTTCATCTATCACTTTATTTCTAGCACCAAGATATCGTTATTGATTGAATAAATTCTACAAGAGTCAGCTTAGCCTATAAATACTCCGCCATATTCAAAATGCAACCCAAATGTGCTCCCCAAGTTTCAGACTTATAAACCAAACTTCTGCTGGAAATCTACAAAAAAAAATGCCCTACAACTTCATATTAAGCATATTCAGCATCCTCGCATCACTCTTCTTGTTGTGTATTGTTTACATTAACTAGTAACACCAACACCAATGCACAGTCACGGAAATTTTTGAAACTCTCTTTGAAAGAGAGAGCTAGCTGTCTCTTAGAACCTGTTTCCTTCTTCTTTGCCTTAATACATGACTCAATTATATTTCTCCACCTTCGTGTATTCAGATTTGGCTATGAGACTAACAGATAATACAATGCAGGTGGAAGTTATATGCATAATTTTCAGGCTGGAGCTTTTAGAAAGCACATCTTCTTAATGCTTTATTTCCCCTTCTGCCAACTGCTTCTGCCAACTGGATGAAGGGATTCCAAGGTATTAGGGCATTGCAGAGCTACAAGATGGCACATTCGGGGTACGTAAGTCACCACATGGAGAAAAGATACTCACCAGCCAGGAACATCTGCTTTGGAAAGCTGTGTGAGAAATAAAGCTCTGTTTTATCAAACGATGGGAATTTGTAGGTTATTTGTTTCAGAATCTAAGAACAGTTTTACTAGTATGTCCACCTTTCTTCCTCTCTGATCCTCAAATTTCATCAAACATAAATTATGCTGACCATACACCAAGTAAATATTTTTATTTCTATCTAATATCTTCTAGTATCTTGTGTCTCTTCTATTCCAATTCTTACCAATTGTTGTATCTGACTAAAAACACTTTCCACTAACTAAATTAAGCAAACAATCCTCATGTCATCAATCAAAACCCAAATCAAACTTTCTAGTGCTCTCTTTTTTTTTATTTCAAGCACTGTGCTCCCACCAAATTAGACTTTTCATTACTTTTGTGTTGGCCCTCCTTATTCTCACCTCCATGCCCTTGCTCAAAATGTTCACTTTGCCAGAATACTCATAGCTGCCTTTCAAAATTATATTTATCTCTTAAGATATTAAACTTAATTACTTCCATTATATTTTTCTCCTCCCATTTTTGTTTGTAGTAACTCTTTTATGCCCCTGCACTCCCTAATATAGCAGCTTTAATGATCATACCTAGAATACTTCACCATGAGAGATTAAGAGAATATATGTAATAATTCTGTACCTAATGGAACCCTAATACGTTTCTTAAGAGAAAGAATCTGCCTTACTTTAAAAAAAAAAAAAACTACCAGATACAGTGCATGACCACAGTAATTGTTTTAAACACTAAAAATAAGCAAACACTAAATA
The DNA here is from genome assembly GCF_964341445.2 of Mesoplodon mirus. Classification (NCBI taxonomy): domain Eukaryota; kingdom Metazoa; phylum Chordata; class Mammalia; order Artiodactyla; family Ziphiidae; genus Mesoplodon; species Mesoplodon mirus. The sequence continues at coordinate 169,794,216 of NC_138977.1, read as the reverse complement.
TAATGGCCAAGGCACTGAGCAAGAACAAGGCTTATGAAAAAAACACAAGGCTGAATCAGAGCCACTCTAGGAGATCTCAGACCAAGACTGTCAGCTGGAGGGACTCAAGCCAGAAACCTGGACAGCGTCCCTGGCATCTGAAGCTCCCTCAGTCTTCCAACTCCTTAAACAGGAAGGAAATCAAAAAAGAGGGGTATGTATAGGTATAGCTGATTCACTTTTCTGTACAGTGGAAACTAACACAACATTGTAAAGCAACTACATGCCAATAAAATTTTTAAAAGATCTGTTTCATAATCATAATTTTTTAAAAAAGTCTCATTAGTGTCACCTGCTAAATAGAGCTCAGTTCTGGCTTGTTCTCTCCACCTATCATCACCTGTCACTTGGGCATCATGTGACATTTGACATTTGCCTCACAAACTGAAGACAATATGACTTTGTTCTTTTCTGATGTTGCTGCCTCCCTTTAAAACTTCTAGCAAGTTTCTATTTGATTTGGGATAGAGACAGAACTCCAGATAGATCTGGTCCTTACCTCTGTCTCAGCTCACCTCTTACACAGTATCCCTTCACTTTCTCTATTTCAGCCGAAAAAGCGTTATACTGGTTCTATAACCCATCACAAGGTCTTTCCTTAGGGATGCGTTTTCTAATCTGCTGAATTAGACCAAATTTCTCTATCACAGTTATCCTAGCACAGCACCCTTGCCTTCACAGAATTTAAAACGATCATAATTAATGAACTTTCTTGTAAGATTATTTGATAGTCTCCATTCCCACTGGGAGATAGGTCCACGTAAGTTTGATGAAGGCAAGGCTTATGTGATTTTTCAATGATGATTGCTTACTTGACATAAGACAAATACTCCAAAAATATCTGTTAAAATGAAAAATGAATGAATAAACCTAAATCTATGAATCTTTTTCTTTGTGAACCTTTCTCTTAAGGAGCTCATGTTAGGTTGATGAGTCAAACATGTAAACTAGAATTAGACTACATTATTACAGAAGTAAATGAAAATAATTATAAAAACACAAAAGCTCCTGATTTTACCATGTAGTAGAGGAAAGCTCAAAATATGAAAACTTTTCAGCTAAATCTTAAAGAATAGAGCAGAACACACTGAGAAGATGTGTTGTGGGATATAGAAATGGAATATCAATCAAATGGAGTCTTTGTATGGAACAAAAATACATGAAAGAACATTGCCTTTGGGGAAGGGGGGAGTTCACATTCTGAGAAATGTTAAGTAATGTGGCAAGTTAAAGGCCACAGAGCCTATAGGGGAGTCATAGAAATAAAGATAAATGTAAGCAATTTATCCAGAGAAATGCAATTTTATTTGTTCTGAAAAAAATTATCTCATCTTAATTTACATAAATGTAATTACATAGCTATTTAAATTAAAGTGATATTGTTTATTAAAAAATTATTTAACTCATTCTTTTTTCCTGAAAAGTCTCCCTATTGGAATATATGCTCTTAAGCATATATAGTCATGCTTTTATAATATTAGCTGCAAATGCTGTTTTTCATCCTGAAGAACAATACTAAAATAGCTATTTTTGTTTTCATGTGCTAGTGTATTTTTCTGCAAGGATGCCATGGTAACTATTTCTTTAAATAAACATTGAATATACTCTTCAAAGTTTACTCAGAAAAGAAATTACTGTTGCATATTTTCTGGTTAGTAATTTTATAGTAAAATTCCCAATGATAGAGCCACACATTTCTTACTGTTACCGACTCTTTTCTTAAAATACACTCACACTCACACACACACACAGAGACATATAATGTTCTCATTAATTGTTACATCTAGAAAGATAAGTATTCAAGTTTTTAGCTAGCTAAAACATTTCAAAGATATTGTACAAATAAAGCATCCCTTCCCCCCGCCCTTGCAGTCCACCTTGGCTTTCTGTTTATAAAGACAAGTTTTTGGTTATAAGAACTTTTGACCAATGACTGCAGTGAAAAAAATACTGAAAGAAATTTTTAGAGTAATTAATAATGCATTAAGAACAATCCCTTTTATGTTTAGGATTTTACAATTTACTCTGTGTGTGTGTGTGTGTGTGTGTATGTATGTGTACTACTACTGTATTCTAATAAAATATTGGTAAAGCTGACATATTTTTTAAATGAAGATACAATGACTCATAGAACTTAAATGACTTGCCCAAGTTCAACTGACAAGGTAGTAGAAAAGCATCAGCCAACAAGATGTCTCACAATTAATCTAACTGGAATTCCAGTACTGTTTACCATCAGAGGTGAAAGTACTCCTAGATATCACAATATAGATAGATGCCATAGGAATATTTCTTCTTCGTTAAATATGTGTCCATTCTTCAAAAATAATAGGCTGCTGTTGCCCTTTACTTTATTGGGCCCCATGGTTTCTGGTGTTATTTTTAGTTCAATTAATAGGAAATAATAACATTCTTCTTAAACATTTTATTGTTATAGAAATAAACTGAGTTTTTAATGACTTGAAATCTTTGCTACAACAGACAGTATAATAGAAGTTCCCAGGATCACTACAAGATGTTATTGTTACGGTATAGTCAATAAAATGCTTTTCATCTGGAATACTTTTGGGGTAGTAATTAATCACTCTTACTATAGAACCCAACCTTCTAATAATATTGGCTTACATGTGCATTTTCATTTATGCATTTCACTAACTGATTTTTATTCTTAACTCTGAGGCTTTGTTAATAATAAGCAGAAGAATGAGTGTATGAACTTCCCTTCATTTCAATTGTTTGGATATTGGAGTTATAAAAAATAATGCACAGAGCTTTTGAACCTAATGAACCTGGTTCAATATTGCAATTGAAAGGAGAATGTTTTTGTTGTCTAAAGTAGAAAATTGAAGTTTAGAATCAGATAATCCTAAGTTAGTCTGATTCACCACTTTGCCATGGATGAGATTAAATAAATTACTTAAACTATTGAGAATTTGGTTCCTCATCTGTAAAATGTGATAACAAATCCCATATGTTAGTGTTGTGATGAAAATTAAATAATATATTAAATGTTAATATTAATAAATAACATTATTTTAAAATTAAATGACATTAATTCAATAAAAATAATGTAATTGATATTTTGTTTCACTCTACAAAATTTTACTTTTCAGACAGAGGCTAAGATCCTATAGGAAACTTAATATTTTTAACAACTTTCCCTCTTACAATGTTTTCTTGATATTACTTTTTCCATCCATTATAAAGTCTCAAGTTTGTTTTTATTTGTGGTATCCTTCCCCAACTCTGTATCTTTCCATAATTGCTATAAGTTGTGGAGAGCTTTGCCAATATGGAGAAGTTGTCTTTGTTGACTAAAGCAATTTTCTCTCAAATAAACATAAACTTTGTGGCTACCCAAGAACCCTTTTTATGTGTATTTAGAAAGAACTAACAATGTGGTTAGTTGGAAAGGTCTGGAAGCAAAGAGCAAAGTAAACAAAATTTTCTGATTTTTAAATGGTTAACAAAGTAACTTGGAAGAGTTAGCTTGTGCCAACTTTTTTAAATTTTATTTCATTTATTTATTTTTTTGTGGTACGCAGGCCTCTCACCGTAATGGCCTCTCCTGTTGTGGAGCACAGGCTCCGGACGCGCAGGCTCAATGGCCATGGCTCACGGGCCTAGCCTCTCCGAGGCATGTGGGATCTTCACGGACCGGGGCATGAACCCGTGTCCCCTGCATCAGCAGGCAGACTCTCAACCACTGTGCCACCAGGGAAGCCCTGTGCCAACTTTTGAGTAACTCCTCCTTTGAGACGATTTAAGGTGAACTGACATAGCTGGTAATTTGGGGCCCTTTAGTCAAATAAAGATGTGCTGTGGAGGTGTCACACTGAAATAAAGACAGTGGTGAACATCTGTGGATTTTGTTTGCCCAATATCTCCACAGCCCTTTCTTCTAGTAAAACACATTACTTTCTCTGGATCAATGACCTGATCCCACCCTAACACAAGTTCTACATGGTTCTGATTCTGGAGAGAGACCCTTTTGCTCATACTACCCTGTAAATGGGTGTAAAAGCACTAGCCAAGCTTCACCAATCACAATTCTCACAATTATTTTCTCTATCTATCTACCTATTTATCTATCTATTGTACATCTCTTTCCTCTGGATTTCCTAAGGTGATGTGATGTAAGAATGGAGCTCCCGATGACCATACTCTGCTTGACCCTCAGTTACATGTGGAAACCTACCTGTAATAGGTGAGAATGAGGCAGATGGAGAGGAAAGCAGGACCCATTCAAGTATTCACTCTGTTAATCAGGCATTCATTCAACAAATGTGGATAAAATATCTACCACGAGCCAGTTCTTGGTACTTGAGGAACATCATAAAACAAAAGAAATAAAAATCACTTCCCGCATGGAGCTTGTATTTTTGTAGGGGAGAGAACTAGAGGAAGAGAGGGACAGTGGGAATGGAGGGATAGAAAAAATATTCAATAAGCACAATGAAAAGTAAGTTATATAATGCATTAGAAGGTAATAAATGCTATGTAAAAAAATAAGCCAGATTGCAGGGGATCAGAAATGCCAGGTTCAGTTTCCATAGTTCAATTGGATGGTCAGAGTATGATTCATTAAGGAGATAAAATCTGAGCAGAGACTTTAGGGAAGTTAAAATATTAATCATGTGGAAGTCTTGGCAGAAAGCTAGATGGAGCAAGTACAAAGGTCCAAAGGCACGAAGTAGCCAAGAAATAGAAAGGAAGCAATGTGCCTGGAGCAGAGAGAGAGAGAGAGAGAGAGAATAGTAGGGGACAATATTGGAGGGTTAGCTGGCAAGTATAGATTGTATAGGACCTCAGCTAGTACACCATACTAAAAGCCTAAAGAAAAGAAACCATATGATCATGTCAATGGATACAGAAAAAAATTGACAAAATTTATCATCTATTCATGATGAAAACTCTCAGGGATCATCCTGAGAGATATTAAGGGATTCACTTAATAAAGGGAATCAAACTTGTATAGAGCTAGCTCATACTCTGTTGCAGGTACTGGGCTATTAGTTAAATCCAAGTCACAACTTACAGGTTAATATAAAGTGAGTTGTTTTGTTTGTTTGTTTTGTTTTGTTTTGTTTTGCGGTATGCGGGCCTCTCACTATTGTGGCCTGTCCCGTTGCGGAGCACAGGCTCCGGACACGCAGGCTCAGCGGCCATGGCTCATGGACCCAGCCGCTCCGCGGCATGTGGGATCTTCCCGGACTGGGGCACGAACTCATGTCCCCTGCATCGGCAGGCGGACTCTCAACCACTGTGCCACCAGGGAAGCCCTAAAGTGAGATTTAAAGAGGTTTTGTAACTTATTTACAATAATACAGTCAGATTGAACCATAATATGATTACAGAGGTCTTATACTCATCCATTGCATGATAAGTTAAACAACAGTCTACATGATATTGGATACACATTAAGTTGTCATGGCTTGAGATACAACTCTGAGAGAGTGATATAATATTAAATTTTATTGCATAGGTAGTGTCATGCTGCTAACTCATGGGAAAATTCATTTTTAGCTGAGACTACAAATTGAAAATGTTTGTTTCTTTTTAAAAAAATGTTTCAAAAAGTCACCTCCTATAGTCTTTGGCAATAAATAAACAAATATCTGACGTCAATATAGAGAATTCTAGCCTGGAGTACTCAGGTAAGAGAGAAAATTGCAACATATGTTTGCATTCCTTACCCAATAAGGCAAGCAAACTACCAGTACTATGCAGTACTATGCAAACTACCTATTATTAGGAAGCAAAGTCACTCTTAAAAAACAACTATCAACTGCTAAAGAAATGCTATTTAAATAATACAATTTGGGCTACTGCATGAACAAAATGTATTTTTTCTGCTGATGGTAAAAAGTGTACCAAAGCAAGAAGTAGAGGACACAGCACAGAAATTGTGAAATAAACTGAAAAAGTTGATCAAAATCAGTGGAGGAGAGAAAGACAATTTAAGTCATGAAAGACACTGGGGTCAAAATGGTCATTGATACATGAGTAAGAAGTAATTGGAAGTTTATAACAGAACTCAATTAACATATGTATGTATTTTATATATACTGTGTCCAAATGTACTATATAGCAAAATATACTCATTTCTCCCTACCACATACACTGGCTTGATAAAGTAAGGTATTACTACAGCTTTCATTTTCAAAATGTCATTTGATTAATGAGGGGCACTATTAAGGTGGATTCGTTAAGACCATGAGCTGTGGAGATACCATTACCAGTGTTCAAATCCCAGTGCAGCTATTTACCAACTTGGAAGCCACTTTATCTTTACTAATGTAGAATTAAAATCTGTAACAATCTCATAGGACTGTTGTGACAATAAATTAAATATTTTATGTAAAGGTGCTTATGAGGTATCTGCAAAAGAGTAAGGATTTAACAACTGTGAGCTGTCATTGTTTTGGAGAACATGCATTGCATCATGCTGATAATGGTCACAAACTAGTGACATGATCACAAAGAAGTTATTCCTCATGTCCAATGGTTCCAGTGGCTTTCTGCATTGTATATTGTAACAATGGGAGACAAAAATGATTAAATTATGTGAATGTATAAAACTAATACACAAATGATTGTGCTAGTGATTATAAATATTGTGAGATTGTTAGTATTTGTCAAGAGCAAGATGTAATCAAATTCTGAAATTTTTAGTCATCTTCAGATTTTTTTAGCTAAGCATTTACATTATATTAAAAAATCTTTAAATTGAAATCTCTGCGGTAAGACTGGATTTTTAAATGGGAATCTAAACCTCTCAAGCCATACTCCCACAGGGGGGAAAAAAAACAATTACTTTTATAATACAATTTTTACAACATAAAGTTTCTTAAGAAAAGAATAAATTAATACCTATGTTATTTTTATATTAGTATTTAAATGTCAACATTCATGACTATCATAATAAAGATTTGGGGTCAAGATGCGCAAAACAGAATTAAGTACTGATGATACCCAGTTTCTCCATGGATTGAGCAAATTCAAATTTATAAAATTCTGCCTTAAAGAGTAGAGCATAATTTTTGAAAAAGAGAACATTTTGCATTACATTTAACAAACTCAAGTCATTTGGCACACCAAGTACCAAAAAGCTAGCATGGAAATTGACAGGTACCTATTCAAGGAGATGAGGCAGAGGGGTTTTTATTTTCAGGCTTAAAATGGTCATCTTTCTGTGTGGCTCCTGACGCACGTGCTTACGTCAGCCTTCACATTTCAGCATATTTAAAGCCTCACACATTTCTTGCCACGAAGTACATCTTCAATAAATCACATGTAAATAATAACCAACTTAAAAAATACAAAAATACTCATTCATGGCTAGAGAGAATTAATTAGCACTACCAAATTAAGAAACGCTGAGATTTGGCATAGGCTTTGAAAATTAACATAATTTATGTGGCAATTTTTTTAAAAAAAACTATAACCCTCTGCACTTTAGTCTCCAAAGGGTGACCTCTATTTATATTGTGAAATTATACAGAGTGGTTTAAAAATCAACTTTGCTTTCTCTAGTGCCTGGCATCTTCTGTGTGCCACCTAGGTTAAAAGATAAAGATATGTTTCCTTATTTGCATTCATACTTGGCCCTCCTCATGCCATTCAGTCATATACTTCCATCAGAGTGAACACTCTCATCTAGGATGCTTATATGCACATTCTTTGCGATACAGATCCACAAAGGACTAAACAAATCTACCTGTGTGTGTGTGTATGTGTGTTTGTGTCTGCTTCTGTGTGTGTGTGTGTGTCAGGGTTAGGGCCTATTTCACATATGCCTTTGCAAAAGGTTTGTCGTGCAAGAACTCCCCTTCCACCCATCCCCCACTCGAAATCACTACCACCACCACCCCTGCCACCACTCAACTTCATACATGTCTCTTCAAAACTGAGTTCAAATTTCTCAGACCGATGAAGCCCCTCTCTCTCACATTCAATGTCTTCTCTCCCCACAGGAAGAGCTTCCATTCCTTGATGCCTCTTGGTTTGCAAATTCAAACATCACCACAACCTGGGCTTGTGCAATTCACATCCCAGTTTCTGGAGAAGAAACAGGTTCTAATAGCATGAACTGGTCTGAATATGAGCCTATCAAAATCTACTGACTGTATCTTCTTGAGATGAGTAAACTCTGTTAGTAAAAGCATGAATTTTCCTCTGAGCAAACACAGTTCAATCCCACATTGATGAAAGAGCACTTCTTCTATTAGCCGGGATTTATCCTGTGGTCTACAGGAAATTAAATACTGTAACAGACTGAATGCTTGTGTTCCCTTAAAATTCATATTTTGAAACCCTACCCCCAATAGGATGGTATTAGAAGGTGGGTCTTTTGGAAAAGAATCAGGATTAGATGAGATCATGAAAATAGAGCCCTCATGAATGAGATTAGTGCCCTTACAAGTGTCACAGGAGAGTTTGTTTCTCTCTCCACTATGTTGAGGACACAGTAAGAAGATGGCTATTTAGGAACTAAGAAGTGACCCTATTTCTGTTTTGTAAATAACTTCTTTTGTACCCTTTTATAGATTCCACATATAAGTGATATCAGGAGATGGATAAATTGGGAGATTAGGATTGCCATACACACACTACTACATATAAAATAGATAACTAGCAAGGACCTCCTGTATAGCACAGGGAACTCTACTCAATACTCTGTAATGGACTATATGGGAAAAGAATCTAAAAAAGAGTGGATATATGTATATGTATAACTGAATTCACTTTGTTGTACACATGAAACTAACACAACATTGTAAATAAACTACACTCCAATAAAAATTAAAAAAAAGAAAAAAGAAAGAAGAAGTAGACCCTTACCAGGCATGGAAACTGCTAGTACCTTTCCAGCCTCCAGAACTGTGAGAAATAACTTTATGTTGTTAAGTCACCCAGTTTGTGGTATTTTGTTATAGTAGCCTGAGCTGACTAAGACAAAGATAATATACATTTGCCATCCAGGTTATCTTTTTGTCCTCTGAAGACTAGCATCAACTTTGCTGGATAAGGTCTTTTTCTTCCCCTGCTCATCTTCTTCTGAGAAAAGGAGGTAAGAAATATTTCCCAACCCATTCCATTATCTAGAAATACAAGTGTAATTGAAAGAATGGGTATTTGGTTGCTGTCATAGGTGGGTCTAAATTTCCAAGGGCTTTTATAGTCAAGCAAAGATGTTTGAATATAAGCATTTGGGCAACAGGCAATGCTGCCACAACTTGAGAAATGGTATAATTATAATGTCCTGATTTCTGAGCTCAAGTTATGGAGACATGTTCTAGAAGAAAACACTCTGACTGAACAACATGTCTGTTCCATTAAAACCCCCAAACACAGTCTTTACTCAGCTCTGTGACAAAAACCATTAAGGACAGAATTCAATCCACTCAATTACACTGTGTCCACTGCCATATACTCTTTAAGCAGGAATCTAGAGAAAAGCCAGAAACTTTGGAATCAGAAAGACCTTTAAGTCAATTAACATCCTTGACTTTCTATGACAGGTAAATCTTTGACTTATATGAAATGGAGATAATACTCCTCACTCCACAAAATTGTTGTAGAGATTAATTAAGGGGAAAATATCTTATCTTCTCTTTTGATTACCTTTAAAGTCAAAGGGAAAAAGAAAGTTTTAAATAAAACCAAAAAAACCTAGTTGGCACATAAACACATTTTATCTACTTAAATGCAAGTCAAATCTCCACATGTAACAATGTCCCTTTTTTTGTTTGCTTCATGTCACTGCCATATTAGAGCTCAAAATTTCCCCACAGCAATTATATAAAGCAAGTGTATCCCCTGGGGGCTTTTCCTTCACGTTATTATAGACATTTTAGTACGATATGCTTTTAGTTTGTACAACGTATTTCATGCAAGTCACATTTCAAAATGTTATGCAGAGTTAAATAATTCACTTAGAAAATTCAATAATACATAAAGGGAATGAGAAGAAGAAATTAGGAAATGTTGACTAGACAGAGCATTGAAAACCTGTGGTTGTTAATAAAAGAATTAACTCTGGTGAAGCAAAGAATTAGTAGTGAACAAAGCAATTGCTGCAAAATACGCAAAGTGTATGGAGATGCAAGATTTAATGATAAATTTAATATTCCTTATCTAGATGACAACAGGACCAAAGTAATGTAAAACAGAATACAATGAACATTAAAATAAGAGGAGAGATTACAGAGGCAGAAATTAAGGAGTTTACAGGATTTATAAGGAAACAATAGAAATTCCTTTATCCACCTCTCTGAATCCTGGATATGCTGTGTTTGTAAAATACTTCAGAGCAGTGCAGTCTTTGCTTCCCCAGAAGGAAATGAATGGTGAGAGCAGCCATTCTTGCACCTGCTTGAGGTACTGTCATAGTTCATGAAAAAGTAGAGGATTTGGGTTCCAAATAAACCTATGAGCATTCATTCCACCTTGTATTACTTGTTTATCTCTGGAAGAGGGACTTAGCTCTGTGTTTTGGAATTTTGTATCTGCAAAATGCTTACATTTGATTATAACAAATGTGCAGAGAGTAAGATCAAAGCTCTTGAATCATGGCATAATCCTAAACAAACATCACTGGCTAGCTTTTCTTGTTCCTTCTCCTCACTGGTTTCCATGGGGCTGAACATTCTCTGCCCATACACGCTTTTTTTTAATTTTTGAAATTAATTGTATTTAGTTATTCATATATTTATTTTTAATTGACATTTAGTTGATTTACCATGTTGTGTTAGTTTCAGGTGTACAGCAAAGTGATTCAGTGTATACATGTATTGTTTTCTTTTTCATATTCTTTTCCCTTATAGATTATTATAAGATATTGAGTATAATTCCCTGTGCTATACAGTAGGTCATTGTTGGTTACTTATTTTATATATAGTAGCGTGTATATGTTAATCTCAAACTCCTAATTTATCCCTCCCCCCACTTTTCTCTTTGGTAACTATAAGTTTGTTTTCTATGCCTGTGAGTCTATTTCTGTTTTATAAATAAGTTAATTTGTAATAGTTTTTAAATTCCATACATAAGTGATATCATATGGTATTTGTCTTTCTCTGTCTGGCTTACTTCACTAAGTAGGATAATCTCTAGGTCCATCCATGTTGCTGCAAATGTCATTATTTCATTCTTGCCTTTATTCAACCATCTGATGTTTATTGAGCTCTTACATTATTCTGGGGACTGTTCTCTGTGCTTCAAATAGTGTTGAACAAAAGATACAGTTTCTCCTTCATAGAGTGCCTAGTCTAATGAGGAAAGAAGATATTACACATGCAAATAAACTAATTACATATTCAAAAGTGGAATTTCACAAATGTTATAAAAAGAAACAAAGGTAATGTAGAAACGAATAAGAGAGGCTGACTGAAAGTTAGATTATCAAGAATGTCTTTCCTTTGAAGGAGCATTGAAACTGAAAAATAAATGGTTAGTAGGAGTCAAGCATATGGACAGAAGGAAAAGCATGTTCTAGGCAGGTGGAAGAACATGTGAGGAGACCTCGAGGTGGAAAAGAACCTGGTGTGTATAAGAGAGGAAAAAAGCAAGTGCGTGGAACAGCTGGGCTTCCTCTGGGCTCTGAAGCCCCTGTGCTTCCTCCTATCAGTGTGCATCTCACACTGTGGTATAATTTTCTATCTACCGGTACACCTTTTCTATAGGATTGACATATTGAAGCTAGTGGCTGGGTCCATCTTCTCTGTAAATTCATGTGGCCTATTACAGACCCTAATACACTGTGGATACTCCATAAATATTTAACCACTGAAGGGACACTGGCCCGTGGTGTAAGGTACTGGGAGAATAAATATTTTACTGCTGGGAAAATATAAAAGTTGAGTTAAATCCCTGTCTTTCAATTGCACATTTCCCTTTCAATGTACTGAAAACCTGTCATCTAACAGGGAGTATAACACCCCTAGTGGCCTAGAAAAGAACAAGAGTCCCTGCCCTCTATGATCTCAGAATAGAGTGGGGAGAAAGATAAGTAAATGAATGATTAGAGAAGCGAGAAGCATGTGTTAGATTTTATGATAGATGCCACAGTGACAAGATACAAAAATCAGCCAAGGGTATCTTTGAAGGCTTTCTGGAGCCGGTTTCTGCTTCTTTCTACACTATTTGCTTTTTAAACTAGTTTCAGTCCTTTTAATTTGACACAATAATTGCACTGAAAAGCTGTGCAGAGAAAGAAAATAGTAGGAATAAAATTTTAAATTACAGAGCCACTGCTCTCAAAATATGGTAGGGGTTTTCATAAAGAATTCTAGGACAAGTCATTAATTTGAGATACTCTGGAAATCTTGTTGGATTACTAATAGGAGAGAATATCTTAGGATATCATGGAAGCCTTCATAGAAGAAGTGGAACAGAAACTGATCCTGAAATAAGGAAATTAATATTAGAAAAAGTAAAGAGTAACAGAAAGGTATAGTGCCTATGTGAAAATGGTAAGTAGTTAATTTAGCAGTAGCTTGTCTATATTCAAGCAGGGATAGTACCTTATGATTCCTATTTAGAGAGGGGAAAACTGATCCTCAGATAAGTTCCAAGGCCACAGAGTGAATACGTAACAAAATTAAGATATATAACACAAAGTCCAGTGCTATTTCCACATGACTGGTTGGGAATGTCTGATGTATCTATTATTCTTGGTAGATGTATTCATATGTGGGAATTAGTAAAAAACAAACAAAAACAAACAAACAAACAAACAAAAAACAGTTCCAAACTAGGGATCCAAACAATCCTGGGATCTACAGTCCTGCTACCCTGCCTTTCCTCAATCACCTCTCCCTTAGATCCCATAAGTACCAAAGAGACTTAATAGTTGGTTGGTATTAGGGACTGAATTGTGCACTACCATCTCCCCCAAACCAAAATTCATATATTGGAACTTCAGCCAATGTGACTGTATTTGGAGTATGGCCTTTAGGGGGGTAATTAAGGTTAAATGAACTTGAAGCATGGGGCCCTAATCTGATAGAAATGGTATCCTTATAAGAAGAGGAAGACCCCAGAGGCCTCTCTCTCTCTTTCTCTCTCTCTCTCTCTCTCTCTCTCTGTGCCTGCATAGAAGAAAGGCCACATGAGGACACCACAAGAAGTTATCATCTACAACCAAACGAGAGCAGCTTCACCAGGAAAACTTTGCTGTCACCTTGATCTTGGGCTTCTAGGCTCCAGAACTGTATTAAAATGAATTTCTGTTGTTTAAACCACCCAATCTGGCATTTTGTTATAGCAGCTTGAGCAAACTAATACAGTCATGTAAGGAGATAAGTGGTGATTACTTTGTGTATCATTCAACAGTCAAGTTACAGAGGGAGTGCTGCAACACATCATGATGAAATTGGTTTACCCACATGTTAGCCACCTGGCCAGTGGACCAGACTAATTATGATGAAATAAATCTTTGAGAAATTTCAAGATGCAAAAGAAGAATTATCCTAATCAGCCTCATTTTCCACTATGAGTCTTCTCATGGTCTCCTCCCCTTTATCTTGGTCTGAGGTCACTGTGAACAGATTCTTAAGTCTTTCTAGAACACTTTCATGGAACAAATGGCAAACTCCACTTCACAGATAAAGAAACTGAGGACCAGAAGTAAGCTGTTCAAGGTCATAGAGCCAATAAGTACTAGGCTTAAGTGGACTTAATAAGTAGACATCTCCTTATTTGTTTTCTTCAGTTTCCTAGCCTGTTTGGCCTTGTTTCCATAACCCTGATGTTGGTTCATAGGCTTTGACTGTGGGCTTACATTGTTGGCTAAGATTTCTACTCATAGTGTAAGATTCCATGCCCTTTCATTAGATTCCAAGTCATAATCAGATTGGGGTGATCCCAGGGAAGCCCAAAGACACATTTTTTAGTCTGAGTTCATCTTAACATGAAGAAAGCAAGAGAAAATGGATTTGGATTCAAGCAGAAAGGAGTCAAGTAGAAGAATTCGTACTTTGTTGAAGCTGCCAAATTCATCCTTCTCCAAATATGGAAACTGAGACCAAAGTGGTTATGACTCTCCTAGGATCATATAGCTACCTAAAGTCATTGTATGTATGGGCATGTATCTTACAAGAAAGGAATTCTTAAGTTGGAAAAAGGAAAGTATGAAACTTGTACAGTTTTTAATTTAGAATCATGAAGAAAATTCAGTGCATAGATCACAGGAAACAAAAAATGCACTGAGGAATTTCTATGTACCACACAAAGTATTTCACTTAGGGAAGCTATAGCCAAACAAACAATTTTAGTCAAAACCCAAATATAGGAATAAAGCTCACTAAATTACAGCAATAATAATCCTAAATTTTCTGCAGACATAGCTACAGACCTCCTTCCCTGACCCCCAATATCCTCACACTTCCTCCCAGGCTTGTAGCCACATTGCAATCTAAGTTGACTGTTTGTTCTTGCAAATCGCATTTCATAAATTGTATCTAACATTTACCTCAGTTTAAAGTGCATGACATCGACACTTCCCTCTACCTCCCAATTTTGCAATTCTTTCTAAAATAGCAATAAACATTTTTCCAGCAGGATGTGTTTTCTTAAAAACTCCGGTTGCTTATTGTCCAATTTCTATTTCAGCCAATACACATGTAGAGCTTCTCTTATTACTTCTTTGTTTGTGAGCTAAAACCCTGAGACTAAATTTACTACTCAGTCAGCCATCAATCCCACTGGGTATGAAAAAATAAATCTACTTACCCAGAAATTCTCCATCTTCCAGCAACTCTGGGGATAATTCTTATACTTTCTTTCCAGGAAAGAGTTGAGGGAGGGAAAAACCAGTGGCCTTCTACTTTTAGAAATTATATCAAGCAGCCTGGCATTCTAAGTTTTTGTTTGTCCTGCTTCATGGAGCAAATCTGACCTCATTTAGCCTGAACACTCACCTCTGGTGAACTCTAAAAGTCAACCACTGTGTGAGTCACTCCAGGGGAGCTTAAGTTGGTGGGATGTAATTTAGTGTTCCCCAGCAGGAAAGAAACTAACAAACTCTTTGTGTCAAACTCTAGTCCCCCAAAAAAGAACTCAGTCGATCAACTGATCAAAAACGTTTGCCTTAAAAAATTTTAACTAAATAGATTGTGTGTGCCTCTGTGTGTTTGTGTTCTCATTTGACTAAACTCTTCCTAATTTATCTTTGTTAGCTATGACTATTTTATACTAAATGATTTAATTAGATCAAGGAAAGAATATAATAACAGAAGTGCTACTATGAGCTACTATGAGCTCTGATCTAAGATACTTCTAGGTACATTATCTGATTTAATTCTTATAAGGATATTCTCAGAATATTTATTAACTCCTGTATCTGCCTACGTAAAAGTTGATTTGCCAAGTAGCTTTCATGATAGCCTGCATCAATTAAATAAATCTTCAAATAATCCTAAATAAATTTTATAATTGTTACCCATTGCTCACTGGTCACTTTTCTTTTGCAAAAGCTAGCAGTTCATGTTTACGGTTTGAGCAGTTTAAAAATGTGTACTATAGATCAGTGATTCTCAGCTTGTGGTGATTTTGCACACCCCTGCCCACTGTCCCACCCAGCACAAAAATATTTGCAATGTCTGGAGATAATTTTGGTTTTCACAGCTAGGAGGGGTGTTACTGGCTTTTGGTGGGTAGAGGTCAGGGATGCTACTAAACATCTTACTGATGGCCCACCATAGGAAACAATCATATGACCCAAAATGCCAGTAGTGCCTAGATTGAGAAATCCTGCTCTAGATATTTTCTTTTGTGTTTTATTCATTTAATACACATTTTTTAATACCTGTTTTGTACCTGGTATTTTGTTATGACATAAGAAAACAAATCAAAGACAAGATCCTTGACCCTAAGGATTTCACAATCCACTGAGAAGAAATAATAAAGGCAATACACAGTTTTGGGGGCCTCGCAAATGCCAGGAACTGTGCCAGAAAATTGTAACACAGCAGAGGCCAATAAAGATACAGTCCTAACCTCACTGAGATGACAGTTTCATAAGAAAGACGGACATCAAATAATCAGTGTTTCAAAGGAGAGGGGCAGGCTGCTATAAGACTATTTAACTTGAAGGATTAGACAATGTTGCCCGAAGGAATTGACATTTGAGAAAGTTCTAAAGTACGAAGAGGGATTCACAATCTCGGAGAAAGACACCATAGTAAGTATGAAGGCGCATGAATTGAAGAAACTGAAGGAAAGGAGAAAAGCAGAAAGTTAGGTTACTGAGTTTAGTCAGGGGACGGGTGCAGTATTGTGATAGATGCTATTCTGCCATCATGAAGTATTCTTAACCTGTACTCATTTCAAAGAGAAAGTAATATCCGAGCTAGGATTTGAAACTTGGGTCTCAGTGAATTAGGGAGGGAAAAAAAAATCCAGGCAAGGAAATGGAGGTTAGAGGTGGCATGGCTTGCTGGGAGAATGACAAGCGTTCATATGTCTGAGCAGGTAAGTGTGTGGGTGACAGGA
This sequence comes from Mesoplodon mirus, assembly GCF_964341445.2. NCBI lineage: Eukaryota > Metazoa > Chordata > Mammalia > Artiodactyla > Ziphiidae > Mesoplodon > Mesoplodon mirus. Next base: position 169,777,683 of record NC_138977.1, on the reverse strand, counting down.
ATGGGATAGGAGGATCTAGAGTAACCAGGCTTCTACTGCCTCATGTTTCTTTGTGTCCTGTCCAGATGCATGAATGGTTTAAAATGACTTCTATTTCCCCTCAAGATATGTGAATGATTCTTAACAGACCCTTCTTTATAAGCTTTATGAATTCAAAGAACCTTAACAACAGGCCCAGGTAGATTTTGTCCCAGCAGGAGCCTAAATTTGATTGATGAAACAGGATCGTAGCAAGACCTTTTCCAATCCCCTCTGCCCTGCCTTCCTCTTTACTACCCTGCATTACTGATTGTACTTCCACAGTTTCAAGCTCTGTTTCAGTAAAATGTCCCAATTCACTTCAGCCTTCATGCCTTTGTCCCTTCACTCAGTTCTGGGCTTTTTAAGAGCCTCGTGGCTTTTTGATTGCTGGTTTTCTTAACAACACTTTGGGCAAATCACCCGGTACCTCCCACACACAGCCAGCTCTTCACAAACAATAGGAGTGCATGAAATTCAATTCACAACACTGCAGCTTACACATTCCAAGCTCACTGAAGAGATAAGCCTTCCAATTAATGATCTCCCTGTGTAATTGCTTTCCCTCACTTACCCAATTTGCTTTTGATCATGCTCTGTTACAAATTCCCTCACCTGCTTATGTAGTGAATTTCTTTAAAAGGGAACCAGTGGGGGCTAAAGGGGGTGGGCCGGGTAGTTGGATACACAGTGAGATGGTTTTAAGTGTATTTTTGACTTGTCATCTTTCCACTTAAGTCTCCCTATGTATTGTAGCAAGACTACCTGAGGTCTTCCTTGCACTCCTCACTGGGCGATAAATACCAGTTGTTTCCTTTTGTTCCTTTGACTCTCTTAAAAGACTGTCTATTTTGAAAAGCACTGAATCATTAATCTCAATTTGAATGCCTCCTGCATGGCCAAAGCCAATGGTAAGACTAATCAGTCTGATGGCTGATTTCCCCAGTGACAATGCAATCTAGGATGTCAGCTATTATAACGAATTCATCTGTCACCTCATTTTGGGGCTCTGTGTGTGGCGCATAGTAGGAGTTCAGTAAATATTTATACCATAGTTATATGGATGAATGTTTAATAATGGCACTAAACTTAGTTTAGGAGTTTAAAAGAAAGTGAAAGAGATGAAAATATGGATAAAAAATAAATATGTGCAGAAACCAAACGGGTTAGAGACAACATCAGAAGCCAGAGGTTCTGATTTAATAAGGCTGGTATGGGCATCCGATCCTGCAGTTTACAAGTGTTCTGCTGACCTTGATGTGGATGGTAGCAGACAGCTACTTAAACTCTTTGAAAACACTTGTGTAAACAAAAAAGTCTGGTCCCAGAATCAGAAAATAAGGTATCAAGGCTAGGACTCAAGTTCAGTTTCACCATTTGCTGGTTGAAAATGCACCTCCGTGAAATTCCCACTTGCACAGCCCCTGCCTGTGCCAAAGGTGAGTGACAGCAGCATCTCCATCCCAGGCTAAAAATGAGAGGCAAAAGAGAAGAGGCATGAGAAAATGATTCACAAACTGCAAAATTAGCTACAGTTATTTAACAAAATAGAATGGATTAGAGTCCATTAAGATGAGATGGATAATTTAAAAGATGTATTCAGATGATACAGAAACAGAATAAGAGCTGATAATTTGAACAGCTTCTTTATTATTTTTATTTTATTTTATATTTGATCTTTAGAGAAAATGTCTTGAGATGTTCTTAATGGGCTATAAAATACATTAGCATTGGAAAATGTATAATATGTCATAGTGTTCTTCAGATAATATTTGTTGAAACTCACCTGCCTTAATCTGAGCTGCATTATACACTGTAGTGTCTGCAGGTTGGTAGGGCATTCATTCCACTAACAATTATAAGGGGCCTTTACATAATGAATCATGTGGGTAAGAACATGTCATTTAAGTCACAGCATAAAGGGTCCCTCTCTCACTGATTTCGATGTGTTGGGTTTTTCTTTCCATAGAAGTGTGACTATCCCTGAGCAATGGCTCTCTCCATATCACTCTACTCAGGAAATGGAAGTAAATAAGGAAAATGCACCTTTATTTCCTCTTTGTCAAATTGACTGCTGGATAGTCACAAGGGGGAGCTGATACATTATATAAATGGATTGAGTTTCCTACAAAAATGCATTCAAAGGTGGCTTGAAGGTCACATGGCAGCCATATGAAATAATTCAGTTCAATCAATTCATTTCTCTTGAACCAACACTTTAATGAATACTTTCAATTATGCAGGACTGTAGAGGAGGGAGGGGTGTGTGTGAGAGGAATCCAAAGATGAGTAAATGAGGGTCTTTGTCCTCCAGGGCAGGGCCTTCCCAAATCTGACAAATAGAGTGGGAGACTTAAGATGCATTTTTTCCTGACCCAAGACCAATCCTTCTTTGGCTTTATTAACATTGAAGAGACAGGCTGAATTTTCAAAGCCTAAAATAAGAGAGGTCAAAAAGAGATCATCTCAGAGAGTATCTGAAGCATAAAATTAATCTAACTTTCCATGGGTTTCTAAGCTTCTCACACTGAAGAGGTTCTCTCTCATATATTATATTTCCTGTGTATGGATCAGAGAAATCTATACACTTGCCTCAACATTCAAGATCATTCACTTAGATTTCCTTTTTCAAGTTCCCTTAGAAAGTCATATTTTTGAAGCTAGTCCTTCTACATCCTGATGATCAAACACCACTTTTCTGAACCCCATTCCATTCATCTATGTATCTGTATTCATCATATTCATTACCCCCCTTCTCTCTCTCTCTGTCATCAACCACAGTAGAATAACAGAAGATACAGAAGGTGCGGGAAGCTGCAGAAAGAGTAAGATGTATTTTAATCATAGTATTTTTGAATTATCCTGCTTCTGAGGGTGGCCCAGGAAATGGCCTTTTTTAGGCCTCTAGGTAGGAGAAATTTCTTCCATTCTCCTATGAATCTAAAAGCACTGCATTTTTTCTCTAGTAAGGCAACTGTGCTCATTACTTTCTATTACAGTGATCTGTCTGTCTATATGTTATCTTTCCTTGAGTAGATTTTAAACTCTTTGCAGCCTGGATCGTATTCTAGTTAATCTCAGTTTTCTTCACATAGCCAAGCACTGTGTTTTGTATAGGGCAACAACAACATGTATGGCTGCTGTACCAAGTGAGAGAGGCAGATGAATGATACTGCAATGTCCTGAGAAAACTCCATCTTGATTGATGAGAAAGATCCATACACAGAAGCATAACTGAAGAGATCCCACATTTTATGATCCACACAGTAATGTGTCTACCTCTTCATGTGCACTGCCTTAACAGTGCTGCCATTTGCTTTTAGAATGGAATGCCTTGTCACGTGACCCTTGGAACTAATTTGGCTGAGTTTACAATTCCAGATAACAGTTCACTGAAGTTTTATTACTACACCAGTAACCTAATAAAAAAATAGTATTAAGATCGACTGTAGGAGAACTTGAAGTAGTCTGTCACTTCAGATGAGCTATGTCATTATTAACCTTTAAGGTCACATTAACTATTATTGAAGTGTCACATATCACTGTGTTGAGATTAAGTTAGACAAACTATTACTTCATTATTGTGCTAACAAATCTCAAGCTTTTCTGAATTAACATTATACAGACTGGAGACTTCCTTAGCCAGTTTAGTAATAGTGCACAGATTTAAACTATTTAGATGTAATGTATGAGATCAATTTCCTAGCTGGAAAAAAAATCTTCTGAAGCTACTTTCAGTTATGGTAAAGTCGTGAACAGATTTGGGACTAAATTACCAGTTGACATTTAATTTTAAGGCATGTGTTGAAGAAAAGTTGATGTCTATTGATTTTATTCTGGAACCCTTTTACTTTAATGTCAGAATTTCTCAGATATAATAAAATAAGTTTATACTTTATCTAAAGAGAATACATGGCTCTGAAAACATCAAAGACAACTTGTGATGTAAAAGAGCAGCCCACTTGATGCCTTGTTTTGAAAAGGTTATTATCCAATCAATACACTAAAATATGGTGTATGAGACATCACAGACAGCTGGCTGGAAGTGTGGCTTAATTCCAGGTTTATGTAATGGCTGAGAGAGAGAGCCAGGACTGTATCTTTCCTCAATCCAGCAAATATTGTCTTATAACAATGGCTCTGGAAGGGACTTCAGAGACAAGCTAATCAAACCCTTGCCATTTCATGAATAAGGAAAAAGGTTCAGAAGGTTTAAGAAATTTCCTCAGAGTTACAGAGCTTAAAGCACCATCAGGGGACAGAACCACTCTTGTGTGTAGACCGCCAAAGCAAGAAACTGCAAAGGAAGCCGCCTCACTTTGCTGTCTCTAAAACCTGTGAAGAAACAGAACTTGTCAAAGTTGATTGATAGACATGCTACAGGGTGGGAGATAAGGAAAAGTTTTGTGTTTATAATTCAATATCTTTAATAATAAAATTTATTTCTATTATTTTATAAAAAGTACTCTTTCTATCATAATTGAAACTTTATGGAGAGGCTTATCTTCAATGCATACCCAGCCAATCCAGAACAATGAGAACTGTACTTTTGACAGAGCTACAAATTATTTTTAACCATATTTAATTTAAACACATTAGGAATCCTTGTTTTTTCCCCAATCATTTTTTTTATAAAGTAACAAAGCAAAATACAATCAAATTTAGTATTAAAGATACATAATTAAATATAAATTTGTGAAATCACCAAAGTAGAAATGTTGACTGATAAGTAATCACACCATGGAATATTTTTAATTTTTCTCTTGTGATTTGTGATAGCCAGGTTGGAATTCAGTATAACAAGCCCAGTTTGCAGCTGTTAATCTCTAATGCATAAAGGAATGATTGTTCAAGTCTTGAAAGTATTAATGGTAAGAAAAAACTAAGCAAAATATCATTGAAATAAAATGGAGGATATGCTTACCAAAGAGCTCTAAGAACATTTTTAGAGGCAATGAACCAGAAGGTAAAATGAATAGTAGGAGAAGGAACAGAGAGGACTTTTACCTCACTGCTCTTCTGAATAGTGTCCCTACAGTATCTGGATGAGTTGGAAATCACAATGACAACATTGAAAACCAAACGTTTTAGATTATATGGACAAATATAAAATACATAATGATGATGATACTATTTTAAAAGCAGAGAGCTGAGGTTATATTCCAGGGGAAATTACAGATGGCTCCAAATATCTCAATATTGATGTATATGAAGCCTTAATTTGTGATAAAGTAGCCTCCTGGGCCGCCATAATGGACAAGGTGGACAAAAAGTGGTCAGAGTCCCTGCTCTCCCATTAGCTTATCAAGAAGAGCAGTTTTGTTTTTATTTTTACATATTATAGTTCCAAGTAAAATTTTATTTGAAGACAATAATTCTACTGATCTAGACAAAATGTACAATGTTTGTCTGGATTTTTTATTTTCCACTTGGATGTTAGTAATCATGGAGACACCCAAATTTGCTAATCAAACCAAGATTGATCATGGGCATCAGAGGATTCTTTTTCAACAATGCATCTTGTGGCAAGTAATTATGTATAAACTATTTATTCATGTTTAAAACTCTGAGGATAACAACTTTCTTGTGTAAAGTGGCATGAAGTATAGAATCTAAAAAGTATTTCTTTTTTGTGATATGCTTTCATGCTTCAAAGTTATTCACTTCCTGAACCAAACCACCTGCTGATTAGATTGATAAAGATACAATTTTCTCCCCAAGGGTAACTATGGAAGAAAAATTATATTTACAACATAAAAAGTCATTGATGAGCTGAGCTCAATGGTGCCATATTCCCTCCTGCTTTTATGCCCCACATCTAGTTTCCTTTGCCTGCTCTGCTCCTCTCCTCCACCCACTGCCCTAATCCATCCTGCCCAACACCAGTCCTTGCTTGGTTCATCCTTCTACACAGAGGTTCTTAACAGCTTTATGTATGTTGTGGACTCCCTTAGCAGTCTAATGAAGCTTTTTTACCCCATTTAAGAGTAATGTGTTTAGGGCTTCCCTGGTGGCACAGTGGTTGAGAGTCCACCTGCTGATGCAGGGGACACGGGTTCGTGCCCCGGTCTGGGAAGATCCCACATGCTGTGGAGTGGCTAGGCCTGTGAGCCATGGTCACTGAGCCTGCCCGTCCAGAGCCTGTGCTCCGCAATGGGAGAGGCCACATCAGTGAGAGGCCCACGTACCGCAAAAAAAAAGAAAAAAAAAAAAAGAATAATGTAACAAATGTCCATATCCTAAACACCCAGAATTAATATCTATTAATACAAGTTTTTTTCAGGGAATGATGGATTAAAGATAAAGGTAAAACTTCCTCTTCTCTGAGAGCCCTCCAATTTCATTTCCCTGTATATTATCTGGAACTTCAGGAAAAAACACATAATGAGTTTGGTTCATGTTTATATATTAGCTATATATACAGTTTTGTATAAATGTACATACAGATTTACATGAAATATTTAATTTTATGTACATAAAATATAGTTTTGATGTTTAATTTCTATGAATAATATCATATTGTATATATAATACTTTGTCATGTTTCTTTTCTCTCTCAGTTATGATGTTTTGTACATCTACCCATATTTCCATTTAGACATCTACTTTATTTGTATTGAGTATCATATCTTGTCCCATATAACTATATCACATCTTATTCAATCATCCACCTTCTGAAAAATATTTTGCTAAACACCTTGTATATTATAAACAGTACTGCAGTGAGAACCCTCCTCGATATTTCTATACAAATGTGAGAAAGATTCCCTTTGCAGAATTGGAATATATGAGTTTAGATATATTTATTTCTAATTTTATCAGAATATGTCAAGTTACTTTCAAAGTGTGTCTATTTAAATTCCCAGCATCTGAAGATGATGATCCTATTTCTCCAAATGTTTGTTACTGTCAGATTTTTTAAAATTTCATGACAGTATTGAGATATTATTGAAGTAAATGCACATATTTGAATAGTACAATTAGAATGGTTTTGACATGTGTATATACATATGAAATCAAGCATAGAATCAAGATAATGAATATTTCCATCATCACCAAAAGTTTCCTTGCATCCATATGCAATACATTCTTTATTCCAACTCTGTCTCCAAGAAACAACTGACTTGCTTTCTGATAATATAAATTAGTTTATTCTGTCTAAAATTTTATATCCATGGGAACATAAAGTGTAAACTCTTTCTTTCCTTGCTTCTTTCACTCAGAGTAATGATTTTCAGATTCATCTTCTGTGTATAAATAAATAGTTTATTCCTTTTAAAGTTTAAGTAACCATTCACCTATTCATGGACATTTGAGTTGTTTCCTGATTGGGGCCACTACAAATAAAACTACTAGTAATATTCATATAAAAGTCTTTATTTGTACATATTTTTGTGTTTTTCTTTCTCGTTGTAAATAACCAGAAAGAGAATGCCTGAGTCACAAGATAGGTGTACATTTAATGTTTTAAGAAAAATAAATTAATTAATTAAAAAATATAATAATAATACCAAACTCCCAGGTAGTTGTAAGGATTGAATTAAGTAGTCATAATGCTACGGGCTTTGCACATACTAAGTGCTTAAAATTGTATTGTCTTTATTATAAAGGTTATTATTATTATTAGAACAAAAAAAAAGAACAGAGGGAAGGGTAGAAGTCACTGTAAGAATATAGGCTCCTGAGGGATCATTTTGGCTAAATTTCTCTAGGCAGATTTCCTTATTCCTTACTTATTCCTGAGCAAGAGCTGTAGGTTCAGTGGTGTGCCTGTAAGTGTTTAACAGTTGGCACTCTGAAAAGAAAAATGTGTGTGTATATAGACACACACACATGGATACACACACACATTTAATGTATATTTTATGGATATAAAATATATGTAGTCCACAATTTACAGATAATAACAAAAATTTTTTCTTTGTATATTTAAAAAAAGGAAAAGAAATAGCCAAACTATTTTTCTAAGTAGTTGTACCATTCTGTGTTCCTACCAGCAGTATATGAAGTTCCAATTGCTCCAAATCCTTGCCATTACATGGTAGGCTCGTTCTCTCTTATTTTAACAAATCTAAAATGAAATGGGTGTGTAGTGGTATCTCATTGTGATTTAATTTGCATTTATCTGATAATTAAAGGTATTAAGTCTCTTTTTATGTGCTTATTTGCCATTTCAATCTTTTATTTTGTAAAGTATCCAGATCTTTTACCCAATTTATTATTGAGTTGTAAACATTCTTTATAAATTCTAAGAACAATCCTTTGTCTCATATGTGTCATAAATATTTTCTACCAGTATGTAGCTTTTATTTTCATCTCTTTAATTATTTCAATGGAAATTTTAAAAATTTTAGTTAGATCCAACTAATTATCTTTTTCATATTATACTTCATGCTTTTTGTGTTGTATGTAAGAAATCTTTGCCTTTATTGGGATATCAAATTTTTTCTTCTTTGTTTTCTTTCAGATGTTTTATTCTTTTAGATTTACAATTAAGTCCATGACCAATTTGTAACCCAGTTATGATAAGGCCTTCATTTGTCCTGGATATTTTAAATCCTTTATATTTACATATATATTTTAAAATCTATTTATAAAATCTTGTCAACTTATGAAAGAAAAAATCAGGTGCTGAAACTTTGTCATTACATTGAATCTTAGAATTTTAAAATTTGACATTTTAACACTAATGATCATTCCAACTCATGATTAGCATGTATCTCTACATTTATATAGGTCTTTTTTGATTTTACTAATATTTTGTAGTTTTCAGTATGAAGGACTTGGCTACATTGTCTTAGAAATATTCCTAAGTATTTTATGATTTTGATGTTATTGTAAAATGGTTTAAATTCTTTTTATTTTCCACTTGTTTGTTTCTAGTACATACAAATCCACTTTATATTTTATATTAACCTTGTATCTGAAATCTTGCTAAATTTATTTTTTAATCTTAGTAATAATTTGTAAGTTCTTTTCTGCAAATTCCTTCAAATAAGGAGAGCTTAGCATCTTCTTTTCCAATCTTTGTACTTTTTATCCTTTTTCTTGACTTATTGCTGTACCTAGCACCTCCAGTATAATGTACAATAGTCATGACAATAACGAACATCCCTGTCTTTTTCCTATCATAAGAGGAAAAAATTAAATTTTCCATTTATAAGAATAATATTGGAATTTTCATAGAGGCGCTTTATCATTGAGAATATTTCATACTATTCCTAATTTGCTGATAGTATTTTTTAAATTTTTTTTATAAACATCTTCATATCAGTGTTTACATCGGATTCTCACAACAATCCTGTGAAACTAAGCTTGAGGTGTTATCTCATTTTTATAATTAAGAAATCTGAGTCCCAGAGAATTTAGGAGATTTGCCCAAGTTCACATACTTTTTGTTTTGTTTTGTTTTGTTTTTCGGCATGCGGGCTTCTCACTGCTGTGGCCTCTCCTGCCACGGAGCACAGGCTCCGGATGCGCAGGCTCAATGGCCCTGGCTCACGGGCCCAGCCGCCCCGTGGCACGTGGGATCCTCCCGGACCGGGGCACGAACCCGTGTCCCCTGCATCGGCAGGCAGACTCCCAACCACTGTCCCACCAGGGAAGCCCCATGCTGATAGTTTTTATCTTGAATTGATATTCAATTTTGTGAAATGTTTTTTCTGCAACAGTTGAAATAATCTAATCATACTTCATTTTCACATTTCAATTATATTTTTTAAAAAGCTTTGATTTTTTTGTTAATGTGGTGAATTACATTTATTGATTTGCAAAAGGATAAACCAATCTTACATACCTGGGATAAACCTTACTTGCTCATGATGTATTATCTTTCTTATTGTCAGATTTGATTTGGTAATATGTTTCTAAGAAATTAGCATATCTGCTCATGATGGATATTTAATTTTTTTGCAATATTTTTTTCAGATATTAGGGTTATCATTGGCCTCATAAAATGATTTGGGTACTACTCTTTTCTCATCTGCATTCTGAAAATGTGTGTGAAAAATTGATGTTATTTCTTCATTGGATGTTTGATAAATTACACCAGTTAAATATCTAGGCCTACAGATTTAATTTTGAGAATTTTTTAAATAACAAATCTGATTTATTTAATAGTTATAGGGATATTATTCAGATTTTTCAGGAGGAAGGTATAGCTATTATGTATTTTTCAATAAATTTTTGTGTATCACCCAAGTTGTCAAATTTGTTCACCTAAATTTGTTAGTAGAATTCTCTTATGATCATCTTAATGCCTAGGATCTGAGATGATAATTTATTTTTCATTCCTAATGTTTGTGATGTTTTTCTCCTGACAAATCCCTACCATCACCAGATGGAATCTCTGTGTATCTCTCTTTTTTTTTTTAATTTATTTTTTTAACATCTTTATTGGAGGATAGTTGCTTTACAATGGTGTGTTAGTTTCTGCTTTATAACAAAGTGAATCAGCTATACATATACATATATCTCCATATCTGGTTGATCAATTTGTTTGATCCTTTAAAATAACTATGTATTGGCTTTGTAAATTTTCTCCATTGTTTGTCTGCTTTATGTTTCTTTGATTTCTGCTTTTTATTACTGTTTTCCCTCTACTTAGTTTGGGTAAAATTTCTTTTCTTTTTCCAGCCTTCCTGCAAAGAGCTTCCTTTTTCCTGTCAGTCTGATTCTCCAGTCTCCTTCACATCATCCACTTTCATTTCTATCATGACATTTGTTACTTGACATAATCATGCTTGCATATTGCTTTGTTAATTTAATATATTTTCCCAACTAGAATGTTTAGTCTGTTAAAGGATAAATCTTACATATTTTACTCACTAATGTATCCACACAATGCTGGGTGGTAGGGGCTCAGTAAGTACTTGTTAAGTATATTATCTTATTTAATCTTCAAAATAACCCTATGGGTTAGCCACCATTACTTTCTTATTTTTAAAGATGAGTAACATGGATTTGGGGAAGCTAAATAACACTTTAGAGCAGCCTTCGTAAGATGCAAAGTCAAGATTTGAATACATGTCCATCTAGCTCCAGAGCCTGAGTACTTACCCACTGGGCCATAGGGCCTAGAATAAATTCCAGATATCTTGCTTGGACCCTCTAGTAAATGACAGGAAAGTCCAGAGAGGGTGCTGTTAGTTGGGAGAAAAATAAGATCAGTATTAAAATGTTTCACTTCAGATGCTTACAGAACATGCAATTGCATGGCAGGTATGAAGTTGGACGACAATACATTTAAAATGCCATCATTTACAACACTCTCAGAATGCCATGTGAGCACGAATGAGAAAGTTCAGACACTAGCATAGTAAAAAATGTCAACACATTACCAAACAGCATACTCTCAACATTTTAATAACTGCACTACAGTAGTTCCAAATCAAAGTAACTTATTTCTAAATGGTTTAATATGAACAAAGTGAAGAAAAATGCTTCCACTTGTGTTCTTTATTAGGAGGTACTGCATGAATAAGGAACACATCACAGATTCAACGTAGCAATTCTCCAGAGCTTAGCCTCCATGGTGAAAAACAGAGCAATCTCTTCCTTTTAAAATTAAGTTTCCACTTAGTGTTTTGATAAAAGATATTTTCTTAATTGTTATTTCCTTGAGTGATCCACATTTTAAGAGAAAATAAACACTGACCCTAAAAATAAGTTATTTAACTACCCTTTGAGATTCAGTTTCCAAAACTTTCTCAGTCCTCTAATGCCATATCTAATTTGTGTTGCATAAAAAGAGACTTTTTACAATTCTGGGTCCTACAGCTTTGAGACTGAGGAAAGTGAAAAAGAAGGCCTGCCATTTACTAGAGGTGGGTTTTGGTTATAGTCAAGACTTTTGACCTTTTCACTAATGGGGACAAAGGAAATTGCAAGTCAGATAACAGCTGTTCCAAACCAGAACAAAAACTAACACACTGAATTAAATTATGACCTGAGGCACAGGCTGATGCAGTGTGGTGTAGCAGGCAGAGCAGGGTTCATGTGAAAGGATGCAGTAGGTCTGATCGCAGCTCAGACACTGTCTGGGGCCTTGGGCAAGGCATTTCTCTCTCCCTTCAACTCCCTCATCTGTCAGTAAACTGTCTACTCTCCATTAGGTATCACTAGATGTCCTCTGGTGAAATATAACAGGAATCAAAATGAATATTTCTCTAGTTGGACTATCAATTAGAGACATAGGTATATTTTAATGCATATTCATTTATAATGATAACAATGCCAGTGCCATTTGTATTGGAAGATTTGTCCCACGGATCAAGGTCAGATTGAGGGGACATACAATGGAGCATTTACTGATTTGCCTTCAAATAAGGCTCATGATTTTAATGACATTTTTGTTTACACCATCAACTCCCTTGCCCATCTCTCACTATGTTTTACTTACTTGGCAAAACTCCAACTCTCAAGGTTTGCCCCACCTGTACTTGTGCAACTAAATTTGGTTAAATAAAACCATGCTAAATAGACTCACTTTAAATACCTGTACTTTAACTTCATCCAGGCCACTTGGATGCCCAGAAGCTCCAGCACAGATTTATTCCCTTTCCTATCCCCTAGATCACTATTTCACAACTTATCTTTCCTCAAACATTCAACACCTCAGTCTCAGCTTCATTCATTTCATTGACAAAATTGAAAAAAAATCAGAAGATAAATACACATGCTCTGACCAAAATACCTACGACAAAATACTACAAAATACCTAGTACCCCATTCGCTGTACTATGCATCTACAGAGCTCTTCTTCCCTCCACTTACCACAAATGTCCTGTCCAAGCACCTAAGGCCAATCCCAACTGTGGTGCACTAGAATTCATCGTTTCTCACTGACTTAAGGTTATGGTGGTTTGAGCATTCAAAAATCATCACCTTTTACTCTATTGGATCATACTCATTAGCATATAAATATGCTGTAATAACTCTCAAGTTAAAAAACAATGGAAAGGAAATTCTCCTTTGACCTTATAACCCCATCCAGCTCCCATTATCCTTCATAGAAAATCTCCTCAAAACAGGTATCTGTACATTTTGTCCTCAAACCGTCTTCTTGCAGTCTCTCTTGAACCCAATCTGATCAAGCTTTCAACTCAGCATTCTACTGACACTGCTCTTTTCAATAATAAGTTCACATCTTACTTCATCTACCAGCTATATCTGACACAGTTAATCAACTTCTTTTTGAAACTTACTTATTCACGTAGTTTATGAGATATCTCTCTAACTTGGTTCTCTTTCTACATCATTGGGAGCTTTTCATTTTGCTTTGTTAGTTTCTCCACATATCCTGATTTCTAGGCAATAGAAAGTCTTGAGTGTCAATCCTAAGATTTCTGTTTTATCTACACTCAATCTCTAGTAATCTCTTCCAAACCCAAGGTTTTAAATGTCAACTGCAGTTTGACAACTCCCAAATTTATGTCTTCAGTCCAAGCCTCTCCCTAGAACCCTAGGCTCATAAAAACAACTACCTACTAGATACCTTTACTTGGATGACTAATAAGGACCTCAAAACTAATGTTTCTAAAAGTGCAAAACCTGATTTCTCCTCGCTTACACAGCAGACTTGCTTCCCCTGCTGTCTTTTTCATCTCATTTAATGTCAATTCAAACGTTCCAGTCGTTCAGGCCAAATTATCCCTGAATCCTCTATTTCTTTTATACCCCACACCAAGGTGAATATCTTCTAAAAACATACTGAGCTGAACCACTCTTCGACACCATTGCCATTATACCCTGTTTAAACCACTGTCTTATCTCACCTGGATTCTTTCCATAATCTTCTAATTTGTCTCTCTGCTACATGCTTGCCCTAATATGATCTATTTTTACCCAAAGGTGGAGTGATTCTAGCACTCTAATTCTCAAATTCTCTAATGACAGTCCATCTTACTCAAAATAAAAGCCTGCATGTTTACACTAGCCTAGAAGGCACCACCTGATCTGGTCCCCATTCACTGTATGACATCGTGTCTTAAACTCCCCCCATCTGCTCAGTCTGCTCCTGTCACACTAGCCTTTTCCTTCTCCTAGAGTGTGCCAGGTACCAGTCCTAACCCAGCTATGCACTTCCTATTACTTCTCCTTGTAATGCAGAAAGCTGGGTCAGTGCTTGGCAAATTCTACCTTCCATTTCTCTTACATCTTAATCCTAGGAAGAAAGTTAGATATTTGTTCTTTTTTTGGCAACTGGTATGTTTTCTTTTAAATTACAGTATAGTTGAGTTACAATATTACATTAGTCTCAGGAGTACAACACAGTGATTCAGATTTTTTTAATATATTATACTCCATTTAAAGTTATGAAATATTGGCTATATTCTCTGTGAAGTACTATATATTCTTGTATCTTATTTGTTTTATACATAGTAGTTTATTCTTCTAGATCCCCCATCCCTTTTCCCACTGGTAGCCACTAGTTTCTTCTCTATGTCTGTGAGTCTGTTTCTGTTTTGTTATAATTATTCATTTGTTTTATTTTTCAGATTTCACATGTAAGTGATAACATACAATATGTGTGTTGCTCTGTCTGACTTATTTCATTAAGCATAATACTCTCTAGGCCTAACCACATTGTGGCAAATGGCAAAATTTCATTCATTTTTATGACTGAGTAATATTCCTCTGTGTGTGTGTGTGTGTGTGTGTGTGTGTGTATAAAATCTTCTTCATTCATTCATCTGTTGATGGACACTTGGGTTGCATCCATACATTGGCTATTATAATGCTGCCATGAACATTAGAGTGCATATATCTTTTCAAATTATTGTTTCAGATACATACCCAGGAGGGAATTGCTGGATCATGTGGTAGTCCTAGTTTTAGTTTTTTGAGAAAACTCCACACTGTTTTCCATAATGGCTGCACCAGTTTATGTTGCCTCCAACAGTATACTGGCATTGCCTTTTCTCCACATCATAGCCAACATTTTTTATTTGTGGTCTTTTTGATAACAGCCATTCTGACATGTGTGAGGCAACATCTCATCATGGTTTTGATTTTCATTTCCCAGATGATTAGCAATATTGAGCATCTTTACATGTGTTTATTGGCCACGTATATGTCTTCTTAAAATAAAGTCAGTTCTTTTACCTATTTTTTAGTCAGGTTGTTTGGATTTTTTGATATTAATATATATGAGCTGTTTCTATACTTTGGATATTAATCCCTAATCAAACATATGATTTGCAAATGATTTCTCCCATTCAGTTGGTTGGTTTTGGTTTTGTCAATAGTTTCCTTTGCTGTGCAAAAGCTTTCAAGTTTAATTAGGTTCCATTTGTTTATTTTTGCTTTGTATCCTTTGCCTGAAGAGACTGATTCAAAAAAAATATGACTACAACTTATGTCAAAGAATGTCCTACCTATGTTTTCTTATAGGAGTTCTATGGTTTTTGGTATTAACATTTAGATCATTAACCCATTTTGAGTTTATTTTTGTATATGGTCTGATAAATTGTTCTAATTTCATTCTTTTACATGTAGCTGTCCTGTTTTCCCAGCACTACTTGTTGTAAAGACTGTCTTTCCCACATTGTATTATATATTTTTTGCCTCATTTGTCATAGATTAATTGACCATATGTGCATGGTTTTATTTCTGAGCTCACCGTTCTGTCCCATTGACCCACGCACCTGTTTTTGTGCCAGTACCATACCATTTAGATTAGTTTAGCTTTTAATTCCATGAAGTCAGGGAGTATAATGCCTCGAGCTTTGTTCTTTATTCTCAAGATTGCTTTGACTATTCAGGGTCTTTTGTGGTTCCATGTAAATTTTAGGATTATTTCCTCTAGTTCTGTGAAAAATGTCATGGGTATTTTGTTAAGGGTTTCATTAGATCTGTGGATTACATTGGATAGTATGAACATTTTAACAAAATTAATTCTCCGATCTATGAACACGAATATCTTTCTATTTTTTTGGTATCACCTTCAATGTTTTTCATCAATGCTTTATAGTTTTTGGAGTTATCAGTCCACTTCTTTGACTAAGTTTATTCCTAGGTATTTTATTCCTTTTGATATAATTTTAAACAGGATTGCTTTCTGATAGCTCATTATTGGTGTGTGGAGAAACAACGTATTTCTGTATATTAATATTTTATCTTTCAAGTTTACTGAATTTATTGATTAGTTCAATCGCTTTTTGGTGGACACTTTAGGGTTTTTTATATATAGTACAAATATATAAATGTCACTTTGCAAATAGTGACAGGTTTACTTCTTCCCTTCTAGTTTGGGTGCCTGTTTTTTTTTTCTTGCCTGATTGCTATGTCTAGGACTTCCAATACTATGTTAAGAGGTCGTCTTTGTCTTTTTCCTGATTTTAGAGTACAAGTTTTTAGCTTTTCACCATTGAGTGCAAAGTTAGCTGCTCATTTGTCAAAAATGGCTCTTAGTAAGTTGAGATATGTTCCCTCTATACCAGGGGTCCCCAACCACCGGGCCATGGACCAGTACCGGTCTGTGGCCTGTTAGGAACTAGGCCGCACAACAGGAGGTGGGGGGTCAAGGGAGCACAGCTTCATCTGCCACTCCTCATCACTCCCCAACACTCGCATTACTGCCTGAACAATCCCCCTGCCCCTATCCCATGGAAAAATTGTCTTCCATGAAACCAGTCCCTGGTGCCAAAAAAGTCGGGGACCACTGCTCTATACAACATTAATGAGAGTTTTCATCACAAATGTATGTTGAATTTTGTCAGATGTTTTTCTGCATCTCTTGAGATGATCATGTGATTTTTATCATTTGTTTTGTTAACATAGTATATCACATTGATGGATTTGCAACTATTGAATTATCCTTGCATCCCTGGAATAAATCCTACTTGATCGTGGTGTATGATATTTTCTATATATTGTTGAAGCTGGTTTGCTAATATTTTGTTGAGGATGTTTGCATCTATATTAATCAGAGATATTGGCACATAATTTTCTTTTTTTTTTGTAGTGTTTTGTCTGGTTTTGGTATCAGGGTAATTGTAGCCTCATAGAATAAATTTGGTAGTGTTTCCCTACTTCTTAATTTTTTAGAATAGTTTGAGAAGTATAAGTATTACTACTTCATTATATGTTTGGTAGAATTCCCTTGTGAAGTCATCATGTCCTGGACTTTTGTTTGCTGGATTTTTTTTTTAATTACAAATTCAATTTCAGTAAAAATGATTGGTCTTTTCAGATTGTCTATTTCTTCCTGATTCAGTCTTGGAAGATTGTATGTTTCTAGGATCATCCATTTCTTCTAGGTTGTTCAATTCATTGGCATATAACTGTTCTTAGTATTTTCTTATGATTTTTGATATCTCTGTAATATTGGTTTAATTTCTCCTCTTTTGTTTCTTATTTTGTTTATTGGGCTCCTCTTTTTTTCTTGATGATCCTGGCTAACCTAAATGAGAAAAGAATTTGAAAAAGATAGATACAGGTATATGTATAACTGAATCACTTTGCTGTATACCTGAAACTAACACAACATTGTTAATAACCTATACTCCAATATAAAATAATTTTTTTAAAAAGCTTATGAATTTGACTTATCTTTTCAAACAACCAGTGGTTTTCTATTGATATTTTGGTCTCTATTTTATTTATTTCTACTCTGACCTTTATTATTTCCTTTCTTCTTCAGACTTTGGGCTTTGTTTCTCTTTTTCTCATTCTTTTACATGGTAGGCTAGGTTTTTTATTTGAGTTGTTTCTTGTTTCTTGAGGTAAGCCTGTATCAGCATAAAGTTTCCTCTAAGAACTGCTTTTGCTCACCCCACAGATTTTGTAAAGCTGTGTTTTTGTTTTCATTTGTCTCAAGGCATTTTCTTATTTCCTCCTTGACTTCTTTATTGACCCATTGTTTTTTTAGTAGCATGTTGTTTAGTCTTCACTTGTTTGTTTTTCCCATTTTTCTTCCTGTACTTAATTTCTAGTTTCATACAATTATGTTCAGAAAAAAGGCTTCATATAATTTCTGTACTCTTAAATTTGTTGAGACTAATTTTGTGGCCCAGCATGTTATCCAACCTGGAGAACATTCTATGTGCACTTGAAAAGAATGTGCATTTTGCTATTTGGGGATCCAGTGTCCTGTATATATTAAGTCCATTTGGTATAATATGTCATTAAATGCCACTGTTTGTTTTATTGATTTTCTGTCTGGATGATCTTTCTGTTGTTTTAAGTCAGCATTAAAGTCCCTACTACAGTTGTATTATTGTCAATTTCTCCCTTTATGTCTGTTAATATTTGCTTTATATATTTAGGTGCATTTATATCAGATGCATATATGTTGTATCCTCTTCTTGTTTTGATCCCTTTATCATTACATAATGCCATTCTTTGCCTTTTGTTATAGACTTTGTTTCAGAGTCTACTGGTATGACTGTTGTTACCCCAGATTTCTTTTTGTTTCCATTTGCATGAAACATCTTTTACCATCCCCTCATTTTCAGTCCATGTGTCTTTAGTTCTGAAGTTAGTTTCTTGTAGGCATCATATAGATGTGACTTTTTTTTTTTTTATCCATCAGGTAACTGATGTTATTTGATTGGAGAATTTAGGCCATGGACACATGATAGGTGTGTACTTATTTTCATCTTGTTACTTGTTTTCTGTTTGTTTTTGCCATTCTTCTATGTTCTTTTCTTCTTCAAGTTTCTTCAGTTGTAGCTTGATGATTTTCTTTAGTGGTATGCTTATGTTCTTTTCTCTCTAGTTCTTTTTTTATAATTTTGCAGTTTTTAATGGAAGTATAGTTGATTTACAATGTTGTGTTAATTACTGCTATACAACAAAGTGATTCAGTTATATATATAGATATATAGATACATTTTTAATATTA
Organism: Mesoplodon mirus; assembly: GCF_964341445.2. Lineage (NCBI taxonomy): Eukaryota > Metazoa > Chordata > Mammalia > Artiodactyla > Ziphiidae > Mesoplodon > Mesoplodon mirus. Next base: position 169,758,818 of record NC_138977.1, on the reverse strand, counting down.
TTTTCCATTATGGTTTATCATAGGTTATTGAATATAGTTCTCTGTGCTATACAGTAGGACCTTGTTTTTTATCCATTCTGTATATAAAAGCTTACATCTGCTAACTCCAGCCTTCCACTCCATCGTTCCCCCAACCCCTTCTCCCTTGGCAACCACCAGTCTGTTCTCTATGTCTGTGATTCTGTTCCTGTTTCATAGATTGGTTCATTTGTGTCATATTTTAGATTCCACATATAAGTGATATCATATGGTATTTGTCTTCCTCTTTCTGACTTATTTCACTTAGTGTGATAATCTCTGGGTCAATCCATGTTGCTGCAAATGGCATTATTTTTGTTCTGTTTTATGGCTGAGTAGTATTCCACTGTGTAGGGTGGTTTTTTTGTGTGTGTGGAAAAGCATTTTATTTTAAATACAGCAGTGTGTACATGTCAATCTGAAACCCCCAGTCTATCCCTCTCCCCCCATCCTTCCCTTCCTGCTAACCACAAGTTTGTTCTCTAAGTCTGTGGGTCTGTTTCTGTTTTATAAATAGGTTCAATTGTATCATTTTTTTGAGATTCTGCATGTAAACAATATTCTTTGACACTTGTCTTTCTCTGTCTGACTTACTTCACTTAGTATGATAATCTCAAGGTCTATCCATGTTTCTGCAAATTACATTATTTCATTCTTTTTAATGGCTGAGTAATATTCCACTGTATATGTACCACATCTTCTTTATCCATTCATCTGTCAATGGACATTTAGATTGCTTCCATGTCTTCCATTGTATAGGTTTTTGATTTGTGGTTACCACGGGCTTCATATTTGTTGACCTATAACTATATCTACTTACTTTAAACTGATAATCATTTAAATTCAAACACATTCTAAAAGATCTATATTTTTACTCCCCTCCCCCATGTTTTATATATTTGATATGATAGTTTACATCTTTGTCTATCCTTTATTGTTTTTTTGTATTTATAATTGATTTTACTGTACAATATTCATCTTCTAATCTTTGTACTCACTTATTTAAGTGGTTGATCCACAGCCTTTACTATCTATTTGCCTTTACTAGTGGGAATATTCCTTTCTTATAATTCTTACTTATAATTGCAGCCTTTTCTTTTCCACTTAGAGAAGACCTTTTAACACTTCCTGTAGGGTCAGGTTAGTATTGATTAATTCTTTTCATTTTTGCTAGCCTGAGAAGTTCCTTATTCTTCCTTCAATTCTGAATAACCTGATAATCCTGCTGGGTAAAATATCCTAGGTTGTAGGTTTTTCACTTTCAGCACTTTAAATATATCATGCCACTCCCTTCTGGCCTACAAAGTTTCTGAAGAGAAATCAGCTGATGGCCTTATGGGGATTCTCTTGTATGTGACTATATTTTTCTCTTGTTGCCTTTACAATTTTCTATTTTTAACTTTTGCCACTTTAATTATGATATGTTTTGGTGTGGATCTCCAGGGAATTTTTTAGCCATATTATCAAATACATTCTCTAACATTTCTCTCTCTCTCTTCTCTTTCTAGGACCACTATAATGTAAATGTTAGTATGCTTGATGTTGTCCCAGAGGTCCCTTAAATTAGGCTCATTTTAAATTTTTTTTCCTTTTCTGATTGGGTGATTGCTATTGTTTTATCTTCCAGATTGCTTATGTGTTCTTCTGCATCACCTAGTCTGCTATTAATTCCTTCTAGTGCTTTTTTTAATTTCAATTATTGAATTCTTCAGCTCTGACTGGATCTTTTTCGTATTTTCTAATTCCTTGTTAGCATTCTCACAGTATTCATCTATTCTTTTGCCAAGTTCAGTTAGCATTCTTATTTCTAAAGCTTTGATCTCTTTATCTGGTAAATTATTTATCTCAGTTTCATTAGGGGTTGTATTTCATAGATTTTTTTCTTGTTCTTTCATTTGAAACAAATTCCTCTGTCTTCTCATTCTGTTTAACTGTTTTTTGTTTTTTGTTTTCTCTCTGTGAAATTAGGTGAAAGAGTTACCTATCCTGGTCTTGAAGTGAAGTGGTGTCCTTGTGTAGGAGTGTCCTTGTGTAGGTGTGTCCCTGTGTAGTCTTCTTCATGTGCCAAGTGGCTTTACTGAGAGAGCCAGTTCTGAAATGAGCAGGGGTCACATCTTCCCTGGTGGTGTGTTGGCAGCTATTAACTTGGTGGGAGGTAAGGCTGGAGATGGAGGGGCTAGAGCCAAAGCTAAGTGTGAGCTGGGGCTTCTCTTATGTTCAATGGCTGCCACAACCTTTTTGGGGACAGGGGCAGTAGCCAACATGCTAGAGCAGAAACCTTGAGGTTTAGGTCCCAGCTGGTACTGTTACTTCTAAGTTTGAGCTCTCTTCCTCTCCCCAGCAATGGCACTGACACCTTAGTGCAGAACAGCATGGGAGCAAGAGGAGCTGGAGTGAGAGCCTGGAATGGACTGAGGTGCACACTGGGATAGTCCCAGCAAGCCAGTCAGAGCCCTAGGCCATTTCTACTTCATTGCCTCCTTGTGTTCCCCGGTATTGGCTACCCTTTACCCCCTGGCTAAGTCCCATCTGGATCTGTTTCCTCTAAGTAGGTGCACTTCCCCTAGCAATGGCACTTTGGGTCCAGAGGTGAGCAGAGCTGGAACAAGAGGGGCTGAAGCAGGCACCTAACGCAGTCCAGAGCATGTACCAGGAAGGTCCCGGCACACCAGTCAGAGCCCTGGGCTGCTCCCAAACCACTGCTTCCACGTGCACCAGCAATAGCCACCGTTGCCCTGTTCAGATTCAGGGCTGGGTCCAGGATGGCTCTGTTCCCCACCAAGTGTGCACTCTCCGCTGCAACTGCAACCTTCACCCTAGTGGGGAGCTGCATGGCAGCAGGATTCCAGTGCCAGCTGGGGAGCACACTGAGGCATTGGTGGGGAACTGGTCAGAGTGCCAAGGAGTTTTCAATATGCTTTATTCGCCTTATTGCCAGGAGTAAGCAAGCATGTATACATGCTCTTCATGAGTTCAGTCTAGGTTTCTTACAGCCCCCTGGTAAGTCTCACTGGATTACAATCTAGCTAAGGGGAATCCTATTCCAATGTTGAACCCCAGGTCTGAGGTACCCAATATATAGCTCGATCCCCTCTCTCCCGATGGAGGATCTCTATGCCGGTGACATTCCCTCCTCTTCTGTGTCCCCTGCTAGGGCCCAGGTGCAGACCTGATCACTTCTCCTCCCTTCCTACCCAATCCCATGTGGATCTTTCTTTACAGCCTTGATTGTAAAAGAGTCTTCCTGCCAGTCTCCTGTTTGTTTTCAGAGAGAGTTTCTCCATGTGTAGAGGTATTTTTGCTGTTTTTGTGGGCAGAGATGAGCTCAACATCCTTATTCTCTGCCCTCTTGATCTCCCCTCCCTGGAAGTCTTTGATGCAGTTATAGACATGTCTAAGGAGTAGAGTGGTGGTATTGACTATGCTCAAATGCAAAGAAGTCCACAGATTAATAAATAAGCCCTTGTTGAAATTTTTCATATATGCTTTGCAATATTCTTTGTTGTAACTCCATTTCCTAATACATTAACATGAAACAAAAATGATTAGTAAATACATGAAGGCTCTATCAAGTTCATGCAATGTGAAATTCATATGTAAACAGTTCATAATAATCTCAAGGAAACTGCAATCTAGCAGAGAAAGCAAACAGGTCTGGTCACTGGAGGACTACATCCAAATACTAAAAGTAGGCAAGAGATAAAAATTATATATAACAGTGTGAGGAATGTGTTGATCGTGGATGTATTCCTGGAGGCTGGAATTTGAGATGAGTGGAAAGGATTTTGAGAAGCAGAAATAGATGGAGATGACAGATTGTATTAAGACTGGGAGAATAGAAATTGTTCTAACAGAACATGTAGCCTCATTTTTCCTGAGATTCTCCTCAGGACAAAGGAGGATTTAAGATTCTAAGACCTCTCACTCTTAGATCCACATGTGTAGCTCCAAAGATGGATGGATTTCAGTTAATATCAAGGGTCATAATGAAGACTCTTGGAGCTCTCTTGCACTAGAAGCTATCAAGAAGTAACACAATTCCGAGGTCCCTCAAGTTTGAAGTCATATATTTTTGCTGATTGCAGCAACATACTCCCAGCACACACCACACACATACACACACACACATACACACATTCACTCACACAGACAGACAGAGAGACCCAGGTAACAGCTCTAACAAAAGGCCTTTTACCTTGGGAGATAGCTGTGTTCTACAGTCTTAGAAATCTCCCCAAGGATTTCTCCAACCATTTTAGCAAATTTGTTCTACAGGTTGCAGTAGTATATATATACATATATTTAAATATAATCTTAAACTAGCATATAATAAAATTAACTTAATTTTTCAGCATACTATTCTAGTTATTCTAACACCTATATAGATTTGCATATCTTCTGCCATAATTGGAATACAAAACAGTCCCTACCTCCCCCGAATTCCCTTATGCTGTCCCTTTCCCATGAAGCTAAACCCCGCCTCTAATCCCTGACAACCATGGATCTGTTTTCTATCCCCATAAATTTGCTTTCGAGAGAATGCCATATAAAAGGAGTTATAGAGTACATAACCTTTTGATACTGGCTTCTTTTCCTTGGCAAAATGCCTCTGAAATTAGGTCATGTTGTATGCATAAAGCGTCTGTTCATTTTTATCATGGAATAATATTCTGTTGTATAGATTACCACAATTTGTGTATCCATTTACGGGTTGAAAGACACAATACTCAGAGTATAAGCTCCACATTTAAGTTGAATAAGCTCTAGGTATCTAATGCATAGCATAGTGATTACAGTTAATAGTACTGTATTATATACTTAAAAGTTGCTAAGAGAGTAGATCTTAAATGTTCTTACTACAAAAAAGAAATGGCAATTATGTGATGTGACACAGATAACACTATCGTGGTAATCATTTTGCAGTATACAAGTATATCAAATGAACACATTGTACACCTAAAAGTTACACAATGTTATATGTCAGTGATATCTCAATCAAGCTGGGGGGAAAAGGACATATGGACTCAAGCTGCTATAAACACTCGTACACAGGTTTTTAAAGTAAACATGTTTCCTTTTCTATGGGGTAAATACTGTAAGCTGTCCTTAGAGTAAATGTATGTTTAACTTTATTAGAAATGTCCAAATTGGTTTCTAGAATGGCTAAGAATTTGAGTTGTGCCACATCCTAGGTTGCAATCAGTATTGTTTGTGTATTTGTTTGTTTTCTCATTTAGTCATTCTAGTAGTTGTGTAAAGGTATCTTAATGTTTTAATTTGCACTTTAATTTGATGTTGAAAATCTTTCCATATGCTAACTTACCATCAATACATCTTCTTTGGTGAAGAGTCAATTCAAATATTTCCTGCAATTTTATTGGGTTATTAGTTTTCTTATTGCTGAAATTTGAGAGTTATTTATATGTTCTGGATATAAGTCTTTGTTGGGTATGATATTTGCAAGTATTTTTTCCTAGTTTGTAGCTGTCCTTTCATTTTCCTAGTGAAATCTTTTGTAGATCATAAGTTATAAATTTTGATGATGTATAAATATCAATGTTCTTGATGAATCATGCTTTTGGTGTAATATCTACGAACTCTGCCTAACCTAAGGTCAAAAAGGTTTTCTCATATGTTTCCTTCTAAAATTATTATATTTTCACATTTTTCATTTAGATCCATGATTCATCTTTTTTAACTCTCCAGAAGCACTATAGATATTGTGCCAAGACATGGAATAAACCCAAGTGCCCATCAACAGACGACTGGTTTAAGAAGATGTGATATATATGTGTATATTACTCAGTCATAAAAAAGAATGAAATATTGCCATCATCTGCAGCAACATGGATAGACCTAGAGAATATCATCCTGAGTAAGTCAGATAAAGACAAATATTATATGATATTACTTATATGTGGAATCTAAAAAATAATACAAATGAATCTATATGTACAACAGAAACAGACTCACAGACATAGAAAACAAACTTATGGTTACCAAAGGGGAAAAGGAGCAGGGGAGGGATAAATTAGGAGTATGGGATTAACAGATACACACTATTATACATAAAATAGATAAGCAACAAAGATTTATTGTATAGCATGGGGAACTATATTCAATATCTTGTAATAACCTATAATGGAAAATAATCTAAATATATATATATATGATTTACTATACAACATCGTGTTAGTTTCTTGGCTATAAGTAGTGCTGCTATGAACATTGAGGTGCATGTATCTTTTCAAATTAGAGTTTTCATCTTTTCAGGATATATGCCCAGGAGTGGGACTGCTGGATCATATGGAAGCTCTATTTTTAGTCTTTAAGGAATTTTCGTACTGTTTTCCATGGTGGCTGCACCAATTCACATTCCCAACAACAGTGTAGGAGGGTTCCCTTTTCCTCACACCCTCTCCAACACTTACTGTTTGTAGTTCATAGATATGAAGAGAGAGGTAAAGGTTGAGTTTCCGTCTTTCTTTCTTTTTCTTTCTCTCTTTCTTTTTCTCTTTCTTTCTTTCTTTCTTCTTTTGCAAATGAGTGACCAATTGTTTCAACACCATTTCTTAAAAAGGCAATTCTTTCTCTATTCAATAATTTTTTGCACCTTTGTCAAAAATCAATTGGCCATATTTATGTGGAGCTATTTTGGGGCTTTCTATTCTACTCCATTGATCTATGTGTCTGTTCATTCATTTTTATCAGTTTTATCTTCAGTACTTAAAATAAGACTGGGAGCACAGTACTATAGATAACAGAACTGTTTTCTATAGTAGAAAACAGTTATAGTAGATCTCTTTGTCACTTAAATCCCTGCCTAATGTTCTTAACTGGATTACATAGCATAAGTCTTCAAAGATGTGAAAAGTCTTTTTAATCTCTATAAATGTTGTTATACACAAATATAGCTTTCAACAAAGATAAATATACTATTAAAATTGCTGGAATACGTGCCTGATATCTTATTCTAAATACTGTACTTAAATATTTGAAACTTTTGTATAATGAATCAAGCAGAGTGAAAATAAAGTATTTTGACCCATCATTTCTTGACTCATTAATCAAAATATAAGATTTCTTGTCTTTAACCTCTTCTTTGCTAAACCAATCTAAAACCCTCTGAAATTTTCTTAAATTTCATGGGGTAGTTTAATTATTAATGTATTGATTATCTGCTTTACCGTTTGTTTTGCAGGGAGGCTCTATAGACTCTCAGAACACAAACTACAGAAGTTCCTTTGAACTGTAGAAAGAAAAGATGATAAGAATTTTGATTTGCAAATATCATCTCCTAGTTTATAGCTTAGAATTTCTTGCTACTTTAAGATATAGGCAACTTCATATGTAGGAGGCAGGACTAGAAATGGAAATGTAATAATTAGTAATAAAAAACGAATCATTAAAAATAATTTGAAATGGCCCTAATCTATGTCTGCCATCTGACTCCTACGTTTTTGGCTTCATACCCCTCCCCTATGATAACAGACACTATTGTAATCCATTAACATATACAAGTTCATTTAACACCAGTAGGAGGTAGGTGTGGTATTAATATTGCCTTTTCATAGATGAGACAAATGAAGCAAAAAAAGGTTAAGTAACTTCACCAAAACTATAGTGCAAGAAAGCAGAGACATAATCCAAACTCAGATAATCTGTTTCTAGGGTCTATGTTCTTAACCTAGTCTTTACAACTTGAGATAAGGGTAAAGAGAAAAGAGAATCACGGATCATGAATCAGTGAAATTCTCACACAAAACTCCTTATGGTAAAACAAGTGTTTGATACAATTATAATGTGTATGCATTAAAAGTTTAAATTGTTATACCACAAGTAATAATAGAAGGTAAAAGGCAGTAAATAGGATATTACATTTTGTATGTAATATTATATATGCATTCACCCATATCTCATTTAAAACTATTTTATGCTCTCCGAATATTTTCTCCCCTCTCTTCACTTGTCTAAACCTTCCTCATCCTTCAAGATACCCCTTTCCTTTGAAATTTGAAAGCTGATTTTTCTTCTTATATCCTAAGACAGAAAATTTAGCATAAGATAATTAAAGCATAATATCTAGGCCAAATATAGAATACTTATGGAAAGAAAGTTGAGGAATAAATTAGTAAGGTTGAATGGAGAAGACAGAAATAATATACAACCTGAATCATGTTTAACTAGGGTGGACAATATGATTGAAAAATTATAACTGTGTCAAAAGGGTATAGTGTCCAAATTACCTAGAATCAAAATGTATCAGTGTTTCCAGAGTGAGACTAGAATCTGTTAGATAAGTTGTCAACCAAGAGATCCATTCCTGGTATAGTGCAGCCCAGACAAGACTTGGCTTCCTGGGGAGGGAGAATAGAGAGAGAAAAGAAGGATAGTATGAACCAATGTATTTTCTATTTCTTTATTTTTTTAATTTTTATTTTACATTGGAGTATAGTTGATTAACAATGAAGTGATATTTTCTACTTCTTTAAAACAGATATAAAAAGGGAGGCCTGGATCTTCCTGACAACATGATAATTGAACATTTTTACTGAGACTTACAGTTTATTTTTTCACTCATTTTCCTTACTGAAGGGAGAGAAATAGAAATGTTGTCATAACCAAACTCATCCATCCCATAAACACAATTTTCCACTATCAGTGAGGAATGAGATTCACGTAATGGGATATTTCTGAGACCTGAAGTACATATGTTTAGAAATATGTCTTTACTAGTGTGGGAATTATTTTGAAATACAGTAAACATTGTCAATAAAATGCCTATAAAATTGAAGCCCAGAGCCAGATAGAAAAATCTGAAAACAATAAAGAATCCAGTGAAGCAGTAAAAACATAGGCTGAATCAAATTAAGGGGTGAATGGAATTAGCTGCAACCTTGGTTGTAAATATTAAGTAATGGTGATAAATGAAAGACTCCTAGAAAAGATGTATAATGCATTAGACTGCAAAATTAATTCCAACCAGAAGCTGTAGAAATGGAGTCGCCCTCTTACAAATCAGTCAGAACTCAATTATAAGAAGGGGTTAAGTATATTCAACTGTGGCTCTAGTAGATGCACTTGGACCTATGCAACTGATCTAATTCCATGATACAGTCTTGTAGCACATTTGGATCATAGCAAAGTGTATCAATATGCAATATCAAAAATCTCCTATAAACCTTTTACAAAAAGACAAAGAAACCAACAGATAAAATGCATAAAAGGCATAAACAAACAGTTCACAGAGTTAGAAATTTAAAAGAATATATTTACTTATAACTTTATGTATAAAATATATACAATTAAAATACAATAAAATATTACACTTGCCTAAATTATTAGCAAATTTTATATATTAAGATATATCCATGTGGAGCCTTTTTAAAATATTGTTTTTAATATCTATGGTGAGAGAATGCTATTTATATTATTTTTGTATTTTGTCTGTTTTTCTTTTATGTCCTACAGTTTATTTTTATGTGAGTCGTTGCTGTTACTAGATGCATGCATATTAATAGCTAGTATCTTTATTATTAAATACAGACTTTAACATTATAAAGTGTTATTTGTCTCTTTTTATGTTTCTTGGCCTCAAATTCAACTTTGTCAGATATCAAAATTATGACACCTGTTTCTTTTTTCTTTTTAATTTGCAAATTGCCTTGTGTACCTTTGTCCACAATTTTATTTTAAACATTTAAGAACCTCCTTATTTTAGATACATTTCTTGTATACAGCATACTGTATGGCTTTCTTCACTTACTGTGATGGATTATATGCTGTCAAATCAGCATCATCTTTATCCCCCTCCTTTGCAATGCACTTCCCAGAATCCCCTTCTGTGTATGGCTCTGGGTAAAAGATTGCCAATATGAGGAACATGCATAAATTTAAAAGATCAGAATGAAAGAAAGACATCCTTCTCTTGAGGAAAGTTGTAGCTGTACATATGGACACATAAGAAATTCCTGACAACTCTTGAGAGTTATCTAGTTCTTCACTACAGGTTGAAATATTTGGTGGGGAATTCTCATATTCTCAAGAATTGCAGCAGCTTCCAGTTTGAGAATTATCCACCTCGGTACTTTGGGTTGAGACTTGAGTGTTGACTCCTCTGACTTGCAGGAGACCCTCTGAATTTCAGTAGTAGCTTCTCTGATCTCTGTCCCTCAGGCTCTTACAGCAGATATTTAAGCCCCTTTTTCTACATGAAAACAGTTATACCTGAACACAGAAGAGTGGCTTCAGTCTTCTGACTGAACCTTGATTAGCTGATTTGGTCTTCCTAGTTCTGTGATATTTTTCATATTATATTTACCTTTAAATGTCATTTTACTATGGGGTTTCTCTCTCTGTCTCTGACTCTGTCTCTCTCTGCCTCTTTTCTCTCTCTCTCTTTCCTTTTTCATCCTTGCTCTCACTCTTTTTCTCTCTGTGTTATCTTTAATATTTAGACAAGTCTATATTTTTTGGTAATAGTTGCATTTATACTGATCTCTTTACATAATACTCTTAATTAATCTTTTCTTTTTCTTTTTGGATAATGTCTATTTGTTTTCTACCATAAGCAAGTTTGTTAGGTAGAACCTTTTCTTTTTCCTCTCCTCTTTCTCCTTGCACTTCAGTTGAGGAGACACACTTTAAATTCCAGTTTATATCCATAAGGTAATCAGTAAACTCATTCTGCTTTCCTTCCCTTTTCTCTTCCCTTCCTCCTAAACTGATTTTAGCTTTATTGATAACATTATATTTAATGCTTACTGTACATAATAGTGTCTTTTTAGGCCTTTTTATTATCTTAAAATTCTTCTTTAGTGTATTTCTTATGAAGGGCTCATGAAATATTAACTGACATTATGCATGGTAATAAATAGTATGTCTGTGTTATGTAAAATGTCATTACATTTTAATATCAGTTTGGCTAGATATGTAATTGTTGTCTTACATTGTCTTTTCTACATTATCTTACATATATTACTACATTGTCCTCTGACATAAAATATAACTTTCATCAATTTTGATGACAATCTGATATTCATTTTCTTATAAATGACTCCACCTTCTTGGAATGATGCCTGAAAGATTTTATTTCTCTGAAGTCCATAATTATGCTAAAAATTAATCTTTCTGGGTCAGTTTTCAAAAGGATATAGTATGTTCTTTCAATATGTAGTTTCAGGTCTTTTTTATTCCAAGAAAACTTACCTGAATTCTATTTTCTATTATCTGTTCCATCTACTGTTTTATTATTCATCTTCTGCTGTTACTACCATTATACATATGTTGCATCACTGTTACCTATTTTTATATGATTCTCTCAAACTCTGTTTTTCTCTTTCTTTCCTTCTTTCTTTTATTTTTGTCTTTTCATTACCTGTGCCCCTTATGACTTTATCTACAGTTTTCTTTCTTATTTAAACTTTACTTCTAAAATTACCTTTTTTAAATTTCTAATTATTTTATGAATACTGTTTGTTCTTTATTCATATTCTCCTTTGTTGAATGAATTACTACTAAGCTTTTATAATTCTTATTTCTATTGCTTCCTTAATTCCTTTTTGGCTGATTTAAAGTACTAGCTTATAGATTTTATCTCTTTTGTGCATGTTTTTCTAAAATGAATTAAATGTCGATAGGTATTTTATTTTACTCATTTTACTTTTTTCATATGGAAATTTAACATAGGGTTCTATTGCAATGCATTTCAGTTGATGGTTTGTAAGTGAACTAGGTTTCCCCGGGTTCTGAGAACAAGGAGGTAGGCTAAAATATCAAATCACATGACTCTACAGAAATATTCTCTGTTGTTATCATGTAAGATTTTGAAAACATAGCTTTATATTTTCTGAGATGTGCTGGTTCTGTTTCTTTTGCTGAGTTTTATATGAACTATCTCCATCCTTGACACTTAAAAGTCCATTTTTCTGTTCAGTGTGTATTTCACTCACAGCCATTTTACCAAAGTCTGGTGTTTTATTTTAAAATGAGTTCTATTTCATTAACTGCAAGAATTCATAGTGATTGGACTACCTCAACATTGTCTGAAATCTCCTTAGTAACCATTAACTTCCTTACATAGTTAAGTCTCTGTTGGCACCCTCCTAGTTGGGCTGTTCAAGTTTTGCCCATCAAGCTTTCTACAACAAATGTGGCAATTTCTGGATTCTTCAGCTCTCAGAGTCATTTGAAGATGATTTATTTGCTATTTCTGCTTTCTCTTGCAGAGTTGTTGAAACCATACCATTCCTATTGCTGTTTTTGTTTTTTCCCCACACTAATGGGAATAGTTTTTCATATAATTTTATTGTAGATGTTACCTGTGATATTTCTGGTATATTATCTTAGTGGTTATATCTGTTTTTGTAAGGAGGTTCTGGGTTATTCAAATAAGTATGCTATTAACTGCAATGCAAACAGGATATTTATATTTGTAACTATACCCACATAAAATTTTAATTAAAAGTGAAAGGAAATATGCCCTTAAGAAAAATAATTTTCAAATATTATTTATCTTTAAGATATATTTAAAGCAACAAATCCAAGTTTTACTGTATGTGTACATCTTTTAATAGTGCACACTATTGTGTTCAAGAGATGGTTACTCTTGCTAAATTGTTTTTTAAAAATACTTCATAACTGTGAAGTATAAGTGAATTCAGATTAATAATTGAATATTTTTGTTACCCATAAAAACACTCAAGGTTCTGGGGCTTATTCTGATGTTTATCTAACACAAGGCTGAATAGTCTATTAGCTCTTTTCTCTTCTGGATTTCCAAGATTTCATTAAAGTAGCTTCCCTAGTACACATAAGATGATTCAATCACATGTAATTTGTGGGCAAGATCACAAACTAATCCCATCTTTCTCCCAAGGTGATCAGTTTTTAAGTTATGTGAAGTTTTCAAACTTGATATTAACAATGAGTGATAAAAGCAATATTTAATTTCCAATTAATCCATAGTACTAATAATGTGGATTCTAACATGGACTACAGTATTAAGCTGTGTTACTAAAAAACAAGACTATCAGTTCAAAGAATAAATCCTTAAACTAGATTAACTCATGCCATTCTCTGTATAAGCCAATAAGCATTAAGTAGAAGGCATTTTTCAAAAATGTAGGCTTTAAAACAGAACCTGGAATTTGCTCATTTTTAATCTTCAGTTTTCTAAATCTACTCACCTCCCTACTCACCATAGAAGGTCATTTATCTACAAGATAACACATGTGATTTCAGCTGTGATGTGGTCATGAACACTGTGGCTGAATTACAGATCCAAGGTTATTTTTTAATCATTTGAAATGCTTTTAGATTTACAGAATACAGTTGGAAGCAGATTATGCTGAATTCTAAGAAAAGCCTGGTTTATTCTTTTCTTGGTACTTAATGAAAAACAAGGTGAATCAAATTTCAGTTTGAGTACTGTAAACCAAAATATGCAAACCCCATATATTTTGGGTTTCAAATATCTTTGTTGGAAAAATCATAGAGCTGAAATTTGGAAAGCTTGCTGAGGTTTTCCTGTCTAGCATAAGTGGTCAATTTTGGCATTTTTCCCAGGGAAATGTGCATAGGATTGATAAAGGAGTTTCACATTGAGCTAATTCCCAAATGCTTAGGGAAGACATGTTTCCCTTCTAGAACAGAGAGGCACAGAGAAAGAATAAGGAGGAAAATAAACTGTGTTTTGGACAATCAGGCTAAAAATCAGGAAATATAAACTGAACAATATCTCATCAATCTGAACCACAAACATTCACTCAGGTCAAAATTTCATTTCTCTATCCCAAAACATGTGCATTATCTTTGAAAGATCCCCCAGAATACCAGAGTACATCCCTTTCCCAACCAATCAGCTTCCCTAAAGATACATTTTTAATAAACAAAGCTATGATTATTATAAGGAGTTAAAAATAAATGAGTGAAATGTTGTGCTTAAAATCAGGAACATATTTGGCATCACTACATGAGATATAATCCATGAGCACAATAATAACACAAAAAATGGGTGACATCATGTCAGAGACTTGCAGTGGTTAAAATCCTTGCCTCAGTACAGTATTCACTTTCTTCCCAGGTTCTTGGAAAGCATCAACTACAGCAGGAAGCTGATTAGAATTCACATTGCTTTGAAACATAAACTACAACTCAGTCTTTATGTATCTAGTAAAACAACCTTGCTATTACAAACCTAACCATCAATGTTAAACTAATTTCAACAAGTAGGTTTGACAAATTCCCCATGTCTCAAGGTACCTTTAACATCATCTTACCCTTCTTTTGTTCCATCTTATTGGTGTGGGAAGGACAATTTCTCCAAGCTAACACAGCTGAGTGCTAGAGCCCTGACTAGAATACCAGTTCCCACACTGATAATATTGTCTTGAAGACACTAGCACTAGACTGAAGATTTTCAACAAATCTCTGTCTCCAGTTGACTCTGAGTCTTCAGTCTGTATTTCCACCATTTTCATGAATGAAAAACAAACTCTCATAGTCAACACTTTCCAAAATTAAATTCATTTTCACTTTCTCCCAAATAAAACTCTTCTCCCAGGTTGCCTGTTGTTGTGAGTGACACCACCATTCTACCAGTCTTCCAGTGGAACACCATAAAGTCATCCTAGATGTTCTCTCTTCCTTTACCTCATAATGATAATTTGTCCCCAACTCCTGCCCATCCTGTTTCCCAAATTTCTAGTCAGTCTGGTAATCCTCTCTCCAAATCCAAGCTGCCCCTGGGTTCAAACCATCAGTACTTCTCACTTCCTAACTGTAAATAATCTCCTAATTGAATTCTCATCTCTATTACCTCTTTGACTCATCATTCATTCAGCTATAAAAGTGCTATTTCTAAAATGTAAATTTTATTAGTCCATTGCTTGGTCTGGAATTTTCTATAAGAATATCTCCTCTTTACTCTTCTAGTAATTTCTTTTTCTCCATTCAGTGATCCTAAAGAGGATATTAGGTTTCATATGAAACAATTAGCCCATTACATGGCGAGATCATTCTCCCAAAGTTCTTCCCTTAAACGTGTAATTTTTGTTTCAAAAACAGTCAATTAAAGTGTATAAATCAAACAGAGAGTTAAAGACACAAATGAATTGACTCTCCCACCTGTTGACTCTTGTCTCATTATTATATTTTGTTTAGTTTATTTGTATTTTTAATTATTTTGGTTTTTTGTTTTTTTAATCATCCTTGAGATTTTCTCCAAAACTGTGCATGAAGTGTTCATATATCTGTTTTTGATTTTCAACTTCTTATAATATTGTCTTCCTAATATAAAATACAATTTTTATGATTCAATTACCTTCTGTTGTGCTTTTCATATTCCCCATTCTTCTCAAATTATGCCAAATTTTGTTTTCAGCTTCCCTATTCATTATCTGTATAGATTTGCATATTTACTTAAATTTTGTTTTATAACCTATCAACTTAAGATATTATTTCCTGGTTTTTGACGGTGTCTATATTTTATTCATTACTGTTTCCATAAATGTTTTTGACATTTATTCTTTTTTATCTCTGGAAATTTACTTTAATTAACAAATATTTATTGAACACATGCTACACAACACAGAATAATTACATTTAATCATTTTTCCAGTTGCTGTTAATCATCTTACAATTCGTGGAACAGGCTTCTCCCACCAAAGAATTATCTTATCCAAAATGTCAATAGTGCCAAGATTGAGAAAAACTGCACCAAGGTCATCTAACTTCTACATCATTTTATTTGTTACATGGATCAATTTTTTTCTTTAATGTTTTTCTTCTGAAAACTTTTTGACTTCATGTTCTACTTTAGTTCATTCATTTTCTAAGCCAACTGCACATTTAACAGCTGAGTTTTTAAATTTTACTCAAGTTTAAAATGATGTATTTTGAATACTATGCCTTCCTCTTTCCTGTATTTTGACTTAAATTTGCTGGAGTGTATTCTAGAAAATGACTTTAGGTTGTAAGTGACAAACTTTATGAGTCCCTGTATATCAAAATATGTCTCTGTCCTGCACTTGCCCTTGATATTTTGGCAAAGAATAGGCTTTTCCTTTAGAACTTAGAATAACTTTTTTTCACCACTGTCATACTCAGTTTTGCTGATGACAAATCAGATGCCATTTTAATTCTCATTTATTGTAAGTCACCAGCTAGTTTTCTTGTCTCTTTAAATTTCTGGAACCTTTTAAAATATCTTTTATGTTCCAAAATCTTGTGAGAGATATACCTGAGTGGGCATTTTCCATTCATCCTGCTCAGTCCTTGGCTGACTCTTGTACGGATGATTCACATCACAATTTAGTCTAGGAAATTTTGTTTTTCTATTCCTTCACTTCTTTCCCCTTCATTTTTTTTTTTTGATATCTTAAGACACCTATTCAACCCCTATTAGAAATTAAATGTTTAAGCATATGGTCTCTGGAGCCAGGACACCTGGATTTGAATCCTAATTGTGCCTTTTACTATCTGAGTGACTTTGTACAAGTTACTTTACCTCTGTGAGCTTCATTTCCTCAGTCTGTTCAATGGAGACCACAATAGTACCTATTTCATAAGGTAACTGTAAGAATTGTGTTGGCATGCATTAAAAAATTAGAACTTTATCTGGCACATAGTACCTTTAAAATGTTTTCTATTGGTAACATTATTTCTATATGTTTAGTACACTATACTGTCTCTACAGGTCAACAAAAGTATTTCTGGTCATTGTGAAATGACAATTACATGACTTTTCTCCCAGATAAGATCAGACAGCAAGTAGAAAAAATAATCTGTTTAATTTACTTATCAGTCCTCTTTCTATAAATATCAGACTATCAGTATGGTTATAGATCCATCTTCATTGGATCAACAGATCTATTTTAATTACTTCTTGGCAAAACCATTCCAGGAGATTGTGAGAAGGAAGGTTTGGTGTATGAATCTCTCCACTGACAGACGAAGATAGTTGTTGTTGTTATATGCATGTTATATATACAAAGAACAAAGACATACAGTAATTCAACAAACCCTGAAATACCATCCCTTCTACATCAACTCCATCAAGAAAATTTTCCATTGAACATTCCCTTTTCCCATTTCACATGCATTTTTCAGAATGCCCCCTTTTAAGGAAAGTGCATAGTCTTTGCATCAAAGGACTTAGGTCCCTATCTTACCTCTGTCATGTGCTACCCCGCAAAATCCTAAGTAAGGTGCAATCCGGGACTTCTGTTCTCCTGTAGTTTATGAAATGGGGTTAACTCAAATGGTGTAAAAGAGATATATATGCTACACACATGTGCCTGGTATATAGCAAATATGCAAGCTTTCTTTTTCTCTAAACCTGATTTCATGTAAATTAAGTTATTAGAGAAAGAATGAGATGAATATAGTGATCACAGAATATAGTGTAACCTACACATAATTTGGTTCTGCTTGGAAGAGTCAGTGAGTATGATATAATCATATATTTTATAACTCTATATTTCACTGAACATTTCTTTCATGTTTCATGTTGCTGAATTTTAAATGCTCATGATGGGCAAGGTATATGGAATGTTTAGGGTCTCATGTCCAAATTTCTATCACTTTTAACCTGTCAGCAATATTTATTTTTCCACAGAATCATGATATAGAAAACATAGGTTTTCCTCTTAAAAGAACTACTTATTTTTTTCCTCAATGGGAATTCTTTATATTTTGGCACATATATATGGAAAAATTTATATAGTTGGATGATTCCCAGAAGGAAAAATATTTGACAGCCTTGTTCAGTTAATAGTAATTAACTTAAAATGCAAATTTTAAGATCACTCTCTATATAACATAATCTCTTTGGCTAACCTCAAAGTATTAAGTGATTACAATTTTAATGGAAAATTTCTGGCAAAATATTCACCATTGGCTTGTATAATGTCCCAAGGAAGGACTTTAAATACCACCAAAGGGAGGTTAAAGTCCATTGAATTGTGCCCTTCATTTTCCTGGAATGATGCCTAGCTCTTGGAAAGCAATTTACAAAAGGCCTTTCTTTCTACTATACTCTTTTTTTCCCTTCCCGATGACTCTTTTATTTTAATGCTTATATGGAGAGCCAGACAGCCACTTAAGGCAATGTTCTGGTGCATTAGGCAGTGTTCATGAATGAGTGAAAAGATCTAAGATGGAGAGAATGTTAAGATTAGGAAGGACATGAAAAAATGATCCAGTGTCATTACCAATATCAGTTATTAATAACAGCTGAAGAGGTTGATAACTTTTGCAAAGGGAGGTAATGATCACTTTATTTGTTAAGACAGTTCCATTCTAAGGAACCACTAATTCAGTAGGATGCTCTCACTCAATCTCCTCCACATTTCTCTTTAACATATTCCAACAAATCAGAGCCTTCACAACTATTAAATTGTTAAAATCCCCTAGTTGCCTTCTTTGAATATTGTCAAATTCCAGACTTATCATTTGTTCAACTAATATTTTATTTAAGGGGTAAGGAATAAAAATGTATACTTTCAGCTGTTCACCATAGTGGTGTATTAGTTTCATATTTGCCACTGTTACAAGTTATCATAAATGTATTGGCTCAAAACAGTACAAATATATTCTCATAGTTCTGGCGGTCTGAATCTGAGATCAGAGGGTTGGCAGGGCTGTGCTCCTTCTGAAGGTTTCAGAGGAGGACCTGTTTTCTTGTTTTTGTTTTTGCTTTATCCCGTCTTCTAGGGGTTTCCTGCATTTCTTGACTCATGGCCTGTTCCTTCATCATAAAAGACATCCTCTGTTTCCATCATCGTCTCATCTTCTTCATTATTCAAATTTCCCTCTGCCTCCTTCTACTAAGGACACTTGTGACTCTATTGGACACACTCAGATAGTCCAGGAAAATCACCATATCTCAAAATTCTTAACTTAAAATGGCAAAGTCCATTTTGTCATCTAAGATAGCACAGGTTCAGGAAACTAGGAAATAGATATCTTTGGAGTACTATTATTCAGCCTACCACAAGTAGAATTGAATATTTAGATTCCACGAATCATTCAGACAAGGTTCAAAGATTACATATTTGCCAGATTTTCAGACCTGTGTATGTAAAAATGTGAGAACTATGACACTATCTACAGTATATAAAGAAAACTATCAGTCAAAATTATTCAGTAAGATGAGTACAAAAACATTTAAGAACTTGAGAATGGAAATAATAAATTCAAAATAAAAAATAAATACCCATGAAATGTAAACATTTCAATATGATTCATATTATTACCACTTCAAAATTTATTTTTTTCACTTTGTTGTACACCTGAAACATTGTAAATCAACTATACTTCAAATAATAAATAAATAAATAAATAAATAAATAAATAAATAAAATTAACCCTCTGAAATTCCTTTTTGTTGTCTGTTTAAGAAAGGAGTTTTCACCTAAGGGTTAGGCTGTTTATAATAATGGATATATATCATGTTAGCTGCTAAAACAACTTATATGGATTCCATATAGGAAATTTAGATATTTTATAACTATTTGAGAGTTGTTTTATTAAGGTTTTGTTCCTTTTGAGGAAAAGTGGCTTATGTGGCTCTGGAATCCTATTTACAAATGTTTAGAAGGACAACTGACTATTATCAATCGCCCATATTAAAAAAATATATAGATAGATATATGTGTATATCTATCTATCTATCTATCTATCTATATACATATACATATACACATAAGTATATATAAACTTGAAGCCAAAATTGGATATTGTGATTGACCTGAAAAAATTCTGATTTCCATGAAAGTACTATGTTTAAGGATATCTGTATAAATTTTCTAGATAAATTTAATATTCAAAAGTCAAAGGAAATGCTACATGTTTAGTAAGTTACCAAAACGGTGTTTCTCTTTTGGTGTGCACCAAATACTATGCTGACTAAAGGTTTAAATTAACTGCATCATAAAATGACAATGATGCAATAATAATAACATTATTATTTGGCATTTTTATACATATACACACAAACATACATACACATAAATTATTGGAATTTTTTCTTAAATCGGTACATACAGTATTGTACTTGGATATAGAAATAATGCCATAGATAAATGCAACTCAGAGATAGTGCATGTAAAATTGCACCGTAAATGCAAGAAGAACATAGTAACCAGTATTAAACAGTTTTTTCATCTCCCATAAATTTATTTTGAGACAGAAGTCTTTGAAATCTGCTTCCAGAAATCATGGACCTTAAGACTGGAAGGAAACTTAAGAAAACACAGCATATTTGTTGAAAGATTTAAACACCAAAAGATACAGGTTCAGTTCTGACTTCTGTTCTAATTAACTGTGAACTCAAGAAAATCTCTCACTTCTCTAAGAGTCCAATTCTTTATCTACAAGAATGAGATAGTCATACACATATCACTTTGTTTCACTGAATTGATCTAAAAAGAGTTTTTAAGTCCTTTCTGGCTGTAGCATGTTGTACAAAATCAAAAATAGAAACTATCTATTGAAGACTGGCAGCATGACAAATATTCTCCAAATTGCAAAGAACTCAACAAGGTAGATATGATATTTTACTTAGAACAAAAAACTGTGGATCAGAGAGGTCAAGTAACTCTTCCCAGAGTCACACAGAAGAAAAGGGAAGAACTTAAATTTTAAAAATAGTCTATGAAGGCTGTTCTATCTGCTGTACCCAGCTGTCGCTCAATAAAGTGACATACAATTTTATGATTTAATCCAACACTTACCCCTGTAAATAAAGAAGCACAACGTAGGTCCAGAGGAAAGTATCAGTTTGAGTCAATCTGATTACTGAAGGCAGAATTTAGTGATCAAATCCAGGTGAGGGACTTCCCTGGTGGTCCAGTGGGGAAGACTCCACACTCCCAATGCAGGAGGCCTGGGTTCAATCCCTGGTCGGGGAACTAGATCCCGTATGCATGCTGCAATTAAAAGACCCTGCATGCTACAACTAAGACCGGGTGCAGCCAAAATAAATAAATTAAAAAAAAATAATGACCCAGATGAAAAGGTGCTCATTTTTTCTAATATGATGACCCTATGAACATCTTATCATGATGAAGATATTCATGAAAACAGTTAATGGATAATTTTTTAAGGTAGTGTGGTTATTATAATGTTTTAATTTATGTAACTTTAAAGTGCAAATAATGTAATTTTAAATAATTATGGTCAGAGTTCTTGACTTGGACCAAAACTCCACTTAACACCTTGCCTGATGTCAAATCCATAATTTCTGGGAGAGTTTCATAACTTGGCAGTGGGTAGAAAAGAGTGATGTACATTAGTTAATCCTTATATTCTTAGTTCAGAAGTCACGCACTAAAAGGTATAGAGTAACTTGGACACTCAATTAGAAACATAGTCTACTATACTAGCCTGTGTGCCTCAACTAAGACTGATGCTCCACACACTTAGAAAAGTTGAGTTCATTTTACTAGTTCACACAGATTTTTCAGTATTCATTATCATTACTTTATATATAAACAGGCTCACTACCTTTATCTCAGGAAACTGGTAGTCAGTAAAAGACAAGACCAGGTGATGGCTACCAATATTTGATTTACACATCAAATTGTACACATAATTATCCTAAAGATTATTCTTAGGTATGTGGTTTCCAGATATGCAAGGTTCCTGCTTCTCCAGTTTTTGCTATTTTCAAGGTAGATGTCTTGCCCTACCCCATTTAGACTTAGACAAACCAGAACATTAATACTTTCTTAGGTACTCCAGCCCTCTTCCTACTATTTCACTGCAACTTTGTTCTAGAGAAAGCCAATAGAAAAATGTGTTCAGTAGAAGATACAAATGTTCAAAGTCTCTTCTTCAAGTCATGACAAACATACGTATAGACAGAATTGTGAATATTTTCTGGATGAGGTGAGTCTCTGAGTGATTTCTTCTGCATGGAAATTTATTGTACCTAATCTATCTACAGAAGTGACAAATTGATGCAGCTGGGAAAACATGTTTCTTTCTCTACTGACAATATATTAAAGAGGCCAGGCATGGATTCATTCAACTTTATTTCAAAGTTTCAAGTATACAGTTTATTATAAGAAACATTATTACTCTATATGTATATTTGTATGTCTGCACACATATAAACATATGCAAAAGATAGATAGATAGATAGAAATTTCAATTAGATAAGTAAAGATTTAAACCAATTCCTTTTTATTTTAAGAACTTTCTGACAATATTTTGGCTAGGAAAAGGAAACTACCTTAATATCAAAAGACATGTTGGCGTTCAGTCCTAAAACAACGACTTGCTCCCCTTTGAGAGCTAACATAATTTCACTTCAAAAACCTATGGTGGGGCTTCCCTGGTGGCACAGTGGTTGAGAGTCCGCCTGCCGATGCAGGGGACGCGGGTTCATGCCCCGGTCCGGGAAGATCCCTCATGCCGCGGAGCGGCTAGGCTCGTGAGCCATGGCCACTGAGCCTGCGCGTCCGGAGCCTGTGCTCCACAACGGGAGAGGCCACAACAGTGAGAGGCCCGCATACCGCAAAACCTATGGTGACTGAAGGTAATCTTGTAGAAACCCCCATTCAATACACTTCTGAAGCCAGATATAGTAATAAAGTTATTCTCAGAAGAATATAAGTTGAGATGAAATATGTATTTAATCACTTTAATTGAGATTTATCTACATGGGGCTGTTAATTTCAATCACCATTCTAGATCATTATTAGGGTCCTAAGATAATTGAATTCTAATCATTGAGTACATTCATTATGCTTGTTGTTTCAAACCATCTATAAATTTAGATCAGGGCAGACTACCACCTACAAATAATAAACTCTATAGGTTTAATAAACTCTTTTGGAAATAATAAACTCTATAGATTCTTATAAAAAAGGTGTAGGTTCTTAGAGGTTCTCTATAGCTTCTAAACTCTAAGATTTTCAACAAAGCTTAAAGGAAGAAAAGGAAATTATTTTCTTCATGGATTGATGTTTATTAACTTTTTTGAGCTTCAACTCAGAAAAACAATAAAAGAATTAACAGATGTCCTCTAAATGGTGTCCTGAGGCAAACAACCTTAAATCTGTTTATCAACTTTGATTCTCACTTATACCAGTTGAAAGCAAAGGATAAATAATAAAATAATATTCAGTTCCAAGTTAATTCCTAGGCCACAACAACCAAAAAAATAAAGACTTTCTTAAACCATTTTTGGGGGCATTTAATAGTCAGTATTTTGATTTCTCCCAAAGAAATATACATATAAAGAAGACTTGTATAACTGTCAGCACTAAATTATTTGGTGGAATGTTTAAAATCTAATGCTGATTTTAGCTGTGATTTCACAGATTCCAAGAGGCTCTCTTTCCCACTCAAATATCTCTCTAACATGTTTATCCATTTGATTTAAAGGAAGAGAGGGAATGAGGGAGGGAAGAACTGAGAAGTAAAAAAAAAAAAGAGGAAGGAAGGAAGGAAGGAAGGAAATATTTCACTATCAGAAATAAGGTTTAACACTAAAAATTGATTATAAATGATTGTTATTTTTTACTTAAAGTAATTTTTTAAGTATATGAAATGAGCAGGAGAGTATTGGTACAAGAAAGACTTTCATGAGAAGTTGTAATTGATGTCATCGAATATGGTTATTACCTATTCAACAATTTTGCCTAGAATAAAGGCTCAAGAAAAGG
Organism: Mesoplodon mirus; assembly: GCF_964341445.2. Taxonomy (NCBI): domain Eukaryota; kingdom Metazoa; phylum Chordata; class Mammalia; order Artiodactyla; family Ziphiidae; genus Mesoplodon; species Mesoplodon mirus. The sequence goes on along the minus strand of NC_138977.1, from coordinate 169,735,125 downwards.
GAAACATTACTGATTCTTGAGATTATTGATAAAGTGAGATAGGGATCAAATTTGTCAGTAATTATTTTAAAACACTGTTAGAGATTAAGCTTATTATATTTTTAATTGCAAAGAAATGTTTGCTTTTAATTTATTAAAGGCTTGTTAATGGTTTACCCGGTGTCACTCCAGTGGCCAGACTTGACATCACATTCACTTTCAAGAATCTAGGATAGGAAATCCATCTTTCCAGCAAAGCAGAATTAGACATTTTTCTTAAGGGAGAATACTCACAGAGGTACATGTAACAGACCTCAGAGCTGTACAGGACCTATCCTTGTTGTCCCCTCTAGGTGGAAAATTATCCACATTGAGTATATAAAGGAAAAAGATCCACATTGGACAGGTATGGGAGTCACCTTGTCATAGAAGCCTCATTCTTCACAATCTCTTGTTACAGCCCAAGGGTTCCCTCAAAAGATGTGCTCAATTATAAGGATGAATTCAAGGGAACCAAAAGCATGGTTCCCATCATGTATTTTTAATGCACCCAGTCCACTTGTCATGTACCAATCAGAAATAGTAAAAATATAAATAGTAACAACTTACCATTATCAGATTTCCAGATGATCTAAGCAACAGGAGAAAGTGCTTCATTAATCAAAATCCTGTAGAGTAAAAAAAAATGCTTGTTCATTTTCTAGTATTTTTTCTTAAAATTCTTTCTCTATTGACTATGCCTGATAGTGTTTTTAAGTCATAAAAATAACACATGCTGAACTACACTCAGGGAAACCCAATATGTACTCTATGTACAACATCAGAAAAGTTTAGAAATATATAAAGAATTAAGAAAAAAATAATATGTCTACAATTCTACCACAGGGAAACAGCAACTATTAGGATATTTGTATACTCTTTCCAGCCTTCTTAAATAAATAATATTTCATTCTTTACATAATGAAAACCATATTATTCTCAGCATTTTCTAGCTTATTAACATTTTTCAGTTAAATATGAGATCATAAATTATTTCCTTGACATTAAAATTAATTATAATTCATTTAATGAGTGCATACTATTTCATCATGCAAATATATGAAATTGTTGATTCTCATCAAATTTCGGACATATGGGTGTTTTTCAACTTTTTTTTCAATTACAAGCTTTGCATTTAATTTTTTTTTAACAATAACAGTATTTACATAAAATTTTCATTTGGGACTTAAAGTCTTTACAGAAAATGTTTCAATAATCTTTATAACGCCCATGTGTTATATGTATGGTATTGGAAGAAGCACCCAGATTATTTAGGGCAGTGCATCATTCCATGTAATTATCTTCAGAGGTTTTTTTTTTTTACTAATACTTTATTTTTAACCTCTATTTAACCTCAAATTCCTATATCACATGTTTTAGCATATTTATTGGAGTAAAATTGCTTTACAATGTGTGTTAGTTTCTGCTATATAACAAAGTGAATCAGCTATACGTAAACATATATCCCCATATCCCCTACTTCTTGCGTCTCCCTCCCACCCTCCCTATCTCACCCCTCTAAGTGGACACAAAGCACCGAGCTGATCTCCCAGTGCTATGTGGCTGCTTCCCATTACATTTGTTAGTGTATATATGTCAATGCTACTCTCTCACTTCGTCCCAGCTTACCCTTTCCCCTCCCTATGTCCTCAAGTCCATTCTCTATATCTGTACCATTATTCCTGTCCTGCCCCTAGGTTCTTCAGAACCCTTTTTTTTTTTTAGATTCCATACATATGTTTTAGCATATGGTATTTGTTTTTCTCTTTCTGACTTACTTCACTCTGTATGACAGTCTCTAGGTCCATACACCTCACTAAAAATAATTCAATTTCATTTCTTTTTATGGCTGAGTAATATTCTATTGTATATATGTGCCACATATTCTTTATCCATTCATCTGCTGATGGACATTTAGGTTGCTTCCATGTCCTGGCTATTGTAAGTAGAGCTGCAATGAACATTTTGGTACATGACTCTTTTTGAATTATGGTTTTCTCAGGGTATATGCCCAGAACTGGGTTTGCTGGGTCATATGGTAGTTCTATTTTTAGGTTTTTAAGGAACCTCCATACTGTTCTCCATAGTGGTTGTATCAATTTACATTCCCACCAACAGTGCAAAAGGGTTCCCTTTTCTCCACACCCTCTCCAGCATTTATTGTTTGTAGATTTTTTGATGATGGCCATTATGACTGGTGTGAGGTGATACCTCATTATAGTTTTGATTTGCATTTCTCTAATGATTAATGATGTTGAACATCCTTTCATGTGTTTGTTGGCAATCTATATCTTTTTTGGAGAAATGTCTGTTTAGATCTTCTGCCCATTTTTGGATTGGATTGTTTGTTTTTTGTTTTTGTTTTTGTTTTTTTTTTTGATATTGAGCTGCATGAGCTACCTGTATATTTTGGAGATTAATCCTTTGTCAGTTGCTTCATTTGCAAATATTTTCTCCCATTCTGAGGGTGGTCTTTTTGTCTTGTTTATGGTTTCCTTTGCTGTGCAAAAGCTTTTATGTTTCATTAAGCCTCATTTGTATATTTTTGTTTTAATTTCCATTTCTTTAGGAGGTGGGTCAAAAAGGATCTTGCTGTGATTTATGTCATAGAGTGTTCTGCCTATGTTTTCCTCTAAGAGTTTTATAGTGTCTGGCCTTACATTTAAGTCTTTAATCCATTTTGAGTTTATTTTCTTTATGGCATTAGGGGGCATTCTAATTTCATTCTTTTACCTGTATCTGTCCAGTTTTCCCAGCACCACTTATTGAAGAGGCTGTCTTTTCTCCATTGTATATTCTTGCCTCCTTTATCAAAAATAAGGTGACCATATGTGCATGGGTTTATCTCTGGGCTTTCTATCCTGTTCCATTGATCTATATTTCTGTTTTTGTGTCAGTACCATACTGTCTTGATTACAGTAGCTTTGTAGTATAATCTGAAGTCAGGGAGCCTGGTTCCTCCAGCTCCATTTTTTTTTCCTCAAGATTGCTTTGGCTATTTGGGGTCTTTTGTGTTTCCATACAAATTGTGAAATTTTTTGTTCTAGTTCTGTGAAAAAAAACAGTGGTAGTTTGATATGGATTGCATTGAATCTGTATATTGCTTTGGGTAGTATAGTCATTTTTACAATGTTGATTCTTCCAATCCAAGAACATGGTGTATCTCTCCATCTGTTTGTATCATCTTTAATTTCTTTCATCAGTATCTTATAGTTTTCTGCATACAAGTCTTTTGCCTTCTTAGGTAGGTTTATTCCTAGGTATTTCATTCTTTTTGTTGAAATGGTAAATGGGAGTGTTTCCTTAATTTCTCTTTCAGATTTTCATCATTAGTGTATAGGAATACAAACCTTGCATTTAATTTTAATTTTAAAATATGTCAACATAATATAATATATATTGTGTATATATATACATATATATGTATAAATATAAATAAATATACATATTTTTATAAACATACATGCATATATATTTAAAGTATGTAAGCTGGTTTAAAGAATGGTATTTAATGGACTGCTAGTGCACCCACCAGATAGAAAATTACTGGTGTATTTGAAGTCCACTGTATGCCTGATCCCAGTCTTCTTCCTTCATATGAGAGAGAACCTCTGGCATGAATTCTTTGTTTACTATCATTCGGCCTTTCTTATTGTCTTTTCCATATGCTCATATTTCCTAAGCAATGGATTGCTTAAATTTGCATGTTTTAAATGTTATATTAAAAACATTTTTTTCCTTGGATTTGGTTTTAGACTTGGTCTCATGCTTTTGAGAATAATTCATGCTGCTATATGTGCCTAAAGTTCATTTGTTTTCCCTCTTGTTTGGTATGTATATTTTTTGTTATTTATTTATTCAGTTTACTCTCATAGACATTTGTTTTTCCCCAGGTTTCTATTATTGCAACTGTTCTTACAAATAATATTAAGCTACAAATATTAAAAGTTATTAAGATTTTAAGTATTAAAACATATTTGTTTAGTGTTGCTTTCAATTCTTTTACTTTCAAGTTTCCACTTTCTATGCCTCTTATAATCACCCTAGAGCTTGATATTTTTGAAGATCTTGCTCAATATCATTGTCTTTACATTACATTCATTTTGACTACTGATACATTTGTGTTTAATTCTGTTATCTTATTTTGCTTTATATTTATGCCACATGTTCTATGATTCTTTATCTTTTCCTCTCTTTGAGCAAGCATTTGAATATGTGTTTTTTCTTTTTCTTCTCATTACTTTCTTCCCCTTTTATAAGATCAGAAATTATACCTTTTATTTCCTCATTTTACCTCCAGACTTAGCACGTCAACTTTTCTTTTTTATTTATTTATTTTTTTTTAAAAAAAAAATTCTTTGCCTTATAACAAATTTACTCAGTTATACATATACATATGTTTCCATATCCCCTCCCTTTTGTGTCTCCCTCCCACCTTCCCTATCCCACCCCTCCAGGCGGTCACAAAGCACCGAGCTGATCTCCCTGTGCTATGCGGCTGCTTCCCACTAGCTATCTACCTTACGTTTGGTAGTGTATATATGTCCATGCCGCTCTTTCACTTTGTCACAGCTTACCCTTCCCCCTCCCCATATCCTCAAGTCCATTCTCTAGTAGGTCGGTGTCTTTATTCCTGTCTTACCCCTATGTTCTTCATGACATTTTTTTTTCTTAAATTCCATATATATGTGTTAGCATACAGTATTTGTCTTTCTCTTTCTGACTTACTTCACTCTGTATGACAGACTCTAGGTCTATCCACCTCATTACAAATAGCTCAATTTCATTTCTTTTTATGGCTGAGTAATATTCCATTGTATATATGTGCCACATCTTCTTTATCCATTCATCCGATGATGGACACTTAGGTTGTTTCCATCTCCGGGCTATTGTAAATAGGGCTGCTATGAACATTTTGGTACATGTCTCTTTTTGAATTATGGTTTTCTCAGGGTATATGCCCAGTAGTGGGATTGCTGGGTCATATGGTAGTTCTATTTGTAGTTTTTTAAGGAACCTCCATACCGTTCTCCATAGCGGCTGTACCAATTCACATTCCCACCAGCAGTGCAAGAGTGTTCCCTTTTTTCCACACCCTCTCCAGCATTTATTGTTTCTAGATTTTTTGATGATGGCCATTCTGACTGGTGTGAGATGATATCTCATTGTAGTTTTGATTTGCATTTCTCTAATGAGTAAAGATGTTGAGCATCCTTTCATGTGTTTGTTGGTAGTCTGTATATCTTCTGTGGAGAAATGTCTATTTAGGTCTTCTGCCCATTTTTGGATTGGGTTGTTTGTTTTTTTGTTATTGAGCTGCATGAGCTGCTTATAAATTTTGGAGATTATTCTTTGTCAGTTGCTTCATTTGCAAATATTTTCTCCCATTCTGAGGGTTGTCTTTTGGTCTTGTTTATGGTTTCCTTTGCTGTGCAAAAGCTTTTAAGTTTCATTAGGTCCCATGTGTTTATTTTTGTCTTTATTTCCATTTCTCTAGGAGGTGGGTCCAAAAGGATCTTGCTGTGATTTATGTCATAGAGTGTTCTGCCTATGTTTTCCTCTAAGAGTTTGATAGTGTCGGGGCTTACATTTAAGTATTTAATCCATTTTGAGCTTATTTTTGTGTATGGTGTTAGGGAATGATCTAATCTCATACTTTTACATGTCCCTATCCAGTTTTCCCAGCACCACTTATTGAAGAGACTGTCCTTTCTCCACTGTACATTCCTGCCTCCTTTATCAAAGATAAAGTGACCATATGTCCGTGGGTTTAACTCTGGGCTTTCTATCCTGTTCCATTGATCTATCTTTCTGTTTTTGTGCCAGTACCATACTGTCTTGATTACTGTAGCTTTGTAGTATAGTCTGAAGTCAGGGAGCCTGATTCCTCCAGCTCCATTTTTCGTTCTCAAGATTGCTTTGGCTATTCGGGGTCTTTTGTGTTTCCATACAAATTGTGAAATTTTTTGTTCTAGTTCTGTGAAAAATGCCAGTGATAGTTTGATAGGGATTGCATTGAATCTGTAGATTGCTTTGGGTAGTAGAGTCATTTTCACAATGTTGATTCTTCCAATCCAAGAACATGGTACATCTCTCCATCTATTTGTATCATCTTTAATTTCTTTCATCAGTGTCTTATAATTTTCTGCATACAGGTCTTTTGTCTCCTTAGGTAGGTTTATTCCTAGATATTTTATTCTTTTTGTTGCAATGGTAAATGGGAGTGTTTCCTTGATTTCACTTTCAGATTTTTCATCATTAGTATATAGGAATGCCAGAGATTTCTGTGCATTAATTTTGTATCCTGCAACTTTACCAAATTCATTGATTAACTCTAGTAGTTTTCTGGTAGCATCTTTAGGATTCTCTATGTATAGTATCATGTCATCTGCAAACAGTGACAACTTTACTTCTTCTTTTCCAATTTGGATTCCTTTTATTTCCTTTTCTTCTCTGATTGCTGTGGCTAAAACTTCCAAAACTAGGTTGAATAAGAGTGGTGAGAGTGGGCAACCTTGTCTTGTTCCTGATCTTAGTGGAAATGGTTTCAGTTTTTCACCATTGAGGACGATGCTGGCTGTGGGTTTGTCATATATGGCCTTTATTATGTTGAGGAAAGTTCCCTCTATGCCTACTTTCTGCAGGGTTTTTATCATAAATGGGTGTTGAATTTTGTCGAAAGCTTTCTCTGCATCTATTGAGATGATCATATGGTTTTTCTCCTTCAGTTTGTTAATATGGTGTATCACGTTGATTGATTTGCGTATATTGAAGAATCCTTGCATTCCTGGAATAAACCCCACTTGATCATGGTGTATGATCCTTTTAATGTGCTGTTGGATTCTGTTTGCTAGTATTTTGTTGAGGATTTTTGCATCTATGTTCATCAGTGATATTGGCCTGTAGTTTTCTTTCTTTGTGACATCCTTGTCTGGTTTTGGTATCAAGGTGATGGTGGCCTCGTAGAATGAGTTTGGGAGTATTCCTCCCTCTGCTATATTTTGGAAGAGTTTGAGAAGGATAGGTGTTAGCTCTTCTCTAAATGCTTGATAGAATTCGCCTGTGAAGCCATCTGGTCCTGGGCTTTTGTTTGTTGGAAGATTTTTTATCACAGTTTCAATTTCAGTGCTTGTGATGGGTCTGTTCATTTGTTCTATTTCTTCCTGATTCAGTCTTGGCAGGTTGTGCATTTCTAAGAATTTGTCCATTTTTTCCAGGTTGTCCATTTTATTGGCATAGAGTTGCTTATAGTAATCTCTCATGATCTTTTGTATTTCTGCAGTGTCAGTTGTTACTTCTCCTTTTTCATTTCTAATTCTATTGATTTGAGTCTTCTCCCTTTTTTTCTTGATGAGTCTGGCTAATGGTTTATCAATTTTGTTTATCTTCTCAAAGAACCAGCTTTTAGTTTTATTGATCTTTCCTATCATTTCCTTCATTTCTTTTTCATTTATTTCTGATCTGATTTTTATGATTTCTTTCCTTCTGCTAACTTTGGGATGTTTTTGTTCTTCTTTCTCTAATTGCTTTAGGTGCAAGGTTAGGTTGTTTATTCGAGATGTTTCCTGTTTCTTAAGGTGGGATTGTATTGCTATAAACTTCCCTCTTAGAACTGCTTTTGCTGCATCCCATAGGTTTTGGGTCGTCGTGTCTCCATTGTCATTTGTTTCTAGGTATTTTTTAATTTCCTCTTTGATTTCTTTAGTGATCACTTCGTTATTAAGTAGTGTATTGTTTAGCCTCCATGTGTTTGTATTTTTTACAGCTCTTTTCCTGTAATTGATATCTAGTCTCATAGCATTGTGGTCGGAAAAGATACTTGATACAATTTCAATTTTCTTAAATTTACCAAGGCTTGATTTGTGACCCAAGATATGATCTATCCTGGAGAATGTTCCATGAGCACTTGAGAAAAATGTGTATTCTGTTGTTTTTGGATGGAATGTCCTATAAATATCAATTAAGTCCATCTTGTTTAATGTATCATTTAAAGCTTGTGTTTCCTTATTGATTTTCATTTTGGATGATCTGTCCATTGGTGAAAGTGGGGTGTTATAGTCCCCTACTATGAGTGTGTTACTGTCGATTTCTCCTTTTATGGCTGTTAGTATTTGCCTTATGTATTGAGGTGCTCCTATGTTGGGTGCATAAATATTTACAATTGTTATATCTTCTTCTTGGATCGATCCCTTGATCATTATGTAGTGTCCTTCTTTGTCTCTTCTAGTAGTCTTTATTTTAAAGTCTATATTGTCTGATATGAGAATTGCTACTCCAGCTTTCTTTTGGTTTCCATTTGCATGCAATATCTTTTTCCATCCCCTTACTTTCAGTCTGTATGTGTCTCTAGGTCTGAAGTGGGTCTCTTGTAGACAGCATATATATGGGTCTTGTTTTTGTATCCATTCAGCCAATCTGTGTCTTTTGGTGGGAGCATTTAGTCCATTTACATTTAAGGTAATTATCGATATGTATGTTCCTATTCCCATTTCCTTAATTGTTTTGGGTTTGTTATTGTAGGTCTTTTCCTTCTGTTGTGTTTCTTGCCTAGAGAAGTTCCTTTAGCATTTGTTGTAAAGCTGGTTTGGTGGTGCTGAACTCTCTCAGCTTTTGCTTGTCTGTAAATGTTTTAATTTCTCCATCAAATCTGAATGAGATCCTTGCTGGGTAGAGTAATCTTGGTTGCAGGTTTTTCTCCTTCATCACTTTAATTATGTCCTGCCCCTCCCTTCCGGCTTGTAGAGTTTCTGCTGAGAGATCAGCTGTTATCCTGATGGGGATTCCCTTGTGTGTTATTTGTTGTTTTTGCCTTGCTGCTTTTAATATGATTTCTTTGTGTTTAATTTTTGACAGTTTGATTAATATGTGTCTTGGCGTATTTCTCCTTGGATTTATTCTGTATGGGACTCTCTGTGCCTCCTGGACTTGATTAACTATTTCCTTTCCCATATTAGGGAAGTTTTCAACTATAATCTCTTCAAATATTTTCTCAGTCCCTTTCTTTTTCTCTTCTTCTTCTGGAACCCCTATAATTCGAATGTTGGTGCATTTAATGTTGTCCCAGAGGTCTCTGAGACTGTCCTCTGTTCTTTTCATTCTTTTTTCTTTATTTTGCTCTGCAGCAGTTATTTCCACTATTTTACCTTCCACCTCACTTATCCGTTCTTCTGCCTCAGTTATTCTGCTATTGATCCCATCTAGAGTATTTTTTATTTCATGTATTGTGTTTTTAATCGATGCTTGATTCATCTTTAGTTCTTCTAGGTCCTTGTTAACTGTTTCTTGCATTTTGTCTATTCTATTTCCAAGATTTTGGATCTGGGAAATAGAATCTTGGATCATCTTTACCATCATTATTCTGATTCTTTTTCAGGTAGACTGCCTATTATCTCTTCATTTGTTAGATCTGGTGGGTTTTTATCTTGCTCCTTCTCCTGCTGTGTGTTTTTCTGTCTTCTCATTTTGCTTATGTTACTGTGTTTGGGGTCTCCTTTTTGCAAGCTGCAGGTTCGTAGTTCCCGTTGTTTTTGGTGTCTGTCCCCAGTGGCTAAGGTTGGTTTAGTGGGTTGTGTAGGCTTCCTGGTGGAGGGGACTAGTGCCTGTGTTCTGGTGGATGAGGCTGGATCTTGTCTTTCTGGTGGTCAGGTCCACGTCTGGTGGTGTGTTTTGGGGTGTCTGTGGACTTTTTATGATTTTAGGCCACCTCTCTGCTAATGGGTGGCATTGTGTTCCTGTCTTGCTAGTTGTTTGGCTTAGGGTGTCCAGCACTGTAGCTTGCTGGTCGTTGAGTGAAGCTGGGTGCTGGTGTTGAGATGGAGATCTCTGGAAGATTTTCGCCATTTGATATTATGTGGAGCTGGGAGGTCTCTTGTGGACCAGTGTCCTGAAGTTGGCTCTCCCACCTCAGAGGCACAGCACTGACTCCTGGCTCCTCAATTTGGGATGATGTGTTGTCTATTCATGTATTCCACAGATGCAGGGTACATCAAGTTGATTGTGGAGCTTTAATCCGCTGCTTGTGAGGCTGCTGGGAGAGGTTTCCCTTTCTCTTCTTTGTTCTCACAGCTCCTGGGTCTCAGCTTTGGATTTGGCCCCGCCTCTGCGTGTAGGTCGCCGGAGGGCGTCTGTTCTTCGCTCAGACAGGACAGGGTTAAAGGAGCAGCCTCTTCGGGGACTCTGGCTCACTCAGGCCGGGCGGGAGGGAGGGGCACGGAGTGTGGGGCGAGCCTGCAGCGGCAGAGTTCGGTGTGACGTTGCACCAGCCCGAGGCGCGCCGTGCGTTCTCCCAGGGAAGCCGCCCCTGGATCCCGGGACCCCGGCAGTGGCGGGCTGCACAGGCTCCCGGAAGGGCGGTGTGGACAGTGACCTGCGCTCGCACACAGGCTTCTTGGCGGCGGCAGCAGCAGCCCCAGCGTCCCACGCCCGTCTCTGGGCTCCGCGCTTTCAGTCGCGACTCGCGCCCGTCTGTGGAGCCCCTTTAAGCAGCGCTCTTAATCCCCTCTCCTCGCGTACCAGGAAACCAAGAAGGAAGAAAAAGTCTCTTGCCTCTTCGGCAGCTCCAGAGTTTTCCCGGACTCCCTCCCGGCTAGCTGTGGCACATTAGCCCCCTTCAGGCTGAGTTCTCACCGCCAGCCCCAGTCCTCTCCCTGCGCTCTGACCGAAGCCCGAGCCTCAGCTTCCAGCGCTGCGCGCCCCAGCGGGTGAGCAGACAAGCCTCTCGGGCTGGTGAGTGCCGCTCGGCACTGATCCTCTGTGTGGGGATCTCTCCGCTTTGCCCTACCCAGGTATGTGGGGGTTTCTTGCCTTTTGGGAGGTCTGGGGTCTTCTGCCAGCGTTCAGTAGGTGTTCTGTAGGAGTTGTTCCACGTGTAGCTGTATTTCTGGTGTATCCGTGGGGAGGAAGGTGATCTCCGCGTCTTACTCTTCCGCCATCTTACCCGGAAGTCTTCAACTTTTCTTAACAAATATACAATTAATTAATATATTTACCCTACTCCTCCTCAATATCTTTGGTTGTAATCACCCTTTCATTTAATTCACTCAACAGACATTTATTGAGTGCTAACTTTGAACAAAGTACCTTAATATCCTTTCAGGTTATGAAGATGAATAAGACATAGTCCTTATCCGAAGAATGAAGTCTTGTGGGATATACAAAAGGACCTTTTCTGTATCCAGAAGGAAGTGAAATGAAAGCGGTATGGACAATGTCTCAGGGGAAGAATACTCCATTACCCTGAAATGTAAATATTCCTGCAGTAGTCGATGCCTGGTTTGATTCCTTAAAATGATGAGCCAAAGCCCTTTAAGGTATAGAAAAGTCAGGGAGAGATATTTTAGGCAACAAAGAAAACTCAGAAGAATAAGCTCAGAACTCAAAAATTTCAAATTAGGACCAGATAATTTTCAAACATATTAATGGTGTTGGAACATAGAGAGTAGAGCAAGAAGTAAGATTTATCTAGAAGAAATGAGTAGAGGAGATAGAGAAACTCCAGTACCTTGAGACCCGTGATGTATCCAGAGTACCTAGAAAGGAAATAGCAGGGTAAGGTGTACAAATAACATTAAAAGTCTTGATATATTTAAGATCACTTTTGTAACTATATTTCCTAACTATATCAGCCATTCTCCTGATGTTCCTCCCATTCCCTTCCATCTCTCTCTTTTATGGCTGACTTTCCCAGCCTGATTGAACACAATATATTTTAGTTGTGTCAAAATGAATCAAAAAACTTGTCCTATCTTCATTCATTTAAGGAAGGAGGGGCAGTAAGGCAGCTTTGTAACTAGCCATGGTTGTTGGACCTGACAAATCACCCAGCACTCTCTAAACTGACCAGATTCCCTCTTCCAGGAATTTGGAGTTCAGAATAATAGTCACCTGAGTCAGCCTCAAATTCTATGACAAACACATCCCTTAATTTTGGAACTGTTGCATTCCATAGTGTGAAAGAAGCAGGAGTGGGGTGGGGAAAGAATATCTAATTAAGGTTTGCATGTGTCTCAAAGAACTCAGGTCTAAGATCATAGCAAGGCACTGCAAGACCTGGCGATCATATACCCAGAGGAACAGAGAAACTTGTCAGACGTTTAATCCCTTTCCAAGACCATTACCTATCCATTCTGCTTAGTGTAGCCAGATCAATTTCCCTAAAACTCAAATCTTTTTGTCATTTTTCTGCTTGAAAACTCATCTATGATTCTATTAACTTCAGGATACACCAAACTCCTACTATGTCATATAAAGCCCTTTCTATCTTTTTCCTCCTCAGTCATTGACGACACACTCCACACACTAAAGTCTGGCCATACTAAATGGACCATGCATTCTTTCACTTCTAGAACATTACATCTTCTGTTCTCTGTGAATATTTATTCGTGACATCAATTCCAGTTTATTTTTCAGAACTCTGCTCATGACATCTCCTCCCAGAATCCCACCCTTAAACACCAGAATAAACTCTCATAAAACTCTAAAAATTGCCCTTAGTAGTTACCATATTTCATCTGCCTTTTCTATTTTATGTGTGTATATATGTCATATACATGCACGTTGAGCCTCCACTAGCCTATATAAAATATTTGTAATACCTAATTTTACCAAATAGATGTAGCTCTTATCAGGTTTTATGGCTTGATAGGTGGAGGAAAGCATGGTATTCAGGAGCCCACCTGCATCTTAAGCTGAGCACTTTATGCAGTGCACAACCTGCACGACCATATATTGTAGGCCTATTGATCTATTTTTTTTCTCACGAAACTGAAAAGTATGATTATTTAGTTTGGTAAGAGTAACACCTCAAAATGGTATCCAGCAAAAGCAGAACTTAAGTTTGTTTGTTGAATTATTCATGGATGAAAATAAGATTCTTATTTAGTTTGAGTTTCTTTGATTAAAACTGATATTTTTAAGTTGATAAAACATCAAATTTCATCCTGATGAATTATGGAAATGTTTCCTTTTTGATTTGTATGAACTCTTTATGTATAAATGATATTAACTTTTAATGTGTCATGTAATTTGCATGTAATATTTTTCTAGTTTTCTATTTGCATTTTAATTTTATGGTCTTTTTGCAGACAAAAATAATTAAAAAACATCTAATCTGATATATCCTTTTGTGATTTTTCCCATTGCTTTTATGGTTAGAAAGTTTTCCAATTCCATCTTACAGATAAAATATATTTATATCTTGTTCATCCTTTTATGTAATCCTACAATTATCTGGGATTTGCTTTGTGGTGTGCTGTGACTTAAGGCTTATAATTACTTCTGTTGGAGAGAAAACAATAACCAGTTTGTTTTAGGGTCAAACTCAGAGGAAAAACCTTTATTTTTTGACCACCTAACTTCAGAAGGAAAGTAAACAGCATGTTTCACTTTTTTTAAATTATGTTTTTATTTTAAATTATGAAAATCACCATTAGCTGGACCCTGAGGCTATGCATTCAAAACCCAAAGTTTTGTATGCTGTTACTGTTTACATATTCTTGTTAGCACTTTTAAATAATTAAATAAAGTAAATCATCATGTTGTTTTGTAAGAAAATGCCTGCATGTGATGTTTGAGGTTGATCCAAGAGTTGGAAATCATATTTCAACACCCTTCTCCTGCCAAGATCACATATTTTATTCTGGAGACCACTTTGCTTCCCAACACAGACAGTGTTAACTGCTCATCCTTCTGAAATCAAGCATAGGGCATAATCTTCTAAATCCACTGGAGAAAACAGGTAATGAAATTCCAACTAGATCAATCTCAAAAATAAATTCTTGAAAACTGAGATTTTTAAAGAAGTTTTTGTGAGCTAGTATATCGAATTTGGAGTTAAACATGAAAATGTAAGTGATTGTATTAGGCTGTGTTCAATGTTAATTGAGAAACCATGCTCCAGTGATCTCTGCTCTTGTGCCTGCCATCAGGTGTCATGCAGGTTGAGCATACTGGTTTTAGATTGGCTTCCTGGGACTGGTGTGATGACTGGATCCTCTATCTACCTGGTCTATCATCTTTCATCAGGCTAGACAAGGATTGTCCACATGCCCAGTCCCAAAGGCATGAGATTGAAAACTGCAAGACCTGCTGTGATCTAGGCTTGGAAGCCTCACATGTCACATTTGACACATCCTCCTGATCAAAGGTGAGACATACGAGGCATGAGGAACTTGAACCCATTGCTTTATAGGAAGTACTGCAGAGTATCATGGCCACTTTTGCAATTTACCATGACACATATAGCTTCTGTTTCATCCCAAGGCTTTCTACCTTAGGGGTGGGAGGTGGCAGGGAGATCTTCAGTTGAAGTGGATAAGATTTTATGATGACTTTTGTGCGACTTACCTACACTGCCCTTGTTGACCCTTTCTCCATTAAAAAATACATTTTATTACTGCATTTGTATAAAAATAAATATCAAAATTATATTCTGTAGTGAAACTGTAGTAAATATTATCATGGACTCTAGGCATTGTGTGTAGTGTGGCTTTTGGATGACTCAACCCTATTGCAAGTGACAGAAATAAAAGGCTTTCAAATCATCCTCATGTTTTTTTTTTAACTAATCTATTTTCTGTCTTTATGGATCTGTCTATTCTGATCTTTCATATAATGAAATCCTATAATATGTGGCCTTTTGTATCTGGCTTCTTTCATTTAGCATAGCACTGTCCATATTATTGCATATATCAGTACTTTATTCCTTTATATAGTCAAATGATAACCATTGTATGGTAATACTACATTTTGTTTATCCATTTATCCATTGATGAACATCTAGAGTATTTCCACTCTTTCTCTAATATAAATCATTCTTCTATGAACATTTATGTAGAAGTTTTTTTCTGGGCATGTTTTCATTTCTTTTGGAATGGAATTACTGGAACGTATGGTAACTATGTTTCACTGTTTGAGGAACTGCCAGAATATTGTCCAAAGTAGCTATACCATTTTATAGACTGTTGTCCAAAGTAGTTGTGCCATTTTACATTCCCAAGTAAAGTTTATGTGGGTTCTGATTTTTCTACATCCTTATCAACCCTTGTTACTATTGGACTTTTTGATTACAGCCATCCTAGTGGGTAATAGTGGTATCTCATTGTGGTTTTGATTTGCATTTCCCTGGTGATTAACAATGCTTAGCTTCTTTTCATATGCTTATTATCATTTGGATATCTTCTTTGGAGAAGTATCTATTTAAGTCTTTTGCCAATTTTTGCTTAGGTTATTTGTATTTTTATAATTGGTTGTAAAAGATTATATACATATATTCTATGTATGGGTCCCTTATCAGATATATGATTTGAAATATTTTCACCCATATGTAGGTTGTTTTTTCATTTTCTTGGTTTTGTCCTTTGAAGCATGTGTTTTAAGTTTTAATTAAGTCCAATTTATCTATTTTTACTTTTGGTGTAATATTTAAGAAATTGTTGCCTAATTCAAAATCACAAAGATATACTACCTTGTTTTCTTCTAAGAGTTTTATAGTTTTATCTTTTACATTTAGGCCTTTGATCCACATCAAGTTAATATTTGTATATTGTATGAGGTGAGGGTCCAATTTTATTCTTTTGCACCTAGATATCCAGTTGTCTTAGAACATTTGTTGAAAACTATTCTTTCTCCCGTTGGATTTCCTTGGTACCAATGTCAAAAATCAATTGACCATGAATGTAACGGTTTATTTCTGGACTCTTAATTCTATTCCATGGATCTATATGTCTATCTTCATGCCAGTACCACAATGTATTGATTGCTGGAGATTTGTAATAAATTTTTAAATTGGAATGTGTTAGTCCTCTGACTTTGTTTCTTTTCACACAATTGTTTTGGCTATTCTGGGTCCCTCACATTTCCATGAATTTTAGAATAGGTGATCAAGTTCTGCAAAAAAAGAAAAAAAAAAAAAAAGGCCACTAGGATTTTGATAGAAAATACTTTGAATCTGTAGATTAATTGGGGAGTATTACCATCCTAATGATATTAAATCTTCCAATCCATGAATATAATGTCTTTCCACTTATTTAGGTCATTTTAAACTTCTTTCAATGATGTTCCATACTTTTCAATATACAAATGTTACACTTGTTAAATTTATTCTAATTAACTTATTTTTGATGCTATTGTAAATGGAATTATTTAATTAATTTCCTCATGAGTTTTAAACATTTTCTGACCCCTAGCTGCTATCTAGAATCAATTATAACATCAAGGCAGTTTAACACATATCTAAAATATATATGTACTAGCAATTTTTATTCACAATGAAATTTTCAGGCTATCATGGAGAATACAAGGATGAATAAAACACTGTCCTTGTTCTCTGGTGGGAAGTAATAGAAAATATATATATTGGTCTCTGCCCCCATTTCTTGAACAGAGATCCTAAAACCTTTGTAATTTCCTAAGTGATAAGAACACCAGAAACATCTTTTGTTCTAATATTTGGCCTTTGGCCCTAGTTCCTGAATACAAGGCTCCTAAATCCCTTGGAACTTCCTGGATGATAGGAGTGTGTTTTGTTCTAATGAGGTGAATCTTACTGGACTCCTGCATAGCTTCAGGATGGCATCTGGTCCCCGCTCTCCAGGAAAAGTAAAGAGGGACAGGAGACTGAGTTAATGATTGGTCATAACTGCTTGATAAATCCTACATAAAAATCCCAAAGTATGGGGTTTGAAGAGCCTCTGGGTTGGTGAACACAGCTACATACTAGGAAAGTGGTGCCCCGCCAAGTGGTGCATGGGGACTGAGCTCTTGCATTATTCTCTTTTGGACCTTGCCCTGTGTATCTCTTCATCTGACTGTTCATCTGTACTCTTTCTTATATTCCTTATAGTAAACTGGTAAATGTAAGTAAATGTTTCTCTGAGTTCTGTGAGTCATTCTAGTAAATTACTGAATCCGAGAAGGGTGTCATGGAATCTCCAATTTACAGCCAGTCAGAAGTACAGGTTGCAGACAATCTAGAACCTGTAACTGATATGTGAATTGGGGGTAGTGTTGTGGAACTGAGCACGTAACTTGTAGGATCTGATGATAATTCCAAGTAGACAGTGTCAGAATTGAATTGAATTATGGGACACCCAGCTAGGGTCACACAGAATTAATTGTGTGAAAATAGATATCTATTTTGTGTCAGAGTATTGTGAGTGTGTGAGCAAAAGAGAAACACAGGAGTGTTTTCTCAAACTCTGCTAAGAACTTATATAATAATATTTTCCATTGTAAAACATTCACATTAAATGTCAGAGCACTTGCTATATAATAAATGCTTGTGAATAGTAAATAGATGAATGACATAATGATGGCAATGGTGATAATGATGTTTGCTTTAATGAAATAAAGAATGGATAACTCTTAGTCTGTCCATTAGTCCTACTTCCTGCATCCTCTCAGTCTCCACTCCAAGAATTCCAAAGTACTTAAATCTCCTAGACTGTGCCATTTCACTCCTTCTTATGGGATACTGCACATAAAAGAATGTGCCTGGAATACTTTTCTGTCCCCTGCCTAAACTCCCTATCTTTGCCTAACTCATCCTTACCTCTCTAGTCTCAGCCCAGTTTAACTGTCACTTCTTTTAAAAAATCTTTCCTGATATTTAAAATTTGGGTTAAATGCCCTTTGTTGTTCTCTCACGGTGACTCCCAATTATCCCCATCTTGACACCATTAAACATCTCTTTCGTTGTCATACTCAGGAGTTTGTAAGGTCATGGAACTCTGTAGCTTTATTGTCCAGAACAAAGGCTGGTACATAGCCAGTGTTCAAAAAATAATGACCCCTCAAAATGATTAAACACGAAAAAATAAAATTATCTAGAAGCAATCCATATCCTAAAGGCATTGGATTTAATCAAGATTTTCCCCTCCTCTCCCTCAATTTTTCCATTTTCTTTGCTTTTCCATTACATTTCTACTTTTTTCTTACTCTCCCTTCTACCTACTGTTTTAATTTTTATTGCCATGTGTCTATTGTCAAATATGGTTCTTGTTTAAAACATTCTGAAAGACCCTCTCTGACCTTTGAATAGTCATAAAACCATTTAATTAATACATAAAACTATTATGAAACTACTCTAAATACAGATAAATGTTATGTTGCCAGAACCCACTCCCTATTCCCACAATACAACATACAAACTGGTGTTGAAGTAATATCATGTATTTGGAAAAACATAATTTTGACTCACTGGATATAGTAGTATTTTGGTATTTAATGAACTATATACAAAATAAATTTGTTTTTGAACCAATAATTTTATTCTATTCTCTTCCCCTCACCAAAGTGTTCTCTGAATTGCATATTTGACCCAAGATTTACTAACCATGAGACTTAAGACATGTCACTTTACCTCTCTGACTTTTAACAATGACATGTGAACACTAACACTAATTTCTCATGTTATATGGAAGGACTGAAATTTAAAAAGACATATAAGCTGTCTGTCTCTGTTTCTGGCATGTTGAATGTGTACAACAAATTAGTTTCTTTCTCCATTCTCCCCATTTCCTATATAGACACAGCTATGTTCCCCAGTTAAATACCTGACTGAGATAGAAATCCTATTTTTGAGTAAGCATGTGGTTGATGATCACTATGGACCATTTATCAACAAAAAATGAAGCATACTATAAGAAAAACAAAAATGAATCAATTTCTTATGTTCCTTTTTTATCATTATTATTATTTCTATAAGGGTTACTCAAATCCAAACTAAGAAATTATGACATTCTTTTGGGATTGGCTCTGGTTATCCTTCAATATATGTACCTCCCTTTAGAATGTCAGTGTTATTCAATGACACTGCCATATTTTGCTCAAAGAGTTGAGTATTTTCCAGAACGCTGAAACCCATTTCCCCTATAAATTATTCTTATTAATGTTTCTATACTAAAATGCCTACACGATGCATTTCTTTTAGTGCAGGGGGCAATTTCAATATTTCAAAGACCCTATAAATCAAGCATAGTGTTGTAAAAACGAGGCAATTTGGCTGGAAAAGCAAAGACATGGTTCCTGTCTGACATTTACATCAGAAAGTCAGCCAAGCTTCTGAGTGCATTAGTCCATGGAAACAAGAGTCCTCTTATGATAAACAAGCACGCTGGGAGACAGGGTATTATCACAAAGAGGATTATTTATGCTAGTTCAAGAAACAAGAAAAGGGGGAAAATGTAATCCCCTTCAGATCTTGAGGCTGCTGATCAAATAAAAATTTCAAAGTAAATTTTTGAAAACTGGCTCTGAGAGTGCTTATTATTTAGTCAGAAAATAAGTGGGCAGAGAGACCTGAGGATGATAGAATATTAGCAAATAGAAGGATTAATATTGAATTCTCTTGAAGCAGGATTTTAATTCTCTTTCATAGCAGAAGCTACCCTAACTCCATTACAGATCTCATTGGAAATAAAATCATCTCTGTGGGAAAAAAAGTAGACTCGCATTTACTCATACAGAAATGCACACTCATTTGGAAACACAAATATGAAGCCCAAAGACAGGAAATAATACTCTAAAAAACACCCAAATATGCCCATTCATGAAATCTGCACAGTGATTCTGAGGTCACAGACAAGCCTGTGGATAAAAAGCAGGGCCAAGTGTTTAAGCCAAATCCCTAACCTTCCAGACATTTAATATGTCTTTAAAGTGCCAAACGAAAATTAATAACTTCTACTTTTTCTTTAACGTGGTTCAAGAAAACTCTAATCTGAGTTTTTCTCTGGTGTTCTTTTATTCAAGACAAGGAAAACTTCTAATATATACAAAGAAGACATAATTTTTAATTATATCACAAATATATAGAACTATTTGGGCCCAGTCTTAGAAAATAGAGGAAATAGTGATGAGAGCAAATAAACACACCTTTTATATACACTGGAATCGAGTCTAAGCATAGTGACTGTGATCACCTGTGGAAAAGTCAAAATCATTTGAGAAAACATAGAATAATGGTAAAACCACAACAGAATCGCTGTTTATCAGACATGGCTTCAAATCCCAGCTCCGTCTGCTGTTATATGCTCTGTAGCACTGGAAAAGATATTTAACCTCTCTGTTAAACATATGTCTCAGTTTCTGCATCTTTAAGTGGAGGTGACAAATAGTTAACATTCAGATTGTTGTTAGTATCATAGTATAATGCCAGGCACATATTAAGCACTCACTCAACATAACTATTGCACATTGATAATGCAATATGATAGTGCCTTTAAATGATTTGTAGATTACACTTAATTGAATTGATTTTAAAATAATCTAATTCAAGGTACATTAAATGAGTAATGAAATATGTCCGAAAGAGATTAAGGATCTGAAAGCACAATTATCTGTCTAAAGTACTCTTTAATTCCAAGCAGTATGTTTATCAGTAAAATTCCTGGGTACTCAGGAAAAAGGGAGCCCTTGATATGCAGCCACAATAAGACAGATGAGCAGACTGCACTGTGTAGGTTAGAGGAGCCTTTAAGGGAGGTGACATGTCTGCAGAAACACTCATGTACATTCTTCCTTATAGTGTCAAACACAATAACCTACTATCAAGTGGAAAACCCACCCCATAGCAGTCATCTTCATTACTCAGCACAAACCAGTGGTTCTCATGGATGTTTAGCATTGAATTGGCCACCTGCCCCAGTGCCCTTGTGTCTTGGGAACTCAGATTTGAAGCAATCTTCCATTCTGTGTCTCTGCAATTTTATATCCTAGGTTATATCCTAAAGGATAGGTGCAACCTCTTATTCTGAGACAAAAACATGGAAAACTAACAAGGGGTACTAGCAAAATGTAAGAGGTCCAGGTTCAATACCAGAAATGCATGGAAATAATAAAGAACATAGTTTTTAGGGGTGTTACAGGTATACAATGAAAAGATGAATGTAAAGCACTTACATTATAAGTTTCAGACAATGTTGGCTAAAATTTTTATAGATAAGTTTTGTAAGAACAGTATCCATCTTTTACTTAGATAAGCATATTATTGTTTTTAATGCTATATCTAATGAAAGTCTCAGTCAAATTGTCCAAGGAATGAGAACAATGCTGATTATAATTAAATGTAAGAAATTGAGACTAGGCAATTGGACAAAGAGACCCAAGAAGAGGATCAAGACACTGACAGTAAATCATGATAGAGTCTACTAGGAATTTATGCATGTTAGCCAAGGAGTAGAAAGACAGGTGGGTTATGGCAAAGGAGCAAGAATGAGACAAATATGGTTCTTGCTCATTTCTGCATCCCTGCCCCTCACTTCAACTTTCAACTACCTGTGTCCCTAAGAGAGCATTCCTACCTGCAAATGGTGTATTGTCTTTTCCTAGGCCATTTTACCCCATCCATGAAAAATCCTTTGTCCCATGTCCTAAACTACCAAAATCCTGCTTCATGATTTCTAAAATGACAGCTAATAAATATACCAAAGCTGTCCATGTTAAGGAACATTTTAAGTCTTTGGCCTCCTTCACTCAGGATATAGATTTGTTTTCTCATAGTGCTTTGGGGTGACAAAGTCTCTTATATACTGAATTAAGTCTCCTCAAAAGTCATGTGTTGAAGCCCTACTCCCAAAGGTGGCTGTTTTTCAAGATAGGGCATTTAAACTTTAGTCAAGATTCAATGCGTTCATAATGGTAGGACCCTAATATGATAGAACTAGTGTCCTTATAAGAAGATGAAGAGACATCAGGGATCTCTTCTTTTTCTCTTGCTCTCTCTCTCTCCCTTTCTCTTTTTCTCTCTCTCTTTCTCTTCATGTGCTCATAAGAGGAAATGCTATATGATAACATGGTAAGAAGGCAGCCATCTGCAATCCAAGGAGAGAGATCTTACCAGACACTGACCTTGCCAGAACCTTGATATTGGACTTCCAGCCTCCAGGACTATGGCAAATAAATTTCTATTGTTGAAGCAAGCCAGTCTGTGGTATTCTGTCATGTCAGCCTGAGCAGTCTAATACACAGTCTTACTCAAAGGACTGGATAAAATAGTGAGAATTTTAGACATCCTCAAAGACAAGATAAATAGACCAAACAAATATGTGAATTTTGTAAACTACTAAAATCAATCTACACAACATCTAATTCCATTTTTCCATCATCACAGTTAGATATTTTGCTTAATTCTGCACACTAGAAAGTTACTATATTACAGGGCTTACTGAGTGTTTATTACTCAAATACTGACTGATAACCAAGGAGAGAAAATTTTCCAAAGGTTGCTTAGCCAAGGATTCTGAATTTACTCATTAGTTTTGGGTGAGTGGGGGCATTAGAGGATGAGAAGGAATCTTAGAGGTGACAAGTGTAATGTGAGATGCTGGGATCATAACATTATTTTTTTATCATTGCTATTAATCAATTAATTCTATCAAAGAAATCAACTGAGATTCTCTTTTTAACCATGATGCTCAACATATAGGAACAGCTTCTATTTTCAAATTCTAGCTTCTCAGTGTGGACTATTTTTTGCTTTCTACCAAAACTTCCCTACTTTCCTCCAAATTTACCTACCAACAAAGCCCATAGGCAACCCATCTTTAAGGGAAATTGGTAGGGTAAAGGAAGAGTATTAAAACCAGTGGAATCTAATTGAGTTTTTCTAACATAATGAAAAAAAGTAAAAGAATTTTAAAAGGTAAAAACTCCAAAATAAAATTAGATAGCTGATTGAAAAATTTGAATGCTTGAAAGAAGTACTGAAGACTATGTAATAATTGAAGCTTCTTAGAAACTTCTTTTCATGAATGAGGCCGAGTAGGGTCAGTGATTATATACTACTGAATATGTCCTCTCCCTGCATGGATATATTCCCTAGTATTCATGTTGTCACTGGCCCTAAGAAATTTCTTCTCTCACTTTTCTTATCATTTTCCTAAATAGAGAGCTCAAAAATCACTGTGTAAGCAATTCTTCCAAACATATATTTATTTATCCAGAGCAAGTTTTAAACAATTTCATGGCTCGTGGACATCTGACCTCAAAATTTTGGCAAATTGATAGGCCTTGTCCAATGTTTTTGCTCCTACATTTTTTATTATCTTGTTATCCCCATATTTTCAGGGTTGAATTTGTTTTACCTGTAAATATATATTACTTGTGTTCTCAGGGTTGTTCTCTCAAACTAAAAATTCAACTAAAAGCTGATGGTTAAAAAGAATGGAGATTTTAACTATCTGAGACATACGGAGAATCTTTGAGACCTGTGTAATCATGTCATTGAAAACAAGTCATGCTTTTTTTTTTTTTCTCCCAAGGGCTTAACTCTAGCTACTACTTTCAATGATTTAATTTTCTTCCTGTTATGTCAGATCCCACAAGATTGCCTGCAAAACATAGCCTTGTCAATGGCACATGAACACTGTAGCTGCCTGTTTTATGTTGGGTGGCAAAACAACATTAAGTAGCTATTTTTTTCCTTCTCTTTTATAGCTGAGAACCTAGTGTAGCGCTGTCTTGATTGTAATTGCCCTTCTTATTTGATCTGCACATTTAAGTGACTTTGACAAGTAATTTCTTCTCTCTGAATTTCAACTATCTTATCCATTGAATATGGACAAAAAGATCACCCTTAAAGAATTGTTGCAATGGGGTGCACATGGTACAGATTGCTAATTATTCCTTAGTATCCATTCTTCCTTTCTGCCTTTCAGTAATTAAACCTCTGGGTTTCAGCTGAGCACATAGCCTCCTGGTTAAAGACTATATATCCCAGACACCCTCGCAACCAGTTAAAACCCCTTGACTAAATTCTGTCCAGCAAATCTGATGGGACAGATGTGTTCAAGTCCTGCATGGTATCCTTATAAGGAAATTTCTTTTTTTCTCTGTCCTCTTTCTCCCTTCCCAAAGGCTGGGATGTGTACATTGAGATGGTGAAAAAACTTTGTCAAGCACACACAAAAACACCACAGGGAGTGACAGAGAAACAAAAGAAAAAGAATATGGGTACTTAAGAAATCTCATGGAGTCGAAAACCTGTCCTACTTATTTTAGTGAAATTATACATGAGAAAGAAAAGACCCTTTCCAAAACCCTAAGTTATCCAATAATGAATGAATAAAGCATGAAGCAATGTAGGAAGTCATGTTATTTCCCAAACACAAAAATTCCTTGCATATTAAAGTCACACTATGATCCAGGGCAAGAACCTAAACTAAAAAGTCACCAGGGTTCTACATATTTATTGCTTGTGAGTGAGGAGTAGCTGTCCCATGTTATAGATGAGTACCCTAGGATTCAAAATAGGTTAAGTTACTTTTCCACTATCACCATGAAGAAACTGTTAAATTGTTAAATTAAACACACACACATACACACACATAAACATACTTCTCCAACAGAAAAGGTTTTAAGTGTATATTGCTGGGATGATAATCAGAGAGGTATATTGCATAGTGTGTGTTAAAAAGAAGGACCTCCCTCCATTTGAAGCAAATTATATAAAAATACTCAATGAGTGTATTGCCTGTTGTGATGGTTAATTTTATGTGTCGACTTGGCTGGCCATGGGGGTACCCAAATATAACATTATTTCCGGGTACATCTGTGAAGTGTTTCTGGATGAGATTAGTATTTGAATCATAGGTTGCTTTCCCCAATGTGGTAAACATCATCCAATTTCTTGAAGGCCTGAATAGAACAAAAAGTGGAGGAAATGAACATTGTGGTACAATGTTCATTGCAGCTCTATTTATAATAGCCAGGACATGGAAGCAACCTAAGTGTCCATCGACAGATGAATGGATAAAGAAGATGTGGCATATATACACAATGGAATATTACTCAGCCATAAAAAGAAATGAAATTGAGTTATTTGTAGTGAGGTGGATGGACCTAGAGACTGTCATACACAGTGAAGTAAGTCAGAAAGAAAAAACCAAACACCATATGCTAACACATATATATGGAATCTAAAAAAACAAAAAATGGTCATGAAGAATCTAGGGTATGACGGGAATAAAGTCGCAGACCTACTAGAGAATGGACTTGAGGACATGAGGAGGGGAAAATGTAAGCTGGGACAAAGTAAGAGAATGGCATGTACATATATACACTACCAAATGTAAAACCGATAGCTAGTGGGAAGCAGCTGCATAGCACAGGGAGATCGGCTCGGTGCTTTGTGACCACCTAGAGGGGTGGGATAGGGAGGGTGGGAGGGAAGAAGATGCAAGAGGGAAGAGATATGGGGACATATGTATATGTATAACTGATTCACTTTGTTATAAAGCAGAAACTAATACACCATTATAAAGCAATTATACTCCAATAAAGATGTTAAAAAAAAAATAAGTGGAGGAAAAAGAAATTTGCCTCTTCTTTCCTGCCTCACTTGATGAGCTGGGTCATCTCATCTTATCTCATTGTCTCAGACTGGGATTTATACTATTGGCTCTTCTTGTTCTCAAGTCTTCGAATTTCATCTGAATTATACCACCAACTTTCCTGGGTCTACAGCTTGCAGAGGGAAGATTGTGAAAATTCTCAGCCTCCATAATTGTGTGAGCCAATTCCTCATAACAAATCTTTTATATATCCATGTGATATAGATATAGATTAGATATACATATACATATACATATAGATATATAGATCCTACTAGTTCTGTTTGTCTGGAGAGCCCTAGTATACTTGTACACAGCAAATTTCATGGAAGAACTTGTCACATAGAAAAGCAATTTAATCATATATTTAAATGCCTGCAATTTCCTTGCTTTTGATCTGGTTCATCTTTAGATATCAGTTCAAACACTATTTTCTCTCTGAATTCTTCCTTGATTCTCAGGCATTTAGACATTTGCTGAGCTATATTTTCACAAAATGGATTATAATACTTATTACATTCTGTTGTGTATCTTGCCATTTCTCAGTCTCCTCCAAGTCAAAAACAATTTGACTTTCTTACCCCTTAGCTCAGACCACAATTGGCTTATAGTAGGTGTTCAATCAATATTTTTAAATAAACAACTAAAGATAATAATATTTTCAGTCTTTACAATGCGCCCACCACAGTGTTATTTATCTCATTTGACCCCATGTGGTAAGGACTGTTATCAGCCCCAATGCACAGATGAAAAGCTGAGGTTTAAATAACTTTCCCAAGATTAGACAGCCAATAGGAATCAAAGAAGATTATATCTAAAGTTTGTCAACCACAACTTTATACCCCTTCTCAGTTGACTGAGAATATGAACCAACTAGAATTGTTGATCACCTACTATGTGTTTCTTATTTTGATAGGGATGGAAGGTAACAAAATAGCTATAAAAATCATTACTTCTGCCCCCCCCCAAAACAGATATTCTATTTAGAGGGAGCAAAGAATACAGACATGAATGCTCAACTGTATGTGTGTGGCGGGGGATGGAAGGGGAGACAGAGGTATAAAATGACCATAAACCAAATAAATATCCCTCAAAATGTCTCCCTACAATTTTATCTATTTAAATTAAATGAAGGCAAATGATAAAGTTCAATGATCTGCCATATGATGGTGGTATAAAACTTCTTCTCTCCTTAAGCATATTTATTTCTAGCTTCACTGGAATGATGAAATACCTATTCATAAAAATAGTCTAGTTAAGAAAAAGCAATAGACCATAAACTGGAATTAGCACAGATTTCCAAAGAAACAAATCATGCCAGCAAACATGATTCTTTTTGTCATACCATTTGAAGATAAGTTGATTAAGGAAGGATTGTAGAAGTATTGGGACATATTTGATTTATTCAGGCCCAAGTTAGTGTCTCAGGAAAACTAGCTCTCATATTAGGCAAAATTGCTGTAGGTGTTGGATGAGCGCTGTCAAATAGATTGCATACTAACTGAAAGGTCATAAAACAAAGAGTAATCACAAATTGCCTGGCATTTAGATGAAAATGCCCCGATTATAAGAGTTTATGAAACAGACATAACCCAAAAGGGATGACCGTTCCAGATATTTCTATAAACCTAAATATAGAGAATCATAATTCTCCTATAAATGGGAGGACTGAAATGCCATATAAGATAATAGTCTGAGGGGGTATCTATTATTTGTTCTGCTTTTTTAATATACCTATATAATACATGTATTATCATTTCCACGATTTAGTCAACAAACGTGTTAAGTGTTCACTTTATGGAAATCATTGAGAATATGTAGAGAAAGGAGTTTACATATACTTGGTGCCCAGTACACGTCATGCTTTGAGCTAGGAGCTGTCCATAATTTCTCCTATATAAAGAAAACAGTGTAGTTTGTGCTTAAGAGCCTGTTCTCACATGTCAGCTATTTGCCCTTGGTCAATTCATATAACTTGTCTCCTCAATTCTCCCATAGTTTTGCTGTAAGGATTAAATATGTTAATTTATGTAAAGTGTTTACATTATCATTACCTTAGTTTCACAAGAACTATAAGAGATAGGTAGCAAAAAGAGCATGTGCCTTCGCACCTGTGAGACCCAAAGTCAAATCTTGTTCTGCTGGTTTCTATGTTGTGAACTGCAGCTACTTTGTTCAACTCTTTGCACTTCAGTTCCTTCATAATTAAACTGAAGACCATACCTATCTTTTAAGATGGTTTTAAGGACAAAAGGTAATGAATTCAATTTGCCCATTGCCATGGCTGGCAAAATAAAAATTCTCTTGGAATGGAAGCTGTAATTGTTAAGAAAATTACATTGCCCTTGGAGCTCACTGCTTCCATTTTAAATTTCAACAGTTGTTCAGAAGCTATTTATATTTTTTAATAAAAATTCTGATTGTATGCACATAATCTTCCATGATTAAAAGCATATACATCCATAATCCCACAGCCTAACAAACTTATATCCCTAAACCCCTGAGCAAGTTTTTCTTCTATATTACCTTTTCTGCTGCCCTATTTATTGGAAACATACCAGATGTTTGAAGGGTGGAGGGGTGAGTTAAACTACCGTTCAAAGTCACATGGTAAATTATCCTACACAAACATGTTCTTAACATTTAGAAGCATTTTGCATAGCTGTTGCTTGCTTCAAATCTAAAGATAAAAGTATTTGAGATACTACAGTTTTGTTTCATGACACATGAGATTCATTTAGAAATAATACTTATTTTCACAATTGAAAATGTTAGCTTGTTTTGGTTTGAGGTTTATAATTCATTTTAAAGATTATTTTTTTCTATATAAATCCCATCTGACTTTAATTTAATTAAAAGCAATTAACATTTAATGAGAACCTACTGTGTGCTAGGCCTTAGGAACAAAAATACAAAGATAACATGCCCCTTACTTTCTAAGAATTTAAAGCCTATTACCAAATACAGACAAGTTAGAGACTGTAGTTATAAAAGCAGAGTCATGTTATATTTGGTTCCATCTCTAAAAGTGTTCAAACTATTAATAATTGTTATTTCAAAAGCAAGAATAATTCCATTAATCTTTAACTCAAAGTATACAATTATAATGTTGTACACAACTTATGGTCTTTTATGGTTAGTTATAAGTACATACACAGGTTCACATCTTCTAGTTTATTTTTGTTTTGTTTGTGTGCTTACTGGCTTGACTTGCTTGCTTGCTCGCTTTCTTCCACTTCAGTTAATCAACTCCACCAGAGTTTTGTGGTTGCGGAACAGAGTATGGTGTGTACCTGGGTCACTATAGAATTTTTCTGTAAATGAGAATTTATCTAGGTTGTAAGAAAATTGGTGTATTTTCCTGAACCTAGCAGAAAAATATCTAAAAATGGAAGTTCACTCTAAAGTGAACTGAGATGTATTGGGGGAAAAATGTAAATATCTCATATGGTGAATATGTGTTTGGCATCCAACAGATACTCTGTAAATATTTATTGAATAAAATCATCTACCATGTATATTGATCAGAGTTAGGTATTTGAAAATAGATGATAAATATAGGGAAGTGAATGAAAAAGCAGTCCCAACTGTCACCCAGTCTCCAGTTTTTAAAAGAGTTAAAAAAAAAATTAGGTGTCCCCTTATTTTCTATACCACAGACTGTGTGCCCCAAGTATTGCATGAAATTAATAACTGTTCCATTGAGGCGTGAAAAATAAAGGTTGAGGTGTAAATTTCAAGATGATACCCCACCCATCTCACAGTCGCCATGCATTACAATAGATAACTTTTATATGCATTATTACTTATGATCATCTCAAAAAATATGTCAGTAATACAGGACAGTTCTTATATTCCTTTTGAAAATGAGAAATTTAACACTCAGAAAAAGAAATTTCACAGTATTATATCACTAGTAGCTAGCAGTGTAGTAAGGTAATTTTCTAGTGGGAACATGTAGATCATTTTTTAACCACTTTAACTCTTAGGCCACTTATTCTCTCTCTAACACACTATATCTGTCTTATGTTCTAGAAAATTCCAATATATTTGGAACATATTCCAATATATTTGGAACACCAATATATATCTCAGTTCCTTGTATACCTCTCCTCCAGTGTTGATGCCAACTCACCTACCACAGTCACTCACTCCCATGGCTCTACCTCAATGTTGTCTTTTCCAACTATGGTGGTTGTTCCATATCTTCATTTCACATACACCTCTCATTGGCCAGCATTTCCTTTCTTTCCAGTTCATTCACTCTTTTAGTCCAACTCCACCCATCTTTTTGTAGCACCATGACCTAAAATACATTGATCCTACTCCTCTTTTTTCGCCTTGAAGTGCTCATCAATTATAGTCATTATCTTTTCTATACCCTGATCTCCCTTGTGTCTTTCTTCTTTCATCGTATGGTTACATTAATCTGAGAAATGAAGATGAAAGATAATAAGAGTTTATTATATACCCCACTGGCACAGAGAGCTAAGAAAATGTGATTCCATCTTCCTAGCATGCTGAGAAGTGGGGGACTCAATCCTTCTTTTATACAACAGAAAACTGATCCCCATGGGATTAAGTGTCTTGCTCAATGTGATGGTTAATTTTATGTGTCAACTTGAAGGGGTAAGGAATGCCCAGAAAGCTGGTAAAACATTATTTCTGGGTAGGTCTGTGAGGGTGTTTCCAGAAGAAATTAGCATTTGATTGGTAGACTGAGTAAAGAAGATCACCCTCACTAATATAAGTAGACATCATCAAATCCATTGAGGGACTGAATAGAACCCAAAGGCAGAAAAAGGGTGAATTTTCTCTCTTGCTTTACCTGGGATGCCCATTTTCTCCTGCCCTCAGACACTGGCACTCTTGACTCTTGGGTCTTTGGGTTTGAACTGAAACTATACTACCCTCTGCCCTGAGCCTCAGCTTGCAAATGGCAGACTGTGGGACTCTTCAGCTTCCATAATCACATGAGTCAATCCCTCATAATAAATCTTTTTCTATATATTTATATATATCCTGTTGGTTGTGTTTCTCTGATGAACCCTAATATACATAATATCAAAATGAATAAAACACAGGGCCAGAATTTAAACCCAGCTTCCCTAAGGAGACAAAACTTGGTGTAAAGACTACCATTTTAGGAATCCAGAAACCCCTAGATTGTAATTCCAAAAAAAGACGCTATAAATGAATTTAAAAGATCGAAAGCATTTAGAAAATCAACTGGCAGTTAATAAGAACTAAATACATGTTAGCTATGTCAAAATTATTTAAGATAATGTGTTTTTGCCTGTTTTTGTAAATTCATATAGAAGATACAGATTCAACATCTTTGATTTTATTTTTTTTATTTAATTTAATTTTATTTTATGTTTAGCCATGCCACGTGGCATGTGGGATCTTAGTTCCCCAACCAAGGATCAAACCCATGCCCCCTTCTATAAAAGTGCAGAGTCCTAACAACTGGACTGCCAAGGAAGTCTCTCAACATCTTTGATTTTAAATTATTGTGTTAGAATCTTCAAATTCAAAACAGTTCACCACATGGTGAGAAAGACCGATCAGAGAAATTATAAAACAATGTGGTAAGTATTCTAACAAAGATGCAAACAAAGACTAAGGAGGGGTACCTAACCCAACCAGGGATAGAGGGAGGGCCACAGTCAGGAAAGTTTTCAGAAAAACCTAGCAGAGTATCTGGCACAATCTAAGGAACCAGTAAATGATAAATAGTAGTAAATGTTATTGCTGTTGTACTTGTCTTCTGGATTTTTAAGCCCATTGCACTTTCACTTAAATCTAGTCAAATTCCCTAGAATTTGGATTCACTCTTAGACCACATCGGCAAAATTTGTCCTCCACTGGTATTTTTATAAACACTTGAGATAGTGAGGAAACAGAGAAAGGAGAAAAGGGGCATGAGGAAAGGGTCAAAAATGGTAGGATAATGACTATGTTGTCAGAGCATCCCTAGAACCATGTTGTTTAATTCTGAGTTCTTTTGACTACAAGGAGTAAAAGATATTATCAATAACCTAAATAGTAAAAGGCAAGAATGAGGTTTAGATTTCTTATAGGGAAAGAGAAATTTCTTAGACTCCAAAGATTGAAATAAAGTTATGTCCAGACTTCAAGCAGAAAAATAAAGCACAGAAATTTAACAACTGAGGACACTCTCTTCACCTCTTTAGGGCCACGTGATCTCTTTCATGTTGCCTAGTCAGCTCATTTCTCTTTCCAACAGCTGCCTCTGCTTATTTTATCACCTCGTTAGAGACAATGCATGACCGACAATTACATCCCTACTCACTGAACTCTCAGTCTTAGGGCCAGCCATTTAATGATTATTGTCTCCATGGTGATAAAACAGCATAACAAGAGAGGGTCTTTACTCACAAAGAACTCAATGTTTATAAAGAAAGAGTCACCCAATAAATTATTCATATTAATTTCTTCTTTCTTTCAACAAGTATTTACTGGGTATGCACTCTGAACCTAGCAGTGTACTGCATGCAGAAGATACCAACAGAAATAGAAACAAACACAGTTTCTGTTCTTAGGGGACTTCTAAAGTTTACTATTTCAAGGTGGGTCAGACTTTAATCAAGTAATCACACAAATATTAACATAGATTAAAACATATTATAATGGAGGAGTTCATTGCACTCTAAGAGTATCTAACACACTTGACCTTGTCAAGAAAGTCATTGAAAAGTCAATTTCATTGAACATGGGACAATTGAGCTGAAATATGGATGCATAAGAGGAACCTAATGAGGAGAGGAAGGAAGAACATTTCATGTAGAAGGAAAAAAAGTCTGCAAAATCCCTGCAGCAGGAGAAAGGGGTTCAGCCAAAGAAATATAAGGAAGCCACTGCAGATGGTCCACAGAGTGTTAGCATGTGAGAAATGAAGTTATAGCTCATCTAGACTTAGCTACACTGTACTTTGTAAGCCAGGTAGCATGATGGGAAGACACTTAAAGTTTTTAAGATGTGAGTGAACAATTGTACCATCCAATTTATGCTTTGAAAACATAACTCTGGCTATAGTACTAAGAAGAAATTAGAAGGGATTGGAGGCATGATGGTTAAATTTGCTGTGGCAAATTGGCTAGGATATGGTATCCAGTTATTTGGTCAAACACTAGTATAGATATTGCTGTGAAGGTATTTTGTAGACATGATTAACATCTACAATCAGTTGACTTTAAGCAAAGGAAATTACCATCCACAACGTGGGTGGATCCCATCTAATCAGTTGAAGATCTTAAGAGGCAAAAGTGAGGTTTCCTAGAAAAAAAGAAATTCTGCCTCAAGACTGTAACATAGAAATACTGCTTGAGTTTCTAGCCTTATTGCCAGCCCTACAAATTTCATACTTGAGACTGCTTGAGTTTTCAGCCTTCTTCCAACTGGCCTTCCCCTACAATAGATTTAAGACTTGCCAGCCTCAGCAATTGTGTAAGTGAATTCCTTAAAATAAATTATATATATATATATATATATATATATATATATATATATATATATATATATACACACACACACACACAAACACACACACATACACACATATATATTCCCTCTAGAGAATCCTGACAACCTGACTGATATAGAGGACAAAAAATAATTCTATAATTGAACCACTAAGGGTTTATTGTAGTTTGGAGTAGTTTCTGGTGATAGATACAGAGGAAAATTGCCAGATTCCAGAGAAGTTTAAAAAGTAAAATCAACAGAATTTAGTGATGGATTGGATGTGGAGGGAACTTAGGAATGAGTGGGTTAAGTAAAAACATGGAGCTTCTGGTTAAGTCTAATTGAAGGATAGTGACACACTTCAAAATGAGTCCTGCTTGATTTCAAAGATTTCTCCAAGACTTTCTAGAGAAGAAATGTGGACAAGATTCTAGACTACATAAGTCTGGAACTCAGAGGAAAAGTGAGAGCTGGTGATACAAATTGTGTCATTGGAAACAGCCAAAAACTAAAGGCACTGCTGTACAAGAGGTATCCTGGGCAGACAACAGAGAGAGAGAGAAGAGAAGGGAGCTCAGGATCAAGCTGAGAAACTTTTCAACAATTAGAGAGGTCATGAGTCCTGTGCACATCCTGGTCCAAATAGTGCACACCACAGAAAGATCAAGCCTCTTTCCAAGATTTCATGCTATGGTCAGGGAAATCTTAGCTAAAAGGGAGAAAGAACTGAGCTTGCTGAGCAAACTTACTGACATTGACCAACTTTCTTGAGTTTCCAGTATGTTATTTTCCCCAAAGAACCTAATAGGTAAAAATAAACCCAACAGTGTCCCCTTCCTTGAAGCCATTACTGATCACACTTCTCTTACTTAGGTGCTCATCCTTTGGGCAATGGATCTCTGACAGAACAGTTGAGAATTTCCTGTCTGTCTGTCCTAGTAGGTTTTTTGTACCATAGGAAAAGTAACTACAGCATTTATATACATATCCCCACTATTCATCTGGCATTTACTGGGCACTTAAGAAGCTTCATGAAGTCTCACAGCTGGCCCAGGGCAGTATCAGGCTTCAAACCCAGGCTCATAGTCACTATGCAGTCCAGCCTGTTTTCCTTTCTAGAACCACATGGAATCTGCCAGACAATGTCAAATGCATTGAACATACTTTCCCTTCAAGAAACATACGCATCAAATTCTCTCCTTGTCCTTGTGTGGAGCGCTCACAGCCCCTAAGCGCTTCTGCCTATCTGCATATCCAAGTAGACCAAAGAAAGCCTTAAAGAGAGAATACATATATAGATACATATCATATATATGTACTGTACACAAAACACACCTAAATCTCCATTTCCCTAAATCACATGTATACACATACATTCTTGGTCTCTCTGAAGGCTAAGCCACTGTGTAGTGGCTTTGGATTGGCTACTGAACATACTGTTTTTGTACCGGCTACTGAACATACTGTTTTTGTACCTATAAACTAAGAATAAATGCATTACCTACCTAAAAAAAAAAAAGAAAAAGAAAAAGAAAAGAAACTTCATTAAGTAAATAAGTACATGAAATCTTTGAAACGTATTATTTATTTTACCATAGCTATTATCACTAGTTCCATTGAAGTAAAAATATTTCAGTAGCCCTTAAAATCCCATTTCCAAGCTATCTTTCTAAAAAGGCATTTTAGACAAAGTATGAAGGGCCGTAAAGCGACATTCAGCCTATGTATTTTTCTTCCATAATGTGTTTCCATCAATGATAACATTTTAATCAGTACTTTATGGATGCTTCCAAAAAAGTCATTTGCTCCTGATCTCAGCCATGCATCTCTCATGCAATAGGAGACTTCATGTGAAGGCTTGGGTGCATCAGAAAGCCCGAATCCAGGAGTTTGGCAGTGACAATAGAAAAGATGGTGTACTTTAAACACTGTGTCAACTTATCACCAACCAAGAAGAGAAGGTATTTTGAAAGCTTTCATTCTGTTCATGGTCACTGAGGTCAGCATTAAACATTCTATAGAACTGCCCCAAAGTGACCTCCTCTATCAAATTTTCCTATATCTGTCAGGTTCTATGTGTTCAAAATAAGCATTGTGCATTCTACATCTCTACTCAAGGTTATTGAAAATCCTCTTTTGAAAGTGCATCAATGGTTTTAAAAATACATACGGAAAGAAAACTGAAACATGCATTTTCTAAGAAAAGCAAAATGAAAGAGTTTCTTCCTTGTCTTTTTTTAAAAAAACAGAATCAACTTTGATGTGATGGGTGCACTGAACATGTCAGGCAGAATGTTATCAAAAGAAGTAGTTTGAAGCCATTCCTGGGGGATGATTTTGATGTCCAACTGTCCTTGTCTTACATGAAAGTATTTGGTTTAGACAAAAATTTACTTTGACCCAGAAATGACAAACACACACAATTAATATAAAAACAACAAATCTAGGCCTTGGAATAGGGGACTTTGAACTATTTGATTAAAGTCAGTTCAAAAAACCTGACCATATACTACTTTTTAAAAGAAACTCCAATTTGTAAACTGGGAATAAAATTGTTTCACTAAGTCCTCTAAGAAAATGGCAACACTGGAAGTTGAATCTTGAATATTCTTTTGGTCCCTGGAAGACCACTAAAATCCATTGTTTCAGCAAAGATAAATACCCTCATCGCTTGACTAAAAAAATTAAGCAATTAAGTAAATCATTCTCTCTCCCCCCCACCCTGTTTCCCTCCCTCTTTCCTTTAACAAAGCAATTGATGAGAAAATGAGAAGAAAACAATTCTTGTTACAGACCTGAAATCAGTAGCAACCTAGTGCTGTTTCCTTTTTGCATATTTCTGTTTTGCCTGAAGTAAACTCTGACTGTGGGTAAGGACCCCTGTGCATACTAAAGAAACCCAATCCTTTCTGATTATAAACAAACAAAAATAAGATTTCATATGTGAGATTTTAGTAACCACTGGGTAAAAAATATGCCTTTTAGTCAATGAGACCATCCAAATCCCAGACAAGTTTCCTAACCAACTTGATATCCGTAGATGAAAATGATGCCTTAAACTCAGCCCTGTGGCTCTGCCCAAGGAACTTCGAGCTGGCGTTGTTTGCTCAAAGGAGAAATGCTGCCTAAAGAGAGCTCTGCTCCCTCTTTTCTTTCTTCTTTCTTTTGTTTTAAAGCAAATTCCTGGCGACTCCTGTTCAACCAGGAGGTATTTATATGACTAGCGAAGACACATCCTCCGAAGAGAGAAAGAGGAAAATAAACCACTCTCTCCCTTGCCCACTGGAGGGTAGGAGGGGAAGCTCCAGCTGTGTCATTTGATAACCTCCCACAGGCAGACTACCTAAGAGCAAACAGAAGCTTGGGAGCTGGTAAGCAGGGGGACCTGAGGGAAGAAAGGAAAGAGTTGGGCTATGGGGACAGGAGAGGAAGGTCCTGGGTTGGGGGTCCCATCGCTGCATCTCTTTTGAAAGAAAAATAGCAGACATTTGGGAAAGGGGGCCAACCTACAGGATGAGGAACCCCACTTCATGTTTGCTTATTCTCTGTTTCGGTTTTGTATTTATTTTATGTCTCAGTACAATGGAGAGGGTCAGCCTATCTGCAGCAGCCCATCTGCATCTTGACAGTTTGTAGACTTTTAACTCAGTGTAAAGCATGCCAGCTTTCTCACTGGACAAGGAAAGTCCAAGACATTCCCATTTGATAAGGTTCCTGATATACAATGAAATGAAGAAATAACAAAATCGAGTGAAGAAAATGGGGCTGTATTTTCAGTGCTCACATTTAATAATCAAAGTGATGTAATGAACACCTTTTCCAATATTATCTAAGTAGACACAGATTGGGAGTGTATGTTTAACTGCATTTGCAAATGATGCCCAAACAGATAGAAGGAGACTTGGGCAATTAAGTATCCTGTTTTCGTGCTCCAGGGCACAGAACTAACCTCCCTCCACCCCTCACTACCATACTCAGCCCCACCCAGAAAGACTCTGAATCCAGGTACCAGGGAAATCTCAACCAGCTAAGTCACAGAGAGGTCTTTGTCAGGGTCTGTGGAGTGGGGCTTATCTCAAGTGCCCTGGATGACAAGTCTGTGAGAGATGGCCCTTCCATCCTGCTCGATGTCAGGAAAAGCCTGCCTCTGGGAGCTGCTCATCACCCTCCAACTGAGAAAGCCACCTGCAGTAACCTTGTCATCTCACAACGCAGGGTTTCTACTGGATAGGACTGGTTACACTAGGAGAATTTCAAAGCCAACCCTAAATATTGCCATTTATGTTGTAGAATTGAATTAATTACAATACAGCCTGCTCATAAATGCATGCTCTATTTTGCTCACACAAAGATGATATGAAAAATAGCAACACCTGGTCTTTATTGAAGTGTGATCCCAGACACTGTCCTGCTGCTGGCTAGCAGGGACTTCTTAGAGGAACAGCAAAGCATGTGAATTCTTGAAACTAAGAGCCTGGGTACCAAATACCACTCCATCACTTACTTTTTGTATTCCATCATTTTAGGTGTTGTTTTCTCATCTGTAAAAGAGATAACTATAGCTCTTCCTGATTAGGGTTGTCAGGAGGACTAAATGATATGGTTCACGTGAAGGTATCTCAGAGAATGTCAGGTACATGATAAGCATTTACTAAGTGTTAGCTGGTAATGTGACAAATGCACTCCTCACCACAACTTTAGGCAACATCTATTAGTATCCTGTTTTACGAATGTAACTGAGACTTAAGTCAGAGAAGGAAGCTGCCTCCATTACATAACATATAAAAAGACAGGTAGAGGTTCAAACCCAATTTTGTCAGATTCAAATGTCTGCTACACTGATTATCTTTCTCACATTGTCGACACCCTCAAAGAAGAACTTGGAATGGATGCAAAAGCTAAAGTATAAAAAAATGCAACCTAGGCTTCCCTGGTGGCGCAGGGGCTGAGAGTCCGCCTGCCGATGCAGGGGACACGGGTTCGTGCCCCGGTCTGGGAAGATCCCACATACCGTGGAGTGGCTGGGCCCGTGAGCCATGGCTGCTGAGCCTGCACGTCCGGGGCCTGTGCTCCACAATGGGAAAGGCCACAAGAGTGAGAGGCCCGCGTACCTCAAAAAAAAAAAAAGCAACCTGCAGCACTTTTCACTTTTTTTGAGAAAACAAGAATATAGGAAGCTGGATGGTTTATTTTCCCTTCCTTCATCAGCTCTCTTTTTGTCTCCTTTGTCTCTTTATCTTTCTACTTCTCCCTCTTTCTCTCTAATGATAAAATGATCTGACATAGCACAAAATACAAATTATGTGATATTACCTTAAATTGTTCCAGTTCATTTAGCTCACCATGAGCACTCATTACAGCTAATTATTGTAATAGATTTTTATTATTCATAATTATTTTTTCATGCTGTAATGACCATAAATTTTAAAAATTCTGGCCATCATGAGTCACCAGTCATGTTTGTCAGGGATTTTGTTTTTTCTTTTTTTCCTTACAGAACACTTAGATGCTCATTATCATCAATATATTTGTAAGTTGTTATTATTCATATACAATAAAGCCACTTTGGGGTACACAGAGTGACTTCTGAAGCCCAGTAATTCTCAGGCCTAATGACAAACTGATGCTCTGCTTAATTTTAGAAAATCAAATTAACTACTCTGATTAAATGTACAGCAGATTTCACTGTGTTAACTGTGTCAGGTTCCTGACTCCAGGCAGAGAGAGGTGCTTCCTTAGCTCATCCCTATGCAGAAAATATCTTTTTTAAAGATCCTCTTCCAAAACTGGTATATTAGGCAAATGCAAGCATTCCCTGGGGAAGGGAAAATGAGCAAAAAATTGTCTCTCTATAGTTAGGAAACTGCATTTATACCATCAGCAATTAGAATCAGGATGTAGTGAGTGCAAATCTCAGGCTACATGCAACAAATATTCTATTATTTTCTTTAGATTAACTAGGTTGGGTTAATTTTTTGTCTAGCTCATGGCAATTTCATCTCTTCCTGGCACATACTTGAGGTGCCAAGGACACATTTTACCCCTTGAGTTTGTGCCAAGAAAGGGATTTACTCAATGCTGAGGTATCAGCTGGACATCTTTGGTGATGCCCTCACTCCTTACAGCTCAAATTCCCACTGCCTCTTCTTTCATGGTTCCATCAGTTTGGTTCTTCTGCCATGCCTGTTGCAGAAATCTTTGACTGAGCTGGAAGACCTGGGCATAGGATACATCCTCCCTGGTGCCCCTCTTGTCCAGTTATTCCCAGGTGCTGCCACATCTTCAGGTGCTATCTTACAGGGTACAAATCCCCATCTTCAGCTAAACCAGTAGCATTCACTTCTCCATGCCTCCATGTGAAGGAATTTACTGAGAGGCCATCTCTTCTCTATTTGTATTTTCATTCTATGAGATCTCCTCCAGGTACAGGGCATTAAGTAGCACCCAAATGCACATGATTCCTAAATGTGAATCAAGCTCTGATCTACTTTCTGACCTTCAGACTCTATACTTTCTCAATATCTCTTCTCATATATCTAAAAACATTCCACATGTTGTATGTCTAAACAAAAATACCAGGTAGCTTCCCCGAACCTGCTTCTTTAGAGTTCCCTCATTTCAATAAATGACACCCTTATCCACTCACTCACTCACTTAGACCTGAGAGTCACCTTTGATTCCTCTTTCTGCTCAGCAATCTCTCAGCAAATCCCTACAACACTATCACCAGAATAGGGCCTGCATCTGGCTACTTCTCACCATCATCACTAAAATCCTAGTGCAAGCCCCATCACCTAGCACCTGGACACTGTAACTAGTCTCCCACCTTTGACTCTTGCCCCTCATACTCCATTCTCTCTGCCAGACAGACAGATCATTCTAGAGTGTAAATCAGATCATATTGCACTTTGGCTTCAACACCTCCAGTTACTTTTCATTATACTTAAAACCTAAACTGTGCTGTCCTACAAGCTTCTGTAAGACCTGGCCCCTGACTTCCTCATCTACTACTTCTTCTTCTTCCCTTCCCTTCATCCATGAAGCTCCAGCCACACTAGCGTCCTCCCTGTCCTCAAATAGAGTTTATTTATTTGACTCAATATTTATTGGTCGTGGGGTTGTAATAACACACTCTACAGGTATTGTTTTTCATTTAATCCTCACAACAGCTTTTTAAATTGGTTAGTATTATTGTTATTGTATAGATTAAAAAATATATACGATAATGTGACAGATCTGGGTGAGAGAAACATGAGAAGGAAAAAAACTTTGCCAGGTTGGTGCACAGGCGTCCTGGCATTATGTCTGAGAGGAGATGGATGAAGTCTCCCACATAGGCTCCAGTACCTTCTGCTGCTGAAGGCCTACCCATCATCACAGGACACAGTGGCTGTAATGCCTCAGAGGTGGTTAGAGTGTGGGGGAAGATAAAGGCCTCTCCGTTTGGACTATTTCATCAACAGATGAATTGGCTGGTCAGCATTAACACCTAATGGCAGTTAATTATAGTGATTTGAGTCCAGAAACCATTAAACACATGTACACACTTCAGTCTCTCTTTTCAGGGGGTTCCTACCTGGGCTGTCAAGCCTTTCTCAGCTGGAAATTGCCAAATGTCTCCATAAGGGGGACCTAGTTGTTGGTAATGTCATTTGTTCTAAGAAGAATTCTGAAGAAAAGAAACTCTGATCTTCTTAAATATACTGTTTCACCCCCAAAAAATGAGTTTGTTTTTGGATCACCTTTGCCTCTCAATTGAATCTTGTCTACCTCTGAGTCTTGGTCTAGTTTCCTGCCTGTTTATTGCATAGCCCATTCAGCATTCACTGAGAGGACATTACCTGAGCTCTTATAATGCGCACAGGGGAGAAGAGTCAAAGAAAACCGAGGTGACAAAGTTCATATGGGAAGCCTTCTCATTGATACTGATAGAGAAAAGCAATCACATCCCTTGGGTCCACACAGCTATGTAGCAGCCCCACAAACCCAGATCTGGCACACTTTGCCAAAGTGCAGAACGCAAAACCAATTCAAGCCTCCAGATCTATGAGTAATAATGTTTGGTCACCAACAGGAGTCTAACTAGTCTGATAATTTCCTCTTCACACCCTGCAGTCATGACCTTGGGGATAGTCGTGGTCTTGGACAATCCAAATAGACTCCATCTCCCTCAATTCAAAAATCATTTGCCAGCTCTCAGCCTGTAACATGTGATGTCAAAACAAGCCATTTTGATCTCTTCAGGCAAACTGCCAGTCAGCTCTATGTAAAATAATCAGCCAAATTTATGTTTAGCTGAACTGACTAGGTGTTCAGTAAGTTTTTCCTTTTATGTTTTTTCTTTTTCTTCTATGAATTGATAGGTCAAATCAATCAGAAGAAAATGCCAGCCTCCGGGAGGCAAAGCCTAAATTGTTTCTCTGTGCTCTTTCCAAGAAAAAGTTAAAGTCAC
Source organism: Mesoplodon mirus (assembly GCF_964341445.2). Taxonomy (NCBI): domain Eukaryota; kingdom Metazoa; phylum Chordata; class Mammalia; order Artiodactyla; family Ziphiidae; genus Mesoplodon; species Mesoplodon mirus. The sequence continues at coordinate 169,693,839 of NC_138977.1, read as the reverse complement.
TCACCACATAGCTCCATGCCACTTTTGCTGAATGGCTAATGTCAGTTGCAAGAGAGGCAGGGAGAAATCAGTTTTATTTAGAAAAGAATTCATTAGCATTTACTATGTGCCAGGCATTTTTCTAAGCACTTTACTAAATTTAACTAGTTTTAATACTCTTAATAACTGAGGGACATTATTAACCCATTTTACAGATGAAGAAACTGATTCACATGGAGGTTAAGTCACTAAGTGAAAAGCAGCTAGTGGGTGCTGGAGCCAGAATCACTCAAGGCTATCCAGACTTTGGCCACTGTACTACACGCTTCAACCTCAGACTCACTGTAGTCAAAGCACCCACCTAAGTTCACAGACACCCCTTTGGACACCTAGGTCTGGAAAAATTAACCAGTTAGAAGTCATGGAGCCCAGAAGTGGCCAAGATAGTGAGATAATTTCTTAGAAGAGATTTGGTAGGATTATAGCTGCCCTCTTCAAAACTGGCAGGTCATTATTAACAGAATGAACATAATTATTCTGTTTCTCAAAAGGCCAGGCTAGATCAAATGGTGAAAAATGGATGTGCTATTTCATTCATTCTTCTGTTTGCTTTGCTTTTTCCTTCCTTCATTCAAAATTATTGTGGGTAAAACATAGGTGTTTATCAAGAGCGCGGTCATCAGAGTCAAGCAGACGTGGGTGTGGGTGGTCCATGCTCTAATGTTTAAAAGCTGCAGTTGCCACATTTTCTTTATCTGTACATCTATCAAAGGACACTTAGGTCGCTTCCATATCTTGCTACTGTGAATAATGCTGCAGTGAACATGGGTGTGCAGCTATCACTTCAAGAGACTGATTTCATTTCCTTCAGATATACCCAGAAATGGGATTGCTGGATCATATGATAGCTCTATTTTTAATTTTCTGAGAAATGGCCATACTGCTTTCCATGATTGCTCTATCATTTCGCATTGCCACTGATCTTATATAAGGGTTCCCATTTCTCTACATCTTTGCAACCATTATTATCATGTAACTTTTTGAAAATAGTCATCCTAACAGGTGTGAGGTGATATCTCATGGTGGTTTTGATTTGCATTTCCCTGAAGATTAGTGATGTTGAGCACTTTTACATATACCTATTGGCCATTTGTATATCTTCTTTAGAAAAATGTGTGTTATGTGATATATATATATATATATATATACACACAAAATATATATATGAGATATATATGTACAAAAATGGAATATTATTAGGCTGTTAAAAAGGAAATCCTGACATTTGTGACAACATGGACAAATCTGGAGGGCTTTATGCTAAGTGAAATAAGCCAAGGACAGACAAATATGGTGTGTTTTCATAGAAACAGTAGAATGGTGGTTACCAGGGGCTGGGGGAAGGGTAACATGGGGTGATATAAGTCAAAGGGTACAAATTTGCAGTTTTAAAAAGAATAAGTTCTAAGCATCTGATGTACAACATGGTGACCATAGGTAATAATACAGTGTTGTATACTTGAAAGTTGCTAACAGTAGGTCTTAAACATTCTCACCACACACACACAAAAGAAAAAGTTAACTATGTTAATTATGTGAGGTAATGGCTTTGCTAATTATCTTGCTCTTGATAATTATTATATAATGTATATGTATGTCAAATCATTGTGTTGTATACTTTAAATATATACAGTTATATTTGTTAATTTTTCCTAAATAAAGTTTTGAAAATTAATAAAACATAAAAGCTTCAGTTGCCACAGGGATGATAATACAGTCTCTTATCCTCATTCTCTTGATCTGTAAAATGGGATGTGCTTGTACTTAACCTCAGAGCATTGTGAAAATTAAATAAAATCATATAAATAAAATGACACATATAATGTTTAACTCTAAAAAAATTATTTTTTCTCTGTTACAAGCTTGATAGGAGATAAAATAAGTAAGACATGCCCCTGTCATTAGGCAGATAGAAATTGCAGTGCTGAACACTGTGATGTGGCTCAGAGAGTACCATGGGAACACAGAAAATAATTAACAACTTGAGGAAAGTGGTGAATGTTCTAACAAGGTTGTAACATCCTTTAGGTATTAAAAGAAACAGTTTTACAGTAGACAAGGGATATAAAGTCAGCAGAAATACCTTGCAAAAATTCAGGTGTGCATTTTTTTAAGGTAGGTTTGAATGATTGTGACAAAAATATACAATTCTTTATCAAGTGGGGAATAAGGAGAGAAAATTAACTTGGAACTTTCAGATGGGGCTTGGAACTTAGCAGATGGAGCCCCTCAGCAGTGGAATAGGGTAGGCTTCTGCTAGACTCTCATAACTGGGGGGTTAAGCAGAGGTTTCATAGCCATCACTCAAAAAAAATGTGGTGGAGTGTCTCTCTGGGTGCTTACTCTCATCTGAGATGTGATTTTGCATCTAAGATCACTTAGCCATTTTGAATGTCAATCTTCTCTGCAGAAAAAAAAGCAGGGGGCGGGTGGATAACATACTCAGGAGGAGACTTAAAGGATCTTATATGATTGTGTGTGCAGAAGGATTTAAAAGATTCATCCATTCATTCAATGACTGTTCATTGAGTATCTACTACATGCCAGAAATGGTCTAGGTGTTAGGAATACAACAGTGAACAGAACAATATATCTGTACTCATGGAGCTCATGTTCTAGTGATGTGAGGGAAAGATGATCAACACAAACTTATATAAGTATAGAATGAGTTTTATGGTGCCAAGTGCTACAGGAAAAATAGAGCACGTAATGGGGCTAAGGAACACTGTGATGGGGGTGCAATTTTTCATCAGAGAAGGTGATCAGATAAGGTCTCTGAAAAGGTGAAATTTTACCTGCAGACCATGAAATCATGAGCCAAAGAAGGAGCAGACAGATACAGGAGGCAGTAAGAGAGAATGGACCCTAGGAGCCACTTGAAGTTCATAAACTAAAAGGACACTATTGTCATTTTTCTTAAGTGTTGCTGAGACACGGACTAACATAACGATTATTGGAGTTGACAAAGAGAAGGTAACTGAGGTAGGTCAACCCTAATGAGTTGCTGTAGTGGAATGGTGGGGATAAAATCAAATGGGAGTGTGTTCAAGAAAGGACGGAAGGAGAGGAAAGGGAGGTAATGAATATAAATAACTCACTGAGGTTTGCTGTAAAGAGAGCAGAGAAATGGAGCTGTAGTTAAAGAGAAATGTGAGGTCAAGGAATAGGGTGTTTCTTTCTTCTTTCTTTTCTTTCTTTCTTTCTTTCTTTTTCTTTCCTTCTTTCTTTCTTTCTTTCCTTCTTTCAAGATGGTAGCCATTACAGTATATTTATATGCTGATTTGAACAATCCAACAAAGAGGAAAAAACTAATATACAGAAAAGTGAGGAGAGGACTGCTGGAACTTTTTCTTAAGTAGAGGAGAGAGGGTGGGATCCAGTGCACAAAAAGTGGAGCCGGGGGGCTTCCCTGGTGGCGCAGTGGTTGAGAATCTGCCTGCCAATGCAGGGGACTATGGGTTCGAGCCCTGGTCTGGGAAGATCCCACATGCCTAGGAGCGGCTGGGCCCCTGTGCCACAGCTACTGAGCCTGCGCATCTGGAGCCTGTGCTCCGCAACAAGAGAGGCCGCGATAGTGAGAGGCCCGCACATCATGATGAAGAGTGGCCCCCGCTTGCCACAACTAGAGAAAGCCCTCACACAGAAACGAAGACCCAACACAGCAAAAATATATACATTAAAAAAAAAAAAAAAGTGGAGCCGGCCTCAAAGAGAAACATGGATATTTCATCCATAGAGATAGGAGGGAATGCAGAGAAAAATGGGCTCACATCCAAAGAGGATGGAAGATGTGATTCATCCTTTCTGTTTTCTTTTGATGTTTTAATCAAACGGAGCAAGGTTAATAGCAAAGACTTGGTATGGGATAGGGAGTAACTGTATAAGGTTTGAGAAAGAGAGAAGATACAAACAAAATGGTCATCTAAGATAGTATAGTAAGTAGAGGACTGAATGATCTGGAGCAAGGTCATCAAACTACAACTTGTGGGCCAAATCCAGCCCACTGTTTATTTTTTTAAATACTTTAGTTGGAAGATGACCATGCCCATTCATTTTTGTACTGTCTGTGGCTGCTTTCCTGCTAGGATGGCCAAATTGTGACAGAAACCGTATGGCCCCCAAAGCTTAAAATACTTTCTGTATTTGACCCTTTATAGAAAACATTTACGAAACCCTGGTTTAGAGAGTTGAGTTGGATTTTGAAGCAGTGTTAAGAGTCACAAGGTAGCAGTCATAAGTTTGAAGCAAGACTGGTCAACATGGGTGTGACTGTGTACATATATGGAGGTGGGAGTGGGGAAGGAAAATCCTCTTCAGACAACTTCAGCTGTTCAGGTACGTGTGTATAAGAGGGAGAGAGCTGGAATTACCAGGTTGGGTGTTCAGCCAGACAAATATAATAAGGCAGAAAGAAGGGTAGAGGGACTGAGGGAGGATAAAAGGGATGAATAATGACCTTAGACTCAATGATGATTAAGTGAGGTCATGAGGGGAAAAGTGACAGTAAAATGAAGTATCAGTGGATTCTATGTCTTAGTGAGCTTCAAGAGATACTAAATTGGAGTATTAATGGGAATAAGCACTAAAGGCATGAGAAGAAAAATGATCCTTGAAATTAAAATTATGGAGGGGTCGCCAGTTTTGAAAATAAGGAAAGGCAAGTGAATCCGTTTGATAAAGTGAGGCTAAAAGAAAGCAAATGTAATATGTGCTCTTCAGGAGGATCCCATACAAATGTAAGAGATTATTTCCAATTTCCTAGACCTGAATTTTGCACATAGTACAGAATTTTAATTTGAGGAGCACGTTTGGAAAGCGTGAGCAGTGAAGAACATCCCTTGTTTGTTCCATTTCCAAGAGATCAGTGAAATTGCACTAGAAACAGGGAAAATCAAAAACAGGTAGGAGAAAGTATATGAGCTTGCAATGTCTTATTAATAACTCCATCTCTCCAGGGAAATGGCTCCAACTGAAAGACACTACCCAGGATTACTGTCCCTGGAATGACTTAGATGACAGATAGAAAGCAGGAACTGCAGATTTCATTATTTCCCCTCACTGTTGGCGAAATGGAGTACAGGCTGAGTTATGTGAGGTTTTTCAGATCTTTCCAAACTAAACACATTTTGTCAGTTTTCAAAATCATAAAGAATGACCCATCTTCCTACACTTACCCTTGACCCTACACACATAGCTTTTTCTTTTTTAATCATTGTGTCTTACATCAGACATTTTAAATGGGGAGATCGCTGGTCTTAGCTGACTTTGTCCATGTTTGCCATTCTTCCTGATCCATCTTCAAAGTTATGGATGCACTCCAAACTGATTAAATGGATCACAGCCTTTTAGAGGGTTCAAAACCAGCTGGTTCCAGTCAATTGTATTCCTTCCAATTGGCAAGCATGATATGTAGGCTTTTTTCCTCTGGAGGCTGACCCTATAGTTGGTGATTGATGATTTGATATTATGCCTTTCAGGCTGCAGTAACAGCTCACCCCAAGTGAAAGTCCATGAATCTATCTAGATCTTGGGTTATCCCATCTGCCCACCACAAAACACTGCATATGAGAGTTTATTTTTAAGTTCAGTTATATATTCAAGGAGATATTTAGCCATTTATTTTATTCATTATTTATGGAATGAATACACACACAATCCACTGGTTGTGAGGAAACAGAGATGAAAGGGACAATTCCTTGTCCAAGAACATAACAGACTCCTCAGGAGAAAGAAAAATAGACAATAAAAATTGTGATAAGTAGTAATATAGAAGCAATCAGGAGGAAAATAAAAGAGGGACATCTAAGAGCCTAGAGCAGGGTTTCTCAATCTCAGCACTACAGATATTTTGGACTAGATAATTATTTGTTTTAGGGACTGTTCTAGGTATTGTAGCATGTTTAGCCCCATTGCTGACCTCTACCTACTAGATGCCAGTAGCAACCTGCCCATCCTCCCAAGTTGTGACAACCAAAAATGTCTCTAGACTTTATCAGTGTTCCTAAGGGAAGAGGGAGACAAAAATCACATTTGAGAACCACTAAACTAGAACATCAAAGAAGCTTACCTAGAGGGGGCTGTACTAGAGCTAGATCTTTAAGGATGAGTAGTCATATCCTCAATAAACAGAATGAAAAAATATTTTTTTAAACAAAGGAAACAGCACATGAAGAGATAGCATATTCATAAAATTGTAGTTTAATGGGACTGCAGCACAGACAAAGAATAGACCATAGAAGGATAGACTTCAAAGATAAATTGGACCCCAATTAATCAAAACATTCATAATTGGAATATATTTTGGCAGTTACAAAGCAAGTCATATATTATCAGAATTACCTATGTAGATATTCAAATATATAGACATCTAATTTCATTCTTATTGAACCAGAATCACTGAGAATAGACCCCAGGAATACATATATAATAAAATCCCTTAATTAGTTTAGGGAATTCTCAGAACCTTGTTACTAAAAGGTGGGTACTTGTTAAAAATGTAGAATTTTATTGCAAACCTACAAAATCAGAATCTGCAATTTCACAAGATCCCCCGAGTGATTCCTATGTCAAAATTAAGATGCACTGCTCTGGTCTAGAGGAAATCTTTTAAGAGCACAGGAGTAAGTACCATAAATGACCACCAGAAATATACAGTAGGATTTTTCAGCACTGTTAGTTAAGAAATAAGAGGAATTTACATGAAAGCATGCAATATTAGACCACTCTTTTCAAATTTGTCCCACATGGTAAGTTGAAGATTTATTAGTAATATAAAATATGATCAGATTCCATCAAATTATTTGGGAAAGCAAGGGAGAGGTGGATGCCACCATTGATCATAAAGTAACTTCTTAGGACCCCAAATCCAATCCTGATGTAAATCTGCATTTCTCAGGATCAAGAAAAAATCTCAGTATTTTAGAGCCAATGAAATTCAGAAGGAAATTTACTCAGTGCTGGAATAATGAAAAGAAATAGATAGATATTAATTTAATACCATTTCACATTTGTCATTCCAGATTAACATACTTTAATTCCAGGTTGAATTGGAAATCTACCTAACTATACACAGTAGAGAGGTAGCTGACTACAGAAACTAATCATAATGACCATTTGGAAAACATTTACAAATTGCCTAGCACTGACTGTGCTATGTTTCATATAAGCAATGGTTTGTCATAGGAATTATTATTCCATTTCACAGATGAAAAAACTGAGATTTTATGCAGGAATGTTCATGATCTCACAACTAATAAGCAGTAGAGTCTGAATGCAATCCCCCATTATCTGAACTCCTATCCCTTGCTCCTGACCACTCTAACTTAAGCATAATTGTTAACCAACACATATTCAAGCCTCAGCCATACCATTCTGCAGGCTTAATTATAAAACATCTGAGTTTGTTTCTCCATCTGTAAGTCAAAAACTGTAATATTTAATCTCACAGGTTTTTATGATTAACTGAGATCAAGTCTGAGAAAAAAGCATTGTACGATGCAAATCACAATTGAGCAAATTTCAGCCAAGATGGCAGAATGTGATTATGGAGAAATCTGGCTCCATTGCAAGCATAAAAAAAGTTTTAAGAGATGTTAAAAAGAAAGTAAGTTTGTGATGATAAGCATCTCAAAGAACACTAGAAAGGAATAGAAACACATAGAGGTAAGCAAGAGCTCATGTTTAGATTTGTGTTTGAGATCTAAAACAGGAGGAAGGCCCCAGGAGTTCATATGCACTGGACAATGTGTGTCCTTCATGTAATGAGACACAGGAATATAGGATCTAGCTTGGCTCTCCAACCATCACTGGGGACCAGCATGAAAACCGAGGGCTGAAAAGAATGGTGACCATGGTCATGAGTTAGCTGTTAAGTATAATGGAGAAACATGGTCCCACAGGAGAAATCAGAGAAGTCATGGGCACACTCTGATGCAAAACTTTTATATTCAAGAAGTGTTTTGATCTGTCACCTTAAAACTCTACCTGAGGTGAGAAGTGAAGGATTGAACAGAGAGGAGGAGGCAACTCTAAATATCCTAAACATAAGCATGAGTGTGTGCAAAAAAAAAAAGAAAAAGAAAAGGGAAATTTCCAGCCAGAATGAGCTCCTACAGATGTTATTGGAAGGGAAATACTGCACATCAGAAATTCCAAGAATTCCAGGTCCTTCAAGCCCCAGTCCAGTGCAATCTCCTCTAAAAGGTATCCTTTTCCCCAGCTCCATCCTATTCTGCTTTGAGTAGGGCAGGACAATACTGTAATTAGGAGAACACTCAGCTAGGTTTATACTCCTGTGCTACTGAAGAACCTTGGCAATGTAACTCAAGCAGTGCCTCAGTTTCCACATTTGTGAAATGGGCATGATGATAGTACCTACCACATAGAGTTGTGAAAATTTCACCAGTTAACACACAGAGAACTGAGCCCACAGTAAGCACTCGACAGAGAGCTGTGCCTTTGACCTCGCACAGCTGTCTCTGGTTAATTGTGATTATCATACAGAATTGTGTTTCTAACAAATGTGTGTTTCTCAAGAGTAGGAATCTCTCTAATCTCTAGAGTGTAATGGTTGGGTAAATAGGTTAGGCAGCTAGTGAAGTGATCCTGGCTTGAAGTAATAAAAGACAATTACCTTTGAAAATAGAAAAAAACACTGTGATAGTTTGGAAAAAGTACTAAATGAGGAGAAAGCAGATCCAACAACTCTTTCTCTGATTATCTACAGCATTGGACAAGTCATTCCTCTGCTCCAGAACCTCACTCTTTCATTACTAATGTGATCATACTGGGCTATAAGACTTCAAATATATCTTTTAGCTCTAAGATCTTATGAAACTGTACATCATGCATCTAAATTGATGCAATCAGAGATCCTGAGGTGAGTTACACCACTATTATATATACCCTTCTGGACATAGATTAAAAACTATATAATGTCAAGATCTAGAAATCTGACAGTGAACTTCAAGGGAAAAAGAATATAGTCAGGCTATGTGCCACTATGTGGTTTATACTTGGACTTGATCCACTCATCTTTGAAAAGCAGTGAAAATGATAGATAGGGGGCTTCCCTGGTGGCACAGTGGTTGAGAGTCTGCCTGCCGATGCAGGGGACACGGGTTCGTGCCTCGGTCCGGGAGGACCCCACATGCCACGGAGCGGCTGGGCCCGTGAGCCATGGCTGCTGAGCCTGCGCGTCCGGAGCCTGTGCTCCACAATGGCAGAGGCCACAACAGTGAGATGCCCATGTACTGCAAAAAAAAAAAAAAAAAAAGATAGATAGGGTTTCTGTCTTCCTGGAGCTTACAATTTAGTGGAGAGACAGAAGAAATAGAACAACAAATAATGAAATAACTGTACATTGTGATACACGGTATGAAGGAAAGAGGGTACTGAAGTCAGGAATCACAGTGTCCTGGTGAAGGAGAGCTTGTGGAGGGGGATGGTCAGGGACCTCTACTTTGAGCTGTTGACATTAAACTAAGACCTAGACCTGAAGGATAAGGAGACCAGGGAAAGAGATGTCCAACCAATAAAAACAACCAACACTAAAATCATCAGAAAGAAAGTAGTCTGCATGTTGGAGAACCTAAGAAAGAATTTAGTGTGACTGGTAAAAAGGAGTGAGATGGAGAAAGGGAAAAAATGAGCCTAGTGGGAGCTGTGATTTGGAGTACCTGGCTAAAAGATTATCCATTATTTAACTTCAGTGATAGAAAATAATTTAAGCAAAAATATTATAGCCAATATTAACTGAGATCTTATTATTTGCCAGGTGCTGTCCTGCATGTGTTTCATATATTAATTTACTTAGTCCTCACAACAACCCTATGAGGTGGGATCTATTTTTATCCCATTTTGCAGATGAGGAATCTCAACAAAGAGTGATTAGTTAACTTGCTGAAGATCATACAACCAGGACGACTCTAGCCAGATTCTTTCCTAGGCAGCCTGACTACAGACCCTGGGCTGTTAACAAATGTGCCAATAGGATTGTGTTTCATAACTGGGAGGTTTCAGGTGCTTGATTTGTACAGACTGAAAACATTCCGTAAGTGATTTTGATTTCTCTTTTCCCAGCTTTATGAAGAAGCACTGCTTGACATGATACAACAAAGAATACATGGAGTGTTTGTGAACGCCGTGGGCTCAAGTCCTTCAGAAAGAAAGATGCAACATTTAAAAGAACAGACCAGTGAGCAAGGGGGCTGCTGATGATATTAGACTGAATTTTTTTAAACATATCTCATGACACAGTTAGCCTGTGTCTTCTGGCTCAGTGAAATTAACCTCACTTGATTGATATTAGTCTGGACTGGTATTTTCATTTAAAAAAAAACCAGATCCACAGGCAAAGATGCTGAGACTTCTTGGTACCTCAATTTTCTCATCTGTGAGATGAGGAAGATTATATATCTATGTGTAAGGATAAGTAGATAGTTTAGATAGCTGGCTAGATAGATATAGATAGATCATAAGAAAAGTTATCTAATGGCACTGCTATTATTAATATGTTAATAATGGCAATCTATATGTATATAGATTATCCCCATTATACAAATGAAGATGCTGAGGCACAATGATTAAGTAACTCATTCAAGGTCATAGAGTTAGTAACTAGTGGTGTCAGAATTCACGGCCACTGAATCCATCTTCAGAGTTTGTTCTCCTAACTACCACCCTATACTCTCCCTCATGCATATCTTAATTAGCTCTCCTTTACTAGTGTCAGAAAAGACTAGTATTCCTTTTGCTTTTCCTATCCTTACAATACAGTGTAGCAACACTGAATAATATTTCTGATAGCTGTCAAAGAGAGTAACCAATTAAAATGGAAGAAAATGTCAGTTTCTTCTTTGCAGGGGAAATCCTTAAAATAACATTTTATCTCACCTCCCTGGCTTTGTATTTAAATAGGCAGGCCAAGACATCTGGGTAGAATTCAGCTTTTTTAAGGCATTCTAAGTTAGATCATATCCTATGTTCCCACAAGACTTTCTTTGTCCTGCTCCCATAACCCTATCTAGAGCCATTAAATAAACATCTTAATAGCTTTGATGACTTAGTCTATATATGCTCTCGAGTTGTGTCCATCATATCCCACAGCAGAGTGGATGAACCTCTATAGCATGTGTGTGTGTCCATAGGGAGAATTAAACCCATTAGGACCTGGCTGTGCTAACAACATACCCTCTTTGTTTCAATAGCACCTCAAACTGACCACTTCAGAACAGTTACATAGTTGAGACTGCCATTCTTCATGATTATGCCTCTTTCTTATACTATTATGTAAGTGATAGAGGGTAGGGGCTGTCTCTTATTTGTTTCAGAAAATTTCAGGAATTTTTTTTCTGTAAGAAATATATAATTAAAGACACTGCTAAGTGTCTCTTTCTTGCTTTTTGAGTCTTCTATATGAAGCTCCCTACGAGAAATTTCTTTTTTTAATTGCCAGAAAAATCTTCAATTTTATGTTTTCTTTTGTGGAAAATCAAAACTGTTGTAACTCCCTGTCTTTGCATGCATCTTTACTTGTTTTTGGTCAATGGAAAACTCAAGGCCAATGTTATCTGTCACTTATGTATCTATCAAGCTATCTATCAGATTAGTCTAGGAAAGGAACACATTATTAAATATTAGAGAATGAGTGAATTAATTCAGGAATTGATACCATAGCTATAGCCTAAACCCCCTTACTAAGTGTCTTGAAATGATATGTCATGGATAAATAACAAAGGGATTAAATGGGAGAATATTGTTCTCATCACACAAAGCCATTTGTACAGCTGGAAGAAAAACTCAATGTTTATAAGGTATCAATATTTTCCCTACAAAGAAAAAAGCATTATCACACATTTTTAATAAAAGCAAAAAGGGGCTAAATACAGAAATAAAGAAATGCACACAGCTTTTGGCAAACAAAATAGTCAAGAGAACACATCTAATCAATCCAAACTAAAATGACTATATAAGACTATTTGGTCAAAACCCAAGCTATACCTGCAATCCAAATATAAAACCTTCCATGCCAAATAACTGCTGAAATAAGTTGACTTCCTGTGATTCTCTCCATAGTAAACAACTATTGTCTAACACCACCTGTTCTTTGGGGAAATAGCTTCTTTCTTGTCTACACACTACCCACAGTGCCCGCCAGCCCTGGACAGAAAATGTAATCTTGACCCAGTGAATCACAACTACTGGCCACTGTGTTTAGTCCAGGGATGGACAAATGAATCATGTTGAGTCAATAACAGCCTCTCAGATTATTCAGTTTGGAACTGGAAGTAAAAGATTACAAAGTATAGTAGAGTGACAAGTAAATTGTGTGTGTGTGTGTGTATGAGAGAGAAGAAGAAGAAGAAGAAGAAGAAGAAGAAGAAGAAGAAGAAGAAGAAGAAGAAGAAGAAGAAGAAGAAGAAGAAGAAGAAGAAGAAGAAGAAAAGAAGAAGAAGAAGAAGAAGAAGAAGAAGAAGAAGGAGGAGGAGGAGGAGGAGGAGGAGGAGAAGAAGAAGGGGAATAGGAAGAAGAAGGAGGAGGAGGGGAGGAGGAAATAGACCTAAAGACCTCATTTAAATCATTTGTCCCTTTCATGCTTGAAATCAGCTTCACCTCTGGACTCAGACTGAGCTAAGGATCCCCCACTTGTAATTCCAAATGTTCTCAGTAATATATTTCCCCTACCATTCTTTCTTCAGCCATATTAAGCTATTAAACTACTTGCTATTCCCAGGTTAGAAGTAACCTTTTCATATCTCTGCATTTTGCACATATACCCTCTATTCTTGTTATTAACTGTTATGTAACAAACTACCCCAAAACTTGGTGGCTTAAAACAATCCTTTATTTTGCTCATAGTTTTGAGAACATGAATTTAGAGATGGTCCAGCTCCAAGTGGCTTCAGCTAAAGCAGTTTGGGCTGAAGGATATACTCAGACAATTTCTTCATGCACATGTCTGGTGCCTTGACATGAGGCTCCCTGGGCTCTCCTCAGTGTGATGTCTCATCCTCTGAGACTTTTCACATGGCTCAGGTACACTTCTGAGATGGGTTCCAACAGGGACATTGTAAAAGCAACTCTAAGAGGCCCAGGTGGAAGTTGTAAGATTTTTTTAATATCTAGCCTTGGAAATCACACAGCAACAATTCTGCCACAGTTTACCAACGAAGAGCGAATGCAAGAGCTAGCCCAGATTCAAGGGTTGGGGCCCCACAAAGACAGGGTTACTGTGAGGTGATGTTCATGAGGGTGGAAGGAGAGATCTTTAGAAACCAACTATCATCCACCCCTCTCTTTCTGGAATGGGATGTCCTTGTTGTCCTGGTTACTCTTGCACTTGCACATCCCTGGGCTCTTAGCATGAATATTCCCTTCTCTAAGAACTCTTTCTTTCGCCACATGTACATAATTCTGTCATAGTATGTGGTACATCTCTTTGTAGTATGATTTACAAGTCTGCCTCTATACGAGACTCTGAATACCTTGAGGGGATTGACAATGTGTCAATTCACCTTTATATCTGAGAATTTACTTATCGCTGGTGCTCCGTAAATATTGACCAGGTGAATAAGCATACACATGCCAACACATTTACACTTTAGGCTGAGAAAAATCACAATAGATGGATTCAAGTAGAATTCTTGCTCCTGGAGAAGTTTCTGGGTCAAGACTATGTCAGCTTGTGGACTATTTCCCCCCATGATATATTCACACATGATGTCAACTAATATTAGAATATAACAAACTGATGCAGCTGAAAGTAGTCAAAGCAACTGATGTCAGAGTGTTTCATGATCCTGTCAGCTTGATGAGTCCTGTCTTTCTCACACAATTCAAGCAAACTTGTGAAGTCATACATTTATTTGGACAGCCAGAGCCACAAAAATTTAAACCAGGACAAAATGCAGCTGAGGTTTAGTCAGAGGAAAATTATTTTCTGTGATTTGTCTAATTTGATATATCATAATACTGAGTCTCAATTTGACTGTAAGATATGCAGATGATTCCTTGACTAAGTGCTTTATACTACCTCCTGCAAATGAGAAATGTGGGCTTATATAAGGAAAAATACAAACATTTGAATTTAAGTTCAAATAACCATGAGAGTGAGGTGTTCATCTCAAACATTATAATAGAAAATTGGATTCTTCTATGCTCCCTTTCTTTCAACTTACTGAGTTTTTCTTTTTTTTGTAAAGCTTATAATAGCTTATTTTGTGGAATGCCCAATTTTTTACAGAGGAGAAAGCTGGAAGGATTGAAAAATGGGGGTAAATATGTGCAAGTAATGACTATTCAGCTTAAACTTATCTGTAATTATTTTAATATAAAAAGTTATTTTTTAAATTTTTTTATTGAAATATAGTTGATGTACAATATTATGTTAGTTTCAGGTGTAAAACATAGTGATTCAACATTTATATACATTACAACTTGATCATCACCGTAAATCAAGTAACCTGTCACCATACAAAGTTGTTACAATACTACTAACTATATCCCCTGTGCATACATTACATCCCTGTAACTTATTTATTTTATAACTAAAATTTTGTACCTCTTAATCCTCTTCACCTGTTTCACTCAACTCCTTCACCTCCCTCCCCTCTGAAAACCACCAGTTTGTTGTCTTATTTTGTAAGTTTGTTTCAGTTTGGGTTTTTTTCCCATTTTTTTGTTTCTTAGATGTCACATATAAGTGAAATTACATGGTATTTGTCTTTCTCTGTCTGACACATTTCACTTATCATAATATCCTCTAGATCCATCCAGGTTGTTGCAAATGGGAAGACTTCATTCTTTTTTATGGATAGGTAATATTCCATTGTATATATAAAGTATCTTTATCCATTCATATATAAATAGACACTTAGGTTGCTTCCATATCTTGGATATTGTAAATAATGCTGCAGTGAACATTGGGGTGCATATATCTTTTGGAATTAGTGTTCTTGTCTTCTTTGGATAAATACCCAGAAGTGGAATTGTTGGATTATATGATAGTTCTGTTTTCTATTTTTTGAGGAAACTTCATACTGTTTTCCATAGTGGCTGCACCAACTTACATTCCTACCAACAATGCATGAGATTTCCCTTCTCTCCACATCCTCACCAACACTTTTTTTTTTTTCTGGTCTTTTCGATAATAGTCATCCTAAAGGTGTGAGGTGATATCTTACTGTAGTTTTGATTTGCACTTCCCTGATGATTAGTGATGTTGAGCATCCTTTCATGTGTCAGTTGGCCATCTGTATTCCTTGCTTGGAAAATATCTCCTCAGGTCTTCTGCCTATTTTTAGTCGGGTTGTTTGGGGTTTTTGGCTATTGAGTTTATTTTTGTATGTGGTGTGAGAAAATGGTCTAATTTCATTCCTTTGCATGTAGCTGTCCACTTTGCCCAATACCACTTATTGAAGAGCCTCTTTTTCCTCCACAGTATATTCTTGGCTCCTTTGTTGTAAAATAATTGACCATATAAGTATAGGTTTACTTTGGGGCTCTCTATTCTGGTCCATTGATCTATGTGTCTGTTTTTGTGCCAGTACAAAACATACAGTTTTGGTTACTATGGCTTTTAGTATAATTTGAAATCAGTGAGAGAAATCAGCTTTGCAATTCTTTCTTAAGATTGCTTTGACTATTCAGGATCTTTTGTGGTTCCATTCAGATTTTAGGATTATTTGTTCCAGTTCTGTGAAAATTGTCATTGCTATTTTGATAAACACTGAATTGAATCTAAATACTGATTTGAGTCATATGGACTTTTAACAGTATTAATTCTTCCAGTCCATAAACACTGTATATCTTTCCATTTATTTTTGTTGTCTTCAATTTCTTCCATCAATGTCTTGTAGATTTCAGAGCACAGGTCATTTACTTCCTTTGTTAAATTTATTCCTAGGTATTTTATTTTTGATGTAATTATAATGGGATTGTTTTCTTAATTTTTTTCTGATAGTTTATTATTAATGTATTCAAATATAACAGATTTATGTACATTGATTATTTTATCCTGAAAACTTACTGAATTCATTTATTAGTAGTTTTTTTTGTGGAGTCTTTAAGGTTTTCTATATATAGTATCATGTCATCTGCAAATAGTGACCGTTTTACTTCTTCCTTTCCAATTTAGATATCATTTATTTCTTTTTCTTGTCTGATTGCTGTGGCTAGGACTTCCTACACTATGTTAAATAAAAGTAGTGATAGTGGGCATCCTTGTCTTATTCCTTAGAGGAAATGGTTTCAGCTTTTAATCGTTGAGTATGATGTTAGCTGTGGGTTTGTCATGTGTGACTTTCATTATGTGGAGATATGTTCCTTCTATACCCACTTAGTTGAGAGTTTTTATCATAATTAATATTGAATTTTGTCAAATGTTTTCTCTGCATCCATTGAGATGATCATATGATTTTTATCATTCATTTTGTTATGTGGGATATTACATTAATTGATTTGCAGATATTGAACTATGCTTGCACCCCTGGAATAAATTCCACTTAATCATTGTGTACAGTCCTTAATACATTGTTGAATTTGGCTTGCTAATATTTTGTTGAGGATTTTTCCGTCTATGTTCAGCAGGGATATCGGACTGTAATTTTCTCTTTTTTGTAATGTCTTTTTCTTGTTTGGTAACAAGGTTATGCTGGCCTTATAGATTAAATATGGAAGCATGCCTACCTCTTCAATTTTTTGAAACAGTTTGATAAGGATAGACATTAACCACCTTGCTGAGTTTAAACATGAGAAATCTCAGGAGTGTTTCTTGTGTGTGCATGTGTGATAAGAACACTTAACATGATATCTACCCTCTAAACATATTTAGAAGTGTACAATAATGTACTGTTATCTAAAGTCTATATGTTGTACAGCTGTTCTCTAGAACTTATTCATCTAGCATAACTTAAACTTTATATCAATTGAAAAACAACTCCCCATAAAAAAAGGACAAAAACAAACAAACAAAAGCAAAAACAAAGGGACACAAGGAAATGTTGTTGAATGTCTCTTACATTGATTGTGGTTATGGTACCATGGTTGTCTGCATATATCAAAATTCATTAAATTGTATATATTAAATATGTGCAATTCTATGTATATCAGTTATACCTCAATGAAGCTGTTTTAAAGAAGTCAGTTAAAAATTCTTTTCATTTTTTCACTGCTCTTTTCTTTTTTTTCTTTTTTTTTTTTGGTATGTGGGCCTCTCACTGTTGTGGCCTCTCCCATTGTGGAGCACTGGCTCCGGACGTGCAGTCTCAGCGGCCATGGCTCACGGGCCCAGCTGCTCCACGGTATGTGGGATCTTCCCAGACCGGGACACGAACCCACGTCCCCTGCATCGGAAGGCAGACTCTCAACCACTGTGCCACCAGGGAAACCCCACTGCTCTATTTTTTATTGTTGTAAAGAAAAAGAAGGGACATACCTGAAGCCGTAACCAAGGAGATGAATAAAAGTTAAAAAACAGAGGAGGAGCTTCAAGATGGTGGAAGAGTAAGACATGGAGATCACCTTCCTCACCACAAATATATCAGAAATACATCTACATGTGGAACAGCTCCTACAGAACACCTACTGAACGCTGACAGAGACCTCAGACCTCCCAAAAGGCAAGAAACTCCCCATTTACCTGGGTAGTGCACAAGAAAAAAGAAAAAAACAGAGACAAAAGAATAAGGATGGGACCTGCACCAGTGGGAGGGAGCTGTGAAGGAGAAAAGGTTTCCACACACTAGCAAGCCCCTTCGTGAGCGGAGACTGCGGGTAGCAGAGTGGGGGAGCTTTGGAGCTGCGGAGGAGAGCGCAGCCACAGGGGTGCGGAGGGCAAAGCAGAGAGATTTCCGCAGAGAGGATTGGTGCCAACCAGCACTCACCAGCCCGAGAGGCTTGTCTATTCACCCACTGGGATGGGTGCGGCTCGGAGCTGAGGCTTGGGCTTTAGTCGGATCGCAGGGAGAAGACTGGGGTTGGTGGCGTGAACACAGCCTGAAGGGGTTAGTGCGCCACAACTAGCCGGGAGCGAGTCCGGGAAAAAGTCTGGAGCTGCCAAAGAGACAAGAGACCTTTTCTTCCCTCTTTGTTTCCTGGTGCGCGAGGAGAGGGGATTCAGAGCGCCTCTTAAAGGAGCTCCAGAGACAGTCGTGAGCCGCAGCTCTCAGACCCCAGAGCCGGGCATAAGATGCTAAGTCTGCTGCTGCCGCAACCAAGAAGCCTGTGTGCAAGCACAGGTCACTATCCACACCTCCCTTCCCGGGAGGCTGTGCAGCCTGCCACTGCTAGGGTCCCGTGATCCAGGGACAACTTCCCCGGGAGAACACAAGGTGCACCTCAGGCTTGTGCAGTGTCACGCTGGCCTCTGCCGCCGCAGACTGGCCCTGCATCCGTGTCCCTCCCTCCCCCTGGCCTGAGTGAGCCAGAGCCCCCGAAGCAGCTGCTCCTTTAACCCTGTCCTGTCTGAGTGAAGAACAGATGCCCTCTGGTGACCTACACACAGAGGTGGGGCCAAATCCAAAGCTGAATCCCAGGAGCGGTGCAAACAAAGAAGAGAAAGAGAAATCTCTCCCAGCAGCCTCAGGAGCAGAGGATTAAATCTCCACAGTCAACTTGATGTACTGTGCATCTGTGGAATACCTGAATAGACAATGAATCATCCCAAATTGAGGAGATGGACATTGGGAACGATATATATATATTTTTTCTCACTTTTTCTCTTTTTGTGAATGTGTACACATGTATGCTTCTGTGTGTGATTTTCGCTGTATAGCTTTGCTTTTATCATTTGTCCTAGGGTTCTGTCTGTCCATTTTTTTGCTTTTTTTTTTTTTTTTGGTATCATTTTCAATGCTTGTTATCATTGGTGGATTTGTTTTTTGTTTGGTTGTTTACTTCTTTCTTTCTTTTTTAAAATTACTTTAGAAATTACTTTTAATAATTATCTTTTGTTATTTATTTTAATAACATTTTTATTTTATCATATTTTATTTTATCTTTTTCTTTCTTTCTTTCTTTTTTTCTCCCTTTTATTCTGAGCCGTGTGGATGACAAACTCTTGGTGCTACAGCCAGGTATCAGGTCTGTGCCTCTGAGATGGGACAGCCAAGTTCAGGACATTGGTCCACCAGAGACTTCTCAGCTCCATGTAATATCAAATGGTGAAAATCTCCCAGATATTTCCATCTCAGTGCCAAGATCCAGCTCCACTCAACAACCAGAAAGCTACAGTACTGGACACCCTATGCCAAACAACTAGCAAGACAGGAACACAACACCACCCATTAACAGAGAGGCTGCCTAAAATCATAATGTCACAGACACCCAGAAACACACTACCAGACGTGGATCTGCCCACCAGAGAGACAAGATCCAACCTCATCCACCAGAACACAGGCACTAGTCCCCTCCACCAGGGAGCCTACACAACCCACTGAACCAATTTTAGCCACCAGGGGCAGACACCAAAACAAAGGAAACTACAAACCTGCAGTCTGGGAAAAGGAGACCCCAAACCCAGTAAGTTAAACAAAATGAGAAGACAAAGAAACACACAGCAAATGAAGGACCAAGGTAAAAACCCACCAGACCTAACAAATGAAGAGGAAATAGGCAGTCTACCTGAAAAAGAATTCAGAATAATGATAGTAAAGATGATCCAAAATCTTGGAAATAGAATGGAGAAAATACAAGAAACGTTTAACAAGGACCTAGAAGAACAAAAGAGCAAACAAACATTGATGAACAACAAAATAAATGAAATTTAAAATTCTCTAGAAGGAATCAATAGCAGAATAACTGAGGTGGAAGAACGGATAAGTGACCTGGAAGATAAGATAGTGGAAAAACTACTGCAGAGTAGAATAAAGAAAAAAGAATGAAAAGAATTGAGGACAGTCTCAGAGACCTCTGGGACAATAGTAAACACCCCAACATTCAAATTATAATGGTCCCAGAAGAAGAAGAGAAAAAGAAAGGGACTGAGAAAATATTTGAATAGATGATAGTTGAAAACTTCCTTAATATGGGTACAGAAATAGTTAATCAAGTCCAGGAAGCACAGAGAGTCCCATACAGGATAAATCCATCAAGAAACATATTAATCAAACTATCAAAAATAAAATACAAAGAAAAAATATTAAAAGCAGCAAGGGAAAAACAACAAATAACATAGAAGGGAATCCGAATGAGGTTAACAGCTGAAGTTTATAGCAATATAATCCTACCTTAAGAAACAAGAAACATCTCAAATAAACAACCTAACCTTACACCTAAAGCAATTAGAGAAAGAAGAACAAAAAAGCGACAAAGTTAGCAGAAGGAAAGAAATCATAAAGATCAGGTCACAAATAAATGAAAAAGAAATGAAGGAAATGATAGCAAAGATCAATGAAACAAAAACCTAGTTCTTTGAGAAGATAAACAAAATTGATAAACCATTAGCCAGACTTATCAAGAAAAGAAGGGAGAAGACCCAAATCAATAGAATTAGAAAAGAAAAAGGGGAAGTAACAACTGACATGGCAGAAATACAAAGGATCATGAGAGATTGCTACAAACAACTCTATGCCAATAAAATGGACAACCTGGAAGAAATGGAAAAATTCTTAGAAATGCACAACCTTCTGAGACAGAACCAGGAAGAAATAGAAAATATGAACAGACCAATCACAAACACTGAAATTAAAACTGTGATTAAAAATCTGCCAACAAAAAAAAACCCAGGACCAAAAGGCTTCACAAACAAATTCTACCAAACATTTAGAGAAAAGCTAACATCTATCCTTCTCAAACTCTTCCAAAATATAGCAGAGGGAGGAACACTCCAAAACTCATTGTACAAGGCCACCAACACCTTGATACCAAACCAGACAAAGATGTCACAAAGAAAGAAAACTACAGGCCAATAGCACTGATGAACGTGGATGTAAAAATCCTCCACAAAATACTAGCAAACAGAATCCAAAAGCACATTAAAAGGATCATACACCATGACCAAGTGGGGTTTATCCCAGGAATACAAGGATTCCTCAATATAAGTAAATCAATCAATGTGATAAACCATATTAACAAATTGAAGGAGAAAAAACGTATGATCATCTCAATAGATGCAGAAAAAGCTTTCAACAAAATTCAACACCCATTTATGATAAAAACCCTCCAGAATGTAGGCATATAGGGAGCTTACCTCAACATAATAAAGGCCATATACGAAAAACCCACAGCCAACATCATCCTCAATGGTGAAAAATTGAAACCATTTCCACTAAGATCAGGAACAAGACAAGGTTGCCCACTCTCACCACTATTATTCAACATAGTTTTGGAAATTTTAGTCACAGCAATCAGAGAAGAAAAAGGAATAAAAGGAATCCAAACCAGAAAAGAAGAAGTAAAGTGGTCACTGTTTACAGATGACATGATACTATACACAGAGAATCCTAAAGATGCTACTGGAAAACTACTAGAGCTAATCAATGAATTTGGTAAAGTAGCAAGATACAAAACAAATGCACAGAAATCTCTTGCATTCCTATACACTAATGATGAAAAATCTGAAACTGAAATTTAAAAAAACACTCCCATTTACCATTGCAACAAAAAGAATAAAATACTTAGGAGTAAACCTACTGAAGGAGACAAAAGACCTGTATTCAGAAAATTATAAGACACTGATGAAAGAAATTTAAAATGATACAAACAGATGGAGAGATTTACCATGTTCTTGGATTGGAAGAATCAACGTTGTGAAAATGACTCTACTACCCAAAGCAATCTATAGATTCAATGCAATCCCTATCAAACTACCACTGGCATTTTTCACAGAACTAGAACAAAGAATTCCACAATTTGTATGGAAACACAAAAGACCCCGAATAAACAAAGCAATCTTGAGAAAGAAAAAAGGAGCTGGAGGAATCAGGTTCCTGGACTTCAGACTATACTACAAAGGTACATTACTCAAGACAGTATGGTACTTACATAAAAACAGAAATATAGATCAATGGAACAGGATAGAAAACCCAGAGATAAACCCACGCACATATGGTCACCTTATCTTTGAGAAAGGTGGCAAGAATATACAATGGAGAAAAGACAGCCTCTTCAATAAGTGGTGCTGGGAAAACTGGACAGCTACATATAAAAGAATGAAATTAGAACACTCCCTAAAACCATACACTAAAATAAACCCCAAATGGATTAAAAACCTAAATGTAAGGCCAGACACCATCAAACTCTTAGAGGAAAATATAGGCAGAACACTCTATGACATAAATCACAGCAAGATCCTCTTTGACCCACCTCCTAGAGAAATGGAAATAAAACCAAAAATAAACAAATGGGACCTAATGAAACTTCAAAGCTTTTACACAGCAAAGGAAACCATAAACAAGACGAAAAGACAACCCTCAGAATGGGAGAAAATATTTGCAAATGAAGCAACTGACAAAGGAATAATCTCCAAAATTTACAAGCAGCTCATGCAGCTCAATATCAAAAAAAACCAAACAACCCAATCCAAAAATGGGCAGAAGACCTAAATAGACATTTCTACAAAGAAGACATACAGATTGCCAACAAATACATGAAAGAATGCTCAACATCACTAATCATTAGAGAAATGCAAATCAAAACTACAATGAGGTATCACCTCAAACCAGTCAGAATGGCCAGCATCAAAAAATCTACAAACAATAAATGCTGGAGAGGGTGTGGAGAAAAGGGAACCCTCTTGCACTGTTGGTGGGAATGTAAATTGATACAATCACTATGGAGAACAGTATGGAGGTTCCTTAAAAAACTAAAAACAGAACTACCGTACAACCCAGCAATCCCACTACTGGGCATATACCCTGAGAAAACCATAAAAACACAGGGAGGGGGAAGGTTAAGCTGGGACAAAGTGAGAGAGTGGTATGGACATATATACACTACCAAATGTAAAAGAGATAGTTAGTGGGAAGCAGTCTCATAGCACAGGGAGATCAGCTTGGCGCTTTGTGACCAGCTAGAAGGGTGGGATAGGGAGAGTGGGAGGGAGGGAGATTCATGAGGGAAGAGATATGGGGATATATGTATATGTATAGCTGTTTCACTTTGTTATAAAGCAGAAACTAACTCACAATTGTAAAGCAATTATACTCCAATAAAAACGTTAAATAAATAAATAAATAAATAAATAAAGGATTACAAGATATATAACCTTTATCCAAAGCTTTGATTATATGCTTCTTTTTAAAATAAGATCTAGGGCTTCCCTGGTGACGCAGTGGTTGAAAGTCTGCCTGCCGATGCACGGGACACGGGTTCGTGCCCCCATCCAGGAAGATCCCACATGCCGCGGAGCGGCTGGGCCCGTGAGTCATGGCCGCTGAGCTTGCGCTCCGCAATGGGAGAGGCCACAGCAGTGAGAGACCTGCGTACAGCAAAAATAAATAAATAAATAAAAAATAATATCTATAAGTAGAAATGCCAATGAAATCCAGTCATTTGTATCTTTATCTATATATAAATAAATATATATATAAATATATAAAAGTTGAGAAATTTAAAAAAGCAAAAAAGAATTGAATGCTGAAATCAGTAAAAGGGGCAAATTCTTAAACAGAAACAAGGCAATAGAAAGTTTTTTTCAGGATATAGCATTGGGTTCAATGAAGACCCCACAGTTCCTTGGAAAAACATTGTCAGAGAATTTTACGTTGAAATTCTGGTTTGACCCACACTGCCATTCAAATAAGTGTTAACCTCCAAGTACAGTTCAGCAAGAGCTTAAACATAATAAGATAAAGAGACAAGTCCACAGAACTATTTGTAGGAGAATAGTGAAAATGCAATTAAAAGGAGCTGGAAGTATATGATAGGGAATGAGTGTGCTCAATGAAGCCATTTGATAATTACCAAGATGTTCTAGCACAAAGTAAGACATACGGTGTAACTTATTTGGATGTTTATCAATATGACTCATTTGGCAGGCAGGATATTGTGTGTTTCTAGACCTGCTGACTCTGAAACAACTTTATTGATGTCACTTCTTAAGAAGGAATGTCAGCACATTCCATCAGAGTCTTCCCTTGAACACTCAAAATAGGTCACATGAGTCCAAAGTTTGTAAAAATTATAAACCAAAATTTGGATCCCTATAACAAGTATGCCTATAGACCAGGAGACACTGAGCACGAGGGCCAGACTGTATATAATTTAGGCTTTGCAGGCCATACAGTCTTCGTGGTAACTGCTTAACTGTCTTGCAGCAAGCACAAAAGCAGCCAAAAACAACATGCAAACAAATTGGTGTGTCTGTGTTTCAATAAAAGTTTAGTTAATATAATCATGAAAATTTTAATTTCATTTAATTTACACACAGCACAAAATATTATTCTTCTTTTGTGTTTTTTTTTAACAATTTAAAAATGTTAAAATATTCTTATCTTGTAGGCCATACAAAAACAGGTGTCAAGCTGGATTTGGTCCATGGTTTGTAGTTTGCTGACACCTATTATAAACTAACTAGTTCGTGCCAGAATTAAGGGATCAATTCTTTTTGTGTGTATGCATATCCAAATGTGTCAGCTAGAGTTATCTTATCTTGCCTTTATATCTAATTGGCTTGAACCACTACTATTCCACAAGGTGGAAAGTCAAAGGCCAAATATTTTGTCTCTCTCTCTCTCTCTCTTTTCTCCTTTGTGTGTATGTGCCTCTGTCACTCTCTCTCTCTCATGTATCTCTGTCTTTACCTCCATCTCTATCTCTCTCTATGTCCCTCTCACTTTCCCACCCAACGTTTATTCTTTCTTTTATTCTCATTCATCCCTCAGTTCCAATCCAGTTATAATGCAGTAGAATTTAGCAATACCTTTTGATGGCCTATATTTGCTACATTTTTAAATGGCAGAAAAAATTTTTTAAAGGAATAATACTTCGTGTCGTGTGAAAATTATATTAATTCAAGTTTCTGTGATGATATATAATTTCCTGGAATACAAGCTGGAATTTACATTATAATAAATAAGTCTGCATATGTAGTAAGAAAAAAAATGTATGCTTAGAATCAGCCAGTCCTAAGTTCAAACCCCACCAAATAAATAGTATATGTAAATAATTTCTTAAGCAACACTACTAAATTTCAGGGTATTTTAAAAACATTATTTAAGGAGAATGTATTGAGTTGTTTTAACTAAATCATTTGTCTGGGATTTAAATAAAGTAAATGACACATTTGAGATTCAAATTCAAGTCAGATTCTAGAAACTTTCTTCCTCTAACAATGATGTGCTGTAGTTTTCTATCAGGTCTGCCTTTTTTCCTGTATAGACAGTTCTTTGTAGGGTATTCCAGAAAT
The DNA here is from genome assembly GCF_964341445.2 of Mesoplodon mirus. NCBI lineage: Eukaryota > Metazoa > Chordata > Mammalia > Artiodactyla > Ziphiidae > Mesoplodon > Mesoplodon mirus. The sequence goes on along the minus strand of NC_138977.1, from coordinate 169,668,455 downwards.
AATCAGAATTAAAGAAATGATGTCCTCAAGAAGTAAAATCTTAGAAGAGGAAACTGAGTCTCAGAGAGACAAAAGGAATTTCAGAAGAATACTTACAGCTTCTCCAAGCATTGCCACTGCAAGGAAAACTGAATATGAATGGAAAGAAGTATAACGAGTATTTTGTACCTTTTTTTTAATCAGAGAAAGGTGATGATCATCAAACAATTTTAGACAATGGACAAGATGGAAACTGCAATTTGAATAAATTGACAGAGTCCTGACTCTAAAAATCCAGGGAGCCAAGACAGGGGAGAGAGCATCTTTCTAGCTCCTGGTCAGGGGAGGCAGCACCATTTCTTGCACACTGTCTCCTGCCCCACAGGGGAAGAGAGCCCCTTCCTCAGCACATTTTAGGATATAGAAGTAACCAGTCTGGATGTCCCATAAGCTGCCAAAGAAAAATCACCAATTCTTCAGAGATTAAGCACTCAGAAAGCAGAAAACCATGTAGAGTGATCATAACATTGACCCAATGAAAAAGGACAGCCAAGGCTTTAGATGAAAACCTGAGTAAAAATATAAGAGCACTTAAGAGAAAAGTATCTCCCAAAATACATTATAGAGTTAGAAAAAAACATGATTTTCCCATTAAGCAATTCCATAGATTCTTGTTGAGAGCTTTATTTTTGACCTAGAAGAGTGAGTGAAACATCAAAAAGCACAGAGAAAAATATACAAGCCTGAAATACTGAAGACAAAGAGGAGAAATTTGCAGCCTGTGTAGAAACACAGATAGTCCACTTAGATTCCCCCTTCGATTGTTCCAGCTGTAAGTCACTTCAGGTTTGTTAAGCTGCAGAGATCTAGGGCACACCCTTCCTAGGGTTGTCCACGTCGAATGACTGATCAATACTTGTGTATAAACATCCAACTTTGTACAACTCTGATAGACCATGTTTGTTCCAGAGCTCCCTGTGGATCTGGAAGACGCTTTGCCAGACCTTTAACACAATTCAACATATTCTTCTACCCAATCTTGCTTTCTTTCCTTTTCATCCAAGGGAGTAGATTCCCAGTAAATAACCTGCAGACTAAACTCCATCTCAGTAACTACATCCAGAGATGCCAAACTATAGCAATTGTATTGAAAGTGATCTGAGAAAGCAGGTGCTATGAGGGGTTTTGGAAATGGATTGCTTGCTGCCCAGCTGGCAATGAGTTTCCCACCTGTAGTAGGTGGCATATTACCAACCCTTGTCACCCAAAGAGAGCATAGTTTCACCTGGAGACACAGGAAATGTCCCATGTAACCATTAGTTGGACAAGTGCCTGAGCATTCTGGGACACTTCTTCCAAGAGACCAGCAGGGAAGGAAAGGAATCACCATCTTGGCAGGGGTAATTGATAGATTATCAAAATGAGGTTGGACTACTGTTACAAAATGGAGGCAGAAAGGAATACACAAGGCATCCAGGTGATCCATTCAGGGAAATTTGATAATTTCCTGCCCAACTGTGACTTCTGCAATGCAATTTCACAACCAGGAAACCTGAACTAACATTTACATTTTACCATGGAAAAAGATCTGCAATCCAAGAATCTTATGTCTACTCCAAATTTTAAAAAATATATATCAGCAGTAAATAATCAGAATTTTTAATTGAAATGAGTTGACTTACAATATTATATTAGTGTCAGGTGTACAGCATAGTGATTCTGTATTTTGACAGATTATACTCCATTATAGGCTATTATAAGATAATGACTATAATTTCCTGTGCTATGCAGTATATCCTTCTTGCTTATCTATTTTATATATCTACTATTTATAGTAGTTTTTATCTATTAATTCCATAACCCAAATTTCTCCTTTCCCCTTTCCCTCTTCCCTTTTCGAATGATATGACTTAACAATATGAAAAAATAGAAATAAATCTTCGAGAATGTATATTTTCTCCTCTTGAGATACCATTTAACACACTGAGAAGATTAAAAATTAAAATCCAAAAATGCTAACTACTGGAGAGGATGTGCCTGAACTTTGTCTCAAAGTTACTTTTGAAGGTTCATGAATTTGAAATTGTTGACATCTTTGGTGCTTCTATATAGACCATAATATTTGCATTTGAGAGACTATTCTTTCTATAGGTGCTGATATAACTGGTAAACTCAGAGAAAATTCTGCTAAATTAAAAATATTCTCATTTCCATTTTTTCTGTTTTAAACTGTATAAATTGGAACTCAAATATTCTCACAGGTATTTCTTTTTCCATCAAGAATGTGTTTCTTCAACAAATATTTTGACGCAGTAAAATTCATCAAATAATTTCTCTATTCATATTTGTTAATGTTTCAAAATTAGTTGCTGCAAAATTAGGCCTCATCAATTTCATTTCATTATGTTATTAAATATAAATTTAACCAAGTTAACAACTCCAATGAATATATTTTTCCAAGTCAAGGTGTTCCAAAGCACAAATTAGGGAATTTCAAAATTATACTTTATAAGTTATTTGAGCTCTCATTCTTTAATTTGTTAAACTCCTGCTTTGATTTTGTTGTGATTAGTGCCAATGCCTTCTCATTTTCAAGCTTTGTTTTCAATAATTATAATTCAATAAACCTGTCAAAATCTGAAGCTTCATGGATTCCATTCATTAAATATTTTAAGTATATTTCAACAGATTTTAATTTTTAAAAAAGCTGACAGATTTTATAAGATTTAGTTATAGTAAATATATTTCAATACAATAAATTTTAATGTAGGTCACATTGATGGCTTTCAAAGTAGTTTTTCTAAGGCTCAAACTTCTCTAACATCCACTTGGTGATGGACAGCAATGATAAGTGGGCCCACTGCTGAAGAATTTTTAAATTTATTTTTAATTGAGATAAGATAGATAAAACGTAAAATTTACCATCTTAACCATTTTAAAATGTACAGTTCAGTAGTGTCAATACATTCACATGGTCATTTAACCAATCTAGAGAACTTTTTCATCTTGCAAAACTGAAAATTTATACCCATGAAATAACTCCTCAGTTTCTCCTCCCCACAGCCAATGGTAACCACCATTCTACTTTGTCTCTACGAATTTAACTATTCGGGTATTTCATATAGGTAAAATCATACAGTGTTTGTCATTTTATGACTAGCTTATTCACTTATTTCATCTTTTCATGCCTTTGTTGGCCATTTGCATATCTTCTTTGGAAAAGTGTCCAGCTTTTCCATCACCAATCATTCAAAAGACTGTCATATCCTCATTAAATGGTTTTGTCATCTTGCTGAAGATTATTTGATCATGTATGTGAGGTCTTATTTCTGGGCTTTTTATTCTATTCTATTGGTCAATATGAATGGTTTTAACAAGTAACCACATTTTTTTGATTACTTTAGCTTAGTAATAAGTTTTGGAATTGAAATGTGAGACATCCATCTTTATTCTTTTTCAAGATTGCTTTGGCCTTTTGGAGTCCCTTGAAATTCCATGTAAATTTTAGGATAGATTTTGAAATCCTATTTGCAAAATATGCTCATGAGATTTTGATATGAATTTTATTAAATCTGTAAATTGCTTTATGTAGTATTGACATTTTAACAATATTGAACCTTCCAGTTCATCAACATGGGATGTTTTTCAATTTATCTGTGTCTTCCTTAATTTCTTTAACAACATTTTGTAGTTTTCAGTGTACACATCTTTTGCCTCATGGGTTAACTTTATTTCTAGGTACTTCATTCTTTTTGATGCTATTGTAAATGGAATTCTTTTCTTAATTTCCTCTTCAAATTGTTCACCATTAGTATATAGCATAATATATAGTGTGTAGAAATGCAATTGATTTTTGTGTCTTGATTTGTTATCTTACAACTTTGCTGAATTATTTTATTAATTCTAACAGAGAGTGTGTATGTGTGAAATCTTTAGGGCTTTCAACATATAAGATCATGTTGCTGCAAACAGAAATAACGTTATTTCTTCCATTCCAGTTTGGATTCATTTTTATTTCATTGTCTTATCTAATTGTTCTGACTAGGGCATCCAGTACCAGTGAAGAGAAGGACCAAAGCAGGTTTCTTGTAATTTATAATTTATGGTCATTCAAATACCATATATGTGTTTCTTATATGCATTTGTTCTCCGTCCACAGTTCCTGGCTCACACCTCCTCAAACATGGAATTTCCTGAGTTATAAGAGCAATAGGATATTAGTTATCTAGTCCTAAGTTCCTGAAAATGCTTCAGGGAAAGTGACTTTTGGATCCCATCCAAGTGTGGGGGCTGGCTGCCAGAGAACCAACCATGTGATTAGAGGGTTGGAACCTTCAGTCTCACAACCTGATTTCCTGGGAGGGTAGAGGAGGTTGATTCAATCGCCACTGGTCAAATAATTAGCCAATTATAACTAGGTAATGAAGCCTCCATAAAAGTCCAAAAGGATGTTTTTTGTCCCCCTTTCAAGGAGCTTCTATGTCAGGAAATGGAATGCTTCCACATGTCAAGGTGCCAGGCCCCAACCTCCACAAGGACAGAAGGCCTTTTCTTTGGGAGCTCTCCCTATGTATCTCTTCATCTGACTGTTGATTTATATCCTTTAATATCCTTCTATAATAAATCGGTAATCTTGTAAGTAAACAAGATTTCCTGAGGTCTATGAGCCATTTTAGCAAATTAATCAAACCCAAGGAAGGGGATGTGGGAACCTCTGATTTATAGCCAGTAGATCAGAAGACCAGGTAAGAACCTGGACTTGTGACTGGCATCTGAAGTGGAATCTTCTGCAACTGAGCCCTTTACTTGTGGAATATGATTCTATCTCCAGGTAGATAGTATCAGAATTGCATTGAATTTTTGCATACCCTGCTGGCGAAGGAGAATTGCTCGTTGGTGTAGGGAAGCTTCAACATACACATGTTGGAATAGGGTGCAGGAACTCCTTTTAGTAAGCATTTCCTGATCTTAGAGGACAAGCTTTCAGTCTTTCACCATTGAGTATGATGTTAGCTATGGGTTATCATATAAGGTCTTTATTCTGTTGAGATAGTGTCCTTCTGTTTCTGGTTTGTTGAGTATTTCTATCAAGGGGTCTGATTTTTGTCAAATGCTTTCGCTACCTCAATGAGAGGATCATACGGGAGTTCTTTTCCCCTTCATTCTGTGAATGTGGTGTATGATATTGATTGATACCACTCTTTACTCTCTGCCCCAAGGAAGGAGCTGAGGAGTGGATGCCATGTTGGTTTTCCCCTCAATGCTACTTATTATATTTCCCCAGCTCACCTGAAATATATAAAGCAAGAAAGGTAATCCTCAGAGATATTTTTGTGCTTGTCAGAAGGAACACTGACATCAGGCTTTTATTTGCTGAGCTATAGAATTTCAAAGACCCATCCTGTTCTGTTACTGGGTCAGAGCATATTGAATGATTTCTTTGATTATCATCCTTGGTAAGGCAAAAAGATTTGGTGTTGGATGTTCTCTTCAGAAAGCTTAAATCTAAAACTTGGCTGGAGCTGCTTGGAAATGCATTGCAAAGAGAGCAAAGCCTTAAAGTTTTACCAAAGGGCAAAGAGAGTTGAGTTAGAATCCTCTTAAAATAATACAACCAATAGGGCTGTCTGCCAGCTTTGGGGCCCCAGCAGGAACAGCAGGAGCTAAGAAGACTGAAAAGATCAGAGACTGTAGTCTTAATTTAGGCTTGACTGGGCTTTTAAAGATATCTAGAAATGAGACTTTGTTTATACATGAAAAGGACCAGAAGAGCTATGGGATTAGTTCCAGTATTGGATTGGGAAGGGGAGGAATGATGTAGCAAAGTGAGTGACAAAGGTAGAAGTAAGTCATTTTCTGCTTGCACTTCTAGGTCCAGCACTTCCAGTGTACTACAGGTAGATACATAAATACATCAAAAGGTATCTAGGATACACTGCCAACATTAAAAAAAAAAAGATTATTTCATTGTGAAATTTCATAAACAGCTTTCTAGAGAAGGTGAGATTTTAGGATGCGAGGTGGTATTTATGAGAAGGAGGACACACAAGATTCCAAATCAAGATAAGCATGAATATTAGGGAGAAACAAGAATAGTAAAAGCAATAATGTTTAAGATTCTCTGTAGGAAAGTAAAATACCTAGTTTGGTAGACAGGGAAGCTTTATGTTAATATGTTAAAAGATCTTGCAAAGTAGATTGAAGTATGATATTTAAGGTCTTTAACCTTGAGTTTATGAAATTATTTTTTTTTTGGTGGAGGCGGTGATAGGGATGGGGGAGCAGCAGTGAAATGTTGTAAATTCCTGAACTGACCATGAGCAGATCAAAGTACTATTTTAGGATATGCAATCTCACACAATGGAAGCAAAAGGGGAAATGTGTCAGGAAATAAGTTTAGAATTTCAGCTACACCATAAGCTCCCTCATCTTTGGGTTTCTGTGTAAGAATTCCCTGTGCAGGAATCAACTTCCACCATCATCCTCCATATTTAGCCTGTAATTAAATGCACTAACTGTAAATCCAGAACTAGAATACTGGTTATTTGACTCCAAAAACTCACACTATTAACCACCATCCAGTCAGTTCATAATCAAATCTATTTTAAACACCCCTGTATTACTACCATTTCCCTTGTGATAGTGGGAAGAGGGGAGGTCCCTATAAATCATTAGAGACTTTATTTTATTTCACTTTATTTTCTGCTTTCATCTCATGATACTAATGTGATCTTAACTTAAAAGAATACTGTTGATTCACCAGGAGTCCAATAAATTAATCTGCACATCTCTAAAACAATCCAAATTGAGAACCAGAATTTATACTGGTTCCCACACTTGAGCTGTCTTTGGTAATTTTATTCTTGTTTCTTCAGTGTTCTGTATTTATTTTTCAGTAAGAAGTCTTCACGGAATATTTTTGCATGTATTTGGACTATGGTCTTAACTAAGGCCCTTTGCCCTCACAGAATAAAATCAAATGTTCCAAGTACCATGAGCCAAAGAGCCTGGTTCTATTTTATCTCTCCACAAGGCATAATGCTTTAAACTTTGAAAATATCTGTGAATGTGCTGGCCTTTGCTGGGTCTCTTTGGACCATCCTCAAGTTAGCTCTATAAGAATTTATTGTTCATAACAAGAGTGGTTGATCTTCTTTTGTTTTTTCCCCAAGCCTTAATAGCAAAGATCTTCACAGAGAGCTGTTCAGCAGTTATGATAATAAAATGCTTTAATTCCTCACCTTAATATAAATTGAATTCTTTAGTCAAGAATACTCTTCCTGGGGCTTCCCTGGTGGCGCAGTGGTTGAGAGTCCGCCTGCCGATGCAGGGGACACGGGTTCGTGCCCCGATCCCGGAGGATCCCGCATGCCGCGGAGCGGCTGGGCCCGCGAGCCATGGCCGCGGAGCCTGTGTGTCCGGAGCCTGTGCTCCGCAACGGGGGAGGCCACAGCAGTGAGAGGCCCGCGTACAGAAAAAAAAAAAAAAAAAAAAGAATACTCTTCCTGTTTGACAAACATAAATATGTGACAATATTATTGTCCATAAGTCCAAGGTACACTTGTGGACATTGCTTACACTGGAAATTCTGCTTATGATAAACTCATTTTACTTCTTTTTCTCATTTATACATTGTGCTTAGTTCATGGTTTTCATTTGAGAATATGTAAAATCATATGCATTTTAGTTTACAAAAGAAGTGTGGCATTTTCCCCCTTTGCTACAAAAACATTTATTAATGTTTGAATGGTGCTTTCAAAAGTCAAGCAGATTTAATTTTACACTTATGAATAAAAGATTTGCCTTTAGATTAAATTTTTCTCTAAGGCACCTGTGTCTTTGCTTTACTGATCATTATGTTGCACAGGGAAGTTGTGTTAATTTGTTGTGTTGCTATTTTAATTAATGCTTAACTGAATTTATTCATTCAGAGATAACAACACCAGCAATTCCAGGCATGGGTCAGCACTCTGAACCCTTCAGCATGCTCTTCTTTTTAGAGAGAAATTTCATGCAGATGAGAACAAAAATCCTCTCAGTTCCAAGTAATAATCCATGTAAATGAATCATTTTACAATCAATTTAGCAAAGATCTAAAGAAGTCAGACACGTTCCAGATTGGAGTTCAAGAATATCTGGGATTTTATAAAAAAAACTAATTCGCAGTTTTCCACACTTCTCCCACATATAAAGTACAGAATGTTGAGAAGTTAGAGGTTAAGGAGAAATTTTAGGGAAATCCATTGGGGTTCTATAAGTACTACTATACCCAAGAGGTCAGGGATGAGAGCTCCTATGCCCCACCTCAAACCTTGGGAAAGGGCTTCATATGGACACTCAAGGTGCTTATTATGTGTTCTGGAGACTTGAGAAGCAAAGTGGACTCACTTCTGTTCCTTGCCTTGGAAAATCTAAAGAGGGATAGATTGACTAAAGAGACCACTTGAACTAGCATCATTGCAACAGCAGTTTGGGGAGTAATGACATTGCCTATGAACCAGTCACCCCAAGTGACTGGTTCCCATGAACTACTAGTAGACTATGAATGAGAGAGTGAAATGGAATGACAGCTTCTCATTCTTCCAAGTGTAGATAGACAGGGATCTTGGAGACCTTGAAAACTAAAATTGTATTTTCTGTCATCTACAAGCTTAGGAAGAAATCATAAATGACAAGGCAATAACATTAACATCCTTGTCTATTTAGAGGATTAGAGAGTTCCCAATGATGGGAAAAGGGTCTCATAAGAATCCAGGAAACTTAAAGAATGAATCAATCAACTTCAAGTACTTCCTAGGCTCAGAGAGCATCAAACCCAGTTTACTCACATTTTTTTGGAATGAAAATATTTTCTTGCTTGTTGTACCTCTCTTTTCTCCACTGCTGAAAATTTCCCAATTCCACTGGTCAGAAATCTATTAGCAAGATGATGGAGGAAGAGCAAAAGTGCTGGTAGTGGAAAGAGGGAAGCAACCTATGAAACCTCACTCTTACCCCTGCATGCAATCAGTTTGAATCAGGTTCCGTCTAAGAGATGGAATGGGAAAACTGCCTTCAAACAAAGTTTTAAGGTTTTGATTATTACACTGTAATGGACAAAATTATGATTGAATTGAGACTCCTTTGTGGATAGAAGTTACAATGACTCTTTCATTATCTGAGAATGAGCAAAGGAGTCATCATCCCTGACCTAGTTTGCTGATTCAGGTGGACAGGAAGAACCAGTCCCATAAATTGAGTTTGAATGGATAGCAGGGGCTCTGAGGGAGTATGTGTTGTCATTGTTGCTGTTGTTAAATAAGCAGTCCTACCTGTTTGCCATGAGAGTCTCATTTCCCTTATTAGCCTTTATGTGGCAAATGCATGATTGTTAAAAATCTTCAAATTTCTACATCCAGTTAGGTCTTTGTCTTCATAGAGCTATTCTAGAAACCCAAAGGGCTATGACCACTGGAAAAGTGATCTTGGCATCACCAATAAGTTCATACTTGCTACTGTCCTTGTTACACCTGTTCCACATTCTGTAATTTGGCTTTGCATTCTGCCATATACATGGAAAGTCTCTTTTCAAGATCACTCATGACTTCTCTTCCTAATTGTTAAATTCAATGCAAAATGTACAACGTTTGCTTAACACAGTTAAACTCTCCCTTCTGGCATTCTTCTTTTCCCATGACTTTGGTGACATCTTTCCAACCTGAATTTATAAGAATTCAAGCTCTGAAGTCAGGCTTCCTGACTTCAAACCCAGATCCAAATACTTATAAATGTGTGCCTTGGGACATCATTTATTATCCCTAAGCCTTCATTTCCCTTTATATAAAATGAGATAATAATTATACACAACTCAGCATGGTGTCCATTATACAATAAGCATTCAATTAATATTAACTAGCCTTTACCATTTTTATTGTCAGAATCATCTAGTCTCTCCCTCTAAGTTTCTTTCCATCTTGAACTCAATTCCTCATTCTAGACATGAAGTAATTGTATTTCCTGGAGTTAAGTCTTTCTGTCTCTTCTCTGCCTAACTTATAAATTTAACTTATTTAATTTCTTTCATTTCCATACCTGCAACTATCACTTATATTCTTAAAGTTCACAAATCTCCTTCAGGGTCACACTTTGAACCAAATATACAGGGACTTAATGAAAATTTTCACTTGATATCCATTACCTCTTCAAACCCAACATTTTGAAAATCAAACTCATCAACCATTCTCACCCACTAATCTTACACACATACACACACACACACACACACACACACACACACACACACTTCTTTTTAGCCCTTCATTTCCTAGGTAGGTACTGACACAAGAAACATCTTAGTCACTTAAGCCAGAAATTGATGAGTTGTCCTAGATTCCTTCTTCTCTCTCATTTCCCATCCCAATTTGTCACTGAACCCTGTAAATTCTGCCTCCCAAATACTTCTTAGACCAGTCAACACTTCTCCATTGCTATTCTCATAATTAGGGATAAAATGAAGGCCAAAATGCACATAGTTCATGATTTAGCTACTGCCCATCTTTTCTCTCACTGCTTTTCTCCTTTTAGCCTTTAATATCAACCACATCAACTATTTTAAGTTTCCCAAATACACTAGATCTTCTCTTAGTCTCTTGGCTTTGAATATCGTGTTCTGTCTGCCTAGACTGTGACTACTTCATTTTATATTTGATCTAGAATAAGTACAAACAAGATGAGCACTCACTGACCACATGATCTTATTCTATCTTCTCAACAAATCTAGCATATGAGTATCATCATCATTCTTTTTTTGGAGAAAAGAAAAAGGTTCAAAGAAGATAAGTATCTTACACCTGGTCCCTAAACTGGAAATTATCAGTCAACTTTAAAATTATTTAGGGGCTAAGTAAATGTCATTGAATCTTAAGATAGGAATTGTTATTCCTCTTATAAGAGTATCAAAATGAAGAATCAAATATTTTGAATAAGTTATTCAAGATTTTATAGCTGGTTCATAATAAAGAAGAAGATATAAACCCATATTTTAACCTTTTCTTACATTTAGATGACTTTCCCAAGTCTTTAGATAAAACTAAAAATAAATCATTGTGACACAAAGCAAACACAATTTTGTTTTAAGTTCCCCTCACCATTCTAAATTTGCCTTTTTGTCTCTCTTTCACTAATGGATTTTTTTTCAAGATCTAAATAAAATACCATATCCTCCTCTATCAGAACTTCCTAGACCTTCTAGTTCCTGATGATTCGCTCCTAAAATCCTATGACATTTCCAATCTACATCATCTGGGCTGGAACTAACTACTGTGTAACTTGAATTGTTTCTTTTTTAATGTTCTTTTATCAATTATTTTTATAAACGTATATGTTACAGAGTAAAATTCATATATAGTTTTTTTTTCATATATAGTTTTTTGAGTTTTGCAAATGCATAGTCATATAACTACTACCAAAATCAAAATACAGAAAAATTATATTATCTCAAAAATTTCCCCTATTCACCTTTGGAGTCATCCTTCTCTCTTAGTCCAGCCTCTGACAATAATTGATCCATTTTCTGTGTATATAGTTTGGTTTTTTCAGGATATCATGTAAATTGAATCATACAGTATGTAGAATTTGGGGGCTAGCTTCATTCATTTACAATAATGCATTTGAGATTTAGCCACATTGCTGTAGTATTAATAGTTTGTTCCTTTGTATTGCTGAGTAGTATTCCATAGTATGATGCAACACAGTTTATTTATCAATTTACCTGTTAATGGACATTTCTGTTACTTTCAGTCCTTATCAATTATGAATAAAGTTGTTACAAATATTTGCATATAATTTTTGCATTAAAAAGGTATTTGTTTCACTTCAGTGTATTCCCAGGAATGACAGGTGGTAAGTGAATATTTAACTCTTTCAGAAGTCAACAATCTTTTTTCCACAGTTAATGTAGTAACTTGCCTTCTCAACAGCAAGTTATGCAAGTTGCAGTTGCTCTGCATCCTCACACACTGTACTCACAGCTATTGAAATCTCTTCCGTGATAATAGTAGTATCTCATCATGGTTTTAATTTGTATTTCCCTAATTATTAATGATGTTTAGCATCTTTACCTGTGCTTATATTCCATGTGTATATCTTCTTTGGTAAGGTATCAGTTTAAGTATTTTTCAAAAACATATTTAAATTATTGTTTGTTTTCTTATCATTGAGCCCTAGGTACAAATATCTTATCAAATATGTAATACAAAATATTTTCTTTCAGTCCATGGCCTTTTCAATTTTTATTTTCATAAGAATATCTTTCAAGGCTTCCCTGGTGGTGCAGTGGTTGGGAGTCCGCCTGCCGATGCAAGGGACATGGGTTCGTGCCCCGGTCTGGGAAGATCCCACATACCGCAGAGCAGCTGGACCCGTGAGCCATGGCCACTGAGCCTGCGCGTCCGGAGCCTGTGCTCCGCAATGGGAGAGGCCACAACAGTGAGAGGCCCATGTACCGCAAAAAAAAAAAAAAAAAAAAAAAAAAAGAATATCTTTCAAAGAGCAGGAGTTTTGAAATTCTAAATGGTGATTAAGTCCAATGTCTAATTTTTTTCTTTTGTAGATTATGTTCTTGTAGTCTAATCAAAGAAATTTTTGCCTATCCCAAGGTCACAAATACTTTTGCTTGTATTATAGCCTAAATAATTTAAACTTTTAGGTTTTGTTTTTACGTATGACCCATTTTTAGTTCAAGAACCAACATTTTTTTTTCTTTTTTTGCATTTGCATGTCCAATTTTCTGGCATCGTTTGTTGAAAAGATGGATAATTCAACACTGAATTGCCCTTACTCTTTGTTAAAACCTCACTGATCCTGTACCTTGAGTCTACTTCTGGAGTCTGTTCTGTTCCTTTGATCAGTGTTTCCATAATTTCACCAATACCACACTGCTTTGAATACTAAAGTTATATGATGTCTTAAAATAGTGCATGTATTCCATGATTTTTTTTCAAACTTTTTTGCTATTCTAGTTCCATTGCCTTGCCATATAAATTTTAAAATTAGATTGTCAAATTTTACAAAGATTTTCTGCTAGAATTTAATTTATATTGAGTTGAAACTAAAGATCAGTTTGGAGATAATTGACATAAACATTAAACCTTCCAACCTATGTATAAGGCTTATATCCATTCATTTAAATATCTTATTGACTAGTGTTTTATAATGTTTGGTGTATAAAATTTGTGCAGATTTTATTATATGTATACATAATTATTACATGTTTTTGGTGCTATTATAAATGATGATTTTTAAAAATTTCAAAATTGTTAAATTTTAATATATTGAAATGTGATTAATTTTTGTATATTGAGTTTGTATCCTGAAACTTTACTAAACTCACTTATTAGTTCCAGTAGCTTTTTTTTTAGATTCTTTGGTATTTTCTAAGTAGAAAATTATGTTGTCTAAAATGGAGACAATCGGGCTTCCCTGGTGGCGCAGTGGTTGAGAGTCCGCCTGCCGATGCAGGGGACACGGGTTCGTGCCCCGGTCCGGGAAGATCCCACATGCTGCAGAGCGGATGGGCCCGTGAGCCATGGCCGCTGAGCCTGTGCGTCCAGAGCCGGTGCTCTGCAATGGGAGAGGTCACAACAGTGAGAGGCCCGCATACCACAAAAATAAATAAATAAATAAAATAATAAAATAAAATAAAATGGAGACAATCTTATTTCTTCCATATCTGATGGTATGGGTTTATTTCTTTTTTTTTTGTCTCAGTGCACTGATTACAACCTAGAGTATGATGTTCATAAGTGTGGTAAGAGTGGGCACACTTGCCTTGTTCTCTTTGTGGGCAAGTATTCAACTTTTCACCATTAAGAAATTAATGATCTTTTTCTGTAGAGACCATTTTCAGGTTGAGGAAGTTTCCTTCTGTCCCTAGTTTGTTGAGAGTTTTTATCAGGAATGGATGTTGAATTTTGTTAAAAGTCATTTTTTACATCTTCTGAGAGGATCAAATGATTTTTCTTCTTTAGATTGTTAATGTGATAAATTATACTGATTAATTCTCAAATGTTGAACAAGCATCACATTCCCAGGATAAATCGCACTTTGTCATGAGACACACACACACACACACACACACACACATACACACACACCTATTTTATATTTATATATAGTTAATTTATGAAAATCAAATTTTCAACCTGGGAAAATTTACCATAGGGTAGTCTGCTCTGTTCAACATTAAATCAGTGATTGGAAAAACAAAGCAGTGAGTGCAAAGTCACCAGCACGCTAATGAAAAGTAGCCAGATTCAAATGATACTAAAACGATAGACATAGATTATGTAAGGTCTTACATTAGGATCAAAAACACAGAACCCAAATATAAGGTATATTTTCTTTAAGAAAAACAACCCCAGGGTTTTCCTTTCAGGGTAAACCTAATACACAACAATATGTTATAAACTCTAGCTTAAGGCTTTGATAGTTCTATGCTGCATAAAACTATCTAAAATATGAGAAGTGAAAATCTTGCTCTTTGGCACTCAAGACACCTCTCCCATTCAGGGTCCAACAATTCACACATGTATTTACATTTTTTATATACACACATATATACACTAAAATTTTATACCTTATTCTCTTTGGAAAAATTTTAATGTGGTTAAACCTATAAACTTTTATATATTTTACCAATTAAAAAATCAAACTTTAGGGCTTCCCTGGTGGCATAGTGGTTGAGAGCCCGCCTGCCGATGCAGGGGACACGGGTTTGTGCCCTGGTCTGGGAAGATCCCACATGCCGCGGAGCGGCTGGGCCTGTGAGCCATGGCTGCTGAGCCTGCACATCCGGAGCCTGTGTTCCTCAATGGGAGAGGCCACAACAGTGAGAGGCCCGCGTAATGCAAAAAAAAAAAAAAAAAAAAAAAAAAAATTTACATAATTGCATACAATGTAAAAAAAATTTAAATTGGGAAATATTCAGAAGAGAGTAATCAGGTGGTTACTTCCCAAAGATGATGCAGACAGTTTTCAAACATAGAAGTGAGAATCTGGAGGGAGAAAGAATAAAACTATCACATAAATGACCCACAGGCTGTATTCTATCTTCTTTATCTGGAGGCTATAGTTCCTGAAACAGACAGTAAAATTGAGACCGTTGTGCTCCGTTTTCTTGATTTCCTTGGCAACCATGACCTCAGTATGCTCTCAAAGGTTACAATTCTCCAAGGGGGAGAGCAGG
Source organism: Mesoplodon mirus (assembly GCF_964341445.2). Taxonomy (NCBI): domain Eukaryota; kingdom Metazoa; phylum Chordata; class Mammalia; order Artiodactyla; family Ziphiidae; genus Mesoplodon; species Mesoplodon mirus. Next base: position 169,653,253 of record NC_138977.1, on the reverse strand, counting down.
CTATCTTAAGGACTCTTCTGGGTCAAAAATGCCCCAGGAGGTATGAGTTTGCCCCTGAGTCAAATAATAGTAAAGCTTAGGAGAGGGAGGTTTAGAAAGAGGATGTAGGGTCAAATGAAGCAGAGAAAACAGGATGCTCCTCTAACTCTAGTGCGCAGTGACATCACGGCTAGCACACACCTGAGCTTCTTATCAAATTAGAGCCCAGAATCAGCTCAACAACCTCCTTCTTCCTTTCTGTCCCTCCCAGACCAGAGCCTATGTTGAAAGCAGAGTGTTTTAATAGACTGAAGCCAGCTGGAGAGGTTAAGTGAGTCACCCTTCTATGAGAATTTAGTCTAGGAAAAAGAAAAAATGTAGCATATGTGCTAGAAGACTCTCCCTAGATTGCCTTGGAGCCATATGGAGAACCAAAACTCTTGGTCACACATTTCAGAAACTAACATTTATCAAAGCAACACCTGCCTTGGGGCTCTGGTTTTCTACCTACTTCTACCATCCTAAGTCTATGTTATCCACCCCAGTGAATTTTCCTTGGTGTATTCATGTAGTATTTGGGGACATGATTGTTTGGTTTTATAATTTGTATTCCCTCATAAAGTTGAAATTTTTAAGAGTTACCCCTGTCCTGAGAGATATGAAAGAATGTATTGTAACTTTAGGGCAACCGGGGTTTCCATGACTCTGGTTGGTGTATACAAACAGAATGGGACAGGAAGAAGGGGGAAAGTGTTCTGTTATGTTGTACTTTACAAAGTTTATTTCTTCCCTCTTCGTTTATAGGAAAATAGATACTTTGTAAATCTTCAGACTTGCTGTAGGCTTCGTGTTTAATGAGGTAAAGGATATTGGATAGTTTTTCAAAGCACATCACAGCTAGAATAAAATAACCCAAGTATTAGCAATTTGCATGCTCTATATACAGTTGGTGCTATTTGTACTGAGTATTTAAACAATACACTTCAGGCATAAGGCTTTGAAACATAAATATAGACACACTCACTGGTTTCTAAGTGTTTCCTGGTCCTTACAGTGATCTGCTTAAGCCTCTTAACAAGACAGAAATACTGTTTGACTGAACTGTCTCATTTTAGCAAAAACATCGCATCACTCTTGTAGCCCTATTTTAAAGGCTTTGACACAATTTCTTTATCTTTCCTGTCTTCTCTCCAAATCTGAAAAATGAAAATTTTCAAATGAGATTTAATCTCTCTTAAAATCAATTTAACTGAGCAAACAGCATTGTGCTAAATGTTTCAAAATTTGCGTTTTGAACCCTGCTTTCAAGGTAATCATACTATTTTAGAGGAGAAGAAAAAAAGTACATAACTACTACAAGTTGACAGGTGTTTAGAGAAGAGAAAGGGTTTTAGGTAGTGGACTATCTAAAGAGTCATGGAATATCTCAAAGAGGAGTTACGCCTTCAAAGGTTGGATTTTGAAGGATGAATGGAGATTCCTCCCAGTAACGATATTTCAGGTGGAAAGACTATAGTGTTGCCTGTTCAGGAACCATAAACAGCTCAACATTGCTGTCAGATAAATAAAGCATTGCTCAGAGGGGATGGAATGGGGAATCACTGGAGAGAAAACTGGACAGACTGATGAAGGAGAGATCAGGAAAGCCTAATATGCAACGTTAAAAAGCTTGCACTTCACTCTGTAAAGAACTGGAGGCCTTTGTTGGATTTTAATCAGAGGAACAATTTGGTCAGATTTTTTTTTTTTTTCGGTACGCGGGCCTCTCACTGTTGCGACCTCTCCCCTTACGGAGCACAGGCTCCGGATGCGCAGGCTCAGCGCCCATGGCGCACGGGCCCAGCTGCTCCGCGTCATGTGGGATCTTCCCGGACCGGGGCACGAACCCGTGTCCCCTGCATAGGCAGGCAGACTCTCAACCACTGCGCCACCAGGGAAGCCCTGATCAGATTTTTTTTAAAAAGAAAGTTACATGGAAGCTAGAATAAATTGAGACAAGACTTGAGGATAGGAGATCACTCAAGATACCATTAAAGATTCAGGCAAAAAGGAGTTTGAATTAGAGTGGGGGGTGCGAATATGGGGGTAAACTAAAAAGGTAATTTGAGGGTAGAATCTATAAGATCAATATACAAGTGATTGGAAATTGTGCCAGAGAGTGAGAGAGCTCAGGGGAGTAAGACATGAGCAAGAGAGAGTCAAGGATAATTTCAAATTTCCCGCATCCCCTATTTTGATGTTTCTCCCCAGAAACATCATGCCTTATGTCCTTGCTACACAAATGTGGTCCATTTATTTATTGGAAGCATTGGTATCACCAGGAATTATCTTGAAAATGCAAATTATTTGGCTTCTTAGCAAAACTTCTGTGACAAGAACCAGGAACCTCACTCTACAGTTGATTCTCATGCATGCTAAATTTGGAAAGTATAGTTGCATGTGATTGAAACTAATATTCTCTACATCCCTCCCCAAAAAATGCTTCCTTTTCTCCCAGCCATCTCTGACATCTCTATTTCCAGTTCTGCTTCTGCCTGAAGGCTAAACAAACGTAGCCTCTAAGAGTGGTGTCAAAATTGGGAAGTGAGCAACCTTTTTCCAATACTGAATTTGAGGCTCAATCCATACGGTCATAGCGAATTAATGATATTGTCGAGGTGTTTCACTATCCACTTAGTGTAGTTCCAATATGGTACATGCCTGCTTGTTATTGCATTAGACAAAAACACTTACAAAGAATGGACACTGCAGTACTTGAACTCATGTCTATTTTCTCTCCACAGTTCTCATTTCGATACTACCAATAATGGCGGTATCCTACTGTGATATCCGTTATTATAAATGCTTCCATTGTAAACAGTACAGAAGAGAGAAGCTGAACTTACAACACAATACTGAAAGGATGGAAAACCTTGTTCCTAATTAGACTCTTCAGTTTGAAAAACTCTATTCTTTTCATGAGAGGAAATACTTCAGACTGAGCATCAGGAAAAAGAGATGGTGTATAAGAATTGAGAATAGGAGATTGACAAGCAAAAGGGAATGTCTAATTTGTTGCATTTCTGAATAGAGGTTTTCAGTGTTCTGCCTTAGATTGTTTCACACTATCTACTGTTCTTTCACACTTTTTCTCTCCCACAGTTGCAGTTTTTGGAGTTGTAACTTTCTCAATTCATGCCCTTCTTCTCAATTTATTAATCTCTCTCTTCTCTATGTTTTGAATGAGGTATGCTTTTAAAGAAGTATACTACTTTCTCCCTTTTCAAAGAAACATCCTAGCAAAAAGAAAATGAAGATATCGGCAGAAAGAAAACAAGGGGAAAAGCAATGAAGGCGACACTTAGGAAAAAGAAAATGAAAGCCCCCTATCGGGCTCTTACACAAACTAGCAGGAGTGAGGCAGTGCTGAGAATGCAACAAACAATAAAGGCAGAGCAATAACCTCCACTTAGGATCTTTGAAAGGAGAAAAAATTACACCCTTTCTGCTGCTATCTAGGAGCACCAGGACCACCCAGGAGGGATAAGAAGAGATGGGGCTCCCCTTTTCTTTCACCAGAAAAAAAAAGATATTGCAAAAATATCTTCCAAATTATATAAATGGTAATATGCTAAGACTGTTTCTAAACAGATATTTTGGGAACTCCTCATTCAGATGAGGGCTGTCTCTATCAGACTTGGTCCTGGAAGTGTAAACTCACCCCGAAGATGCTGCCAATGATTGAAACAGCTTGGGATATCTTCTGAGGATTGTCTTCAGGATGCTATTTTCTTTCTCTTGTTCTGCAGTGTTTTGGTTGGTCGGTTTGCTGGTTTGTGTGGTAGACTATATTTATTTTGTTTATTTTATTTTTAAAACTAGCCACTACAGTGATATGCTATGCAGAGCTCATGGTTGAATTCTGAGTAACTGTCCCTGAGAGTTGCTTTCTTAGAGCCAGTTCATGATTGTCTGACACTCATACAGTAAGAGGCAGTAAGACAAGACTGAATTCGCCAATGACCGTTGTGACCTGGACTTGTTGTGTTTCAGTGCCCACTCCAGAGGCTTATTTGTGGGATGCACAGCTCCTGTGATACACCACCACTCTTCGCTCCCTTTCAGGTATCTCAGAGTGCAGGTTGATCATCCTCGCAGTCATATATGTTGGGTTTTGAACAAGGGACAGACAGAATATGTCTACCTACTTTCATGCAAACAAGTCAAGGTATATGATGTTTCTGGTTCACTATTGTGTTTTTTAATCCATGTCTATTTGCCTTGCAGTTAGTGGAAATACATCCTTCATTACAGAAACAGATTGATCATCACTGCTCAATTTTAGTGGTAGTGTATTTTTATCCTTTCTTCATTTTCTTTATGAGTAATTAATGGAAGTAGGTAAAGGCTCTGTGCATTCAACATTTTTTTTTTGCTATGCTTACATGTATACAGTATCTTCTTTCATTTTTATAAAGTAGACCATACTAAATATTGTTCTGCCTCTCCTCAGGAATAAGCAAAATAAGTAGGAGTGACAGAAGTAATATATATCATTTAATTGTCTTTAATCCTCATTTGGTTGTGACAGCAAGCTCACCAAAGGATGGGGTATTTTCATAGGCTGGGGACAGCTGTGGAGGCTTCCATATATATTCAGGAAAGATGCCTCACCTGTGGTCCTTCTGCTTCATCCCACTACAATGAAGGAATGACTTGGCTGCATCTTCTGCTTGTGAGGGACATGCAAGCCCTCAGTCTCACCCTGAGGAAGAGAAGCAAGATTCCCCTGAGCGTGAGTAGAGTTTAGAAGGATAACTTGACTGTTAATTTGGTAGTCAAGTCATGACACTCAAAGAAGTCAGAACCATATGGACAGGGATATGGAAAAACTTAACAAACTGCCATGTTCAGAGAAACAGAAGGTACTAAAATTTGGAATATGAGTGACAGAGATATGTGTACCAAATACAGCACACAAATTCAAAGTCTTGTGGCAAATTGTAAAGACCTAGACCAGGGTTGCTCAATGTGTAGTCTGTGAACCAATTTATCAGAATGACCTGGACTGGTAGCTAAAAATGTAGACTCCTAAGCTCTACCTTAGATCAATTAAATAAAGAATCTTCTTGTAACACCCATCTTTAAGATCTAGCCTAATAACTCTGTAGTGGACTAAATTTCAAAAACCAGTGTATTCTCCATCTCAGGGTTTTAAAAGGTTAAATGAGTCAGAATATTGTTTTTTAAAGTTACTTTATAAATTGGATATGCAGCAGGTTAACTTTATATAGTATATTTTATAGGTTTTTAAAGCAAATATCAGACCACAGAGAGGCTGTACAAATTTAAAAATATGTATTAATTTCTCTTAGAAACACATTCCTAGCATTGTCTATAAACTGAAAATTCTAATTATTTCTTTCTAGTCACCTCGTTTCAGATGAATAGATTAGTGGAATTCAACAGCTATTAAAATAGAGTCAATTTCCTGATCATTATCAATTAGACTTGCATGCCTTAGTTTCAAAACCTTTTAGTGTTTCCCAGGCCATATCCCTAAGTTTAGTCAATTTTTAATATAAAACCCCTCTGTAATAGATACTGACTTCCCCATGCCATTATTGAGGCCAGACCATTACTGCATTATACCTGAAAAGCTTCTTAACTGCTTATAGAGTCTCCAAAATTCTACAACATTTTCATCATTCCAACTAATTTGTACAAAAACCTGCATTATACCCGATCTAATAAACCAGGTAACTGATATTGGGTATAACAATTGAAATGAAGGAAGAAAAAGTGTTCTTATTTGTAGATGTTATGATTGTATACCTAGAAAACTCAGATGGCATCACCGAAAAGCTATTACAACCAATCATTGAGATCAGTAAGTTACCCAATAGCAAGGTAAATAATTAAAAATCAATAGCTTCCTATAAAACAGGAAAAGAAGTTCGGAGAGATAATGAAAAGAACATCTTTCACAAAGTCATCATCTTTGCCGTGCCTGAGCAGTGGCAGGATCCTTGTGGGAGGTGAGTGGTCTGTTCTCTAATCCCACGAGGAAGTGTAATGCAGCAGTCCTTCAGCCATGTTTCTTGTGTTCAGATTCTGACTGCTGCTAGCTATGTGACTTTAAGGAAGTTAAATGAGCCTATGAGTTTCCTCATCTCTAAAATGGAATAATTAAAAGAAAATATTTAATAGAGTTATTGTGAGGACAATATGTTTTATATAAATGAAACGTAGGTTATGACTCTATGACTGTAAAATATTTATACTTACATATACATAATGGGCCAAGGCTACATATATATATATATATATATATATATATACACACATATATACATATACATATACATACATATACATATACATATATACATATATATGTATACATATATGTATACATATATACATATACATATATACATATATATATGTATGTATATGTATATATGTATATATATATATATATGGCTACATATATGGCTACATGGGTAATTCACTTAGAACAATATCTAGCACAAATGGGAAACACTGAATAAATCCTCATTGTGGTTTTGTGCTTCATGATTTTCTGAAATGATATTAGTTTTGAGCTGGTTACAAGCACAACTTCAGAAATACCAGCATTTGAACCTAATGACTTAAGATTCCTTCCAATCTTAAAATTCTATGGTTCATTGAAATTGTGAGTTGATATTTTTATTTCTTATCTCCTCTATAGTTTTTGTTAGCTTGAAGACTGGATAATTTGTATATTTTTGTTTATGTTCTCTCATGTAAAACAAATTAAATCTTAAAAGAGGGTAGGGCTAAAAATTTCCAAAACAAGGATCTAATTTCTTTTCACCTGTAAAGTGAATTGAAACTTCTGAAGGGAGTGGCTGACCAGGATGAACAGAAGGAGATCTGTGGATCTATGTCGCAGAGAAGTTGGGCTGAACCATCCTGGTTTAAAAGGAATTTAGAAAGGTGGAGTGGGGAAATATAAAGAATGTATGCTCTAGTGCCAAAAAGCCAAGATCATAATCTAAGCTCCTACATTTCCCATCTAAGGGAATTTAGTGGATCTTACTTGAATCCTTAGCCTCAGATTCATCACAGAAATAAAAATCAAATAGGAATCTGATTCATCAGACTGTAGTGGAGGTAAAATTAGGAACTTGGCCAAAACAAAATATCTTGTGAATATCAAGATTTAGGAGTCTGGGGCTTCCCTGGTGGCGCAGTGGTTGAGAATCTGCCTGCTAATGCAGGGGACACGGGTTCGAGCCCTGGTCCTGGAGATTCCCACATGCCGCGGAGCAACTAGGCCCGTGAGGCACAACTACTGAGCCTGCGCGTCTGGAGCTTGTGCTCTGCAACAAGAGAGGCCGCGATAGTGAGAGGCCCGCGCACCATGATGAAGAGTGACCCCCGCTTGCCACAACTAGAGAAAGCCCTCACACAGAAACGAAGACCCACCACAGCAAAGATAAAGAAATTAATTAATAAACTCCTACCCCCAACATCTTAAAAAAAAAAAAAAAAGATTTAGGAGTCTGGTACTCCATGTAAACTTCTGTTTTCTAAAATGCAAAGCCTCCTTAGGTGTCATTACACCTGAAGTTATACCATTACAGAGTCTTCTCTGGGGAGGGAAAGCAATCTCTCCCAGGAATCATCAGCTGTTCACTCTCTTCCCCTTGATAAAAGGAAATCCATGTGCCATGTGAACTCTGATTGCTTGTAGTGAGAAAGGGATAAAAGTGGCCCAAATGTGAAAAGAAGGGGACAAAAGATCTCCTGAGCCAATTTCATGATTCATCCAGTGCTACTTCTATCACTAAAGTATGGAAGAAGGGGAGGGGGCAATAAACAAGGCTTTAAATTTTATATGATTTGTCCAGAAATGCATTTGAGACCTGAAATACATATACTAAACTTCTCCCCTAAGTCCATTTAAATGAAATTTTTTCATATGGAGATTTATATTTCTTCTTCTTCTTTTTTTTTTTAAATACATTTATTTATTTATTTTTGGCTGCATTGGGTCTTCGTTGCTGTGCACGGGCTTTCTCTAGTTGCAGCGAGCAGAGGCTTCTCTTGTTGCAGAGCACAGGCTCTAGGTGCACAGCTTCAGTCGTTGTGGTGTGCAGGCTCTAGAGCGCATCAGTAGTTGTGGCACGCAGGCTCTAGAGCACAGGCTCAGTAGTTCTGGTGCACAGGCTTAGCTGCGCTGTGGCATGTGGGATCTTCCCAGACCAGGGCTCGAACCCATGTCTCCTGCATTGGCAGGTGTATTCTTAACCACTGTGCCACCAGGGAAGCCTGGGATTTGTATTTCTATATATTTTCCTCAATTGTGAGAATTGTAAATCAAGCAGGTTAGCTATCTAATTGTAAAATCAATACTTTAGGTGTTAAACAATCTAATGAAGAGCCAGGTATAAAAGACAAAGTCTTTTGTGCATGTTAGGTACAACAAAACAAAATAAATTTATATGTAACTATCTTCTTCAATCTACACTTTAAAGCAGGCTAATAAGCTTCCCTCCAGTACCTGTCAGCTTGTATCTAAATATTCTCCCCCTAAACTCAGCATTGTTCATGTCTATCACCCAAGCCAACTGCAATGAAATTGTTATAGAGAAAAATCCTGAAATTTGTCCAAGAATTGAAGGATGAAAATTGAAAATTTATGTGACTACTGTATTATTGCTATTTCAATAGCAATATGTACTATAAACATGTAAAATGGTAATGTGCTTTTAAGTTGATTTACTTATATATTTAATAAATGTTTAAAATCTGTGATTAGTTTGGGTTCTTTAGTGGCAAGCAACAAAAACTAAATCCAGCTAACCAAAGTGAAAGAGAGAGGAGGAAGTGGCCAAAATGATGGAGTACAAAGACCCCGATCTCATCTCCTCCCCACAGCCACACCAAAAGTACTCTATTAACAGAGCAGTTATTAATGAGAAAGACCAGAAGACTAGCAGAACAGATCTTCTACAACTGAAGAAAGAACCACAACAAGATGGGTAGGAGGGGTGAAGATATGGTGTAAAGACACATACCACCTAGGGAGCAACACAAAAAGAGAATAATTACAATTTCAGAGGTTCTTCCCAAGGAGTGTGGGGTCCAGACCCCACACTGGGCTCCCCAGCATGGGGGGCCCTACATGGGGAAGATGAACCACCATAACTCTTGCCTTTGTAGGCTAGTAGTGCTTACATTTGGGAGAAGGAGAGGACTGTGGGAATTGGAGACTCCACTCTTAAAAAGCACACATAAAATCTCATACACTCTGGGCTTCCCTGGTGGCGCAGTGGTTGAGAGTCTGCCTGCCGATGCAGGGGACGCGGGTTCGTGCCCTGGTCCGGGAAGATCCCACATGCCACAGAGCGGCTGGGCCCGTGAGCCATGGCCACTGAGCCTGCACATCCAGACCCTGTGCTCCACAACGGGAGAGGCCACAACAGTGAGAGGCCCGTGTACTGCAAAAAAAAAAAAAAAAAAAAAAAAAAAAATCTCATACACTCTGGAACACAGAGCAGGACCCAGGACAGAAGCTATAAATTGAAATGAGCCCGGGTCAGCCCCACTTGCTCATCTTGGAGAGCCTCCAGAAGAGGCAAGAGGAAACTGGAGCTCATCCTGGGGCCATAGACACTGGTGGTGGCCACTTTTGGGAGCTCATTCTATCAGGAGGACACTGGTGCTGGCAAGCACTCTTTTGGAATCCTCCATCTAGCTTATTACCATAGGGATCCAGCCCCATCCACCATCAGGCCTGCTGCCTTAAGACCTCCTGAACCCACTGTCACCCTGGACCCACTAGATGGCCCAGGACCCAGACCCATCCACTATTGTGCTGGCACTAGTCCCAGGACCCAGCCTCCAGCAAGCAGACACCAGCCTAGGATTACTGCATCCCTGCAATCTGCTTTGTCAAAACACAGCCCACCCACCAGCAGGCCAGCACTAGGCCCAGGAGCCCCTGGACCCCAGCCCTGCCCACCTATGTTGATACCAGCTTCAGTACACCTGAAATCCTACAGCCAGCCATGTCAGGAACTGGACCTCCCCACCAGCATGCTGACACTAGTCCCAGGACCCCCAGAGACCTGCAGCCAGGTAATCCATGAGCTGATTCTACTCACCAGCAGTCCAAAACCAGCCCTGGGACCCAGCCAGGCCCTGGACACACCCACAAGTAGGCCAACACAAGCTCTGAGACACCTTGGACTCCTCAGCCTGCTGTTTCGGGATCTAGCCCCACACACCAGACAGTTGACCCTAGCTTTGGGCCACCCAGGAACAAATAAAGGATACTACTTTCACCATTTTTATTCAACATAGTATATGAAATCCTAGCCACTGCAATCAGACAAGAAAAAGAAATAGAAGGCATCCAAATATACAGAAATATTTTGCATCTCTATACATTAACAACAAATTACCAGAAAGAGAATTTTTTTAAAAATCCCATTTACAATTGCATCAAAAGGAATAAAATACCTAGGAATAAATCTAACTAAGGAGGTAAACACACACATGCATGCACATACACACACACCTGTACTTGGAAAACTATATGACATTGATGAAAGAAACTGAAGGCAACACAAATAGATGGAAAGATATACGATGTTTATGGATTGAAAGAATTAATATTGTTAAAATGACCATACTACCCAAGGCATTCTACCGATCCAATGCAATCCCTAACAAAGTACCAAGGGTATTTTTCACATAAGTAGAACAAATAATTCTAAAATTTGTATGGAAACACAAAAGACCCCAAATAGCCAAAACAACCTGTAGAAAGGAGAACAAAGCTGGAAGTACCACAGTCCCTCATTTCCATCTATACTAAAAAGCTACAGTAATATCAAAACTGTATAGTACTGGCACAAAAACAGACACAGGTCAATTGGACAGAATAGAGAGCCCAGAAATGAACCCATACTTACACAAGCAATTAATCTACAACAAACAAGGCAAAAATACACACTGGAGAAAAGAGCCTCTTCAATAAATGGTGTTGGAAAAACTGGGCAGCTACATGCAAAAGAATCACACTAGACCACTTTCCTACACCATAGACAAAAATAAACTCAAAACGGATTAAAGATTTAAATGTAAGACCTGAAACCATAAAATTTCTAGAAAAAACCATAGACAGTAAGCTCTTTGACATTGTTCTTAGTAATTTTTTTTTTTTGGATCCATCTCCTCAGGCAAGGGGAACAAAAGCAAATATAAGCAAATGGGACTACTACAAACTAAAAAGCTTTCACAAATCAAAGGAAACTATCCACAAAACAAAAAGGCCACCTGCTGAATGGGAGAAGATATTTGCAAATGATATATCTGATAAGGGGTTAATATCCAAAATATACAAAGAACTCATACAACTCAATGTCAAAAATGAAAACTCCTGGGCAGAGGATCTGAATAGATACTTTCTCAAACATGACATACAGAAGCCCACCAGCACAGGAAAAGATACTCAACACCACTAATCATTAATGAAGTACAAATCAAAACCACAATGAGATATCACTTCATACCTGTCAAAATGGTTATTATCAAAAGGACAACAAATAACAAGTGTTGGCAAGGATGTGGAGAAAAGGGAATCCTGTGTACTGTTGCTGGGAATGTTGCTGTTGCTATGGAAAACTGTATGGAGGTTCCTTTAAAAGTTAAAAATAGCAATTCCACTTCTGGGTACTTATCTGAAGAAAATGAAAACACAATTTAGAAAAGATATATGTACCTATATGTTCATTGCAACATTACTTACAGTAACCAAGGTATAGAAACAACCTAAGTGCCCATCAATAGATGAATGGATAAAGAAGAGGTGGTATATATATACAATGGAATATTAGTCAGCCATAAAAAAGAATGAAATCTTGTCTTTTGTGACAACGTGGATGTACCTAGAGGATATTACTGCTAAGTGAAATAAAACAGACAGAGAAAGACAAATACTGTATGATTTCACTTACATGTGGAATCTAAAAAACAAAACAAATGAACAAACATAACCAAATAGAAGCAGAGACATAGATACAGTGAACAAATGGGTGGTGGCCAGAGAGAAGGTGGTGGGGAGAGGAAACAAACAGAGAGATTAAGAAATAGAGATTAAGGTATTAAGAAATAGGGAGATTAGGAGGTACAAACTTCCAGCTGCAAATTAAGTGAGTCACGGGTATAAAATGTACCATGTGGAAAGTACAGTCAATAACAAAGTAATTTTTTGTATGGTGACATATATAACTGGATTTATAGTGGTGATTATTTTGAAATGTACAGAAAAAACTCACTATGTTGCATAACAGGAATGAACATAATGTTGTATGTCTATTATACTTCAAAGACAAATGAACAAATATACAAGCAAACTCATAGAAGAAGAGATCAGATTTGTGGTTACCAGAGGCGGGGGTTGGGTGGGAATTGGATGAAGGCACTCAAAAGGTGCAAACTTCCAGTTATAAGATAAATAAGTACTAGGGGTGTAATGTACACTGTGATAAATATAATTAACACTGCTGAATGTTATATATGAAAGTTGTTAAGAGCATAAATCCTAAGAGTTTTCATCACAAGGAAAATTTATTTTCTATTTCTTTAATTTTGTGTCTATCAGTATATGAGGTGATGAATGTTGACTAAACCTATTGTGATAATCATTTTATGATGTATGTAAGTCAAATCATTATGCTATACACCTGAAACTAATACAGTGTTGTATGTCAATTATATATCAATAAAACTAGATGGAAAAAGTGAGAGAAAAAGATGAAGAAAGAGATTGAAAATAGTGCATTTAGAATTTGAGGTATACCACAGAATCAAAAGGAAAGGGTGAAAAGCATTCCTTAACATAGCAGTCATTGGGTGGAGTGTAGAAAAATGAAATTTTCCTAAGGGACTTGCCTATGGAATATGGAATTCATGTTTGGGTCACACAGCTTAAGACACAATCTTCTGGGAGCTACAACAGTTAACACTGTATATATGGCACCAACCCCAACAAAATGTGATCAATTTGCCAGGACAAAGTGGCATCTTGATTGACAGTTCTAGCAAGATTTTGTAGAATAGGAAGGAAAGGTCTCTCAGTGGGAAATCAGAGGAAGGAAAATAGAATCTGTGTAGTCAAAGTCCCCAGATATCCACTGGACTTTCCATAACAGCTTTCATGGGTTCACCAGTGGCCTCATATTTTCTTATAGTCTAAAATTCATCCCCCATCATAGAGTTTTAGAAGCAGAACTTTCAAAGGTATAGAATGGAATTCTATATATAAGCCATATTCTCCAAATTGTCCAAGGTGGGTGTTATGGAATATCCTCTTTACCCACTCAGACCACAGCTTATTCCAGGTGAAGCGCATTGTATAATTTTATGCTCAGAATCTCTATTCATTAAAATTTCCATAGCGAATGGATAAAATTAAACCATGTGTTTTTCTGTTTGTGTGGTTTCAAAAACAGAAATAAAAATTTATCCATTTTTCATTTAAATGGTACAGGTGTTTTTTCTGTTATCCCTTTTTAATTGTTTTCAAACTACTAACCATTTCTTACTTTTTCCACATTAAAAAAATGTATCCAGATATATACCAGAGGTGCCAAGTCACAAATAAAGGATCATGTTAAATAAATTTCAATAGCCACCACTCCACAGGTTTTCTTCCACTTGACAGAATTTGCCAAAAGAAGTTAATTTTAGAATAAAACAAACTTTGGTCTTATATTTTTATCATCTTTCTTCTAACTCAAAGCCTTCACTCTGACTTGAAGAACTAAAAAAAAATCTGTTTAGACACATGATAAAAATTTTTGAGATTATAGATTTACCTTTCCAACACACCATCTGATTGAGAAATATTTAAATGATTAACTGACAAATAGCTGGCTTAGATAATTTTTTTTCTACAGAAATTTTGATCCAACAGATAAGATATTTGGATGGCAAAAAAATAACTAACTAAAGTCCTTGAATTTCTAATGCTAGTTCCTCAAGTGATATGGCCATTAGGATGGAGACAGAGAACTGGAAGTATATGTTGATTCCTTTTCTTTTACCTGCCACCAGAAAATGTGCTATAAAAATATGAACAGAAACTTTGATCAGCCCACAGAAGACTCAAGTGATATCTTCTGGATAACTTTAGATTTTACTGGTAAATTGAAATGCTTGTTATTCATCACCTGCAAGTATAATGAAGCATCGCATGGAGAACAGGGTAAGAATTTTAAAACCAGAGAACCTAAACCCCAAACTCTTCTACTTCAGTGCCAGATATGTGATCCTATGAGTTAATGTGTCTGAACCCCAGGATCCCCAACAATGTCCTATGGGCTTTTTGAAAGGATTAGAAACAAATCTAAAAGAACTAAGGAATCACCTAGCATGTACCAGTGCTAGATGAATGACAACCTGTGTGAAACTTTTTCACCTTATGAGAAAATTCGGTCACAAGGAGACAAATTTTGATCCTGATTTTACCTGGAACCCCAATACGAAAGGTGAAACATCCAAGGAAAAACAGACCCTGTGTTGGCCTATGTTTCTAGGGATGCTATTTATTTGACATTCTTACTCCAGGCCCAGGAACTGACTGTAAATAAAACTTGGGTTTAACAAGTATGAGTTTCTTGTTTTAAATATGACTGATTGGATTTCTTTAACTTGGCACTGCATAAGGCTTACAGAAGTTTTCACTAAGGAAAATGTGGCTCCACATGACAGGATTAACTGCTTACAACTCAGTTATGTAATAACTCCCTACTTCTGGTTTGGGTTCTCTCTGTGTTTTGATGTGTGGCTCGGTGTCATCCACTGATTCACATCTGTGACACTCACCACGTCATCATGCCCCTGTTGTGATGGGGCATGGGTATCAGAGCTATGATAAACTAATATACATAAGTTCTAAATTCCTCTGTCTGCAGAATTTGTTTTGGGTTTTGGTGGTGTTGTCATTTCGTTTTTTGTTTTTCTTTTAAGGTTTGTTTCAGTTACATTGTAGGTATTCAAACCCAACTTGACCAGGTGATTATTAATATATTACTACTTTGAGCTGGAGTTCACTCTATTGCTAGGTAAACACAGCAACTATAAAAATGGTGTTCCCAGTGGGATGCCTACCCTGTGGGCAGTGCTGTACTTGATGCTCTGCTCATTTTAACTCATTTAATCCTCTGAACAATCCTATGAACTATGTGTTTTATTCACAACTTAAAGATGAGGTAACAGGATTGCACAGCTAAGCAAATGAGATGTTCCAAATCACACAGCCTCTGAGAAACAGATCTTGGCTTTGAATCTAGATCCACATGACTGCAAAGCCCATGCACCTCCTTTCTAGCACACAGCTTGCTCCGCAATGACTCCCATCATTGCTGTGAGGACCATATCTTAAGAACATGGGCTCTAGAATCAGATGGCTTGATTGGGATCTCAACTTTGCCACTAAATTCAATTGTATGAATGAATAATAATTATTAAAAATTATTCAATGTATTTAATATTATGAATACCATTAATGCCAATAATTATTAGTAATAATTAATAATAACAGGGGTATCACAATGATTATATGAGTATATGAGTGAAGCAACTTAAGAGTGCCTTGGATGAAAGCAAAACTAATATAAGTACATACTGTCAGTGAGGTAGTCTCTAAGGTTATTAGGAAAAACGCTTAGGCAATTCTTGTGACTTTGCCAACCTTATATATATAGTTTTCCTAGTTCTCCTAACAGAGATCCCTTTAGTTAGAACAAATGTAGTTACCTTTATGGTGTTCTGCTTTTTAATTATTCTTTGCTCATTTGACCCTGACTTACATAGACAATTATGGTTTAAAATGCAGATCACAGGAAGATTCATTATGACATTTTAGGATATGATGTTAGATTCTATATTGCCTAGCTGGTTCACGTATTCTGTGTGTAAATTGTGTCACATTTGTGGAAATTTGCACTGAACTCTATGTTACAATAGCAAAAGCATTACATTTAACTGGAAGAAATATGGCTATGAGGCTACTAATAAATGCCTTTTCCTCTCCTCTCTCGGTTGTAGTCAGTTAGGATCACACAGTAAGCCAAATCAAAACTAAAACATAGTGCACCTCTATTACTGATAAAGCTGTTTGGAGAATTCGGCAGAACTTCCCTGGTCCCTCTCATAACCTAGGATTTCAGACCAAAAGCACCCAGAGTTTTCCACCCAATAGCAAGAAGAGAAGAAAAGGAAGAAATATGCAGACTTTTATCCATACAGAAAAGGATGACTTTGCTGTATAGCCTGCGTTGGGCATAGAAGAGCAAGGTCATCCATGGACACTAATCTTTATCCCCAAACAATAAAAAATTGATGTAGCAGATGTTAAGTTCTCCCTAATTTTCTAAGTCAAATGCCACTCTTCCTCAAATAGGGGCCCAGGTGATTCAGTCACAGCAAGTTCTCTGAGCTTCTCTCTTATTGGTCTTGCCCTCATGCACAACATTGTCTCAAAGACAGTTCTTGATCAAGTCCTTTGTACTTGTTCCTGTTTCCAGAGACATTTCGCCACCTGGTCCTGGACATAATTCACTCCTTCCTGTCATGTTCATCTCAGTTCAAAGGTCACCACCTCAGAAAGTCCTTCGATAACCCCCCAAATATAAAGGCTCTCTCTGTTATATAATCCTGTTTTAATTTATCTATAATATCCAAAATAATTTTGTCTGTTTTTTATTGAATAGTTTATCCTACTGGCTGGGGTGGACTCTGTTTTCTGTTAAGAGCCAGATAGTAAATACGTTAGGCTTTGAGGTCCATAGGGTGTCTGTGGCACCTCTTCAACTCTATCATTGTAATGCAAAAGTAGCTATAAGCAAAACATAAATGAGTTAGCACAGCTCTGTTCCAATAAAACTTTATTTTCAAGAACAGGCAGCAGGCCAGATTTGACTGAGGCCATAGTTTTCTGACCCATGTTTTAGAACATTAACTCCATGAACATAGACTCTACCTGTCTTGCTCACCACTCTTTCCTCTTCATGTTGAACAGTCTCTGGAATATAGCAGGTTTTAAATAAATATTGTCATGTGAATAAATGCACCCATGCTGAAGTCTGGCAAAGAATCTTCTCATGAAAGACTAGAAAGACAGGGAGAAGGGAAATAGATTTTCCTCTAATAAGGTCTAAAATAAAATTTTATATATGTAATAGATAATAAATGTCTTTGAAATTGAATTAAATTGATTTTTTTTGTATTTCATCTTTATAGAAACCTCCTGTTGCATCTCACTTACCAGAAAAGTCACTGAATCAAAAGATTTCATTTGAAAAAATTAATTTACTTTGAGAAGTAAGCCAAAGTGATTTAGGGCTTTAGAGAGAGTAATCAAATTGGATAACTAAAGCAACTAAGATTTGCTTTACAGCCATCCTTGCTGGAATGCAATTGTTGAGGAAAAGGAGGGATAATCAAGAGCAGAAATTGAATCCAGTCCCTGCTCTATCATTAATTTTTTTCTGTGACTTCCAGGAACGGAATTTTAATCTCTGAGCCTCAGTTTTCTCATCATGGGATCACCTAGTAATAATAAGAGCACACATATATTGAGCGCCTACTGGACAATGGGCATTGTTTCACCAGTGCTTTACACATATTATCCTACAATCACTCTGTGAAGGCAGAAACTCCATTTTACAGATGAGGAAACAGGCACAGGAAGCTTGAGGAAATGAAAAGTGGTAGAACTGAGATAATTATGTCTTAAGATTCCGGATCCATGCCCTTAACCCTACACTGAGCTGCCTGATATCCAAGCCCACAGTGAAATGAGGATAGTCCTTGGTAAATGTATTTTAAACATTTCAATGTTTTTCTTGAAATCTTTTTGGCATCCTCTAAGATCATCTTAATGTGACTCTCTCAAGTTTTGAGCTGCCAAGGCAGCAACTAGCAGAAAGTAAAAACTATTACAATATAGGGAAGTGTTATGCAGCATGTGAAAACAAAGTGTTTATCCAGGACAACAAAATGCAAGATATACTGGAATCTAGTTG
This sequence comes from Mesoplodon mirus, assembly GCF_964341445.2. Taxonomy (NCBI): domain Eukaryota; kingdom Metazoa; phylum Chordata; class Mammalia; order Artiodactyla; family Ziphiidae; genus Mesoplodon; species Mesoplodon mirus. The sequence goes on along the minus strand of NC_138977.1, from coordinate 169,635,203 downwards.
TTGAATTTTTAACTAGATTTTCAAATTTGGGGAATGGAGGTGGTGTTTTGCATTCTGCATGCATTTTACAGGTAAAGAAAACAAAACCTGAGGAAAATTCATTTCTCAAGATCTCTCAGATGGGTAGTTTCAGAATTGGAACTCAAGTTCTGGTAGCCTGACTCCTAGCATAGGGTCCTTTACAAAGCCAAAAAGCAAGTTCCAACTCTAAGATAGAGCAATAATGGAGGTATCCACCACTCAATATGATTTTAGCATTAATAATGCTCTGTGTGTGTGTTGGGTTTCCCTGGTGGCGCAGTGGTTGAGAGTCCGCCTGCCGATGCGGGGGACACGGGCTCATACCCCGGTCTGGGAAGATCCCACATGCCGCGGAGCGGCTGGGCCCGTAAGCCATGGCCGCTGAGCCTGTGCGTCCGGAGCCGGTGCTCCGCAACGGGAGAGGCCACAACAGTGAGAGACACGTGTACTGCAAAAAAATAAAAATAAAAATAAATTATGCTCTGTGTGTGTGTGTGATGTAAGAGAGAACGAGGGAGCACAAGCAGGAGTCTTCAGGTTGAAAACGAACAGTGTGATAAAGACCATGCTAGTCATTTCACATGGATGGTGCCATCTCCATAATTATGATTTGAATAGATATTTTTGTCATTATAATCATTTTATAAGTGAGAAAACTGAGCTAGGAGAGATTAGATAATTTGGTCAAAGACACGTAGCTTGTAATTGTGGAGAAGTAATTTAAACTCCGGCAATGTGGAACCTTTATTTTTAATATCCATGCCAAAATACATTTTAAAAGGTGATGAGCCTCTTTCCCTTAGAAACCAGTGCCATTGTCTGAGGTTCTCATTATTGCCTCTAATCATTTTGGATCATAGACTAATCTAGAAAAACCTTCTGTGTGTAGAGAGATACTAAGATACTAAGATGATGACAGTTTTATTTTGTTCCTCAGAGAGGCTTTGAAAAATGTTCACAATGTGGCTCTCCTCAGTATGTTTTGTGATTAAATACATTTGGAAAATGCTGACTTAAACATGTTTTGTTGGTTTGCTTTTGTTTGCTTGTGGGAATTCTCATAACCCAAGTATTCTAAAAACTTTGTGAATCTGGTAGAGGAGACTTAGTACCTGCTATTTCCTAAATGTATTTGCCCGTGGAGCACATCCAATCCACACTTTAAAAAATATCTTTTAAAATCTTCCTGAAATAATGTTCAATATTTATTTCACTTTAAAATTTAATATAGAAAATTTAGAAAATGAGCTACCAGAATGACTCTCATCATTTTATACAATCCTGAAGATTGATATACAGGACTCGAAAGTGGGAAAAGCAGAAAGAAGGATAAGAAAAGGTCTGAAACAAGAAGGTACAGTTGGTCAGAGGAAATTATAGAATTCTGTCAAATGTGGCACCCAGCACACATTAGGCAAAAGAGAGGTAGGCACAGCCAAAGAAAGGGATGAGGAGGGCATCAAATAAGCAGTGGGGAGACCCAAGGCTTATAGCAGTGACTCTACTGGTAGTTAACGTATTTCACTCTGAACTTTTCCTAGGTGTGGTGTCAGATTTCAATCAATCAATAAAAGTGATTTTACTCAACTGAAGATGCTTATTATTATCTGTCATATTAGTCTTGCTGGCTCAGGAAGCCAAGAGCAGAGTGAGATATACCTTTGTTGTGAGTTGAACTGTGTGCTTCAAAAAGATATGTTCAACTCTTCATTCCTGTTACCTGTGAATATGACCTTATTTGGAAACAGGATCTTTGAAGATATGATCAATTTAAGATGAGGTCATCCTAGATCAGGTTGAGTCCTGATCTAATGACTGGTATCCTTATGAGAAGAGGGACATTTGGAGAGAGATATACCAGGAGAAAGCCATGTGATGATGGAGACAGAGACTGCAGAGATGAATTTATCAACAGGGAACTCCAAGGATTGCCAGCAACCACTGGAAGCTAGGAAGTGGCAAGAAAGAATCCCTCCCTAGAGCTCTGCCAACTCCTTGATTTTGGACTTTTGGCCTCCAGAAGTGCAGGAGAATAACTGTTTCTTGTTTCAAGCCACCAAGTTACAGGTACTTTGTTTTGGATGCCCTAGAAAACTAAAACACCTTGATTCTGATTATAAACATAAAGGAGATCATAATTCTCAAGGAGCACCACAAATGTCCATGTACAGACTAGAGCCTTGCCCTTTGCAAATATAAGATTTTAATGTTCAGACAACAAAATTACATTCTCTCCACAGGAAGTGATACAGGCTAAAAATGAACAAGTAAGTAGCACAATAGCTACAAGGGCGATTTAATCTCTCTAAAAGCATTGCCAAAATTTCTAGTACTTGAAAGCTTACCATAAATGCAAAAAACAGGCAAGAATCATTGAGGGATGTCAAGTACAGCCATATTTCTATAACATTCTGAAGCAACAATGAACAACATAAGTGAATTAAGAATTAAGTGCTAAGAATTGTGACTCTAAGTCCTGCAGAAATGCAGATCAATGACTGATGGTGTTTTTATAGACATAATGCAACATTTGAGGTTGGGGCAGTGAGGTTAATGACCTGGTGTGGTAGACAGTACCTATGGGTAACTAATAGGGAATATAACCATTTTCACTTTTTGTTAATTTAGTTATTGTAAGTAGGATTTCCTGGGAAACAGATATTGAGACTGAAATTTGCATGAAGGAGATGTACTGGTGAGTGCTATAGGGAACAACACCTGTGAGGGTAAAAGATGAAGGTTGGCTAAGGAAGAAGTTGAACTGCAGTGCAGTTGATCTAGGATGGTCTTCAGCATTGTCCTCCCCTGAGAAAAAGGTACTGGGGCCTTTCTACCTCTGCCTGAGTCAACCGGGTATTGGATATAGGCTGCCACAGTGATGGAGATGTAACCTTGGTAAGGAGGCTCTTTTTGATTAAAGGTTGTTACTGAAGAGGGACTCAGCTGAGAGCAATGTTTACCACCACTCAAAGCAGCTAAAAATGAGTCCCTCAATCCAGCAGGCAGCATCTCGTTGGCACTCTTTCCTTTTTCCATAAGGAGTTGGGCCTTCTTACGAGAAGTTACAGACAACAAAAGAAAGCAATGCAATTAGAAATGAAAAAAAATCAATATCAAAAAATATTGCTAATGTAAGTTTGCCAATATGTGTAGATGTCAATGCAATTGAAGAATATGTCACTGATCTTCCTAGTAGTCAGGGTAAAAAGGGAAACAGGATGTATCATATCCTTATTCTTATCAAAGAGGAGGAAGCAAATCAATTCCTTAGAGGAAGCAAAGTTTTTTAAAATAATACTTGGGGCCTCCCTGGTGGCGCAGTGGTTGAGAGTCCGCCTGCCGATGCAGGGGATACGGGTTCGTGCCCCGGTCTGGGAGGATCCCATATGCCGCGGAGCGGCTGGGCCCGTGAGCCATGGCCGCTGGGCCTGCGCGTCCGGAGCCTGTGCTCCGCAACGGGGGAGGCCACAACAGTGAGAGGCCTGCATACCGCAAAAAGAAGAAAAAAAAAATAATACTTTATAAAATAAAACTGTGATATAAACCTTATAGGGTAGAACAGAATGACATAAAAAAATAATGCCTTCAACAGTATTTTCTTTACAGCGCATACAGTCGTACATTTTACATAGTTGTTTCTTATAAATATTGGGGGAGGGGATAACTAAAGATAGAAATCAGTGGGGTTTTTTTTCCCCCTAAAGGTACCAGATTAATTTAACCCAGTATGCAGAATTCTGGTGCCACATTTAAGTTTGAAGGTTACACCTTAAATTTGTAGAGGAATCCATCCACCTCATGGCCTTTAGAGGATTATTGCTAAATAACTTTTCCTCTGGGCAAAAATTTCATGGAAGCAGGCTCCTGAACCTTCTCACCTTTTCAATTCTGTATCTCCAGCACCTGATCCATCCTGGAGACTCAAGTATTTATTGAATGAATGAATGAACAATATGATTTTATCTCATACTGGTGAGCAGACAGTCCAAGGGTGTTTGCGTGTGTGTGTGTGTGTGTGTGTGTGTGAGCTATATGAGCAAGTATGGAGTTTCAAGAGTGATTTCAATACCCATCGGAATATAGACAAGCAGAAGACAGAATAAGAAGGAATAATTTTCAATGGAACAAAATTAAGTCTTTGAAAAGCAGTCAAAGAGACTGAGACTTGAAGGGATAAAACAGGGAGCCTATGAGGTTTCTAAGCAGGGTACAAGATAAAAGCATTATCTCAAATGATTTTGGCAATGGAAAAATGAAAAACTAATTTTTCCATCAAGTTGTTTCCAACAAGGATCATTTAACTTAACATTTTATTTTTAAACTAAATTTAGTCAAACCAGTTGTTCTTGTGCACAAAATTAATTTTAGCAAACTTCTTTTTCCTAACTACAAAAAATATTTAGTTTGCAAATATGAATACATAAAAAAACAGGAAAAAATTATACCAAGTTATCCCTAGATTAATTGATTGCTAACATCTTTCGCACCTTGTTTCTCTGTATTTTACAGTTGAGCTCAGACTATATAGATAATTTGGGGTTTGTTGTTTTTTTTTAACATCTTTATTGGAGTATAATTGCTTTACAATGGTGTGTTAGTTTCTGCTTTATAACAAAGTGAATCAGTTATACATATAATTTATTACCTCAATTTTCATTTAAATTATAATATGTGTATTTTTCATGTTATTGAAAACTCTTCAGAAACATAATTTTAACAATTTAACAATTCTGTAATACTCACTTACGTGATCATACATAATGTATTTAACTATTTCTTTATTGTTGGCTATTTAAATTGTTTTACATACTGTAATTTTTAGATTGTTGTATTTTAAAAATTAATGCTTCAATAAGCATCATATATACAGATCTTTTTAAATACTTCAGATTATTTCCTTAACAAAATATTTCTAGGAGAGGAACGACTAGTTCAGAAGACATTAATATTTTGATATACATTTCTAAATTGTTTCCAAAAAAGGTTGTATCAACTTGTACTGTCTCCCCTAGCATGTAAGTAAACCAGTATTCTATACATTCATCAGCATGAAGTATTTCTATTAAAAAAGCAAAATATCACTGATTTGACAGACAATGAATTATGTTTTGTCATGGCTTTAATTTAAATGTCTTTCCTTACTGATGAGTTTGAACATTTTGCTCAAATATTATCCATTTTTTTTTTTACTTTGTAAATTATATTTTCTCATTTCCTTGGGATTTAACTCAAGCTTTCAGTGGCAATATTTGTGTTGTCAGAGGTCTTATATGAACTTTTGGATAATAAAGCAATTAATCTATTGCATGTTGTATTTGTTGGATATTTTATAGAAATAGAAAATAATTTGATTTGTATTATATGAATTTTTATTTTGTGATTTCTTCCATTTTTTAAAAAGTTAAAATGATTTTCCATGCCTAGATTTGATGGCAATTTTAGTTGTTGCATATGTTTTAAAAATCTAAATTTTAAAATGTAATTCTTTAATCCATCTCTAATTTCTTTTGGTTGAATGGGGTGAAATGATATATCAGCCAAGGGTCATGATTACAAACAAAGAAAAATCAGATGTCCCTGCCACCATCCCTGCCAAAAGTTGGAGTCTAAGCATCACCCATTTCTTTACTTACTACCTTATGACCTGAGTCATGAGCTAGTAGATATAATTTTTGAAGTCTTGGTCAAATGTTCTTATCTAACTTTAAAGGAGGCTGGGAGACAATTCCAGATTTTGACTTTAGAGTAACAGAATTTATAATATGGGAAGTTCTCCAAGCATAACATGGGCGTTCAAAAATATTGAATTGGCAAAAATGACAAATATTCCCTATAGAAGAGGGAATAAATTGGCCCTTGTTTCAAATAGCTTGCCAACTGTGCCAGTATAATTTATTAAGTAACCTTTCATTTCTCCATGGATGTGCTATACCTTCCTTATAGCATATTAAATCATTACATGTAGTAGGATAGGTTTCTGGTTTAGGCACAATTTTTAATACTACTCTGAGCATTTGCAAAGTTTAATATAAAACATAAAAGCTAGCCAAGAGTCACACACACACACACACACACACACACAATGTTTCTTTATATATTACAACAGTGACTTTTATTTGTATGCATCTTGCAATTTTAAAGTGTATCTCCATTATTAGGTTATAAGGATATCTCATTTTATTGTTCTTCTCTTTACTGTGCTTCACAGATATTGCATTTTTTTACATATTGAAGATTTGTGGCAACCTTATGTCAAGCAAGTCTATTGATGCCATTTTTCCAACAGCATTTGCTCACTTCATGTCTCTCTGTCACTTTTTGTCAATTCTTGCAATATTTCAAAATTTGCATTATTATATTTGTTACAGTGACACGTGATCAGTAACCTTTGATGTTACTATTGTATGTATTCAGTGTCTCTTAATCCTCAAATAGTTAAAGGTAATCATAACACCCAAAGCCCATACTCTTCATCTCTGATGTCAGTGTTAACTCCACTTTACAAATGATGAAAGGAAAGAAAACTTTATCTAATTAATTTTGTAGATGCATTGAATAATACACACAGATGAGAAATTCTATCAGTTGCCATCTTCCAATGTTGAAGACGACTATGTTTGTGCTTTGGTGATAGCTCTTTTCCCACAGTTAGCATTCTGTGCCTCAGATGGGATGTAGAATAATCATTCTCATGATTACAGAATCACTTAGTGCATTCCTCCAATTTCCACCAAGATTACATTATCAGAAAACCAGATGAAATATTCATCCCTTAAGAAGTTTACCAAGTATTTTCTCATAAAGATATTTTATTTAGTTCTTACATTCTAGCATTGAGAGTATAATAAGCCCAACATGTAAGTTCCCTTATGGTTCCAATTACAGACGTTATGGTGGAAAATGGAGTTCAACGCAGAAATTAAAAGATTGCACATTATATTGGGTTTTGAATGGGGCACATTAAAAGGTTAGTTTTAATGTGGGAATTTAAAGACTACATTGTCTTACCTGTGGAATAAGAATCTCCATATATAGATGTAGAATAATAATTCCAATCTATAGTACACCTAAAAAGCATGAGGCACTGTCTTAGTTTCTTTTCAACTCTGAAGAATAAGTATTATTATTCCCAGTATTAAAGATAAGGAAAAACATGGAGGTTTTTTTTTTTTTGGAAACCCAGATGCCCATCTTCAAAGCCCATACTTTTCCCACGATTTAAGAGGTCAAAGAGGTGAATGTTTTAGCATCCCCTCATCTCTCATCCCTTTCCCCATATTTTTGGTACTGGTGGGTCTACCTTGAGGATCAGTGTGGGAGTCAGGCTTCTTTGTAAGATCTCAGGGACCAGGAAGTCAGTGATTCCTGACCTTAAATACTGCAGTACAACAGTACTAAAATTCCAATTTTTTGGATGAGTTTTATTATTAGAAGTGGACATGCTGGTAACTTACAAGTTTATTAGAAATATAAGATGTAGTTGGAGAAAATAAAAATATTGGCAAAAATGTTCTCAAAAGTCCTATTATTTTCCAGAGAGTATTTCCCAAATTTTATTAATTATATGTAATTATATATATATATATATATTTTTTTTTTTTTTTTTTTTTTTGCTGTATGTGGGCCTCTCACTGTTGTGGCCTCTCCCGTTGCGGAGCACAGACTCCGGACGCACAGGCTCAGCAGCCATGGCTCACGGGCCCAGCTGCTCCGCGGCATGTGGGATCTTCCCGGACCAGGGCATGAACTCGTGTCCCCTGCATCGGCAGGCGGACTCTCAACCACTGCACCACCAGGGAAGCCCAATTATATGTAATTATAAAGATAAAAACTAAAAGATGGGGCTTCCTTGGTGGCGCAGTGGTTGAGAGCCTGCCTGCCGATGCAGGGGACACGGGTTCATGCCCCGGTCCGGGAAGATCCCACATGCCGTGAAGCAGCTGGGCCCGTGAGCCATGGCCTCTGAGCCTGCGCATCCAGAGCCTGTGCTCCACAACAGGAGAGGCCACAACAGGGAGAGGCCCACGTACCTCAAAAAAAAAAAAAAAAAAAAAAAGTAAAAGATGATTTTAGCAATGGGCCACTGGCAACAAATATGTGTTACGGATGCTTCAGTTGCTTCATTCCAAGCCATAACCCACAGTTCACATGCACCCAATCAGAACAACACACATAGTAGCAGATATAGCAGCAACCATCAGGCCAGCCAGCAGACTTTTCTACCCTCTGAAAACATCATAGGAAAAAAAAATGGAGAAATTGACATGATATGGAAAGTCATTGATACTCCAGGGACTACAGCCTTTTCCTTGCTCTACTCACAAAACTTCTCCTTCTTCCCTGATGCCTGAGAAGGGCTACACTATTTTCAGGCCACATGGGCAATGTGGATGATGTTCATGAAAGATTACTCTGGAAGAGAGATAGAAGAAAGCAAGTCTTAGAAATCTGAAGATGTCAGAGTATAGGAAAGAAAGGAAATCTTCAAAGAGAAGCTTTAGAGTATGGGATCCCCTTAATTATTTGACAGGTATGAATCAAGACTAAACTATATAGTTGGTCCAAGTGACAACATTTTGGGGAATGAATGAAGTATGGAGGGTCATGGTTTTATAAACACAAAAGGCAAAACTAGCTTAATTCGCACTAGATTAAATATTTATGTATTTTTAAAAAATATAAATTGGCAAAAGAATTAAAATTCCTACAATGCTATTGATTGACAATTTTTTTAAAGCAGTGACATATCTGTGAGTTTGTTACTGTCACTTATGTTACCTTTTGTGAGTTATTGACTTTAGCTGAAGTGCTGAAGCTGAATAATGATTATCATGCTGCTGTTTAATGTGATCAAGTGATTTACCCTATTGCAGTTCTTAAATAGAATGTTTAAAATTTACATTTTTTTCAAAAATTTTTAAATGCTTAATATTTTAAAATAAAATTAGTATTAAAATTATCATTTGAGGGCTTCCCTGGTGGCGCAGTGGTTGAGAGTCCGCCTGCCAATGCAGGGGACATGGGTTCGTGCCTTGGTCGAGGAGGATCCCACATGCCGTGGAGCAGCTGGGCCCGTGAGCCATGGCCACTGAGCCTGCGTGTCCGGAGCCTGTGCTCCACAATGGGAGAGGCCACAACAGTGAGATGCCTGCGTACCGCAAAAAAAAAAAAAAAAAAAAAAAAAAAAAATTATCATTTGAATATTTTGTAGTTTACATATTTTAAATATACAGTTTTCCCCACTAAATAAAAGCTCAACAAGTGTTAAAAAAATAGGAGTTTAGTCATTAATCATTAACCAGCACAGTGTCTATGCCCAATTTGTTTTTAGTGAAACTGGTTTGTAAAGGTCACACATATATTGCCAAAATTCTCTCCTTGACCAAATTCTAATCTTCTATTCTTCTTAATCTTCTTCCCAACTTGGCCTTGACTCAGGCTTTCTTTGTCTCTGATTGCCTGATTTTAATAAGAATCCTACTAAGTCATTTAAGCAGAATCCCCCATCCTCAATATCTGATCACCCTCTATACCCTATAGGATCCTTCATCCTCCATCATCCATCAGGTGATGTCTGATTACCTTGGCCTGGCTTCAGCAAGAATCATGTTGGGTTGGTTTAACCAAGATCTTCCTGACTCCTGATGTTTCCTCTTAGTACTTTTCCATCCACTAAACCTCACCCTGCTCCTTGGCTGTAAATTCCCACTCTTCCTTATTTTCAGAGTTGAGCCAATTTCTCTCGCCTACTGCAAAACTCCACCGCAGTGTTTCCTACACCTACCATGATAGTCCCAAATAAAGTTCACTTTACAGTTCTTTATCAAGTGTAATGAATAATTGTTTCTTTAACAATGTTAATTAAGTAATTAGAATTAATATTAGTGTCAACTATAGTAATAACAACTTAAAATTTAAATCACTTTTAGATATGTTTTTCCTTTTTTTGTCATATGCCTTTTAATTGACTTGTAGGTTACTTTAGTTGAGCTTACTTCCATTTATAGGAGAAGTTACAAACTTTCAAGAAAACTAACAGCTTCAAATTATGGGTAGTATCTTCCTGAATCCAGCTACATGAAGCTACCTCAGCTAATTCACATCTCTTAAACACGAATATATTGTTTCTACAGTTGATTTTGGAATCCAAAACAGTACAATCACTTGTGGATATGATGAATGAAAGAAGTTTATTGGTGGTCAATATGACACCTTGATCTCAAAGTTTTCAAACTGATAGGAATATGTGCAAGCAACACACTGGGAAATAAGCCATCTATTAATACAAGCTGACCTATGAGAATTAAAATATTTTCTTTGAAATTATATTTATGATGCAAATTGTAAGTATGGAAAATTCCCTGCCAGATCATGAACTGAGAGTATGTTATGGATCCACATCCCCAAAACACAGAATTTTTTTAAAAAATTTCATTGAAGTATAGTTGATTTACAATGTGTTAATTTCTGCAGTACAGCAAAGTGATTCAGTTATACATATATATATTATTTTTTCATATTCTTTTCCATTAAGGTTTACCACGGGATATTGATTATAGTTCTCAGCGCTATACAGTAAGTAGGGCCTTGTTGTTTGTCCATCCTATATATTAATAGTTTGCATCTGCTAATCCCAAACTCCCAGTCTTTCCCTACCCCACACTCCTCCCCTTGGCAGCCACAAGCCTGTTCTCTATGTCTGTGAGTCTGTTTCTGTTTTGTTGATAAGTTCATTTGTGTCATATCTTAGATTCCATATATAAGTGATATCATATAGTATTTGTCTTTCTCTTTCTGACTTACTTCACTTAGTATAATAATTTGTAGGTCTATCCATGTTGCTGCAAATGGCATTATTTCATTCTTTTTTATGGTTGAGTAATATATATATATATATATATATATATATATACCACATCTTCTGTATCCATTCACAGGTCGAGGGACATTTAGGTTACTTCCATGTCTTGGCTATTGTGAATAGTGCTGCTATGAACATAGGGGTGCATGTATCTTTTCAAATTACAGTCCAAGACATAGAACTTGACTGTGTAGATGCATTAGATGAGTTCAAACTACAAGAAGAGCTTCTTTGTCTATGCAAGTTCACTCACACATTACTAAATATCCATTGAGTATTTCCGTTGGTCATTGCACTAGTTATGGAGGTAGAAGAGGTAACAAAGCTCTTGCCTCAAGGATTTACAGTCCAGCAGGGAAGACAAACAATATGTAGTTATAATGCAGTTGTATTATGAAAGCATTTCTGGATCAGAACTAGATCTTCTGGATCTTGAAGAGTGCATCATTGTCAATAAGCATGTTTTTCCCAATTATATGTTGCTGGTCCAGACTGATTGTATTACAGCCTCAGCCAAACAGTTCAAAGCTTAACCGAAAAATCTAAAGCAACTTGAGAACTGTCACAAATTTTAGGTAGGGAAGCAAAGCAGAATTTTTACACATTTCTATCATTTTGTTTTCATCTTTAGTCAAGTTTTAAAGAAATATGTATTGAACATCTAGCATAGCACTATGCTTAATGATGAAGGGAATAGTAAACGATATAAATGATAGGAATTCAGACATGTTAGAATCACTTTTTAAGGACTTACTTTGAGAGAAACAGGTGAAGTTAGCAAATGAACAAGAAGGCATCTCTTTTTAAGAAAAGAATTTCTGGGGAAAGTGTAGAAAAACACAGAAGGGGCTATATATGTTTAGGAAAAAAGTTATTTTCTGGAACAAAGTTTGCAAGTTTACCAGGTGATGGGGATGTTGTCTTTACAGAGGGATGTGCCAGAACTTTCAGTATGCTGGTGATACTGCAAATTTCAAAGAAGGTGCATAACATGAAAAGCTGTCCATAAGCACTTGGAGGAAAAAAAAATCTATGTTAATAGATAATCAAGAGTTACACTGTGGGAAAGTCAAAATCAAGATAAAAAGCCAAAGTCAGAAATCATTCTAGAATATACTATTAAATAAAGGCATTTTGGAACCAAAAACATAGCCTTACTCCAACTTTCTTCTATTTTTTACAATATTTATTTATTTTGCTGTGTCGTGTCTTAGTTGGCATATGGGATCTTCGTTGCCTCGTGTGGGATTTTTACTTGAGGCATGCGAACTCTTAGTTGCAGCATGTGGGATCTAGTTCTCTGAACAGGGATTGAACCCGGGCCCCCTGCATTGGGAGTTTGGAGCCTTAGCCACTGGACCACCAGTGAATTCTTTCTATTTTAAGACACCAAATTAAAGCATAAATTCCTTCCTTGACAAAACTTGGAACAAATTCCTTAGCCTGGGAGACATTCCCCTCAAATATGAAGAAATATGTGTTAGCTATTTTTGAGTAGTAGGAATGTAAAAAAATTTATATTTGTGAGAATTGCAACTTTTTTTGTCCTTGAATAACTCACTTTGTTCTTCTGAATTAGATTTAGTAAGTAATTCATGCTTAATGAGAACCAGTTGCATCAGATTCTATTTTGTTAAAATGCATTAAAAAATACATAGAAAGGCAGATAATCTGAATTTTCTTTCTAATGACACTAACCTCATGAATGCTGTTGAAGAATCTCTGATGGGCTGAAAAACTTGTTTTGCTAATTTCCAGAAAGTCCTTGGGGATTAATTTGCTCTCCAAGCTTGGTTCAATAATATATCTGAAGCAAATAGGAGGTTTGAATCAAAGATCAGTAGTGTAGCAGTAAAGTTTTCTAAGAGAGCTTAATAAGATGATTGCACAAACATCAACTCACTTCTTAGCTGATTGGCCATGCTCTAAGTGCTGAGTGGAATGCTGAGTCCTACCAGAATTCTATTCTGGAGGCAAAAGTCTCACTCCTAAATCCACACAAAGCAGGCAAATTATAGGCAGAAATTAATCAGTCACAGCAAATGCAACAGCAAGTGAGACACAAAGGATCAGACTCTTTTAGTCTGGTCATTTGTGATGGTGAGCAGGAGGGATAAGAAGGAGGAAGGCATGCTTAACACCAGTGTAGAAGTATTGTGAGTGATCATTGAAGATCTGGGGTAATTTAGGGTTGTGTCAGCTTCTTTTTCATTTACCACTCAAATTTCAGAAGTTTTTTTCTTTATCTCTATGTGAAGTCCAAAATTTGTCACAAGTGCTGATTCAGGGACCCACGCTCCTACCATCTGTTTTGCTATACCATCTTCACTAATGGAGTCCCATGAATATCTGCAAAAAGCCATCAGAAAGAGAAAGAGCATGGAGAATAACAGGGGTGATATTTTAATAAACCAAACCTTGAAGTGATGCACTTCATTTCTTCTCACAATAACTAAACACATGGCTACATCTCACTGCAAGAAAGACTGGGCATCATAGTCTACAAGTGTGTCCAGAAAGAAGAAGACATTGATCTGTGCAAAAATTGGGGGAAAGCACATACTTTAGAGAGAAATAGCCCTGGATTCTAATCCCAGGTCTGTGATCTGCTGAGAAGCAATGGACAAGTTACTTAACCTATCTGAGCACAGACATGCTCATGTTCCCCTTCCAATTCTCTAGTCTCTATGTCAAATTTCACAGCATTTTCCAACTGGGAGTAAAGTGTGTACAGCAGCTCAGCTTATCTGCAGTGTTTAAGAAAAATAACATTAACACCTAAATAAATAGAACAAAGCTGCATAAACCAGAAGAAAAAGTGGAAGCAGAAAGAGAAGGAGGAGAAACAGCAAAACCATCCCCTACCATCAAACTATGGATATATTCCACCTTCATTTTCTTATCATAAATTTTTTATGCAAAGCCCAGCAATCTAGCCTTTTTATTCCTCAATACAACACTGAATCTCTATATTGATACAATGGTTTCCAAAGTTTAGTGTGCATCAGAATAATCTAGAGAACTTGATGAAATGCCAGGTCCCCTCCAAGTATTTCTGATTCAGTATGTGTGGGGAATGATGAATGATCAGAGAATTCACATCACCAACAAATGTATAAGTGAAGCTGATTCTGCTGGTCCAGGCCATACTTTGAGAACCACTCACCAGTACATGATCCTCAAACTTGACTAAATGTTTGAATTAACTTGGGAGTTTTGTAGAATGCCAGCCTTCTCAGGCTAATTACATCAGAATATTTGGGGGTGAAACCCAGGCACAGGTATTTTTTAAAATTCCCCAGATTGAGAACTGCTATTCAAATAGGACACAGATGGTTTTCTTTTTGCTATCTTTAGGAAAGGATTTCTTAATCATAGCTCCGAAGATATGGTTTGGATCTTCTAGGTTTGCCTTGGAGTCATTGCTTGGTGCATAGCAGACTCTTCTTCACTTAAAGGTAGCTGAAGTTCTTACTGAAGTAGATTTCCTTAACCTCTCTACTGTAATGAGTAATACTGACATCCATTCTTTGAAGCACATCTCTCATTTCACAATTTGCATACTGAGTTTTCCTATTTCTTACCAGATACTGACTGTTCAGTTTGCTTATTTGTTTGTTGACTTTGCTAGTTCTTTCTCCTACACTAAACTCCAAAGGTTGTTCTTGGTCTCATGTATTACTTTCTCCACATTAGAATTTTAGTCATATCCTTCCTCCACACAAGTGATGTTAACATGTTCCTGACCATCCAGTGACACCCTGAAATTAGAAGGGGACTAGACTCCTCTCCCACAAATCACTCCAATCTTTACCTTGTGAAGGTAACTCTTAGGAGTTGTCACCCTGGGAAGCAAAAGTGTAATTGGACATAGTTAATAATAGCAAAAATCCAATATTTATTGAGTACAAGGTATTGTGTTAAGGCCATCACATGGATCACTTTAGCTATTTTTTAACAAGAAATTTTGTTTAGATACATTTTTATCCCTATTTTACAGATGAGGAAAGCAAAGCACAGGGAGGTTAGATAACTAATCCAAGGTCATGCAGCTGGTGAAGGGCACAGAAAGACTTCCGAAGAGTTACTCTGGCTTTAGAAATCAAGATCTAAAAATTCTACTATGGAAGAAAGTGAAGAGGTTCTAGAAAACAGAAGAATGGCACAGAATAAAAACTACCTACATGGGCATGGAAAATGATATTCAGATTCAATATAACTGAACAAAGGTATTGAATTAATGAGGCTCAAATGGAAGAATAAGTGAAAAAGCCATCACAGATGTTCATGGAAAAGGAGGGGCATGAAAGATCACATGTGTCAGGAAAAATTGGAAGGAGGAGGGAAAGATGGTTGTTGTCCTTGAGTTTGTCAGTGAAAAGAATTCATGGGTGTTTCCCATGAACCTGATGTAGGAAAACAGGAGACAGAGAACTGGCTTGTGACCTTCTTGGTATCTTTCCAATAAGTTCATCTGTAAAGGCAGAGGAAACCTAGCACGAGGAAGGTAGATATTATATGAATACTGGTTTGTTAGAGGTTCAGAAAGAGTCTGAGGCAAAAAGCTAGAATGGAGATGCATCTGCACCCAGATCAAAGAAACTACAGTCAGAGGAGTCAAAGAGGGCCCTGACAAAAGGCAAAAATGTGACCCTATGATAAAGAAAGATATAGCTTTAAACATAAGACAGGACCAGAGAACAGAAAGTCAGTTACATGAGAACAAGTTCAAGTTGTCCTTTCTTATATGTGACCACTCCTCCACCTGTTTCCTTTAAACTTAGACTCTTGGAATCTGAGAAGCAAACAAATGGGAGTGAATGAGGAGAAGCAGGCAAAGAAATAAGATAGTAGCCAGCCATTACAGGCTTACACCCTGAAGCATGTTAGAGTTTGAGGAGGGGAGAAGATTCACATGAAGCCATATTCAGAATTTTGATTAATAATTTACACTAGACACCAAATTTCTGAATTAGGATAGTGTTTATTTCTTAAAGTGACTATCAGACTGTGTTTTATCTAATATTGAGCAAAAACATGGAGGAAAACCAAAATAGAGATGTGTTTTGAATAAGCTATGAGTTGTGCTTATTTAATATACTGTTCACACATGTATAACAAAGGTCTCAGGTGATATTTTCATTATGTTCACCTTAAAATTCTTATAAGATTGCCTGGAGGAGTTACAGACAAGGTATACAAGAAATTGTTTTCTACAAAAAAGAAAGAAGGCATCTGGAGTGTGGAAACCATAACTCAAGGGAACAGATCGTGAATTTTCAAAGATTTGGTTCAAGGAATGTGATGCCACATTGGATAGAAGGAGTGTCTCAGTGTATCCACTTGATTCTGTCACTTTGATTGCCATTCAGTGTACCATGAGCACTGTTATGAGTAATCAGTAATAAGTAACATGGTGGGTACCAGGATCCATGGGGTATACTAGTCACGTTTGGGAAACAGACACTGCTCTAGGGATTTCAAGCAGGAAAGTAATGAATACCCAGAATTTGGTGCCAATGACGCTGTTAGAAGGGCTGAAGGAACCAAGATCAGGGAAGGCGGACACTAGCTCTCAGGCTGACCAGCCCAGCTTTCTGAGAATCAGCAAGTTTCAATCAAGTCAGGAACTCCAGGAAACCACTGTCAAATAGTCATTGCTTCCTAGAGCAATGAGGCAGGTAACTTTAAAAGTGTTTCCAGAGACTATTGCTGATACTGAACCTCACATCTGCTAAAGCTCAGGTGCTTCCTTCCATTGACAAAGAAGTATGGCTTCTGCTTCCTTCCACCTTCCTACACTAATGCAATGCATTTATTAGATGAAAGCAAACCTGAAACATAGTAAGAAATACTAGGAAACGTAGCTTCTGGTCTTTTAGCCTCTGAGACACCAAAGAGAGTGTAAGAGGAACACTGAGAAAGGTTCGGAGGACCATGATGCAATCAAGCATATGATGTATTTCCAATGTAAGAGATTATACATTGGTTTATATCAATCAATATTTTCAAATAAAATAATAAAAATAAATACATCTGTTTGCAATCGTGATCCTGAAAAGAATCAATGTTTGATTATTCTAAAGCAGATTTGGGGTTTTCCAGAGATGGTAGCTGCTCTTTTTTCCCTCTGCAATGTCCTCTGAGTATACATCTGTCATACACACAAAATCAGACACACAGAAGCAGGTTCACAGGACCATGTACAAAAACATGTAAACCTACACAAGCCCAGAAACAGGCAAACGCACATGCTCCACCCTGATTCTGATCACAGGCAAACTCTCTACTGACCAGAATGGACATGGCCTTAAGTCAAATTCATGCCCTTTAGCACCATAAAGGTATTAGAGTTTAATAAGCAAAACCAAAATTTCCAAGAAAAATCTAACCTTAATTTTTCCTTCGATATCAATTTTGTTTGAGGTTTAGGGAATCTACTCAGTGAAACATTTACTTCAAAACCTGTGTATAGCATGTTTTTTCTCTTAGATGATAATAAAACCTAATAACTTGAAATTCAGGATTACAGTGGATGTAAAAAACAATTAAGCAAATTTTGTATTGTTGATCCTACCATCTCCATTCTACCACTTCCTCTCACCCCCAATCAACCCTCCTCCCTGCCACCTAGATTGATATTTCTAAAATTTAGATCTCATCATGTGTCTCATTTGTTTAAAAGGCTTCAAAGGTCCCCAGAGCATTTAAAAACTCAACTCAAACAATATCTCTGAGACTTTTTATCATCGAGTTCCCATCAGCTTCTCTAGCCTCAATTCTTACCATGCTCTTCAATTTCTATTTTAAATGGATCAATTTATCTCTGCCTATAAATACTTTTGTGAGGGTTAAATGAGATGATGTGAGTAAAGCACATAGACAATAGCTGGCACATCATAGATGATTAATAAATTATCTTCAAATACATTCTTTATGATGTATGCAGACAGGTGTGTTAGCCTTCTTCAACATTCATAGGTTTGCCTTGAGGGAAGTAGACGAGATTTTAACGTCTCCATGTTTTAAAATAAGAAACTGAGGCTCAGGAAGTTTATGTGGCTTGCTAAAATCCTACAGCTCATAAGTGGAGGAGGTAATACATAAATTCACTTCAGACTACAAGTGAGTGTGTGCCTCACTACCCTGTACTCCTTTCCCTGTAGAATTATGAAAAGTTGCATTTAGGAAGAGATTGTTCTTAGACCCACTACCAGTGCCTGTGCCAGACATTTGCTCATTTCCTCTCATATCCATTCCCTGATAACAGTGGGCTGACCCTGCAAACTTTTCCCAAGCTGCCCTAACTACAGGCTTCTGACTAAGTTCAGTGAATGGGAGGCACTGGTGGAGATTGAAAGCAGGAGGGAGGGAGAATCTAGACTACTTCTTACTGTCTCTTTCTTGTGTCTGGGAGAGGCAACATCTCCTCTTTGGTCCCAGGCAACCCCCACTGATGTCCAAGATCCCAGTGGGCACCTTTGGCTCCCAAGACACCTTCTCACATTGTTTAACCTATACCAGAAAAGGGTGGTTGTACTTCCTACTATTGGTGAATCTTGGATTGCTTCTTGGTCCCCTTTTTGGCCTTTCAGCTTTTCCAAAACCTGTGTATTAATTCTCTCCTGTTGAGCCATAGTATCAGTTTCCCTAACTAGACAATAATTTATAGAATAGCCATACAAATAACTTAAATATTTCAATTCAATTGGAAGATTGGAATGATAGTTTTCATTTAAATCAATGCATAACATTAAACATCCAAATGTTGTTTATTGCCTGGGGCAGACAATATCCACTCTCCTCTTCTCCATCTTAACAGAACTTGGATTTGTTGGATGTGACAATTTACACAACAAAAACTATGCATTCCCAAGGTTCACTTTCAGATGGAAGTGGCCACGTGATTAAATTCTAGCTAATGAGATATATGCAGAAGTAGTTAGTCGACTTTTGGAGAAACTGGCTAAAAATCACTCAATTGTCATGTAATTGTTTCCGTTCACTCTTCCTGCTTCTTCCTACCTAGGATGCAGACATGATGACTAGAGCTAAGGACTCACCTTGTGACCATGAGAACATCTGGAGGATATCATTTATTAAGGGTGAAGAACAAAAATATATCAACAGAAAACTCTGGCTGGTTGAAGGCACATGTGAATCACACATACCAACATGGGACCACCTATGTCCTCATATTATAGAAGAATCACAATTTTCGAGATGCCAGGATTACCCAATACCAAATGCAATTTCAAACTGATATAAGGCTAAGATTCACTATTCTTCCATTTACTTATTCTTTTGTTCATTCATTCCTGCTATGTGTCAGATACCATACACCAACACGGGTATAAAAAAATAGATATGCAGACCTCTTGCCTTTAAGGTCACAGCAAGGTGAGCAGGCAAACACAGAAATGGGTTGTTACAATTGCCATAGGGCAATTGAGTACACTAAATAGAGTTTAATGAAGACAGAAAAGTATCAAAATCCAATGTTCTTGGAGTCAAGGATGATTTCCTGTGGAGGTCATGGCCAACTGAACCATTAAAGATCATTAGCAGTTAGCCCATTGGAGGTGCTGCACCAAAGTGCAGCTGGGGAGGGGAAAGGGGGTCATGGAAATGGGGAAACATTACAGGCAGAAAGGAATGAAAGGAAATAAGAAACATGTTGATGTATGGGAGGAACTTCCAGCAGTCTGATTTTGTTTGTGAGCAAAGCACAAACCAGAGAGTGGTGACAGATGAGTCAAGATTAGTCAGGGCTCGGTTATTACAGAAACTCTTCCAGGACAGCAGAGTTCACACTTGGTCCCGAAGGCAAAAGGGAGTCATAGATGTTCTTTGATGTTCTTAAGCAAGGCGTAACACCACAAGCAAAGGTTACTGTTGTCCCTGGAACAGCTGATGGGCTCGTAAATAACTCAACTCTACATAAGGAGGGGTTAATTGTGTTGTGTACTGGTATCACCAATGGCTGCAAGACAGGCTAGTTTCTCCATGAGTGATTATCAATAATTACCAACCAGGATATAAGGTGCAGTCGGGGAATGGGGGAAGTCTTCTGTAACTTGTGAACTTCTAGAAGCATGTGCTGTTTCTTCTGTAGTGCTATTTGCTCAATAAATATTTTATGCATGAATAAACAAATGAACAATATGCATGAGGAATAATGTTTCTCCCTACACTCCCAGAAGCAGATAGTGAATCAACAGCATTTAGCAGCACCCACCATGTGAACATGGCTTCATTCTCTGCCCCAGGGGAGTGGGTATCTCATGTTACACAGCACTTGGTTTTCTGTTCCAACTCAAGAGCATGAAAATATTGTGTATGCATGAAAATGAACCTTGTAGCTTTTATTTCCTGTAGGCTTAGAGTTCACGCTGTCATGTAAAGAGTTCTAAAGAGTAGCCCCAGTGAAACTGACTCCAGGTTTCCTCCACTGACTTGAGTCTCTTTTTCTGTCCTTACTTACTAATAAAGAAATGCAAATGTTGGAACACTAGAAAAAAAAACCCTGAATCTTTAGATTAAATTCAGCAGAGCTGGAAAAAAACTGTTTTGAAATCTAAAAGAGATCTTTAAAATTTAGTATTGTGTAGATTGCCTTCAGGGAGGCTAGAAGAAAAGCATTTAGAGAAATGCATTCTCTCTGTAACCAGGTGTAGGGGGAGAAGGAACCCAAAGAATATAGGGAGTGGTGGCAGACTAAGAAAGAAGAAAGCAGCCTAAGTCTCTGGGATGCTTGGAAGGAAGAAAAGAAGAAAAGATGATGTTCAGGTTTGGTCCCTGGAGAGAAGCCTTAGAGGCAAACACTAAAATAACCATGGATTATCTCGCCCTAAAAATTCACATCCAGCCAAGAGACTTGAGATCCTCTTGGAGTCGTTGTTTTACACTGATGTTGACCAGCATGGTCTTTAAAGTTTCAATGAATGAGAAAACTTTAGATGGAAGAAATAGAAAAAAAGAAAGGAGATACAAAGGAAAGAAGAAAAATTTGGAGCTTCTAGGGCAAATACTTTAAAACTATGGTATGACATATGTCTCAGTCAGTTCCAGCTGCTATAACAAAGTTCCATAGACTGGGTGGTTCATAAACAACAGAAATGTATTTTTCACAGTCCTGGAAGCTGAAAGTCTAAGATTACAGTGCCAGCATTGTCAGATTCTGATAAGGACCCTCAACCGGGTTGCAAACTGCCTATTTCTCTTGTATCCTCACATGACAAAGAGCAGAGAGGGGGAGTAAGCTTTCTCATGACCCTTACAAGGACACTAATCCCATTCATGAGGGCTCCACTCTTGTGACCTCATCTCATCCTAGTTATTTCCCAAAGGCCTCACCTCCTAATATCACAGTGGGGGTATAATTTCAACATATGAATTTGGGAGGGGCACAAACATTCAGTCCATAACAACACATTTGAAAAACAATGTCTCAAATGAGAAAAAAAGAGTGAAACAAATATACTGGGTTGGCCAAAAAGTTCGTTCAGGTTTTTCCATAAGATGTTATGGGAAACCCGAACGAACTTTTTGGCCTACCCAATATGTTACCGCCAAGTACAGTGCAGGGGTCATAACGTTCACTTTAGAGTCCAGGTGGGCCTAACTCTTTTATTTATGAGCTATGTGATGTTAACCAATTTATTTTACCTCATTAAAGTTCAGTTTCATCATCTGTTAAATGGGCATAGCATCTCCATCACAGAATTAGTATGAGAACTTAATGTGATTTTATTTTAAAGCACTTAGTACTTTATCTGGCAAAAAATAAGTATTCAATAAGTAGTAGCTATTTAATAATGTGTAATAAAAGTATATTCCAACTCCATGAAAAACTATTTTATGCATTTAGCAGTCTCTCACTAAGCCCTGGGACTATATTAAGGAACAGGGCAGTGTCCAATTCTTGATGGTATTCATATTCCAGTGCACAAGTCACATAAATGAACAGATAACTTCAATGGAGTATCCTGAATGTTAAGGTAAGCCTAAGTAAAAGGTACAATAGTACTATAAAAGATGCAGCAAGAAATAAATACAGAAAGAGGATTGATCATAAAACTCCAAAAGAATTTGGAGTCTTCTTGAGAGCAGGGGGTCCAATGAAGAGTTACAAGCACAAGATAAAAGAGTTTTGACTTTAAGGAAGTGAAATTACTATAGCTCCAGTGAGAAAATATATTGAAAGGACTAAAGAAAGAAAAAAAATTGTCATACCAATTATTGAATTCAGAATTATTCCCCTGAATTTTGGCATCTTAGTCAAATTTACTCAAATCTGGGTTGATTTTAAACTTGATTTTAAGCTCCTCTTATCAGAGAACTGCTTCTATTCTTCCTAATACTAGGCATGGTGCTAAGTTAAAGCAAAAAATTTGGAAGGTTTGTTGAATGTATGATGGAGTAAATTTATGTAGGTATTTGATAAATGTCCACTTCATGCATGAAAAGTTACTAAATGAGTAAAGTATTTTTCACAGCCCATAATTACATTACAATGCAATAAGAGCTCTGATGGAGGAACATATATGGAATAAAGTGGGGCAGAACTTAGCCTGCAGGTCAGAGGTTTAGGAGAAGACTTCACGCAAAAGTTGATGTTTAAGCTGCATCTTGAAAGACAAATGTGCATTCCACAGAATAAGAAAAGGAACTTTGAAGCAGAGGAATAGAATATAAAATATAACAGAGACAATAAGAATATAAGTGCAGAATGATATATAAATATAATACCTTTTATGCTTAGAAAAATATGTATATGAATATGTATATTTATACATTTGCAGACTGAAAGAATGTACCCCAAAATGTTGATACAACATGGTTTCTGATTCTGAGCATGGAAATGAATATAAGGAAAAGAAGAGAAAGAGAAAGTTTTACATTTTCCTCTAAATACCCCTAAGTTAACTTCTTTCAGTGATAATTATTTATCTATTACTTATATAAAAATAAAGTAAACATCATGTGCTCAGAAAAGAAGTACATGAGCTCCTGTGTGTTGTTTGATATGACTAGAGAGGAAATGCATGAAGAGCTTGTAGGAGGTAAGGGTCTTCATGTACTCATGGACCAGATCCTAAAGGACTTTGCCTGTGCTAGCAGAGAATGTAGACTTGATTTTAAAGACATGAGGGGCCACTAAATCATATAATAAACACAATGGAGTGATGTGCATTTAGAAAGATAGCTGGTAATGGTGCAGAGAGTAGAAAGGAAAAGTGAAAAGGAAGAACGCTGGCAATCAGAAGAATTATTTTGAAGTGTATTAGTCAGGATGGGCTAAGCTATGTCATGGTAAGAAAGAAACCCTGAAATCTCAGAGGTTGTCCCCACCATTTCTGATCCATGACAGACTGTCCTCAGCCATCTTGAAGCTACCCCTGCTGGAAGATTTGGCCTCAAAGGTTACTGGAGCAGGGGGGAAATTAGCATGGAGAAATCATTTCTACTTTTAAATTTCTTAGGCTGGGAGAGACACATGTCACTTCCACTCAAAGTCCATTGCCAGAACGGCTCTGTGTCTCTGATCTCTAATAATAAGGAGGCTGGGAAATATGGGGAAGCTCCAAGACATAATTTCATATCTCTGTCATACAATACTAGCAACATTGTCAGTTAACTTTGGATATATGGTGAATATAGAAACCAGGGCACTGAATTATGAACTATTTGGGGTGCAACTGATAAGACCCCCAAAGATCTGGTACACGATTAGGTAGAAGATGGGTGGATAAAGAGAGAGGAGTAAAAGAGAGGATAGTAAAGCATATGAAGAAAATTAAAATGACAATCCGGTTTCTCAATGCACACTTAGCAGGATGGTGGGAGTGGTGCTACAAACTGAATCAGCAACACAGACGGGTGGGTGTGATGAAGGAGTGATACAAAGTAAGGACCCAATTTTATCCTGATGTGCATATAAAACTATCATTTAGAAATTCTAAGTAGGCAAATGGAAATACTCCTTGGGAGCCACTGGCACTTAGAAGGAAGTGTAGCTCCTTGGGGAGTGCTGAAAATATGACCAGAAGGAACATGGTAACCAAGCAGCGGGTCCCAGGAGATACATGAACCTCAAAACCACCTTCACAATTTTACTGCATTTGCATCTGTGTATAAAACCTAACAGGCTGCAGTGGAATATTCTAAGAGGCAGAACAATGACCTGAATGGGCTGTGTGATATTTGGTAGGATGGTGTTATTTTGTAGGATGAGGTACAACGTGCCACAAGTATGGGTCTATTATAATGTCAAGCGAACGCAAAGAATGAGCAGAGGTTTTCTGGGAAGTGCTGGAAGCTTATCTGGCTGGTCAATGGGAGTACATAATTTGGACAACAGCTTGACCCACTTAAGTAATACAATGACTATGAATTTATCCCACATAATGAAATATTGTTAAGCTAATTGTGTCATAATTATTAATGACTTTTTAATGTTGTTTTGAGTCCTTTAATCCATTTGAATATGAACTCCAAGACCAAATTTCTAATTTTGTAATGTCATGAACCCATACATAGAAAATTAGGAACATGTGATATAGAATCAGCAGAGAGGAATCTGGAGACAAACCACACTTGAGTGCCCTGCTAGGTGTGGAACAGAAACAAGAGGGAGTAGCTATAGAATAAGGAAAGAACCAGCAGTGAATGGCTTCTTGGAAGCCAAAGCAGCAAAACAAGAGAGCTCTCAACTGGGTGGATGCACAAAGCATCTTGTACTTGGTCCACTATTTGAAGGGATCATTGGCAGTCTTGCTCAGAGCTGTTTTGATGGAATGTAGGAGTAGGAAAGTGTCTATGCCAGAGGCAAGTGAAGTGAGCTGTGACTACTGCAAATTTTTGAAGAACTTTGGCTGTGTTGTGCAGAAAGTAGAGATAAAATTCTCTCCGTAGTTTTCCTCTATTCCATACCATTCTCATTCTGCTTGGAACACTACTAATTCACCTTGTCTAGAAGCAAGGGAGAGAGCAAGAGAAAAAATAATGTTTAGAGCAATGAGGCCATACAGCACATACATCTGGTTGGATAATACACAGATCTATAGGGAGCCCTAATTTAATAACATAGCTAATGCTCAATATTGTTCTCTTGCTTTAAACAAAGAAATGGATATAGTATTTTTGTTTCCTTATTCAAGTTCCAAAATGGCAACATATTCTTTATGCATTTCCCCTGCCAAAAATACTAAACCTTTTATAAATGTCTATTTAAATGTCCACAAAGGAAATGTTCACAAAAACATAAATATGGAAATTGTCAAGTTTTGATTATGCCCCAGTTCAGGATCCACTTAGCAGCTATTTCTTTTCTCCTGCACAGAAATATCTCTTGGATATGCATTTGTCATGAAACTCATTTCATATTTCTTCCTCTGAGTAAATTAAAATGTGACAATCATTTCCAGCTTCCCACAAAGTCTGAATGCCAGCATCAGTGGTCAAAACCTACTGGAGCGTTCTGACTTCCCGCACCATCACTAATCCCATAACATGCATTTACAGGTACTGAAACTGCTTTTCCTTATTTTTCCAATAAAATCTGTGTTTACCAAATATTGATACGATGGAGAAAAAGTGATATAAGTTGCTGTGTTTTCAATATAAATGCTTTCTATTAGTCAAACAACAAGTTGGGAAACATGTTTTAAGTAATGGTTCAGAGGTTTAATATTTTTATTCCCAATAGCAATACATTTTATTTTCCAAGACATAGACAAAAATGTCTGTCTTATTCAAGGAAGGAAAGTTCTTGGATATCATGTTTCATGAACGGGCATTTTTTTTCTACTAGACATCATGTTACCCTGGGTAAACTTTTATTTCTGATCACTAAGGCAACTTCAGTGTTTTATTTCTCTACCCATCATTTAACCCTCAGCATTGTTTAGAGTTCTCTCTTTGGTTCTCTTTCCATTTTTTTCCTCAATTGTGACCCATGGGTGACTTTACTGAATCTCAAGATTTCAAATTGAGCCTATGTGCTTATTTCTCTCCCAGCAATAGTTTATTCTTTTTCAAACTCCAGTCATGTACATCCCACAGTTACATTCAACTCAATGTGAAAAAATAAACTAATTATCTTTACCTCCAAATCTGCTCCAGCTCTAAAATATTCGGCTAATCATGACACCATCCTGTCGTGCTCAAAAAACAGAAACTTTAAAATCATTTATCTCTTCCAGTCCCTCACCAAAACAAACCCTTTATCAAATCTTAGATTTTTTCCAATAAATTATTTGTCTAAGTTAGGTTGTCCTCTTCGTCTCCAATACAATACTCATAATGAACATGAATCTTCTCTTCCAGGTAAGTTCAAAAGCTTCCTGTCTCAAGGGCTTCCCTGGTGGCACAGTGGTTGAGAGTCCGCCTGCTGATGCAGGGGACACGTGTTTGTGCCCCGGTCCGGGAAGATCCCACATGCCGCGGAGCGGCTAGGCCCGTGAGCGATGGCCACTGAGCCTGCGTGTCCAGAGCCTGTGCTCCGCAACAGGAGAGGCCACAACAGTGAGAGGCCCGTGTACCACAAAAAAAAAAAAAAAAAAAAAAAAAAAAGCTTCCTGTCTCTTATCCTCTATTTCCACAAGTCTCTTACCTCTCCAGTCCATCTTGGACACTCTTCTCAGAGCTGCTTATATGAAATAAAAGAACTCCTGCGCTCACCTTGAAAACCTCCACTGATTCCCAACCCTTTACAATACAAAGTCTATAATCCTTAGGATGACTTAGGATTCTTTACAATCTATTTCCAAACTCTGTCTCTCCAGACTCATCTGCCACCTGGACTTCTCACAGTTCTTTTAAACTTCCTTTTATTTTATGAATCCATGCCCTTTATTCACATAGCTCCTCGTACCTAAAATATTCTTACCTAGTTGTTCCCACTAGTAAAGTCTTAGACACTTTTCAAAATTTTTGATAGAAATTGCAAATGCCCACTCTTAATCTGTGTTCTCCTTGCTTGGCACAGAAATAGACATGAGGCCATATGACCAAATTCCAGACAATGAAATGTGAGCAAAAGTGGTATTTGTCATTTCTAGGCATGGCTCCCTAAATTATCTGCATAATTCTCTGTAAGGAATCTCATCTGCTCATATGCTAACAGGCTGCCCAGGATCAAGGGAAAGCCCCTGAAGCTTCAGAATATGCTTTCAGGAAGCCTGACTTACAGAATGACTCCACAGACCAATGCTCCTTGCCAATCAGCATTACAACTGTGATGTAAACAAGAAATCAACTTTTATTAGTCTCAGTCACTGAGATTTAGGAATTGTTTGTTACAGCAGCTCCTATTACTTACCTTCACTTATACAATGAACTAACAGGGTGCACACCCTCAAAGAACTTCAAAGACAGACAGTTCTTTCCAATATGCTATTATGTTAACAAATTCATGTCCCCTTATAAAAACATAACAGTTTATATTTTATTTTTCCTCCTAAAGTTGTATTTTCTAAATAAAATTTTCCCAGGGAATATTGTCCAAGAGGAGATAATAGGGATGTTCTACTAAAAATGAGTTTCACAAGACACCTAAAAGATGGCAGAGGAGTAAGCCATGGAGATCACCTTCCTCCTCACAAATACATCAGAAATACATCTACATGTGGAACAACTCCTACAGAACACCTACTGAACGCTGGCAGAAGACCTCAGACCTCCCAAAAGGCAAGAAACTCCCCACATACCTGGGAGGGCAAAAGAAAAAAGAACAAACAGAGACAAAAGAATAGGGATGGGACCTGCACCTCTGGGAGGGAGCTGTGAAGGAGGAAAGGTTTCCACACACTAGGAAGCCCCTTCACGGGTGGACACTGTGGGTGGCAGAGGGGGAGCTTTGGGGCCGCAGAGGAGAGCACAGCAACAGGGGTGCGGAGGGCAAAGCAGAGAGATTCCCGCACAGAGGATCGGTGCTGACCAGCACTCACCAGCCCGAGAGGCTTGTCTGCTCACCTGCCGGGTTGGGTGGGGGCTGGTAGCTGAGGCTCGGGCTTCGGTCGGAGAGCAGGGAGAGGACTGGGGTTGGCGGCGTGAACACAGCCTGAAGGGGTTAGTGCACCACGGCTAGCTGGGAGGGAATCAGGGAAAAACCTGGAGCTGCCGAAGAGGCAAGAGACTTATCTGTTTCCTGGTGCGCGAGGAGAGGGGATTCAGAGCGCGGATTAAAGGAGCTCCAGAGACGGGCGCGAGCCACGGCTACCAGCGCGGACCCCAGAGACGGGCATGGGATGCTAAGGCCGCTGCTGCCGCCACAAAGAAGCCAGTGTGCGAGCACAGGTCACTATCCACACCTCCCTTCCGGGGAGCCTGTGCAGCCCGCCACTGCCAGAGTCCCGTGATCCAGGGACTACTTCCCCGGGAGAACGCACAGCATGCCTCGGGCTGGTGCAACGTCATGCTGGCCTCTGCCGCCACAGGCTCGCCCCGCACTCCGTGTCCCTCCCTCCCCCCGTCCCGAGTGAGCCAGAGCCCCCGAATCAGCGGCTCCTTTAACCCCGTCCTGTCTGAGCGAAGAACAGACGCCCTCCAGCGACCTACACGCAGAGGCGGGGCCAAATCCGAAGCTGAACCCCGGGAGCTGTGTGAATAAAGAGAAAGGGAAATCTCTCCCAGCAGCCTCAGGAGCAGTGGATTAAATATCCACAATCAACTTGATGTACCCTGCACCTGTGGAATACCTGAGTAGACAACAAATCATCCCAAACTGAGGAGGTGGACAATGGGAGCAACTGTCAACTTGAGGTTTGCTTTCAGCATCTAATTTGTCTTTGGTTTT
Organism: Mesoplodon mirus; assembly: GCF_964341445.2. Classification (NCBI taxonomy): domain Eukaryota; kingdom Metazoa; phylum Chordata; class Mammalia; order Artiodactyla; family Ziphiidae; genus Mesoplodon; species Mesoplodon mirus. Next base: position 169,606,521 of record NC_138977.1, on the reverse strand, counting down.
ATGTTTATCTTAGTTTAGTATTTAGAGTTTATTATCACCGGGATATATGTTTATTGATTTCGTTGCTCTCTTCCTTTTTTAAAATTTATATATATATATATATTTTTTTTCTTTTTATCTTTTTGTGAGTGTGTATGTGTATGCGTCTTTGTGTGATTTGGTCTGTATACCATTGCTTTTACCATTTGTTGGTTTTTTACCATTTTTTTGTTTTTATAAGTATAGTTTTTAGCACTTGTTATCATTGGTGGATTTGTTTTTTGGTTTGGTTGATCTCCTCTTTCCTTCTTCCTTTTTTTTAAATTTCTCTTTTGTATTACTTTTTAATTTATTTTAATTTTTAATAAAAACATTTTTATTTTGATAACTTTATTTTACTTTTTTCTTTCTCTCTTTCTTTTGTTATCCCTTTTTTTCTGAGCCTTGTGGTTGACGGGTCTTGGTACTCCAGCCAGGTGTCAGGCCTGTGCCTCAGAGGTGTGAGGGCCGAGTCAGAGCATTGGTCCACCACAGACCTCCCAGTCCCACATAATATCAAATGGCAAAAGCACTCGATGAGATCTCCATCTCAATGCTAAGACCCAGATCCACTCAACAGGCAAGCTACAGAGCCGGACACCCTATGCCAAACAACTAGCAACACAGGAACACAACCCCACCCATTAGCAGAGAGGCTGGCTAAAATCATAATAACGTCACAGACACCCCCAAACACACCCCCGAACGCAGTCCTGCCCACCAGAAAGAAAAGATCCGGCCTAATCCACCAGAACACAGGCACCAGTCCCCTTCATCAGGAAGCCTACACAACCCACTGAACTAACCTTAGCCATTGGGGGTGGACACCTAAAAAAACAGGAATTACGAACCTGCAGCCTGTGAAAAGGAGACCCCAAACACAGTAAGTTAAGCAAAATGAGAAGACAGAGAAACACACAGCAGATGAAGGAACAAGGCAAAAACCCACCAGACCAAACAAATGAAGAGGAAATAGGCAGTCTACCTGAAAAAGAATTCAGAGTAAGGATAGTATAGATGACCCAAAATCTTGGAAACAGAAAGGAGAAAATACAGGAAACATTTAACAAGGACCTAGAAGAATTAAAGAGCAAACAAACAATGATGAAAAACACAAAAAAATGAAAATAAAATTCTCTAGAAGGAATCAATAGCAGAATAATTGAGGCAGATGAATGTATAAGTGACCTGGAGGATAAAAAAAAAGTGGAAATAACTACCACAGAGCAGAATAAAGAAAAAGGAATGAAAAGACTTGAGGAAAGTCTCAGAGAACTCTGGGACACCAATAACTGCACCAACATTCTGATTATAGGGGTCCCAGAAGAAGAAGAGAAAAAGAAAGAGACTGAGAAATTATTTGAAGAGATCATAGTTGAAAACTTCCCTAATATGGGTAAGGAAATAGTTAATCAAGTCCAGGAAGCACAGGGAGCACCATACAGGATAAATCCATGGAGAAACATGCCAAGACACATATTAATCAAACTATCAGAAATTAAATATAAGCAAAAAATATTAAAAGCAGCAAGGGAAAAACTACAAATAACATATAAGGGAATACCCATAATGTTAACCACTGATCTTTCATCAGAAACTCTGCAAGCTAGAAGAGAGTGGCAGGACATATTTAAAGTGATGAAACAGTAAAACATACAACCAAGATTACTCTACCCAGCAAGGATCTCATTCAGATTAGATGGAAAAATTAAAACCTTTACAGACAAGCAAAAGCTAAGGGAATTCAGCACCACCAAACCATCCTTACAACAAATGCTAAAGGAAATTCTCTAGGCAGGAAACACAAGAGAAGGAAAAGACCTACAATAACAAACCCAAAACAATTAAGAAAATGGTAATAGGAATATACATATTGATAACTACCTTAAATATAAATAGATTAAATGCTCCTGAATGGATACAAAAAGAAGACCCATTTATATGCTGTCTACAGGAGACCCACTTCAGACCTAGGGACACATACAGACTGAAAGTGAGGAGATGGAAAAAGATATTCCATGCAAATAGAAATCAAAACAAATCTGGAGGAGCAATTCTCATATCAGACAAAACAGACTTTAAAATAAAGACTATTACAAGAGACAAAGAAGGACACTACATAATGATCAATGGATCAATCCAAGAAGAAGATATAACAACTGTAAATATTTATGCATCCAACATAGGAGCACCTCAATACATAAGGCAAATACTAACAGCTATAAAAGGGAAATTGACAGTAACACGATCATAGTAGGGGACTTTAACACCCCACTTTCACCAATGGACAGATCACCCAAAATGAGAATAAATGAGGAAACACAAGCTTTAAATGATATATTAAACAAGTTGGACTTAATTGATATTTATAGGACATTCCATCCAAAAACAATAGAATACATTTTATTCTCAACTGTTCATGGAACTTTCTCCAGGATAGATCATATCTTGGGTCACAAATCAAGCCTCGGTAAATTTAAGAAAATTGAAATCATATCAATTATCTATTCTGACCACAATGCTATGAGACTAGATATCAATTACAGGAAAAAATCTGTAAAAAATACGAACACACGGAGGCTAAACAATACACTACTAAATAGCCAAGAGATCACTGAGGAAGTCAAAGAGGAAATCAAAAAATACCTAGAAACAAATGACAGTGAAAACACGATGACCCAAAACCTATGAGATGCAGCAAAAACAGTTCTAAGAGGGAAATTTATAGCAATACAGTCCTACCTCAAAAAACAAGAAACATCTCAAATAAACAACCAAACCTTACACCTAAAGCAGTTACAGAAGGAAGAACAAAAAACCCAAAAATTAGCAGAAGGAAAGAGATCATAAAGATCTGATCAAAAATAAATGATGGAAACAATGGCAAAGATCAATAAAACTAAAACCTGATTCTTTGAGAAGATGAACAAAATTGGTAAACCATTGGTAAACTCATCCAAAAAGAAAGGGAGAAGTCTCAAATCAATAGAATTAGAAATGAAAGAGGTGAAGTAACAACTGACACTGCAGCAATACAGTGGGTCATGACAGATTACTACAAGCAACTCTATGCCAATAAAATGAAAAACCTTGAAGAAATGGACAAATCCTTAGAAAAGCACAACCTGCTGAGACTGAACCGGGAAGAAATAGAAGATATTAACAGACCGATCACAAGCACTGAAAATGAGACTGTGATTAAAAATCTTCCAGCAGGGCTTCCCTGGTGCTCAGTGGTTAGGAGTCTGCCTGCCGATGCAGGGGACACGGGTTTGTGCCCCTGTCCAGGAAGATCCCACATGCTGTGGAGCAGCTGGGCCCATGAGCCATGGCCGCTGAGCCTGCGTGTCTGGAGCCTGTGCTCTGCAGCAGGAGAGGCCACAGCAGTGAGAGGACCATGTACCGAAAAAAAAAAAAAAATTCCAGGACCAGATGGCTTCACAGGTGACTTCTATCAAACATTTAGAGAAGAGCTAACACCGTCTTTCTCAAACTCTTCCAAAATATGACAGAGGCAGGAACACTCCCAAAGTCATTCTAAGAGACCACCATCATCCTGATACTAAAACCAGACTAAGATGTCAGGAAAGGAAACTACTGGCCAATATCACAATATCTATGAATATAGGTGCAAAAATCCTCAACAAAATACTAGCAAACAGAATCCAACAGCACATTAAAAGGATCATACAGCATGATCAAGTGGAGTTTATCCCAGGAATACAAGGATTCCTCAATATACGCAAATCAATCAATGTGATACACCATATCAACAAATTGAAGGAGAAAAACCATATGATCATCTCAATAGATGCAGAAAAAGCTTTTGACAAAATTCAACACCCATTTGTGATAAAAACCCTCCAGAAAGTAAGCATAGAGGTAACTTACCTCAACATAATAAAGGCCTTATATGAGAAACCCACAGCCAACATCGTTCTCAATGGTGAAAAACTGAAACCATTTCCTCTAAGATCAGGAACAAGACAAGGTTGTGCACTGTCACCACTATTATTCTACATAATTTTGGAAGTTTTAGCAACAGCAATCAGAAAAGAAAAAGAAATAATAGGAATCCAAATCCAAAAAGAAGAGGTAAAGCTGTCATTGTTCGCAGATGGCATGGTACTGTACATAGAGAATCCTAAAGATGCTATCAGAAAACTACTAGAGCTCATCAATGAATTTGGTAAAGTAGCAGGATACAAAATTCATGCACAGAAATCTCTTGCATTTCCATACACTAATGATGAAAAATATGAAACAGAAATTAAGGAAACACTCCCATTTACCATTGCAACAAAAAGAATAAAATACCTAGGAATAAACCTACCTAAGGAGACAAAGGCCTGTATGCAGAAAACTATGACACTGATGAAAGAAATTAAAGATGATACAAACAGATGGAGAGATATACCATGTTCTTGGATTGGAAGAATCCATATTGTGAAAATGACTATACTACCCAAAGCAATCTACAGATTCAATGCAATCCCTATCAAACTACAACTGGCGTTTTTCACAGAACTAGAACAAAAAATTTCACCATTTGTATGGAAATGCAAAAGATCCTGAATAGCAAAAGCAGTCTTGAGAAAGAAAAACGGAGCTGGAAGAATCAGGCTCCCTAACTACAGACTATACTACAGAGCTATAGTAATTAAGACAGTAGGGTACGGGGACAAAAAGAGATATAGATCAATGGAACACAATAGAAAGTCCAGTGATACACCCACGCACATATGGTCACCTTATTTTTGATAAAGGTGGCAAGAATATACAATGGATAAAAGACAGCCCCTTCAATAAGTGGTGCTGGGACAACTGGACAGCTACTTGTAAAAGAATGAAATTAGAACACTAATACACAAAAATAAACTAACACCATAAAAAAAACTCAAAATGGATTAAAGACATAAATGTAAGGCCAGATACTATAAAACTCTTAGAGGAAAACATAGGTAGAACACTCTATGACATAAATCACAGCAAGATCCATTTGGACCCACCTCCTAGAGAAATGGAAATAAAAACAAAAATTAAAAAATGGACCTAATGAAACTTAAGAGCTTTTGCACAGCAAAGGAAACCATAAACAATACGAAAAGACAGCCCTCAGAATGGGAGAAAATATTTGCAAATGAATCAACTGACAAAGGATTAATCTCCAAAATTTACAAGCAGCTCATGCAGCTCAATATCAGAAAAACAAAAAACCCAATCCAAAAATGGGCAGAAGACCTAAATAGACATTTCTCCAAAGATGATATACAGATTGCCAACAAACACATGAAAGGATGTTCAACATCGCTAATCATTAGAGAAATGCAAATCAAAACTACAATGAGGTATCACCTCACTCCAGTCAGAATGGCCATCATCAATAAATCTACAAACAATAAATGCTGGAGAGGGTGTGGAGAAAAGGGAACCCTCTTGCATTGTTGGTGGGAATGTAAATTGATACAGCCACTATGGAGAACAGTATGGAGTTTCCTTAAAAAACTAAAAATAGAACTACCATACGACCCAACAATCCCACTACTGGGCATATACCCTGAGAAAACCATAATTCAAAAAGAATCATGCACCACAATGTTCATTGCAGCTCTATTTACAATCGCCAGGACATGGAAGCAACCTAAGTGTCCATCAACAGATGAATGGGTAAAGAAGATGTGGCACATATATACAATGGAATATTAGCCATAAAAAGAAATGAAATTGAGTTATTTGTAGTGAGGTGGATGGACCTCTAATCTGTCATACAGAGTGAAGTAAGTCAGAAAGAGAAAAACAAATACTGTATGCTAACACATATATACAGAATCTAAAAACAACAACAACAACAACAAAAAAAAAAAACCTAGGGGCACGACAGATATAAAGACGCAGACATAGAGAGTGGACTTGAGGGCACAGGGAGGGGGAAGAATAAGCTAGGAGGAAGTGAGAGAGTGGCATGGACATATATACACTCCCAAATGTAAAATAGATAGTCACTGGGAAGCAGCCACATAACACAGGGAGATCAGCTGGGTGCTTTGTGACCACCTAGAGGGGTGGGGGGGGTGGGAGGGAGATGCAAGAAGGAGGAGATATGGGGAGATATATATATATATATCTGATTCATTTTGTTATAAAGCAGAAAGTAACACACCATTTTAAAGCAATTATACTCCAATAAAGACGTTAAAAAAATGAGTTTCACGAGCAAATACATTTGGGAAAGACTGGCTTTGCAGAGTTAAATAAGCACATGTGACTATAGACTACATTTAATTACAGATGTCTCAGTCTTTAATGTACTAAAGAGCTTTGGGAATCTCCAAGAAGAGTTAGAGTGTGTTGTATTTTCCAAACCTCTTTAACTAAGGAATCCTTTTTCAAGGCACATTTATCAGTAACTCTTCAAACAGGTTTTCAGCTAATTCACTGTGAGATGTACAAGATATGCTGTAATAAGGATAGTAATCTCTGTGAAGGTGTGAAGGCAGGGTCTATATCATGCTCAATTCTGTATCAACTGTAGGTAGCACCTTACCATGCATACCAGAGAATATGAATTATTGGTTAACATGTGCCTATTTTTCAATGGGTAGCCTTTGTTTTCACACTAAACCAATCTTTAAAAAAATAGATTTAGTCCTGCATGTTCTTCCTTCAGAACATATCCTTTTATCAAACTGCTCATAAACAATGTAGATTTATTGCAGTTTACTGAAAAAGCTTGTGATAAATAAAGGAGAGAGTTTGTGTTGCACACCAAACTACAAGCACCAATATAAAAGCCCGCTCCCATCACCCTCTCTTTTACTATCACCTGAAAGACTGCATATTTCTTTCTGCTATACGGTCTCTAAATCTCATTCTCAACTTCTTTTAAAGAGTAATTTGATTATTTTCCAGCTCCCTCAATCCAAGGCACAGTGGAATCACAAGCACCAGAGACTCAGCCTGTCAGTGGCCTTTCCAAGTATCTATTCATCTCCCTAGCCAGGATGCTCCTACTAGGATTATATTTTGTGTATGTCATTTCATAGTAGTATTCTTTACTTGTATTTCTCTCATGAAAGTTGATGTATTATTACCCCTTCCATATTTTCCCTTTAACTGGATAAAAATAAAAATTAATAAACTTACCCTTATTAAAATTTATATTATTTTTGTATTTTTTATATTCTACCTTACTTGAGAATATGTAGAAGGATATGTAATGTATTAAAAATGTTTAGCACATGTAGTACAACCTTGGAAATATAAATATGTAGTCTAGGTAGTAAAAAATATGCAGTATAATACTTACAAAACTCAATTTGATCACAGCTGTCATCATCATCATCATTATTAGAAGAGGAAGAGAAGGAAAATAAGAAAAAGAAGTAACTATTGATTGTTTACCATGTACCAAGTACTTAACTTACCTGTATTGAAAACAAATTTCACTTAATACACCTAACATTCTTATAAGTTTGTTACTACTTTTGTTAGGAATTCTGAGTGCTCTATTTATATGGCAAAAACCAATCATACTCCTTCTTCTCTCCAAATTCTAAAGCAATTGAGAAACTACAGGTAGCTATAAAATATTAGTTTTACTAACATAAGACTGCACTGGAGAAGACTGTTTGGAAATGTGGACAAAATCAGGCTTTGTATTTCTTTCTCTTGAATTGAGTTAGTCAAAACTGCAGGTACCCTCCAAAATAGTGCCAGGTGAAAAAAATAATAGACTACACATCAACAGGCTAAAGAAGAAAAGTCACATCATCACATAAATAGATAGAAAAAAACTGACAAATCCAACAACCATTCATGAGTAAAAACTCTCAGAAAACTAGGAATAGAAGGGAACTTCTCCAATTTGATTTTTAAAAAACCTGCAAAAAACCTAAACCTAATATAATACTTAATGGTGAGAAACTGTAAGCTTTCCCTGTAAGATCAGGAAAAAAGTTAAGAATGTACTTTTTCTCTACTCCTTTTCAACATAACATTGGAAGTTCTAGCTAATGAATAAGACAAGAAAAGGAAATAAAAGGCATATAAATTAGAATATTAAGAAATGAAACTATGTTTGGAGATGACATGATTGTGTAGAAAATTTGAAAGGATCTAAAAACAATGAAACAATGAAAAAGTCTTGAAACTAATAGCAATTATAGCAGGGTTGTAAGATCCAGTTTAATATACAAAAGTTGTTTACTTATATATATAAAAGTGGAATTTGAAATTAAAATCTTACATTAGCTACACCCCAAACTGAAATACTTGGGTAAAAATCTAAAAAGAAGTATGTACAATATAGATCAATAGAACAGAATAGAGAGCCCAGAAATAAACCCACACACCTAAGGTCAATTAATCTCTGACAAAGGAGGCAAGAATACACAGTGGAGAAAAGACAGTCTCTTCAGCAAGTGGTGTTGGGAAAGTTGGACAGCCACATAAATCAATGAAGTTAGAACACACCTTCACACCATACACAAAAATAAACTCAAAATGGCTTAAATACTTAAACATAAGACATATCACCATAAAACTCCTAGAAGAGAACATAGGCAAAACATTCTCTGACATAAATCTCACCAATGTTTTCTTAGGTCAGTCTCCCAAGGTAATAGAAACAAAAGCAAAAATAAACAAATGGGATCTAGTCAAACTTATAAGCTTTTGCACAACAAAGGAAACCATAAACAAAATGAAATCCAGCTTATGGACTGGGGGAAAATATTTACAAATTATGCAACTGACAAGGGCTTAATTTCCAAAATATACAGGCTGCCCATACAACTCAATAACAAACAACCCAATCAAAAAATGGGCAGAAGACCTAAATAGACATTTCTCTAAAGAAGACATACAGATGACCAATAGGCACATTAAAAGATGCTCAACAGTGCTAATTATTAGAGAAATGCAAATCAAAACTGCAATGAGGTATCACCTTACACTGATCAGAATGGCCAACATTAAAATGTTTACAAATAATAAATGCTGGAGAAGTTGTGGAGAAAAGGGAACCCTCCTACACTGTTGGTGGGAATGTAAATTGGTACAGCCACTATGAAGAACAGTATGGAGGTTCCTTAAAAAACTAAAAATAGAGTTACCATAAATCCAGCAATTCCACTCCTGGGCATATATCCTGAAAAGACAAGAACTCTAATTCAAAAAGATATATGCACCCCAATGTTCATAGCAGCACTATTCACAGTAGTCAAGACACAGAAGCAACCTAAATGTCCATGAACAGAAGAATGGATAAAGAAGATGTGGTACATATATTCAATAGAAAATTACTCACCCATAAAAAAGAAAGAGATAATGCCATTTGTAACAACATGGATGGACCTAGAGATTATCCTACTAAGTGAAGTAAGTCAGACAGAGAAAGACAAATATCATAAGATATCACATATTTGGCACATAAAATATGACACAAACGAACTTATTTACAAAGCAGAAACAGATTCACAGACATAGAAACAAACTTACAGTTACCAAAGGGAAAAGGGGAGGGGGAATAAATTAGAAATTTAGGATTAGCAGATACAAACTACTATATGTAAAATAGATAAACTGTGCTACTGTATAGCACAGGGAACCATATTCAATATCTTGTAATAAACTATAATGGAAAAGAATCTGAAAAATTAAAAAAAACTATTTGTTGGATGTTTCAAAAAAAGAAGAAGTATGTATAAGACTTATATGAGGAAAACTACAAAGCTCTGACTAAATAAATCAGAGAAGAACTAAATAAATGGAGAAAAATTCCATGTTCCTGGATAGGAAGACTCAATATTGCCAAGATGTCAGTTCTTCTATAGATTCAACACAATCCCAGTCTAACACAACATTGTAAAACAACCATACTCCAATAAAAAGAAAAAAAGAAATCCCAGCAAGTTATTTTGTGGGTATCAACAAACCAAGACTAAAATTTATATTGAGATGTAGAAGATGCAGAATAGCTAACAAGGGAAAGAACAAAGTCAGAGGACAGACATTACCTAACCTAAAGACTTATTGTAAAACTATAGTGAGCAAAACAGTGTGGTATTAACAAAATAATATACAACAGGTCAATGGAACAGAATAGCGAGCCCAGAAATAGACTCACGTAAATACAGGTAACTGATCTTTGACAAAGGAGTAAATGAAATATAATGGAGACAAGATAGACTGACTTTTCAACAAATGTTGCTGGAACAAGTGGACATCCACATGCCAAAAAAACCAAATCTAAACACAGACTTTATACCCTTCACAAACATTAACACACAATGGATCAGAGATCTAAATGTAAAATTCAAAACTATAATAATAAAACTATAATAATATTATCTAGTAGATAACATAGGAGAAAATCTAGATGATTTTGGGATTTGATGATGACTTTCTTAGACACAACACAAAAGGCACAATTGAAATAATTAATTGATAAACAATAATTTATTAAAATTAAAAATTCTGCTCTGTGAAAGACAATGTCAAGAGAATGAGAAGACAAGTCACAGACTGAGAGAAAATACCTGCAAAAGACAGGTCTGATAAAGGACTGTTATCTAAAATATACATAGAACCCTTGAAACTCAATAATAAGAAAATGAACTCTCTGATTAAAAATAAGCAAAGGATCTGAACAGACACCTCAACATAGAAGGTATACATAGCAAATAAACATATGAAAATATGCTCCTTATCATAAGTCATTCAGGAATTGCAAATTAAAACAATGAGATACCACTACAAACTTAATTGGAATGGCAAAAATCTGGAATTCTGACACTGATTGCTGGCAAGGACACAAGGATGTGGAGCAACAGGGACTCTCATTCACTGCTGGTGGGAATGCAAAATAGTACAGTAATTTTGAACAACAGTTGAGCAGTTTGTTGTAAGACTAAACATACTTTACCATATGATTCAGCAGTCATGTTCCTTGGTATTTACCCAAATGAATTGAAAAGATAGGTCCACACAAAAATCTGCACACAGAAGTTTATAGCCGCTTCATTCATAATTTCTAAAACTTGGAAGCACCAAGTCCTTCAGGAGAGGAATGGGTAAAGAAACTGTGATACATCTGGATAACAGAATATTATTCAGCACTAAAGAGAAATGAGCTTTCAAGCCATGAAAGGACATGGAGGAAACTTAAATGCATATTATAAGTGAAAGAAACCAATCTTAAAATCCTACATGCAGTATGATTCCAACCATATGACACTCTGGAAAAGGCAAAACCATGGAGAAAGCAAACAGATTAGTGGTTGTCAGCGGAGTGAAAAGAAAGTTTAAGGCAATGAAACTATTCTGCATGATAAAATAATGGTGGATTATGTTATAAATTTGTCAAAACCTATAGAATGCACAACACCCAGAATGAGCCCTGATATAAGTTATGGACATTGAGAACTAATCATGTATTACTGTACATTATTCATCAATTGAATTGAATTCAATTGTATCAAATGGTATGGGTAGTGGGGAGGTTGTATATGTGTGGAGTCAGAGGGTATAAGTAAAATCTCTGTATATACTGCTCTAAACAAAAAAGTCTATTAAAAAAAGAACTACATACTTTGATGTGACAATAGAAGGTCCAGCCTACAGCTAATGAATACCTGGAGAGTTGTAGAATCCAAAAGGGTAGAAAGCCAAATTGTGTCAGAGGCACCAGGAAAAAGATTTCAGTGACAGGGAACCCAATTTAAGAACCTTGCTCCTTCTTTAATTATTTCCAGCAAGGTATCAAGAATATAGCATTCCATGAAATAGCAAAATGGCAAAAAACAGAGGAAAGATTTAGACTAGGTTGCTTCTAAGATGGCCCTCAGTGTATTCCTGCCACATGATATTCACAGTCTTTCATAATCCACTCCCTTCAATAACCAATAGAATTTTTCAAAGTTAAGAAAAGTCATTTTCATGATTAGGTTCCAAAATTCTGACTTCCACCTTGGTAGCAGACTCCCTCCCTTCCTTGATGGAGTAAGTCGCCATGTTGGGAAGGCCCATGTAGCAAGGAACTAAGAAAAATCCCCTGTCAACAGCCAGCTAGAAACTCTGACCCTCAAACAACCCAAAAAGGACATAATTTTGCAAAGACTTACATAAGTGAGCTTGGCAGTAGACCCTTCTCCAGTCACCTTTTCATATGAGACCCTATCCCCCACCTTCACTTGATTAGAGCCTCATGAGAGACTTTGAAGCAGAGGACCCAGGAAAGCTGTGCACAGATTCCTGACCTACAAATACTGTGAGAAAAATTAATGTGTGGTACGTCCTTAAGTTTGTTTTACTTTGTGTAGAAATAGATAACTAATATAAAAGCTTGTCAGTTTCCTCTGCCAGCTCTCAGTTTAATGCTAAATGTTTTGCTTTAACTGATTGTATTGACATTACTATGTGTCAGTGAAACTTAACCAAAACATTTAGCTTTAACCAAACATGCTTAACCAAAACAGGCATGAGGAGATCTGCATGCAGCTTAGCATGAAACATTCCTTGATGAAGCGCATAGTGATAATAAAAAATCATGTATTGTCTTGACACTTTGGGTCAGTAATACACTATCATATGTATTATTGTTAGTAACTATTGTTTGCAATCAATAACTGTTACTGTGTGGCCTTAGGCAAATTATGATTTCTTTGTGCTCCAATTTTCTCACCTTTTAAATGGACATAGGAAGAGGATTACATGAGATTATATATGCAAAGGTTTTGTACAATGCCTAGATCTCAGAAAGCTTTTAGTAAATACTAACTTGTATTACTGTAAAAATTATTAAAGGAATTCCAATTACATGTTACACCATTTTGCACCAATAGACAGCCTAAGGTTGTAGACCTAAAACAGCTTTCCTGTGACACTGTACTGATAAAATTCACTGAGCATTACTTGCTGTCTTCTAGTGAAATAGGCAAAACTTATCATTTACCAAAAAATAATTTTCCAATAATCTGTGATTAACAAACTCTACTGAATTATCAGATGGATCTTCTGTGATACTTACAAGAGAATGAAGGTGTAGGGAGAAGGAAAAAAAAGCTGGTCTTGCAAATCCTTAACTAATTAAATATTATTTTTACCAAATAATCAAGGCAAATATAAATTTAAAAAAATCTTCTTTCCTTGAGAACATCTTCTTTCCCCAAACCCAAACAAAATAGACTCTGCTGAAGAGCTCAGTAAAATAAGAAAATCAAGAATAAACTTCAATTGCTTTTAGTCCTTGTGGTTCAAACGGATGAGGGTCCTTCCTCTTCTGTATAAAACCAAATAAAAGTATCCTTGATTCAATCAAGCATGTAAGGAGATTAAAATTATTACTTAACCATAGTACATTATCTTTCCTTCTTTAGAGTATTGCCTTTATGACTACTCCATTAAAACAATGATCACACATACTTTCTAAATAAACACCTAACAAAAATTCCTAAAAGTATATTAATAAATATAGACTACTATAGAATAATTTCTTGCTAAAAAGTTATTTATGAGAAACATGTACTTAGGAAAACATAAAGCAGATGAGATTGAAAGAGAAAAATCTATGTCAAGTCCATTAAAAGACACTAGTAAAAATAAAAACAATATGGGCTGCACCTATTTGTGTCAAGCACTGTATTAAGTATCATCTGGTTCTCAATGTTATCTTGCAAAGATTCCTGAAAGTTAGGTGTCATTTCCATTATCTTTTTACAGACTAGGAAACTATCTCTCTGAGATTATTTTATTTACTGTGATATATATAGATTTATATTATCACAGTGCTTTTATCTAAGCCTTTTGTGGGATTTCCCAGAAGTAAAACCCTCTTTCCTTAGAAGTTTGACAAATTATGGTAGCTTCGAATTTTATAAAGAGGGAACAAGGTCGCTTTTTAGCCAAGATTGCATTTCTACAAAGGATCCTTCTACACTGAACCAAATATCTATGAGAAAACTAAACAATAAATACACCCACATGCTGAGATTTGAGATTGGAGAGTTTACCTGAGTTCCAGTCTGACTTTCCTACTATCCTTCTAAAGAATTTTGATCTACCTTTCAGGTGATCAGGAAAAGGGATAGCTTCATGAACACTGTGACCAACACTTTAATCTTTTTTTTCCCTTTTTAGGGTATGTCAATATTTTATTTTATAGTTAAAATTAAAATTGTACTGAACCATTGTAATATTTTGTCAGTAATTTCTAGCAACAATAAGCCTGAGGAAGGTTCAGGAGCTCATGGTGTAGAATTCTGGCTGTTGCCTGGGACGTAGCAAATTGCAGTCACTCTGACAGAAGTGAGAGTCATGGTGGTGTAGGGTGGTGGCATGGGGTGGGAGTGGGTGGGTCATTCTCAGGGTACAGTCTTTTGTGGGCTGGTGGCAACTGAATGGCCTTGTGTACAAATATCATCCTCATTCAGTTTATCTGACCCAAGCCCTTATGTCTGCATTTAAGAAAAACTTCCTATGATTTTAAAGATCCACCAGACTGAAAGTTGTATTAGTTTCCTAGGATTGCCATAAAAAAATTACCATAACCTTGCTAGATAAAGCAAAAGAAATCTATTCTTTCACGGTTCTAGAGTCCAGAAGTCTGAAATCAAGATGTCTTCAGGGCCATACTTCATTCAAAGACTCGAGAAGAGAATCCCCCTTTGCCTCTCCCAGCTTCTAGTGGCTCCAAAATTTCCTTGACTTGGGGCTGCACAGCTCCAATCTCTGCCTCTGCCTTCACATGGCCTTCTCTCTTGTGTGTTTCTGCGAGTTCCCTTCTTCTGTCTAAGGCTAGTTGTCACTAGATTTAAGACCTACCCTAAATCCAGAATGACCTTATCTCAAGATTCTTAATTTAATTGCATCCACAAAGAGCTTTTGTCCAAATAAGGTCATATTCACAACTTCCAGAGGTAGAACAGAAGTCTTGAGCTCCATAGCCCAGACTCTGGAGTCAAGTACACCTGGATTCAAATCTGGTCTTTACTTCCCAACTGAATGATCCAGAGCACTTTTCTCATCTATAAAATGTGGATAATATAAGCACCTAAGCCCTGGTTTATGGTGACAAATCACACAATAGAGTCTTGGCATAGTGTCTGGCACAAATATTCCCTATTATTTCTAGCTCTTTCCTCAATAACTTACATTATTGGAGATGGCTAAGCTTTATGCAGGCAAGAGCAGCTGGTCAACATCCAGCCAGAGAGAATCCAAGACATGTGCATCATGGGCCTCTTGCCCTAATTTTGTAAGATGGAATCCCACTGTTGAAAAAAAACTTAATGATCATCCAGTCCAATGCACGTGATTCTACAGATGATACAAATAATGCTCAGAGAGAGAACACATTTTATCCATAATTACACAGAAAGTTGGTAGCACAACCAAAACTAGAAACCAGGTCTTCAAGATCCCTGTTAAGTTCTTACCTCCATTCATTATATCTTGTTAGATGAATCATTAGTGGTAATTATCTACATTGACACAGAGAAATTAAAATCTAAAAAAAACATACATTTTTTTCCATTTTAGAATATCTTCTCCAAACTGACTCTACTTTTACAGTAATTAAAACTAGTGATTTTAATTATAATAGCACATACTGGTATAGCAGTCTGGAGCAGATTTTCTCAAGTAAGTTAGCATCACTTCCCCTTCCACTGACTATTGGTAATAAAAGAAATGCCCTTGCTGTGCTGACCTTATCACTTCTCTACTGTACAGTAAAGCTTATAATTGCATTTTTGTGCTAATGACCTCAAATTTTCTAATAATATTCTGCTTGTTGTCTGTGCCATTATAAATTGACTAAGTATCTTTTATAAAAAGCATGTTTCTGAGATTACAAATTTGGAATGAGGCAAAAGGAAAAGGCATTAAGGGGTGGAAAGGAGTAGTAGAATAGTAGCAGAACAGACATTTTACAGTTTGCCAGCACATGGGCCTAAGAACTTAATTTGATACAATTAGTATCCTTGGTTTGGACTAATGTTTCAGTGATTTGTCCCACTTCCTTTTTGATTGTATAACTGCATCTGTTTTCACTTCTATTTGCTCATAGAAATTTGCCTATCACATAAGTCACTTTATTCACATCTGATTTTAATATAGTTATTTTTGCATTTATCTTATCTCCCTTCCAGAGGACACAGTCCTTGAGAACTGAAAAGAGATTCTCTCCTACAATGGAAAGCTCCTGAGAGCAGGGCCCATTTTATCTTATGCATTCCATGACCTACAAGGCACAGCATAGTGCCCAGCACAAGGTGAGTTCCAAGTAATCCACTGTTGAGTGAGTGAATAATCCCCTTAATTTAGTCTCACTTAATAAATGTTTAATTTAGATGTATAGAGAAGCTCTCCATTTAAACACTCACTTTTGTATCTTCTACACAATGTGCCAACATGGTTAATATTCAAATGTGTCTGCTGAACACACCACAGAGAGAGTTTTGGAAGATTGGGGGCTGGTTACCAGACTTCTTCTAAATATAAGTATAGTTAACCTCATCTTAAATTACCTTGATAGTTTTAAAGCCACTTTTAAAATAATTCTAACATTCTAATTTGGCATATTTATTTCCGGAGTTAAAGATAGACTAAAGGACCTATATAATAAAAATGAATGTTGACACTAGTTTGGTCAGTGGATGTAATGTCAGGACTATGCTTAAAGGTTTTTAACATGGTCTGTCCTGCCTGGCATGAGGAAGGGTCTACCACTGTGGCCTACTGCTGGACTTTGGGGGGGTTACAATGACTCCCATGGGACATCTAGAATAAGCCTGGCACAGTTGCCACTTTGCTGGTTGGTAATGAGTCAGTCTCAAATCCACTTAAATAAAGCAATTATATTAGAACAGCTCAAAGAGAGCAACCTTAGGGAAGCCCAGATTGCTTTCTAAACCAAGATACAAAGGTGTCAAGCTTATCTTTAGCTCAGTGGGTATGCACATGACACAAAGTTTAAAAAAGAGAGAGAGAGATTTGAGTAAACAGAGAGTATTCATTTGCCAGAGATGACATAACAAAGTAGCACAAGCTGAGTGGCTTAAACAAATGAAACTTGTTGTCTTGCAGTTCTGGAGTCTAGACATCTGAGATCAAGGTGTTGACAGGACCATGATTCCTCTCAAGGCATTAAGGAAGAATCTGTTTCAAGCCTCTCTCTTAGCTTGCGGTAGTTCCTTAGCTTGTGATAGCATAACTCCATTCTCCACATGGAGTTCTCCCTGTGTGTGTATCTCTGTGTCCAAATTTCCCCCTTTCATAAGGATACAGTCCTATTGGATGATGGACCCACCCTACTTCAGTATGACCTCATCTTAACTGATTACATCTGTCACAACCCTATTTTCCCAATAAGGTCATATTTTGAGGTAGTGGGGGTAGGTACCTTCAACACTGAGGTACTGAGGGTCAGGATTTCAACACCTTTTTTTTTGTAGGGAAGGGATGTACAATTCAACACATAACATGGAATAACAGAATCAATAAAACAAAGGTGCAAACCAGGCAGGAGTTTTGCAGGGCGGGGCTTGGTAATACAAGGTTCTCTTATTTCAAGCACCAATAACCCAGCGCACAGGTAGGTTGAACTGGTTTCGAAGAGGAAAGTAATTTTTAACACGAGGTTCTGTGACGGTGCAATCTCTCCCTTTACTCACTCCAGTGACAGCCTGCTGAGGAAACCCAGGCCAAGAAGCCAAACGTGAAAATGCAGGCGCAGAGCCATTGGCTAGAACAAGTTCTGTGTTTATCACCTAGACAAGTTGACTGACATTCAAGAGCTGGATTTGATGGTTGCCAAAGAGCAGTGGGCAAATGAGCCTGCTCAGGCAAAGAGCTTGACATTTTTTGGTGGAAAGACATTATTCAATTATTCCTCCTCCCTCCAGCGCTAATTGTCAGGCAGTCCAACACTGTACATTTTCAGCTCTTTGGAGTAAAGTACTTTGCAAGAGATTGAATGTTGTTTCAAACTGAAAGAGACACAGTACTGCTTTTCCACCCTTCCTTCAATCAGTGCGGCTATTTTCCAATATTAATAAAAATTTCTGTTTCTGCAAACTAACCTCAAACTCCATTCTCTCTCCTAAGTTCCAAGAATTTGATGACAAACTTGGCATACTAAATTTTACAGATCCAAATCAATGTTGAGCACAAAAGAAAGCCCAGTGCCCTATGGTAATATTAGAGCATGATTATTTTTGGACTGAAACCACTTAACACAAGCACAGCTGCAAAGGTCTTGTTCCACTTCCAGAAGATCGTCTTTATATTCCAAATGTATCCAAGAGTCATAGAAATCAAGCTCAGACAGCATTATTAATATGAAATAAAGTTATGTCACACTTGGTTTTCAAAGATAGTAAATCCACCAACACCAGTAAAATTAAATAAATATTTGAAGTCTGAAGTTATCCTCTATGAGAGAGCCAGGAAAAATGAAAATTTCAAATCTGGTTCAGGAAAAAATATTCCTAACTAATTTCATTAGTTTTCACTCTGACCATTTAAAGTTAACTCTATATTGACTACAAAAATGCTATGTGTTCAATGATGAAATTTCTGTCTAAACTGAAATTATTAAGAGTAAATATATACTCTTGTAAAACTGACTTATAATGGAGTGGTATGAGCCATAATGAGTTTTTGGATGCACCCAGTCTGATCATATCACTTCTGGGCTTAAATGTTTTACTGATGCCCTATTGAATTCAGGATACCTTTCAGAAAGTCTTTAAGTATATAATCTCAGGGTGACCCTTCAGCCTTCTCTCTAAACTCCACTCACCCCACCTTCCTAACCCTCTTCCAGGATCCTATCACACCCACACTCCACCCTTCCGGGCATGTTGTTCATTCACTGGTTTTCCTCTTAAGAAAACTTGAGCATCTTCACTTCAGGGCTCAGTATTCCATGTATGGCTCTGAAATGGATTGGGTGTTCCTTTTATGTGCTACTTTGTGGTCACCAATGTTGCATCTATGGTCATAGTTTTATACTGGGAAATATACAAATCTACCTCCCTTACCAACTACTTGCTTCTTAAGAACAGAGCCTCTAGTAAGTCATGCTGTTTGGTCAATGGATGTTTAATAAACAATGTTGAATGAAAAAGCGAAAGTTATCACAAGACTTTCATTGACTATGTCTCACATATGATACGATAATTACACGCATTTGCCAAAAATAACTAACATAACCCGTGTTTATAAAAAAAATTCAGGTTGGGTATAAGAAAGAAAATAGTTGCATTCTATTCTTCACTGGATTAGTGATTCTCTAGGGAATTTTCCTCAGTTTTGGATACTGTATTGTTTAATGGCTTTTTAAAATTTTCCTAAAAGTTTCTAAGTTCAATCTAGAACTCCTAGGAAAATATAAGCCAAAAAATATTTAAATTATCTGTTGACCTAACATCCAGAAATAATATTTGTTGATGATTATTGCATCTGTTTTCCAGTCTCTCTCCCTTTCTCTCTCTTTTAAATGAACATCAATAATTAAAAGAGATGGTGACAGACTAGGTTATGTCAATGTAATGTTTACATGATGGTGAAGAATCTAGAAACAATTACTAATACAAAAAAGAGGAAAAATGTTTTTTTTTCAAAAGCACAATTAACGTCTCTCAATATCAAGTTCACCAAGCAGAAGAGAAATTAAATGGAAATCTACAGGACTTTTGAGAGTAGAACTAGAATCAAAAAGTTACTAAGCTGTATTTCAGTTTATTTGAGCTTTGGGAAAATTGAAGTAGCTTCCTCTTCAGAAAGTGAGTTTCTTTAACATGGAGGTAAATAAACTGAAGCTGGTTGCCAATTTGTTGAGAATATTAGAGAAGTGACACATCCATCAAATTAATCCTGGAGATGACCTGGAGATGACCTCTGAAGTTCTAAGATGAGATTTAATGATTCTATGACAGTGTTATCAAGAACAATTCCAAATGAATTAGTCTCTTTTATTCTAAGCAAGAAATAATACATTAAAAGACAATAATTCCTTTTACATAGGCTTAACAAATATATATATATATATAATGATTCCACTGTGCAAAAAGAATGAGAAAATGTGTGTGTGTGTGTATATATATATATATATATATATATATATATATATTCAACAAAATGCATGTAATAGAATGCTTATTGTAACTATTTGTAATATCCTCAATCTGGAAACTACACAAATGCCCTTCAACAGTAGAATAAATAAAAAATTATGTATTCATGCAATAGAATACTTTACAGTCATGAGAATGAACAAATCACTATTATATGCAAAAACATGAATGAATCTCACAGACATCAGGTTGAGTAAAAGACACAAAAAAGTAAATAAAAGCAGGCAAAACTAATGCATCGTGTTAGAAGGGTAAGGGTAAGGGTTACCCTTGTGGTGGGTTTTAACTCAAAATGGGCATGAGAGGGCTGCTGGTAATTCTCTATTCCTTGATCTAAGTGCTGTTTAGACAGATGTGCTTAATTTGTGAAAATACATTGAACTGGACATATGTGCATTTTTCTGTACATATGTTGTACTTCAATATAAGGTTATAAAAGTGGCCTCTATGTCCATTAGTTTTCCATATTCAATATTATAGAAAAAGCCATGATGTCAAAGTCATAAGATTTATATTTTAAAAATTATTCACTAAGAGAATCTAAATAGTGTGAAAAGTTTTAAATGATGTCTAAAAACTTATGAATAAAAATATGTGCTTTGGAGACAAAACACTAGCAAGGAAATCTGGTCACCTTGATGTATTTCATCTAATTTGTGCTGAAATCCATATACAGTAACAACTAATTATAGATCTCTTTTAGATTTGTTGGCATGCTGCTTTAAAAATATATTGGTTTATTTATCATGGGAACTCTGGCAGAAATTAAACCTCCTAGAATTTTCTAAGCATTTTCATTTATGGATAAAAGTATATAGCCATATTACTGTGCTTCCAAAAATCCTTCTACTTACTCGGTAAAGCAGGTGTATGGATTTATCAGGCCACAGCCACAGTCATTCAGATAATCTCTACAAAAACAAGAGCCCAACCACCAGGTTGTTTGTACTTTCCAAAGCCAGGAGAATAGGTCTGGATAATACTACTGGAAGAAAAATAATACTCTACCGTGTAATTGACAAAAAATATTATTTTTCAAGTATTGGCAGCTTTGTTCTGTGGCAGAGGTTGGCAGATGTTTTCTGAGAATACCCAGATAGTAAATATTTAGGCTTTGCAGGCCACATGGTCTCCATCACAACTACTCAACTCTGATCTTGTGTGAAAACAACCATA
The DNA here is from genome assembly GCF_964341445.2 of Mesoplodon mirus. Taxonomy (NCBI): domain Eukaryota; kingdom Metazoa; phylum Chordata; class Mammalia; order Artiodactyla; family Ziphiidae; genus Mesoplodon; species Mesoplodon mirus. The sequence continues at coordinate 169,585,189 of NC_138977.1, read as the reverse complement.
GACAATACAGAAACAAATGAGCATGACTGTGTTCCAGTAAAACTTTATTTATCAAAACCTTGAGTGGGCCTGATTTGGCCTGTGGAATGGAGTGTTCAACTCCAGTTCTGGGGAATGAAAAGGTGTTTTGTTTTCTTTTGTTTTCTTTTTTTCCGTGTGGCTATCAAACCAGTAGAGTATGTACTGTCATCATTCAGTGGTTCCTAATCTGGGATAACTGGATTTGGGGATGGGGATGTCCTTAAGCTTTTCTCATTATTAAAATTTGAGGAAAACAATCTGTTTATCTAGCATACACAGACTAACTGAAATGTAAGCCTCATGCTTTTCACTAGAATTTCCCCAGCTCCTAAGAATACAATCTATAGAAGAATACTATATAAAAAATTCTTTAAGACTGAAAATTGGGAACAACTTTCTTAACTAACTAGAACCTTCCTGGTAAACTGTGATGGTGGACACCTTATTTCATTCCTTCACTGAACAACTGCTTTACAAACACTATTATAGGCATTGTACTAAGGGTTTGATGGGAAACAGTAGTGCATATACAGAATTCTTACTCTCACAGACTTACATGACAGTGGGAAGACTCAGGGGATAGTGGTTAAGAATTTGTAGGCTGGAGCCTGACTGTCTTCAAACACAGGCCCCAACTCTCACTAGATATATTATCTTGAGTAAGTTAGTTACTTAATAATATTTGCTTTCATTTTCTCATCTGTAAAAGGTAAATCACAATGCTATATATTTATAAAACTATTGTGAGGATTAAATTAGTTATCACTGTGGGCTGGCACTGTGGGCCAGATAACTCTTTGTACTGGAGACTGTCCTGTGTATTGCAGCATGTTTATAGCAGCCCTGGCCTCAATCCACTAACACAACACTTTCCATCCTCCCTCACCTGATGTGTTAACGATAAATGTCTGCAAACATTGCCAAATGTCTCCTGGGAGCAAAATCACACAGGTGATTGAGAACCACTGATCTAGCACATATTAAGTGTCCAACACATACTAGCTGTTACTATATTTAATCATTAGCTAATTTTGAAGGGTAAAGGAAGAGATTTCTCACAGGTGGTAACTTCTGCACTGTCATTTATTATAAAATCCCATATATAAAAAGCATGCAGTACAATGTTTTGCAGACATTAAATCAGTCAATGTTAATCTCTCTCTTTCCTCTTCAATCTTTAATATTGATTTGAGGTACAGTCCCTCTCAGAATGCCTTTTTAACTTTATTGCTAAGGACTTCATTTTTTATTTCATTTTTATTTTTCCCTTTCTAGTCTATTAGCCAACTCTTTCAACCTCAGTTATAATCTTACTGCAGGTCATTTACTTAGAGGAATGGTTTCTTGCATAGAATAATATAAGAAATAGAATAAAACCATTCCTGAATGTGATGTTCATATGCCTCCCTATATTCCTGTAGGAACTGAAAAAATGGCTTCAACAGAAAACCTTTTTATGTTTATTTCAATTACTTTTTTGTTGAAGATCTTCCTAAGATATACCAAGTTTTTGCTTTGCTTTAGTAACTATTAGCTGATGGCAATAACAGAAGTTGTCTTTAATGATTGACTATCATTCCAGTGTTCGTGGCATCACAGTTCTGAGCACCAATTCTTCTTAGCCAGGACAGTAGACATATAAGATTGGGGTGCTGAGCACAAAACATATATCTACTGTTCAAGGTTTCAGGTTAGTTTTGGCTGTTTAAAATTACAATGAAATATTGCATTCCTTAAATTATATTTTAGGGGCAACACTGCAAGTAAATATTAAACTCTGACAAAACATAAGGGAAGGGATCGTGTGGGAGAGAATTTTAATTTTCCAGCCCCTTGAAATCAGACCTGGTCTTCATTTGAATTGGCCAGTGAAATGTGAATGGAAGTGAGGTGACTCTCTCTCATGCAGAAACTTTTAAGCCGGCATATGGTTCACACCACTGTCCTCTTTTTCCTCTGCCAAGAGACTAAGAATATTCCAAGTAAAAACTGCTCCATTAGTTTGGATTTCAGAGTAAAGATGGCGTGGAACAACTGATTTGAGATGGGCTTACAGCAAGAATGATACATAAATCTTCAGCGCTGTGTTTGTTACCACAGCATAATTTAGCATATGCTGACTGATACATGTTATAATCATGATTCATTTATTGAACAGTTTTGCACTCTCTCTGTATATATACCAGGCACAAGAGTAGACACTTGTCAATAAAACATAGAAGTAGCACCTATCCCTGAGGGAGCTTACAGTAGTGGGATGAAACACCTACTAACTAGAGAAGTGGATTACCTGCAAATTGTCTTCTGACTATATTCCCATTCCTGACTTCAGAATTGCCTGTTTCTCTGTGACAAAGCAGAGAAGATGAAGCATTATGTGGGCAGGTGGATAAGAAAACCTTGGAAGCTGGGCAGCTCCATGAACCTAATTGACAAGGTGGTTATTTTTTCTTTTGGGCAACCGCAATCCATGCCAGGAACATAGATATAAATAGGGGCAGATTCTATGTCCAACTGCAGTGGAAAAGCCATGAGATATTTTCAGGAAGCATTCTCTCAGAATGTGCATGCAGAGAAAGCAGAACCTACACGGCAGCCAACACTTCTCCAGCTCTGAATGGGAGACATGATTCCCTGCAATACTTGCTGATGACTCTACCACTCAGAATTGCTCTCCATGGTAATCAAACACTTCTATGCATCCCAGGGCCTGGGAGGCCTGGTAAAGGAACACCACAGGAACACAAGGACCACTTTATTATCTGACTGTGGCCTGACTTTGGTTTTCCAAGGAGTCTTATATATGGAAATGAAGCAATTGAAACCAGCATGATTTGGTTCTGATGGTTATTCTCCTCTCCCCTAACAGGAGTAGGCAGCATTTTATGGGCCTCGTAAAAGAGTTTATGAGGCTTTGATGGGAAGTTGGAAGCCCAGGCTGCCTCAATGACCTGATGAAAAACAGCTCTTCTCTGCACCTACTTGAAAGGTTTATGGCTGCGGTTGTTTACTCAGAGCCCAGGCAGAGCTGGGCCAGGGGAGTCAAAGAGATGGGCCTCAGAAGTGAAGGTGGAGGAAAAGCTTAGCTCCAGCATGCCAGAACTCAGAAAAGCATCTGTGCCCAGCAGGGATGCTGAACCGAGATCCTAGGGAGGCTGAGAAGACTTAGTCCACTGAACATACTTAGAGATGCCTTTCTTCCCCTTGACCAAGTGATCCCTCTCTTCTTCTCGTTTCACATTAGGACACTTCTGGTTTGATAACTAAGAGTACAGGCTTTGAAGACATAGGACCTGATTTAAATTCCCCCTCATGACTTACTAGCTATGTGGCTAGCAGCTTACTAGCTATGTAGCTTTAAGTAAGGCGTTGAACCTCTCTGATCCTCTGATTCCTACTCTTGCTTAATAATGGTTAAATGAGATTATTTTGGCCAAGTTCTTAAAACAATGCCTGGTAGACAATGACATTTTAGGAATTAATGGCCATCACTAAAAGATCTAGTTTCGAGACTCAATTCCACCTTAGGCAGGTCAATTAAACTGACAGATCCTAAGTTTCCTCACTAACTGCATGGAAGGAATGAAATTGGGATGAAGGAATAAATTAAGATATTGTATATGAACATAGCCTGTACATTTTGAAGTGGAATTCAAGGGGCCATTTAAATTCTAAAAAGTACATTCTTAAAATAACAATAATGATAATGACCAAAGAGTAATACCATGAGTGCCATGTATCAGAACCTCTTCTAAGCATTTTACACATATTAATGCCTATTTCTCATTACACAACTAAGAACTACCAGCTTTATTACCTCCATTCTATGGAGGAAACTGAGGCACAGAGAGGCTAAAGGACTTGCTTACATTAGAGGGAATATTAAAACTCAGGTAGTCTGACTCTTTAATCCTCACCATATTAAATTTCTATAATTCCTGTAAATATTTTCAAACTTAGATATACACTTTCAAATTGTCAGACATGCAGATTTGTATTTTCCTTGAGGAACCAGATGGCTGGTTCTACGTATGTGGTAAGTGCAGCTATAGCTAATTCCACTGAGAGAAAATGTGTGGTTTATCAAGGTTTATGTATCTTTCACTGATTTATTCCACAAATGTTGACTGAGTGCTTGCAATGTGGTAGGCACCATGGTAGACACTGAAAAATTTCTCAAAATGTTTATCAAGACATCTGCATCTACAACATTTAGTCTATTTCTTACAACCTGACTGAATCCAACCTGGCTTCCACCACAATTACTCTAATTAACTTTATTCTCAAATGTCACATTCTAGTCACTTACTCCAATGTCTGTGTATGTGTGTGTTTTCATCATACCAATCTTATACAAAGTCTTTGTTTGCCACGTTTTATTTAAAATTCCGACTCTCTTATCTCATAAAATGACACTTTTCCCCTCTGGAGATTGGTTTTCGTGGACTCATTTTCCTCCCCAAGCCACTAAGCATGAAACATGACCCCCTCAATACATCATAATCAAACGTTATGCTCTGACATTCAATACCCCTCAAGATCAAATTCCATACAGTTCTCTAGATTTATCTCTCACTACCTCCTTCATGCATGAAACCTTCCAACATTCCTCACTCTTCAATGTTTTCCCTATCTCTGTATGATTATCCAGTTTGTTCTCAGAATTAACTATCTTCCTCATTTACTTTTGGATTCAAGGCATCCTGCCCACTTCAGATGGAGCCCCAGCTAGAAGTGCCATTTCCTTCTTCATACTCCAATGGCAATTTACCACACCTCTCTCAAGACAGTTACTGTACATTACCCTCAGTGATAGCCTGTTCTTCCATTGTATTTTAGCCTCCAGGAAGCTGTAAACACTTTCAGAGCATGGATTACGTCTTCATCAATATGTTCATTCTCAAGCCTGGCATAGATCTGTACTCAAGGTAAATGATCAGTGTTATTGGATGGCTGGTTTGATGGATGAATAGATGGTCACAGGCTCACATAATTCATAAGCTAATCTTTCTTCTAAAGCTTGTGTTTTATGACATTTAGGACAAGAATTGATTACAATATCCATATTGGCTGCAAATATTTTCATTGTAGAAAATATTCTTAATTTCTACCATGAATAAAATTACACAAAAAGCTTTAAAAGGAAAAAGTGATTGTTGTTGGCAACACTGGATTGGACTCTGGTATTAAGCACATTGTACCTTGGCTACACCCCTGAGAGTGTCCAATGCCCCTATTTCTCCCTCTGAACTCTGAAGTGAAGTTAAACAGAGACCCTCTATGTGTCTGTCCAGCTCAGGAAATGTCTAGGTCCATCTTGCATCCTTCTATGGATAGTTTGGATCCAACATATTATACTTATCCAAATAAGGAGAAATTCAGAAGGAAATTCCATGGCTTGCCATTAACAAAGTCATTTGCCATGGTGGTTAGAAATAACTCACATGTACTGGTGGGTTATTTTAGAGGAAATTCTGAAAAGGATTATTTATGAAAGAAAAAATAATGCCAGCTACCAATAATGCCACCTGCCAATTCTAAAATTCTAGAATTGTGTGTGAGGCTCTGAATTATACTGAAAAGAGAGTTATACTGAATTATACTGAACACTGGTTCTTAGGATATATAGGTACATATAGATGCAACTATCCAGATGTGTATATATGTGCATATACACACATTTTGTATATATACATATGTATTTCATGTATGTGTATACATATATACATATGCATATATATAGATATATTATATATGCATTTATGTATATATTATGAAACATTCAAGAAATAGAAGCTTTAAAGGAGCAAAAAGAACAAGAAAAAATACAAAGAGATATGGTAGAAATGGAACTAACTCCACTGAGTTGACAGAAGACAGTTTTTCCATTTATGCACTAAAAAGACAAAGGAAATGGACCCTTATGAAGATATTTATCATTACACGGCTGGTGAAGCCATTGCTCTGTACTTGTCAACAAGGAGTACAAAGCTAAGATGCGATGGATTAGCAATGAATATGTTTTCCGTTGTGTCCATTATTTTATTAGATTCTTCTAGGTCCTAAATTCTTCCAAAATAAAACAGAATAAAATAATAAGAAATAATAAAGTAACCTTTTCTTCATTTTTCATAAAAGTATGAGATGGGAAAGTACACTAGTGTGGGACTTTAAGAGAGCCTTTGACTCATCTCCACTTACTCATTTGTCAAGTCAATGTGACCAAAGAAGGTAGAATGAGTGGGAGAGATGGTCCTCAATTTATCCAGGTTCTAGCACAGGTACCTTGTTTTGTAAAAAACAAAAAATCAAAAGAACTGCCACAGCTATGATCAGAAACAAGTTATGGGCACTACAAGTAAGAATGTGTTCCACTAGTTCTTCCAGAAAAATTTCAAAGCTTAGTTTGTTTGGACTCAGGCACTTTTGAAGGGGAGAGTCCTGGGATTGCTAATATGTTAATGTCCATCATATGTGAGGTCTTTTACAAATGTCACCATGGATTCCTCACAACTTTGTAAGACCAATCTCTTTCCCACTATTTAATAGATGGGGTTACAGAAGACTGAATGTTCTAAGTAACCAGCCTAAGGTCATCCAGTTAATACTTGGTAGAGACACAGTATGAGCCCAGTGCTATGTATGCCCCAAAGGCTATGGTCTGGGCTTCATAATAACACCCTTTATTTCATCTATTACTGTACATTTCAATTTATTTTTTTTTACTTATCTAATTATTTTTCACCTTACAAGTAAGCGATAACAAGGTTGAGACATTATAACTTTAATTTCATAGAGAGGCAAACTGAGACTCAAAAAGTTTAAATTATTTGCCCAAACTCATTTAAGTGTAGTACCTAAGACAAGTATTCAGCTATCTGATTTTAAAGCTAGTTTTTCTTAAAGTAGAACATATTGTATTTCACCAAGCTCAGTATCAAGACAAAACACTGTATATGTTTTTATTCCTTAATACGTGGTCCCATTTTGAAATAACAGATTAGAATTACACACAAACACATACACAAACACACACATATTGCACTATAGTTACTTTGATATGTATTATATGTTGAAATGTGTAAATTTCCTTAACACAGAGATTTCCAGCCAAGTTGTTTTACTATAGGAAGGCTGAATAAAGAATAGTGGAAACTCTTCCAGCCAAAGAAAATTGCATAAACACAAAAAACACTAATAGCTGTACTCTGTAAAGGCTTGAGCTTATCTTTGCTTGATTAAACTAGAAGAGCATTTTAATGGAATAACCTTCATTTGACATTTAGCTAACTACTATTTCACAGAATCACATTTCATTATGAAATGAGAGCCAATCTTAGTGATTGCAGCACTAGTTATTATAAAAATGTTTCTTATTTTATTCTCCCAATCAATACTCTTCAATTTCTATTCTAGGATTTGTTTTCCTGCTTCTGATTTTAAGGAGGAGTAAAAAGGGGACAAGTAACTTCCCCAAATGCATTATCCTGAGAAAAAATATTGCTTTACAATCTCCAAAGAGCTGCCACATACATTAGCACATTTTTTAACTTAAAACCATCACTTGAAGATAGATATTATTTTTCCTTAAATGAAAGAAGAAATTGAAGACAAAAATATCCAGTGACTTTCCCAGAGTTGCATAGCTAAGTTGCAGCCAAGATGAGAGTCAAAACTCAGATCTAGTCATGTGCTGTCCACTGTATCACATCTTAGCATTGGAACTAATTTTATTTACCTCAGGCCTAGAAAATCCTGAGAGAAATCTCATCAACATTAGGTAAAATCTGAGGTCTAAGATGTTGCTTTAGGAACTCAATCCAATTGTGTTTCTAGTTGTAAAATCCATTACTCTTTTAATCTCAGCTCATTAGAGCTGGAAGAAACTGCATAGAACATTCATTGAAGAACCGTTATTTCATCTTATTATGGACCAGAGATCGTACTAGGTCCTAGAGATACAAAGATGAGTGAGACACGATCCATGGCTCCAAATAACATTACAGTGCTACGTATTTGTACAACAAATAATACTTAATTTTGCCACCAGGCACAGGAAAGGGAGAGATTCAGAGAGGAAGTACTAAAATTCCACATTAGTTGGAATTTTTAAAATGTATATGTGTTCATTGAAGTAGAAGGGAGGAGTGAAGAGGTGATGGGTGGATAGAGAACTAGTATAACTAAAGGCTTGTGGACTTGGTGAAACTATGAATAGCTCCACATGACTTGGGATTTGCTTTGTGTGTGTGGAGAGAAAGAGAGGGGGAGTGGGGAGGGAGGGGGAGAGAGAGAGAGAAAAAGAGAGAGATAGTTGGTGTGTAGGTGATGGCAATGGAGAGCTGGCTATCACTAGCCCATAATAATGTGAATCAGAAAAGTGTGCCCCTAACTGGACCAGCTACTTGTAGTCACTCTCCCCTAGGGTGAATACCTAATGTTGTGGCCTTGAAATAGAGAATGCAAAAGAGATAGACAAGGACAAGAGGTAAGATTGAATACATAGTGAAGTCGTTTGGGTTCTGAACTCGACTTTCTCCCATGAAATGTGAGCCATTAAAGAGGTTTTACAAAAGAACAAAACCAGCAGCAGAGAGAAGTCAGGAGATGATAGGAATCGCAGTGAGGTCCAAGACATAACTTACAACTCCCTTTTCTGTAACTGACTTCATGTTCTCTCAAGAAATAAAAGGAATTAAATTAGTCATTGTAGGACAATTTATGCTCTGCTATAGTTTTAAAATCTCTTTTATCAGTTTAATCACAAAGGAACTCAGAATTTGTTTCCTTTTCTCCTGCCCTTAACTTAGGAACTAAGTTTTGAGGTGGGAATGGGCAATTGACATACCAACCTGGCCTCACCTCCAGGCCCATGTGTTGATATCAGATGCCTCTTCTATCTCCCAGAGATGCCCCTCACCCTATCTGGCCTCTGGATATCCTGTAATGATGTCTACAGAAGTGCAATTGGTGGTGTCTAGGTATCTTGGTGCTGTTTTAGGTATCTCGTCATACCTATTTAATCAATAAACACTTAGGGGTACCTAATATATACCAGGCAGTGTTCTAGGTTCTGGAAATATACAGTAAAAAGCAAAAGAGGCAGAAATCCCTGCCTGATTGTGTTTACATTCTACTTAATGTTGACATCTGTGCCATAGCTTCTAGTTCTAGATCCAAGTCCCTGCCCCTCTGTCCTTCTCATCTCAATCCCAGTCCTCCATTTGTTTGGGAGTCCACTTAACTCCATCTAGATATCTTCTTTAGTCACATGTAAACTACTTCCCATGCATCGGAATTCACTGATGTCTTGCTAAATGCAATTTTGAAACTTCCCTAGGCTATGTCATTATGAGTGGAGAATAATGCTCCTCTGAAGCCATTCAGTTCCCCTTTCCCTGGCTGGCACCCAAGGCAGAAGAGAGCTTTCTATGCCCTCTTTTCTCGTCACTGTTTCCTTATGTTATCTCCCTCTAACATCTTATTTCAATCTCATGATCTTTTTTTTTTTTTTTTTTTTATTTATTTATGGCTGTGTTGGGTCTTCGTGTCTGTGCGAGGGCTTTCTCTAGTTGTGGCAAGTGGGGGCCACTCTTCATTGCAGTGCGCGGGGCCTCTCACTATCACGGCCTCTCTTGTTGCAGAGCACAGGCTCCAAACGCGCAGGCTCAGTAATTGTGGCTCACGGGCCCAGTTGCTCCACGGCATGTGGGATCTTCCCAGACCAGGGCTCGAACCCGTGTCCCCTGCATTGGCAGGCAGATTCCCAACCACTGCGCCACCAGGGAAGCCCAATCTCATGATCTTTTAACCACAAAAAGTTGTAGCTATTTCAAAGAGGAAATATATCAAGAAGTATTATGAAATATTGTCTTTATTAAACAATGATCCCGCTCTAAGTTCATCACCACCAATCTAACACAGGAGCTGTGAGTGAGGAGAAATTTAGGGCAAAATCACACAGACTGATATGCGATAGTTGATGTAGTTGTAACACTGTGGATGAAGTCTAAGTATCTTTCTGGGTAACTGGTGGAATTATTCACAATCACAGAGGACAACAGGAAAGATGCTTGGCTGTTTTGCCTGCCAGTCTTGAGGTGTTTGTGGAATATTTGATCGAAGATGTCCATCTATGCTTCAAAAACTGGGCTGAGGATCCATATGTGTAAATTCTAAGCACAGAAGTGGTATTTGAGGCCATGGAGAAATCATCTCATCCAACCCCCTTCCCCCACTGTCACCAACTCATTTTACAGGTTCAAAGTCTGAGACACAGAGAAACTTACTCAGTGATGTATGCAGGGTCAAATGGCCATTTTTTTGGCAGAGCAAACAAAATTTTTCTTTACTCCCAGCCCAGCAATGAGGTTCAAGATAAGTTAGGAAGATAATGTTTCCTATGGAAAGAGATGAAAAAGGAAACAAAATCTACACATTTCAACCAAAATGTTAGGCTCAGAGATATTATACATGTGAAAGAATTTTAAACTATCCCTGGATGAACTGCTATATGTGCTTCCTGAAACACCTGCCACGTTTACTTGTCATCTAAGTGAATTCATTAAAAAACAGAGCAGCCTCCAGAGCAAGAGATCCTTTGCATAAATTAGGTGTGAGGGACAAAATGCACGTTTGAGATGTCTTTATAGTAGAGCGTAGAAATATTGGTTTGTTGCAGAATTGAATAACTTCCTAGGACAAACTTTTTAGAGTCTGTGGTTGTGTTTCTATAACATGAATAAAAATGACTGCTCACGGGAAGGATAGCACATCCTGGGAGGAAAAACTGCTTACTCTCCCACCATTGCTTCTCAAACATCTAAGCAATCAGTTCTTCTGAAAAAAAAGTCCCCAAAGCAAACCCTGTGTCTTCTCCTTCAGATTGATTGATCAAAGAACAATTGGTGGCACCATGACACTCTGACAATTCAGACATACACCTCTAGAGAGTCATCAACTAGGGCTCATTTTCTGCTATCATTTGAATGAAATTACTTCTTTTTCACTCAATTATGTCAAAGGGTCTAATAGGAAAATTGGTTCTGTAATTTTAAGAGCTTGTAGATTAAGAACAGTAGAAATTTCCATAAGTGTCTCATGGTGGGGGAGCAGTCCTCCCAACCCTGACATGCCAATTTGCTGCTCGTTCTTTAGGCCCAAGTCTAATAGCCCAATACCTCATGTTCTCTATGTAAGGTCTGAATATTCAAGATGATAAAACACAACTAGATCTGGAAGAATAAGTTACAGAATGATAAGTTGTCATACATTAAATTATCACCTGAGTCTTGAAACAAAATCTACCATCCTGTGAAACAACACACACTTTTTTCTCCAGGGTAAAAAATATCAAAACAAGAAAAAATATTTCAAATATACTCCCAAACCCCAATGCCCACATAAATCTGCAAGGGAATATGTTTATCATTCATTCAATCATTCATGTAATAACTAGAGCTAGGTTCAAATCCCAGCTCTACTATTGGTTACATACAAATGTTAGGCTCAGAGATATTACACATGTGGAAGAGTATCTGTTCCAGATACTCAGCTAGGCTGAGTAGAGAAATGGTTTTAAAGAACATAAACACTGCTCTCAAGGATCTTACAATCCAGGGTGGAGCTAGACATGCAAATAAATTATTATCATATAAGTTACTGGGTGAAGATGATGATGGCATCATATTGTGATGTGCACCAGGGGGCTCAGAGGTCAGAGAAGGCATTCAAGCAGAGCAGAAACTTAAGAAGGCCTTAATGGAGAAACAGGAGACGCCTAGGCAGTTACAGAAAAGATGGGGTGTCACACAGGTGAAAGCCATGGCAAAGACCATTTATGAGAAAATGACAAGGTAACTACCTTCTGTCCACAGGTTTGTTGTATTTTACCATATGCCCCCTCACTTGAGTGATGACCTCTTTAGAGTTCTATCCTTCTCTCCCAGAACCCCTAATGTAATCTTCAACTTAAGTCTCTCCTGTACATGAAACGTGTCTGCCCAGACTTTCCCATCCCTAGCTCAGATTTTAACACTGGGTCCCCTAAAGAAAGGATTTGGTATAGATGACAGTAAGATAAGAGTATCTTGGGTGCAAGATAGAACTGGATTCAAATCTCACCTCCCCTCTACTAGCTGTATGACACTAATTATATGTTTAACTTTCTAGCCTCTGTTTATTCATCTGTACTGTAAAGATTGTAATTTATTGGGTCATTTGTAGATTGAATAGTCAATACTATCTATCTCTAAACAATGACGGAGAACATTTTCTTCAACGAGAATATCCAAAGGTAAATTTTGGGCAAATTTGATATTTCACACTTTTATGGATATGTTTAAAATATTCAAATACATGCTTGTAATAAGTTATATGTTATACACTCCTAGGTAAAATAATGTTTTATGAAAATAGTGTTTGAATTTAAAATGTTGCTTTTTCAACTCATATTTTGTGAATCTATTTTATTCTAATTGTTCATATACATATTCAACATCAGTGCTTTTATCATGACAGAAGATAAGTTTCGACTCATCTAACACCAATTACCAAAGCACATCATCCTCACTTACTTGAAATATAGCACTTTTTATGCTATGATAGCCTTGTATAATACTGTCTCTGGAATTTTATCCCAGGATGCAAGGGCCATTTGCCTTCCCTGAATGTACTGTTAAAAATTCCAAAGATTTAGTCCAGCTAGACAAAATAAAGAAATGGAAAATGAGAAAATTAAATTTAGGAAAAAGACAAGGAAATAAGGAAGCGGGGGAAGGAGGAGGAAGTGGGGAGAGAATAAACAAATATTGCTATGTCTAAAAGGTTATTAATATGATTATAAAATCATTACAAATCTAAAGTTAAACATGAACCAGAAGATAAATGTTATTCTAAGAAGAAGTGGGGTAAGAAATTAATAAAATCATCCTGAAGTATTCATATTACTCAAGAGGCAATCAGGTTTTCTTTTGTTCTTTTTTGTTTTCAATCATAAACAGACACACACGCATTTAAGAACTTCTTTTAAAACAAAGAGTAATCTCACTCTACTTCATTTTTTCTTTCCCCAGAACAATCACTTCCATTTCTTTGAGCTAAATATTCTTATTGCCTTCTCCTTCGTATCATAATTTTACCACTATTACTTGCTTTTTAAGTTTTAGGTCTAATCTGTTGACTTCTCCATGGAAGTCAACACACACACACACACACACACACACACACACACACATACACACACGAGCTCTCACTCACATACACTCTCATATTTTTATTACCCTCTACTTCCCAACATAATTAAATACGTTTACATTATTGTGATCATGAAAGTGCTATTCACAGATTACGACAGACTAGGTGGTAATGATTAGTTATCCTTTCTTACAAAATGTTAACTTTTGGAAAAGGCTCTTTCAGAAAAACCCAGCAGAGCTCAGAGTTAAAGAGACAGTAAGGACAAAATCCCCTAGTGTCTCATTATAGGTGATGGTAAATGGAGCCATTTCTGCTTCCATGCCTTTGTTCATGTACCTATTCTTGCATGAACACAGTGCTGTATAAAGGTCTCTGAGTTAATAGATATACTAAATCCTAAAGAATAGCACCTTATCTTTTTGGAGTGTTTCCTGTGAAATAGTACTTCAATTGTACAGCTAGAAGGCTGTTCTAGAGTTCTAGGGGGTGGGCAGCTGATTTTGGATGATTTAGTACATGATATGACCAGTGGACCCAATAGCCATGAGCCCATTCCTGTACCTCCTTCACTGTAAAGTTCCCCTGGTTGGATGCTGTGTGGAATTGATTCCTGAGCTATGGATCAGGCATTCTATAAGTACCTGGATAGCAGTCATAGCTAAGACACTGCAGACAAGAAAAGCAAATCTATACCTGAAATAGATGAATGACTGTTTGAAGATGGGAGGAGCCTGAGGGTGTCACATTGGCACCAAGTGGCCAGATGGTGTCCTTGAAGAAAAGTGCCATATAAGAGTTTGGGCTCAACGTTCATTTTTGTTGCTGAAAAATTGGATACTCAGAGACAGAAAGAGCTGGATCAGCCTTAGTGGTGGGTTGTCCATCCTGTTGCACCCATACCTACTCTCCATCTCTACCTCTGTGCCACTCCAATCATGTGCCCATCATGCTGGTTCTGAGTGACCAATTGTTAACAGGTAGAGTAATGTTGTCTATGTGAGTTTTCAGCGCCTTTTCTAAGTAGATACTTTCTGTTAGGCATTAACTGATGATACAAACATCTTCACAATTTGTGCCGACCTTCCTATGTCCATCTCCATCTACCTATCTCAAAGAGTCTTGTCTTCCACTCCCACCTCCCACCACCAGAGGGTCAGGCCATTTGCCACTGCCCAGGAATCAGTATACAGTCTCCCCTCAGGCCACTACTCCTTCCACATCAAGTAGATGAGTAGGTACCCTGCTGGCAGCTCCACCCACTGGGAGGATTTTCCCTCTCCATCTACTGTCCTCGGGGGTACCTCCGAATGGGGCTGTAGCATATTTATCATCTATTTTCAGCTTCACCCATGTATCAAGCCAATCCATTCTTAAGCCAAACTCACTTTTATCCCTCCTCCTTCAAATGTTCTTACAAAACTCCCTTAAATGTGCAAGCCAGGGAGGGGGCATTTGTGCAACTGTGGAGGGTGACTTGTAGCATCCACATGCCCTCTGGTCCTTCTAATAAGTCCATCATCCCAGATATGCCATTTCTACTGTATGATGGACAGCAGCTGAACTTGTCCAACTTCATGGCTTGGTGGGTATGTCAGAACCGAGCTCATGATGAGAGGTTCTGGCTATAGGGTCACTTGGTACCTAATGGTAAAATGATCCATTTCTACCAGGGCCTAATAACACACCACAAGCTGTTTCTCAAATAGCATGCAAACTTCTGTGATAGATGGTACAGTCTTACTCCAGAATCCCAGGAGTTTCTGTGGCAATTCTCTCACTGGAGATTGCCATAGACTCCACACAGCCCCCTTGCCCACTGTAGACACTTCCAACACCACAGAGGCTGCATGACCATAGAATCCAATGGCAGCACTGGTTGTCTCTTGATCAGGACATTCTATAGTGTCCTTTTCTGCTCCAGGTCCCACTCAAAGCTGACAGCCCCAAACCCAACCACTATCCCCCAACATAAT
Source organism: Mesoplodon mirus (assembly GCF_964341445.2). Taxonomy (NCBI): domain Eukaryota; kingdom Metazoa; phylum Chordata; class Mammalia; order Artiodactyla; family Ziphiidae; genus Mesoplodon; species Mesoplodon mirus. The sequence goes on along the minus strand of NC_138977.1, from coordinate 169,569,998 downwards.
TAAAATACAGTCAAATGCCTAAAATATTAATGACATATGTTTACATCGGGATGTGAAACACTTAAAACACGGCTTTTGCTCACCAAAAAGTTGATGATGTTGTTAACAAATATTCTGGCTTCTGGCTTCTGGCTCTGTAGTATCATTATGTGCATCTCCTTAGTTGGCATTCAACTCTCACTTCTTAAAATTTTTATGTTCTACCAATTGTATTTGGAATATAACTCAGGACTGTTCATGCACATTGTTTTGTTAAAAATGCTCTGTTTAGACTTGTGGGCATAATTTTTTTTTCTTTTTAAACATTTTCCAAAAAATATTGCATTTAAAATGCTCTGTGAAGTCTAGGTATTAATAACCAAGAGGTATTCCACTGGGAAAATATTAATTGGTAGATATTCTGTAGGATTTTTCTGTCAAAGCTTAAATTCTGTTAAATACAATGGAGAGAAAGGAAACAGGAAGGAAGATCAAGAAGATGGGAGAGGAAACAGGTGTTAGCAAGTTCAAGAGGGTGGTTGGGAAAGGTCTCACTGAGAAGATGAGAGTTGAGTAAAGATTGAGAGAGAAGAGAGAGTAAGCCATGAGGTAATTTCACAGGGAGAAAATCAACATTTGGGAGAAGAAATAGGATATTTGAAAGGCCCCAAGGTAGGAGTATGTCCAGAGTCTTTGAGCACAGCAAGTTCAGAATGACCAGAGAGACAGGAGCTATATGAGCAGGAGTGAGTGTAGCAGGAGATAAGGGGAGAGAGGTAAGAAGGCAGGGAGGGGACTTGGTAGATTACAGGAGGGCTTTTGCAGGCTGTTGTAATCACTATGGATTCTGCTAAGAGGTTGAAGGTCATGAGTTTTGACCTGAGGAGACAATAATACATTTCATCAATTCTAAGGCATAGCTTTGGTTTTGTTTTTAACATCACTGAAATAAAGACATGTCTAGAAATCAATGTTGTGTTAGTGAGTAACTTTTTTCTAACTTAGTCATACATAAAATAATGGTGTGTTGTAAAAATCTATGTTGTCTTAACTTTGAGGAATGTAGTAATCTGACTTACATATTAATAGTATCAGTCTTGCTGCTGTTTGAGAAAAGACAGAAAGATACCAAGGGCTGCCTAAAAGGAAACCTAAATTATTTGGAAAATAAATAACATATTTGTACAAATTTTATGGGTCAAATAAATCACATGGGGAGTTAGAATATATTTTGAACCGAATTATAATGAAGAAAAACATAAAATTTTGTTCTTGCATAGAAATATGGAGATTTAAATGCTTATCTTGGAAAAGAAAACCTATTTACTAATATAGTGTATAATGAAAAATGCTTAAAATGAAAATATGTTCATAACAATACATTTAAAAGTGTAATACACAAAGTATAGTGTTTATCAGAGAATCTTGGGTTTATATGTATTTGTTTGTACCTCGATTGTCCATTAAAAATTACTATACAGTAGAAATTTCTACTACTAGCATGTTTATGCTTGAAAAAAGGAATGCTATAAAAATATACAAAAGCAAGATGCTGTGTTTTTATTCTTATTTGTCCTATTTGTCTTTGATTCCTCTTCACAATTGCCCGCACCTCAAGGTTAAATGTGCACAGATAATTTGTGGGGACTCAATTTCCGTATCCTCAACATATGTCATATTTCCTAATGTTAAACTGTCCAAGAAAGTGACTGGGAGGCTCTCCCCCTTCACTTCCTGTTTCATAACCAGTTATCCTTGATTTCTGGAAAGAAGAAGATACCCTCATTCCTAATGTAACTATGGTGAGTTGCTCTACAGAGGGGAACCTCTAGTGTATGTAACAAAAGGACAGTTCAAAATAGGAATGTCCGGGAAGCCTCCTTCAATCAAACCTTGATAATCCAGCCCCACCCATGTCAACAAGAGACACATTTCCAATAAAATTTACCTTTTGCATTTAACATATAGTAGCAATATTTTAATGTTTATGTTGTTTTTTATCAATTACATATTAATTTTTGAATTGAGAATCTCATCCAGAGGAAACTACAGAACACTTAGAGCTTGATGTCCACAAAAATAATTTTACTTTCCAATTTTTTACATATATTTGCCACAGCAAAGGACGATGGTGGATCAATAAAAGTCTTTCAAAATAAATATATATTGGGACAATATATAGGTAAATTGTAATGGAAAAATAATTTCAAAGAGATTAAAAAATGATGCCTACTGACCACCTATGAGAGTTTGTGCATATCTTTAAAGTGGATATTTATTATTGAAAATATGCACTTTTCTACAAATTTAAAATGTGAATAAAAAAGGAAAATGGAGTATTATTAAAATGCACATTATCGGGCATCCCTGGTGGTGCAGTGGTTAAGAATCTGCCTGCCAATGCAGGGGACACAGGCTCGAGCTCTGGTCCGGGAAGATCCCACATACCGTGGAGCAAATAAGCCCGTGCGCCACAACTACTGAGCCTGTGCTCTAGAGCCCGCGAGCCACAACTACTGAAGCCCGTGTGCCTACAGCCTGTGCTCCACAACAAGAGAAGCTACCGCAGTGAGAAGCCCGTGCACCACAATGAAGAGCAGCCCCTGCTTGTCGCAACTAGAGAAAGCCTGCGTGCAGCAATGAAGACCCAACACAGCCAAAGACAAAAAAATGAAAAAAAAATTTTTTAAATGCACATTACCTTAACATTTATTGAGTATTTACTATGTGCTTGGATCTTTGCTAAGTAGTTTCATAGATACCCTATTTCATTGTCACAAAATGATTGCAGGACAGATATGATGCCCAAAAATTAGATGTGGAATTTGAGATACACAGAGGTTAAGTATCATGCCAAGGACCACCCACCTAGTAAACTGCCAAACTGAGAATCTAACTGAGGTCTCTGGACACCATCTCAAATGACACAGCTACCTATGTTTTTCTATTTTTGCTTCAATAATAACAATTTAAATAATGCATCAGACATACTTAATAAGCATCAGTTTTTGGCATCAATTCATGCATAAGAAATGGAAGTTGTGGTTTCTTGTAGTCTAGTTGTAAAATAGGTTATGCCATAATGCTTTCATTCAAATCCTTCCTTTCCCCCTGTTTCCTTCCTTCTTTCCTCCCTTCCTTCTTTCCCTCCTTCCTTCCTTTTTTTCTTCTTTCCTTAAATAAATGACTACTGATTTTGCTGCTTATCTGACACTTTACTTAGCACTGAGAGGTCTATGCCTTATCTTAAGTATATAAACTTACAGCAAAACTTACAACAAGAAAATCTTCTGTTGTAGGAGTTCAGAAGGGAAGGAATCCTGTATGCTAGTACTTAGGTATTTCTTGAGTTGTACAACTAGTTAAAGTCACTTCTCAGTATAACTAGTGTTTACAATTTAATGAACAATTATCTCAAATTCATTAACTAATTGCCTTTAACCACTCTTTCCTCACAAGAAAGAGAGGGAAAAAATTCACCCTATGTGACTGAGAGTCTCAGCGAAATAAAATATTAAAGGGATATGAACTTCTTAAGAGCATATAAATAAGACCAGCAGGGGCCCTGTTGGGTCAAAACTCAACTGCCACCCCGACATCGGGCTCTCACTGTCCCCTGTACATTCCTCCCCATAAGCTTTAGTGTAATTATTTTTGGCACCTCTGTCTCTGTCTACTAAATGATAAGGTCTTTGAGGGATCCTGAAGCATCTCTAGTGCTTAGCAGAGGCTGGATAGTAGGAGGTTCTAAATAATGTGTTTCATCAATTAATAAAAGCACCACTAGAGTAGTATGGCATGAAGGAGGGGAGAAACCACTCACAGGTAAAGTGACATTGCCTTGACATAGAATTCTACCAGTCTTTGAAATCATTTCAAGCATGGGAGGAATGGTGATCTCTCCTCCTCTCAGATTCCCTGAAAATGATTGATATAATAAGGAAATAAGAAAAAACTTACCCCCTACTGGAAACCTGGGCCAGATGACATGCACAGAGATTTCTATTAGATGTGATAAAGACAAATATAAAGTACTTCAACAATGGAGAGGTTTATTTCTCACTCACGGGATAGTCCAAGCGTAGGAATCCCAGGTGTAATATACTATTGCATGTGGATAAACTCTGGTTTATTCTATCTCATTCTGCTGTCTTAGTATGTAGTTCCCATCTATGTCTAAGGGGACTGTTCTAGCTCCTTCCACCACACACACATTCCACTGAGCAGGAAGGGAAAAGAAAAGGAAAGTGTACATTCTTTCCTTTTAAAGGCATAATGTTGCACATACCACACCTACTTTTCTATCATTTGCCCCAATCCAATCATCTGGTCAAAACCAACTGGAAGGGAGGCTGTTTATATTGTCTTTGGCAGGTCAGCCATGTGACTTACTAAAATATTTAACTATGTAGAAGAAAAAGAGACATTTACTAGAGGAAGAGCTAACAGTCTGTGCTGAAGTATAGTTTGGACATAATTTCATAGATTAATATGAAAGTCGATAGAAATTCCTTTCATAAGAAGAGGAAGCGTTGTTTTCTGTGGAAAAAAAAAAATGGAAGAGAACTTGATAAAACCATGCCTACCAAAAGTCTAGTAGAGCAGGTGGGATAGATTGTGTAATTCTCAAAGACCCCTGGTAAAGATGGGATAGTTCTGATGCCAGAGGTCACAGAGAGCAGAAAGTCCATAGCAGCATTTGTGGGTGTCAGGAAAACAGAATTATCCAGAAGGCCCCTGGGAGTCTCAACAAAATGACAAAGCAATTACTCAGCCTAGAAAAAGTTTTGACATTAGCTCTCTTTTTAATCCCCACCATCTCCCTATTCCTCATGGCTGGGTCTCAGAAGTGGCTAAGTGGATGTAGAATAAATCAAAACTTTTCCTTTATTCCTTTATTTGGGCCTGTAAGAATCAGACAGGAAACCTTACTGACAGGACTCATTTCACCTACACAGTCTACACAAAACCAGCAGAGCTCTTTCTTCTTAAAGATGAACAAAAAGAGAGAAATATTCAGACATAAGAAAGATACCATGGTTCAAAAGAAAGAGAACAGTCTGAGGAGGGTGCAAGTGCATGTCAGTGGAAGAGATTTGCTGCAAGAAATGGTATTTTTGAAAAAATCTCAATTTTTTCTTAACAAATTAGACAAGACATCCATCGCAAAACAAACAGATTAGGCAGTCCTAAAAAAAGCACCATCTAAGATCAGGAAAGAATTATCAGGGATCAAACATATAATTGCTGAATTAAAAAGTGCAATGTAGATAGTAACTGAATACAATGGAAGAACAAATTAGCCTAATCAATTACCCTGGGTGTCAAAATGCAAAGCTAAAGAGACAAAAACAATGAGAGAAAAGATTCAAATAAAATTTGAAGACTCAAGCGTGATTAGTGTGTTAACATAACACTTCACACTTTGAAAGGTCCTCCAAGTACCAGGAAAAATTAGTATTGTCTCTGATATATACTCAATAACATTTTTCAATTTCAAAAATAAAGGAGAAAAACTACTGTTTGCATCTACTCAAAATAAGAAGGAAGAGAAAGAAGTGACAGAGGGAGAAAGGACATAAATGATGTATTTTAACCTCCAATAAACATAAGTTTAAAATTGTCAAAGACTGTAATCTTGCTCACTTGTCCACAGCACGTAGGAGATACAGGCAGAAAGTAGGTGCTCAACAGATAGGTTGAAGAAATGAAATTTCAGTGTTGTAAGTAGACAAACTTTTGACCAAAAATTCTACAACAATCCATATTGTTGCCCTGGTTTGAGAAAAACAGAAAGACAACCTCATATGTGAATTTAGAGAGTATGCTTTTCTCCCATACCTTTCGAGAAAAACATATTTAAATATGCATGACAGTTGGCTGAAAAATGAATGAAAGTATAGACATGAAGATATGGGGGCATCATGGTATTACAAACAACTGGTGAGAAGAAATAAAATCAAATGTAGAGTAAGTCTAAACAGTTATTGTTAAAGATTATACACTTAAAGCAAATGAGAAAACGCTTTTGAAAAGTATTATAAATAGAGTATAAATAAAAATAATATATAAGCATTTTATACCTATAATATTAAGAATGTTATAATCACATAAGATAAAGTACACATTTACTATGTATCTGGGTTTTAAGTCCCAGATTATGAAAAAGAAAATTGGGATTTGGATTGAAAGTCATAGAATAAAACCACATTAAAGTTTCCACTTTATTCAGGAAGAATATACATATGCATACAATTTTTTACTTGATGTTGAAATTTTTTAAAAATATCACACAAGATTTAATTTTTTAAAACAAGTGAATTTACAAAGGAAAGGGTGTGCTGAATTGATGAAATTGCAGTTTGTTTAAGTTTGAATTCAGATGCCCAGAATCCATGCTGGGTACTGGTCTACAGTTGTCCTTTCTTGGTCCAGATGCCAGCTTTTTTGCTGCCAACTTATCAAAATGAGCTTAAGGAAATCTTCATGGTGCACCAGGTAACTGAGAATTGCCCTACCTATCCTTAATTTGTGTCCCTCCACCAGTAGCCATGCATGTAAAGGGGTCTCTGATCTGCCTGGTCTCTCTCTGTCTGCCTCAAAGTGCCACCTCACAGGAGACCCACATCCATCCCACCCACCAACACCTGGGGCTCACACCCCCTACATGCCACAAGCTCGGACCATCAACAGCTGCTTTGTGTTGCGCTTCCCAAGTTCAGCTTGCTGTTAAAGGACCTGATGGCACTACTTCTCTATTATGACACTGACTCATTTGGACCTGAGATTACCCACATGGAGACTTCTGGCCCAGCCCCCTGGGTTTCCAGTCAGCCTTTACAAACAGAGTTGGGGAAGGATCCTCTTCCCAGAGGTGTGCATGGATTACTCCATCAAGAGTAATTATAGGACTAAGGAACTGGTTCTAGTTAGTGGCCCTGAATCTGAGAGCCTTCTCTCTGTGTTTACATTTGCATACTGGTGTGTGTGGGGTTCCAGGAATTCATAACACTTCACGTCTCATAACAAAGCCACCCTGTGAAGGACTAACTCAGCAGGACCCAGAAATGTATCCATGGTCCCCATCCTGCTTCCTGCTAGAATTCTCACTCCTTGAATCACCTCTCAGAATACAGCCAGCACTGAGGAACTGCTGAAAAGCCACTGTATTTGCTCTCCTCTGTTTGCTTTTGACACCTTTCCTGCTTCAGGGGGACGTGATCCGGCTTTTAGGTTTAAAAGAGCCCGCTTCTGAGCACTAGGCTCCATTGAGGAGTGAAAGTAAACAGGAAGGGAGAAGGTTAACCCTTCTTTATAACCTGTATGTTAAATAATGTCAACAGGATGCTGAGAACAAGATCTGTCGAGGAAATTCCACAACTAAATGATGAAACTTGATGGTACTGGAATGGAGAAGCCTGGATGGTGTTTGCTTTGATCTAAGGACCTAGTCACAAGAGGGTCTGGGAGGAGAGAGTTTAGAAACAAAGGGAAAAAAAATTAACATTAAATAATCCAAAGAGTATGACTGTTGTTTGGTGACAGCTAGGACTGGGTTTCCACCTTAGAGGAGAAATCAAATCAGGAGCTCAGAGAAAAGAACTTTCTTTTGATTCAGATTTAGAGATTTTAGAAGGGCTGTATGTTAGTTTGTCCCCAGTGTTTAGAATTTTTTTTAATTTTCTATAAAGAGACTAACTTCAGTCTCAGAAGAACATATTTAAGTTAATGAAGAGATATGAGGGGCAAAATATTACCTCCTTTCTTTCCAGTCACCTACCCCAGGGGACACATTCCCATGTGGGAATGCTTAAACTTTCCCCACAGTTTTTCTCAGAGACATCAAAAGATGCTGAATTACGTTTAATAGTTTACAATTGGAATTTGTCTTTATGAAAACGTCGGGCTGTGTAATTTATGGAAATTAGGCATGCATGCATCTCCATTGTGCTATGAGGCATTACGATACAGTAAGATTAGGCAGAAAGACAGAGATCTCATGATATATGAAAATACTTTGTGTCTAAACACTGCCCAGAGGTTGGAGAGGGATTTTAAAACGCTATTGTCCATCACAAAGGGGGTAGTTTCAAGAATAACCTAGTTTTCTTGTCGCTGTTGTTTTTGTTTTTAATGGAGGGAGGTAGTTCTTTTGTGTATTTGTTTCATATTTTACCCCGAAAACCACATGATATTATCACCGTGTTTTACTTTAGAAGGGATCCTTTTTAGTGTGTTGTGTTGTTTTGCAAATAGAAAGACAGGGTTATATATGCTTCAGATAACTCTGCCTTGGGATGATTTTCAATTGTTTAAACTAGAAAGTCTAGCAATTTCTGATAAATATTGGGATGAGCAAATCTGTAATTTTCAGAGATGTCTGGATTATTCCCTTTTCTCTTTAATAAAGCATTACTCAGTATGAACTTTGTAAGTGGAAAAAAAATCCTTTGGGTTAAAACACATTGGGTCTGCTATGTTAAATTTGGAAGAAAGGCATTTCTTTTTCTTGACTCTTAAGTTTCTTGGAAAACACTCCTCTGAAGGTTTTAGAAACAAAAAAGTCAGCAACAATAATAATCATGATAACTGGTAATAATAAAAATAGCTTCCTTTTCATGCATGCCATTTATTTTTCAAAGATTAGCCACATACATGTATTTAGTTGATCAAAGCACTTTCACTTCTCTGAAAATTCAGTTCGATTTACCTTTACAATATTTGCTCTCAGCCAGTCAGGAATCGAATGAAATTTAGCAGGTGTTGCTTTGACTTTCTGAAACTGAAAAGAAATTCCAGAGATGTCCACACTTACACTTGCTGAGGGCTCTGTGGAACTGTGCTCAAAAACTACACACTATTTAATGAATGGTTCCATTTTTTTTTTCAGCTAATGACACTGTGGACATGCAATGTCTGATTAAAAAGAAGAAATCAGGATTAACTTTGATTATTTGGAAAGAATGTAGCTGCATATCAAATAACTTCCTCAATCTGGCTTAAAAAAAAAAAGAAAAACACTGACTACAAGTCACTGAAAAACATGGAACCCAGTGGAAAACTGGATCAGATGAGCCATATTTATAGCTGTACAAATAAACACATTTCAAATTTTGTTTGTTGGAGGCTCTCATTTTGAACAAGGAAAAAAACTGCTTCCTTTGAAATGGGAACCCTGCCATCTAGTGGGATGTTTTGGTATCACGTCTTAGACCATTTTTTGACATACTATAGAAATAGGTGAAGTTAAATCTTGATTCATTTTAGAGTTGTAGCATTTCAGAACTATTTTATAGGTTGAGAAATTGAAGCAGGTGAATTGAAAGATGTTCCCCAAAGGCTCACCATTAGTTAATGATAGTGTTTTAAATAGTTCAAAATAATTGGCGTCTCACATACAATACTTTATTACTTAGACACACGATTAATTCTATTTCATTTTTATCTAACATTTTTGAAATTGGCATTGCTATTTATCAATGAATACCTTTTTAATAAGTCACAATTAATCTATAAAACAAATTCTGTATTATTTTCTAGTTAATTATTCCTTTGCCTAGAGGTAAAATTTTAATAGCTCATGAAAATGTTTTTTTTGGTTTGTCTTATTTTTGGTTTTGGTTCTCTCTCATGGAAAAAGTAATCCAGAGTTAGGTAATAATATTCTGACTCATTTTTATACTTCCCTGAGTCTTTAACTTTTCTTTTGAGCCTCCTAAATAATAAATGACTTAGTTTTTTAAAAATCATAGTATTATGTATGTTAAAATTCATTTGCTTTTTAAAAGAAAACTGTAACAAATTGATGAAGGAATATCTCTTCCCTAGGGAGAATCACACAACTGGGAAAAATTAATTATTCTATCATATTAAAATACTATCTTCAAGTAATAAGGACTCATTCATTTATTCAATAAATGTATTTTAGATCCCTACTAGGTGTCAAGCATGGGGACAGTACAATAAATGGCATAGTTCATTCTTAAAAAAAGAAGAAGAAGAAGAATTTTAAACACAAAGAGAAAAATAATTTTAAAAAGAACTCTTGTGTATCAGAATAAGCAAACATACTGAAAAATAATCACATATGTCATGGGCACACTGATAGAAGCATCTGTGTAATGCACAATAGAAACCCGTTAGCTCTGTAGTGATGTAGGTCTGGGAAGATTTCACATAGAGAAACACTTGATCTGCAGAGAAAGGATCAACAGAAGTTTCCCAAGTTGGTGATTAAGTGAAGGACATTTGGTGACAAGGAGTAGCACTGGCAAAGTATCCCGACATGATCAGGAAAAGGAAAAGTTCAGTGTGATCAGAGTATGTGTTTAGAGGTGGTATTAAGCTAATTAAAAGAAGAAGCCATTAAACTGAGGGGGGTCTCATGTCATGGCAGTCCAAGTGAGTAAGCCAGCCAAAATCTAAGCCTGTAAATACCTCAAGGTTGTGAAATCAAAACGCTAAGGACAACCAATCAGGAACAGCCATCTAGGCTGTAACCTACAGCCAATCAATTTTCTTACTCTGCTTCTGCCTTTTCTCTATAAAAGTCTCTCCTGAGCTCCTGTCAGTGGTGGAATACTCCTAACTATCCAGCTGGACGCTGCTTGATTCCAGTTGATTTTTGCTCCGATAAGCTCCTAAAAATTGTAATATACCTCAGTCTAACTTTTAACAGTGGACACAACCAGACACCAGGAGGAAGTGGGCAGGACTAGATCTTTAGGAAGCCTTGATCCTACTGGGATAGCATATGGGTAAAGAAGAACTTAAATCCCCTTCTCATCACCAACCATCTGAAAGGTGTCCTCCTGGTCCAGAAGAAGTGGGAGACGGTGTGAAGTGGAGAGCGCTGGGCTATCAGTCAGTAGGAAAAGGGTTTGGTTTGGAAAATCTACAGTGTGGCTTCTTGGAAGAAGATTAAGTCAGGTTAGAATTACCTGGCCTGTCCCCTTTTCTGTAAAGGACAAAGCCCTGGCAAAATATTTATTTTATAAGCAGTTTGTAAAAAAAAAAAAAAAAAAAGTTCTCTAGTTAGATGCACTTTTTAATATAGTAGAATTTATTTTTAGAAAAGTGTTCCTAAGGGAACATAAATTTTCATGAATTTTCACAAACAAAAGTGTAAGGAGCTCCCAGATCAAGAAACAAAATGGTAGCTTTGCTCCAGACACCCTGAGGAGGCAGTCCAGGAGCTTCCCCATAAGGGCAGCACCCTCCTTCTAATATCATGGATTTGTTTTGCCTATTTCTGAGTCTTATCAAAATGGAAGCTTTACGGTATCCCACTATTGTGTCGCTGTCCTCTAAAATACTGAATTGAAGAGTTACATACGTTTCTTTCCTGTAAGACTTTTCATCAGGGAGGATCGGTGTGCAGTGTGCCCCACATGGAGACATCTGGCTTGAAAACCAAAATAACCTTCCTAGAGTTGCACAGTAGGCAGCACTTACTCTTGGTAAAATGTTGAATTCTGGTGCATGTGCATCTTCTTCTAGGTCTGGGGCTGGCAAGAGCCAGATAATAAATAGGTTATACTTTGTAGGCCGCATGCAGCCTCTATTTCTTGTTGTTCTCCCTCTCCCTCTCCCTCTCCTCTTCCTTTCCTTTCTTCTTTCATCTATTTAACTATGTAAAAACCATCCTTGGTTCACTAGTCATACAAAAACAGGCCATCGGCAGTGTCTGGTCTATAGTTTGCCAACCCACATCTGATCCTGTCATGATTTCCATAGCAATCAAGCTCTTGAAAATAGTCACTCTTTCCTCCCTAGCACAGGAAGGAAATGGATTTTTCCAGTCTGCAGAGAAACCACTCATTGGTGCATGTTTGATCCATTTTTACAAGCACATAGAACATGTCGGTGGGTTTCTGCATGCCTGTATTAGACCTATGGCTCTGTCCCACGGAGACCTCATTATAGAAGCTAAAATGATTGATGAGGCCTGGCTGGGCCCCTGCCAGCGTCAGTCTCTCTATGCCTATCTCTTCAACTGGGCAGGAGAGCCAGGTCTATATTTCACTTATCCTTCCAAGAACGCTTATCTGTCCCAGGCGGGAGAATGTACTCTCAGTCCTGGATGGAGCTGTGATTCTCTGCCAGGGCTCTATTTTCCCTCTCAGTGAGGTGGCTGAGAGTTCAGGGAACTGGCTGTCTAAAGCTCATTTCTACAAAGCACCATGTGCAGCCCTGAGGGGGAATCTTCCTCACACGGTTCTAAGCCCCATCTGAGGCTCTGGACACGTCCTGATGGCTTGGTAACAGCTGAAGTGCAGTAGGAGTCCTGGCTAACACTTGGTAGGAAAAATTTCATCCTGGCTTTGGAGAGTGACCTGAGGTAGCCTGGAAGCTTAGAGGGTGTGATGGTTAATTTTATGTGTCAATTTGTCTAGGTTATGGTGCCTAGATATTTGGTCAAACACCAATCTAGATGTGTTGTGAAGGTATTCTTTAGATGTGATTAACATTTAAATTTAAATCAGTAGACTGAGTAAAGCAAATTACCTGCCATAGTGGAGGTGGTCCTCATTCAATCAGATGAAGGCCTTAAGAGAAAAGTCTGAGGTCTCCCAAGAAAGAAGCAATTCAGACTCAGGACCACAGCACCAACTCTTCTCTGGGTCTTCAGTTTTCTGGCCTACTCTGCAGATTTCTACTTGCGAACAGCCAAAATTGGGTGAGCCAATTCCTTAAAATAAAATTTCTCGAGATAGAATCAGAGGCATATCCTGTTTCTTTAAATTGAGCTAACCTACTCATACAGCAGGGATCAATAAGGCAAATAACCATCATCACTGCAGTACTTTCAGAGGTCCTGCCCCTGCACTCTCTTTGGGTCATCTGTTTCTATTTCACTCCGAATTCCTTCCTGCTCTGCGTACTTAATTTCTTACATGCATCACTTCATTACTGCCCTTTTAATTTAGTGATGGTACCAGAATTGCTCTAATTTGACTTCTGAATATCCTCCAAACTTTCTCATTTCTTTCCCCCTCCCTCTCTCTCTCTTTCTCTCCTATTTTTCCTGTGACAAGTAGTATTCTCTTGACCTATTTGTAATCCCACAAGACACATCCCTAGAACCAGAGTACTTCATCTCTAGAAGGAGGATAAAAAGTTTGTATCTTCCATACAAACTTGCAGTGAGGATTAAAAGATATATTATGTGTAAATTAAATGGAAGGAAAACAGGTCATGGGGCCTGCACTATTTTACTGTAATTATGAGGCTTTAACAGCCAAGATAGGTAGCAGGGCAAAAATGGCTCAGATTTAGGAGCCTAAAATTTCCAGTCTCTATTCTTCTCTGCTTGATGAGGATTCTGGTGACTGCTTTCAGAGCTCCTACCACCTTTGTAGATCCTACCTCTAATTGGTAACAGAAACCCTTCATAAGTTCTGATGCCCGATGTGGTGACTGCTTATCCAAAAACAATATAGCACTTGAGATTTCTCCAAACGCAGACAAGGATATACATATCATCTGAACATAAATAACTGCAGTCTTGCAGTAAATGCCAGCAAATTACTTATTAAAATTCAACTTTCATCATTCCTTCCCCAAATATGAGCCAGACATGGCTTTTGGAAGTCTATGAGAAAAATGTTGAAATCTTTAGCTGGATATTCAAGGCCATGTTCACCATGGTCCCAATTTGTCTTTTCAACCCATTTCCCTTGACTCATCTACACACACTCTACTCTTTATCCAACTTGATCCATTCCATTATTTTTAATATACTTTCCTTGCAAGATACCTTTAATTAAGCAATGGAATAGTTTCCCCATTGCATGCCTCTTGACCATATTCTGTTTACTCTTCAAAGGACAACGTAAGTTCCTTTTATTCTATGAAGCCATGACAGAATCCTCAAACACAGTGATGTCTGGAATCCTACAGTAGTTATCAGTCTTCTGCCTTAGAACATCTTAAATGACATTCAGAAATTGAATTTATTCTGAGTATTTATTATGTGGTAGAACCATGCAAAGTTCTGGGACACGGACATTGATAGGTTACCAAACGCTTCTGCTCATAAGTGAGGGAGCAGACACGTATTTAACTATGGTAATGCTTTTGGACATAAAAATTAAGACAACTTTCGTGGAAAATGAATGTTCATGCAGCCAAAAATGGGAAATAATCCAGCTGTCCTTCAGTGGGGTAAATAAATAAATAGCGGTACATTCATACCATGGAACACTACCCAGTAATAAAAAGGTACACAGTATTGATCCACGCAACTTAGATAGATCTCAAGGGAATTATGATGACTGAAAAAAATCTAAAAGGTTATTTACTGTATGATTCCATTTGTATATCATTCTTGAAATGATAACATTATGAAGAAAGAAATTAGATCAGTGTTTACCAGGAATTGGCATCCCCTTGGAACAATTTGCCATGTTTATATAGATGGTCAGAGGACTTAAGGAGGTATACTACATAAAAAATAGAAGTTATATACTTCCTTATATATTTGCTTATTATATTTGCCTATATGCTTATTTTAGAGTTTTCTTAGAGAATATGGGGATGAGTTGGTCATAGGTACATAGAAAATTCATCGATTTAAAAAAAGGCCATTATGAACTTCAGGAAAAATCAAGTTTTACTAGAAATGAGTTCTAACATATACACTCTGACCCACCTGTGAATAATATATACACAATAATAAACACAATATTGATGCAACCAATTAGCTATAATTAAACTGGGTGAATGAGAGAAGTGTTTGATAAAATGCTGAATAGAAAGAGACAAGATTTGAGAGAATTAAATGTTTGTCTTCACATCAGGAGGATAATAACTGATATCTAATTTTGAAAAATTATGATATAGCAATATAAGCATGTTATTAAGTGATAGGATGTTAAATACTATAAGAAACAATGAAAAAATTTTGAAAGTTATTTCTTCTAAGAAGGAAAAAGTCAGGTTCGTTTTTGGTTTAAAAAACATCCAGTGCTATTTTAATCATAAAGCCATCAGAATTATTGAACTTTTAAAAATTATGAACAGGATTACTATATAAATATAAAAGTAAAAATTTAAGTTTATAACTTGGAAAGTAGTAATAGATAATCAGAGGTACAGATAAACACAAATGTATTAAGGTGCTCCTCAAAGAGTTAATAATAATAAAGAAAGACTGGAAATAATCTAACTGTTTCTAAACAAGGAAAGGATTAAATAAATGTTGGCACATCCACAACTTTGAAAAGCATGAAGCCAGTAAAATGTTTTCAAAGAACATTAATAGCTTAGAAAGTTCACACATTTTGTTAATGCTGTGGGGTAAAAAGCAAGGTACAAATGATAGAGATCTAGTGTAAACACAAGTATGATATAATTATACATAGAAGTATAAACAGAGGGAAAAAGACTAAAGGAAATAACTAAATGTCTAACAGTTGCCAAGTCTATATGTTCATTTTTTCTGTATTCTTTTTTGAATTTTACAAATTTTTCAAATTCTAAGTGTTTTACTTTTATAATCTGAGAAACAAAAATTTAGTCTTCAAAAATCAATTAAATTTTCCTTGAGAAGTTTGGAATGTAGGATTTGAACTCAGATCAGTTTGATTTGGTGCTGCTTTCACTAGCATATGGATGAAAATTATTTCTGATTCTTATACCTGCAGTGACAGCTCATCAGATGATCAGTGAATATTTGTTAAGCTCAACTCAGAAGACCTTCAATGTAGTTTCCTTAAAGCCCATGTGGTTAAGGGTCACGGCTCCCAGAATTATAATCCTTCATGTAAACACACCTATGCCACATCCAACATGTCCTCTATATAAAGGAAACATTATATTCTACACTGTAGAGTTGAAAGCTTTGCTTCATCAATTTTTTAAAAAATGGTTTTCACATTAGACTTACTCATTTGTGCTGAAGTTTAGAGCAGCTTCTGATCAGACTGGCTAATAACTACAGGAAATTGTTTGGGCAGTGTGTTAATTTGCTGTTCATGTATAACATCAATTGTGTGTGATAGAGCAAGACAAGTTTGGATACTAAAAAGCTCCAGGAAAAGTATAATCAAAAATAAGTGACAGCACACTTGACCTACTCTAGAACAAGGCAATTAACATCAAGTTTGCTGAGAGGTACACATGGGATCCAACAGAGGAAAAGTGATATGGTCTATTATCAAAACTTAAATCAGGTACCATGACACTTAACTGAACTTTTGAGTCAGAATTGTGCTTTGATTGGCTTAAATTGTATATACTCGATAATTATGGTGATTGGCAGAAAAAGGCAGATATGATCACCGTTCAAGAACAAAGCCACTGATGCCAAATCTACTGATTTAACATTAGTCTTCAAATGTGATTGGGAGATAAGTGAAAATGGTTGAACTTTCTGCCCGTCACCAACACCACACACATATCTGTATACATTTTGCATGTCTGTTTGCTATCATCTTTAAAAGTCTCTTCTTTTTTGTCAATATAGGTGAATCTGAATTTGTATAAGAGGTACATTCTTAGTGTGAATCTGAATTTGTATAAGAGATACATTCTTATGTCCATTTGATTTTCTGTAAATTGAGGCAAGTTTTCTCCAACTGAAAATATCATGCCAGAGATGCATTTCATAAGATAAAATGTTCATCCCCAAATACTTATAAAAACAAAATATTGAGCAGATATTTAATCCACCTATATGTGCCAAACATTGAGAGGTATTTTCATTTTAATAAAATAATTAATGTTAGTATGCCTTACAGGTTCAAACCTCAGGTCTGCCACCTATTAAGTTGTGCAAGATCAGGCAATTCATATAACCTCTAAGCAGTACAACAATATAACTTGTCATCCAACGGCCAACTTTTTGGTAGTGAAAGAGACAGTGTTGTCTGCCAAGACAACAAGTTAAGTCAGGGCTTCCCTGACAAACCATATGGTGTCCCTACCTCCCTCTAAGACTGTTTCTCTTTCCATAGACTAGCCCAATATCCCTAAAAGTGATGGGAGGACTCTAAGAGTTAACAATGGGTGTACAAAGCACCCAACATAGCATCTGGCATGCAGAAGGCTTTCAATGACTAGTAGCCCCCTACCCCTTTATTCTCTAATTCTTTTGCCCAAGTCAAAGAGTCTATAGATTAGCAGGAAAAAACACTTAAGATCCATTTCATTGGATTTTATAGGTCTTACGAGTCTTTTTGGTCCCAACTTGCTTTTCCAGATTCATTTTTCATTATATCCTCCCATTTCCCAAACATGAATAACCATGCTTACACATGTGCATGCATGTGCAAACACACACACACACATTCTATAGTCTACATCATGTAATTAGTATTATCCTGATTTACTGGATTTCTCATTTTCTAAGAATAAAAGAATAATTTTCATGAATCTAATCCTGTTTGTCAATAATTGCCCTGCCTCAAATTCCCTATTCCTTCTTCTTCATCTGGCAGTCTCTTATTTCATTTTAAGGACTAGCTAAAATCTAACTTCCTCACTGAAATATGTATATCAATAGTCATTTTCTGTTTAACAAATGGCCATGAAACTTAGAGGCTCATTGGGTTCATGATTCTGTGGGTCAGCAGTTTGGGCAGGGCTCAGCTGGATGCTTCTGGGCTTCCTCATGTCTGCAGTTGGCTGCCAGGTCAGATGGGGGCTGCCTGGTCGGATGGCTCAGTTATACTCCAAGTGTTTCCTTATCATCCAGCAGGTCAAGCTGGCCTGTTCGAAGGGAGACTGAGCAAGACTTTGTGAAATTTTAGGGGAGGAAAAGGTTTTCCTTAACCCTCTAAGAGTCCCTCTCTGAGTCTGAAAATTAAACCAACAAAGACAGATTAACAGGAGAAAAGCATACAAAATTAATTGATAGAAGTTTTATGTGACAAGGGAGCCTCCATAAGGAAATGGAGACCCAAAGAAACAGTGCTGTATTTGTATACTAGGTTTGATGAAGAGTGGATCGTTGTGGAAGAATACGACAGGTGAAGGAGTATGAGGCAATTATACTGAAGCAAGTTAGCAAGACCTGTTTGTTAGGATTCCTCTTGGCACACCTTTCTCTTCAGAGATAAAGATGCTCCTTTCCTCTGTGTATAGTAAGGGCACCTTTCACGCGATGTTTTTATAACCTGTTTCAGGGACAAAGGGCGATGGGGGAAGAGGTCAAAGTGACCTTCCTGTTTCTACTGTTTCCTCAGACTCCTTCAGCTTAAAATATTCAGCATGTCAAGGTATCATAATTTAGGGTAACTTGGGAAAGGCCCCTCAGAGCCTATGTCCAAACCTGACACAACACCACTTCTGCTGTCTGCTATTGACCAAAGCAAGTGTCAAGTCCAGCCCAAAATCAAGGGGTGGGGCAAATAGATTCCACCTCTTGGTGCCTGGAGCTGCAAAGTTACTTTGCAAATGATGTGGACACAGGGATGAGTGAAAAATTGGAGATATTTATGTAATCAACGTGTTAAATCTGCATTTACTCTTCTAGAGTGAGTTAGTGGACTTGTTCTATATGCTTCCCTAGAATTTACTTCTTTCCCACCCCTCACCCATGTTTTTTAACCCGCTTGTGCTTCTAAGAATACATGACCTTCCTTTGTTTAGCTTGGCACTAATGCATGAAAGTGTGTTGTAGATACTATATAGTAACTGTTGAATTAATAAACTGACTACATGCCAATATATAAAGTACCTGTATATTATTAAATGTGAAATGATTAAACAGTGATTACTTTAAGCTGTTGCAAATAGTGCTGAAAGAGATATGTATTTAGTTGTAATACACAATAGCAATCATGACATCAATATTTCTGCCCAATGGTAGGAATTCATTTTCAGCTTAAACTCTAATCAAAAAGTATAATTACTACATATAATGATGGTAACAAAAGCCTTAGGCTGATTCATGTGAAATTTTTAATATTCAACCATTTGATCTACAAAAGCAATGGCAAATTTGATGGTTCAACCTAATAACGATGAGGCAGGATAGTTATTTTCCAGTTGTCAGTGAACCTGAGAAAGCAAAACAGTGTTGATGATAGGCAGCTTAGCTGAAAGGCTGAGCAAAATAAGGAGCAGACATTTTATGGAGCTTCCTTGTAGGGAGCAAACCCTCTCAGGATTAAATTGATAAAGGTGTATTATGGACAACAATCTTGGATATATGTGGAGAATATTTAAAATTCATAGGTTGTATCCTAATACCCCTTATAGATCAGCAGTAGCAGAGAACGTGAAGAAGTTTATGGCAAACGATTATTGTGACGTAGTAGGAAGACACGGTGTTTAACACCTCCTATAGAATTGTGACTCAATATAGTGTTTTCTCTCAGAACTGTGTGCTACACAATACTAGAGTACAAAATGTACTAAGGGAGTGGTAAAGCCAGGGACTAATTCTGTAGAGGGAAGTCCATGGTCATGATACTTAAAAATAGCAGAAAATTAAGTTATAAATACAGGTACAGATTGCATATTAGAAAAATTCTATGATTGTGGGGAAGTCTTCCCAAAGAAATAGATATCTACTCACCATCCTTAAAGATGAGTAGGATTTAGGAGGTTGGACCAGGGAGAGCTGGACCATGGTTTATCCCACTGTGGCTTGAGTAGGGGCTGCATGCTTGGGCTGACTAGTCATATTCCTTCAATCTTCTGAATGATGATAACTAACATGTATTTATTGCTTACTATGTGCCAATGTGCTGTATTCTCTGTGTGCATTAACTTGTTTAATTCTTTTCCAAAACTCTGTGTGGGAAATACTGTTATCTCCATTTGATAGATATAGAGCAAATCAATGCTTAGAATCCTTAAATTACTTGCTAGTCACATAGTGAGAAATTGGCAAAGATCAAGATTTAACTCAGCACATAGCTTCTTAACTATTTTCTTGTCAACTGTTTTTAAGCCAACTTCTGGACAATTACTCTGTAGTAATAAAAAAATAAATAAATTTGTATTTTGTTTTAAGCTTGTGTTTTTTTCCTCCGTGCAAGACACTGATTTATTTTTGTACCTTGAACAATTCAAAGGCAGTTTTTTAAACATTGTAGATGTTTAATAAATATTGTTGGCTAAATCAGTCTTCTAAAGCACGGGCTGAAAACTATGGTCCACAAGCCAAATTCAACATGCAGCCTGTTTTTGTGAGTGGTATTATTGGAGCACAGCTATTGCCCACTCATCAACCTATTGTCTATGACTGTTTTCAAACAGCTGTGGAATTAAATAGCTGAGAAAGAGACCAAATGACCAGCAAAATATATAATATTTATTATTTGGCCCTTTACAGACAAAGTTTGTATCATCCTATTCTAAAGGAAAGGAAAGAAAAAATAATATATATAAACTCTGGCAAACTGATATATTGAGTACTTCTCATTCTTATATTGTCAGAAAATTTTCAAAAGTGAGACATTCAAGTGTCTAACACCACTAACTGTGATTATTTTGTTAATCTAGCCTTTTAATATCATAATTTTAACTGCCAGGCACTTTATGTGTTCTATTTTCTTTTTATTTTCTTTATATTTTTCTTTTACATTTTTTCATTGGAGGTACTTCATGTGCTTATTTCATCAAATCCTCATAAGACCAGTTGGTAGAGATTATCATCACCATTTTATTAGTAAAGGAAGTAGAAATTAAAGATACTTGCCACTGCTCCACTGGGGGAACTGGAATCTGGACATAGCCATCTTGGACTCCAAACCCTAGATTCTATTTTCCCACTGTAGTTTCAATACATTCTCATGTGACAAAAAACATCCTGATTAATTGCTTATGAACATATAGTGCCCTTTATTTTAAAATACTAGCAATCATTTCTCAATGTTAGCACATAAATGAGAACATCCCATTAACACTTGAAAAATGTCAAACCCTGAGAGGTCAGGTGAATGGTACTCCCAGCCATGCAGTGATTTACAGGAGGAGACCTGCAATTGAAGGCATTATTTCTCAGTGTTCCCGCATAGTTTGTAACCTTAGTGTCACAGAGTCTCAGGGTTGGACAGTTACTTAAAGATCATTTTGTCTAACCCCCTACCCGAGGCTTGAATTTGTCATTAGTATCTCAGGGGACTTGGCAATTGGTCTCACACTGATGATGCATTTAGTCAGGTCCAGAGACTGTGATGGATGTTTAATGTGCTTCACCCCATTTAATCTCTACAGCACCTCTGGGAAATGGGTATTAATTTCATAAGATAAGGAAACTCAGGCTCAGTAAGATCAAGTCATTTGCCCAAGGTCACACAACTGGTAAGTAGTAAAATTAAGATTGAGAGCCAGCACCGTCCAACATAAAACCCGTCCTCTATCCTTGTCATCGCTCCCCATCAGCAGCCTGACAGCAGAGAGGTATTGATGGTCCACTCAGCAAGACTAGTTATAACCTCTGAAAGACAGGGAAATTATAGGGGTGAATGCTGTTAACACTTTTGTGGTGGGTGACAGTGAATACATTTTCTATTAAAGCGAATATGCACTTGGGAAGAACTAGTCATATAAAAGTCACTTAAAAAAAAAACCTTAAATTCTCTCAGCTACCAGTTTATTACAAATAAGTGGTCAGCCATGCCTCTCTGGCCAAATATTTAACAGAAAACCCGCTCCATCCATGACTTCGGGCAAAACCAGCCAGCCACACTTCAACCACGGCTCAACTCCCTCATAGTTTGGGCAGGCACAGGAATACTTTCAGGTCTCTGCTGGTTGTCATGCTGGCACCCTGTAACTACCTTGTATACCCGCATATGGGTAGTGAGATATCATTAGGTAGACACTGCATTTTTGGAAGCATTTAACTACTGCACTAGTTAAACAAAACTTCTAGAAGGGTCACCCTACCTAGCTCATGCACACACACACACACACACACACACACACAGGAACACTCCTCACTCCATCTCTCTGACACAATCCTTTCTACATGATGGGTGCTGTGCAAAATTGAATAAAACATCATCTCAAACCCCGAAATACGGTAGGTTTAAGGAAGTGAGTGAGTATGCAAGATAAAAGAAATAAAGAGGCTAGGTAAATCAATACATAAATAATGATTGACCTTACTGTGTCTTTATTCTGAACAGGCACTGTGCTAAGTGTTGCACTTCATTTATTCCATTCAGCTACTTGCGAAATAGCACATTTATCATCCCCAGTTTCAAATGAGAAAAGCGTGCCTTAGGATTAACATGTTCAAGCCACAGTTACCGCAAGCCACGATTTGGATCCTGAAAGCATTTTTAATAAAGAAATCACAAAAGTAAAGGAGATTAAATTAAAACATACGCATACATGCACACACACCCATACAGCAAAAAACATATACAAACCCAGAGAGAAGGCTCCCAGTTCCAGACAGAGCCAGTATCTCCTGCTGTGACCTTTCAAGGAAATTACGAATTAGGACCTTCTGGTTCATTTCTGACATCTCCCTACACCTCAAACCCCCTGCTGATTCTTCTCCGTTTGTAACTTTTCTGATCCAGCTATATCTTTTGATTTGCTTTTGTCCAAACCGCAAGCACTCACTTCTGGCCAGCTTCCAGCCCCACTCCCGCCCTTCCACACACACCTTACAGTGGCAAATCAGCACACTCAGGATTTTCTCAAGCTGTCTTAGGGGAAGCCAACAGATGTCAAAGTCTTTGAGTGTCCCTCTCCTCATTTTTAGTCTGGGGATAATAATACCTGCATAGAGACTTCTTGTGTGCATAAGAGATGGTGATGTATGTTGTAGGCAGCAAATAACAAGTATCTATTATGGAAATCACAGGCAGGTGACTTCTCTCACGTAAGGTTATATTTTACTTTAACTGTTGAGAAAACCCTAGGATGGTGTTTTCAATTGGATGTGGTCATCCAAGGAGCTGGTTTTATAGCCTTAGCTATTCATTGAGTCAAAAATTATTATAGCTGCATTTTTTGTAAAGGCTGAATAATTTTATTGCCCTCAATGAGATTGGTAGCTGAGGCAATGATGAAAATAATTATATCGTGCTTCAGGGCACAAAGCAATCAAATACAGATGAATAGAAAGAAATTTTGCATTCCTCCCGGATTCTTTTGACCTCCTTTGACCACCCCCTGCACCCACCAGAACTTGATACTACCCACCGGATGAGAAAACGGAGCAACCGTGCCTTTCACCCACGGCTTAGTGAGCTGTGGGGGCCGTAGCCAAACAGGATCTGATCCAGACAGCCAGATGCTGAGGTTCTGCCGGAGACCAGCTTTATTTCTTTGGCTCCCCTCCTCCTTTAGCTGATGTGAGGACTCCTAGTAGCATTATTTATTATAATTAATTGTTTCACTTCACTGATCAAAAGCTGCTTCCAAATCTGATCCAAGGACAAGTACAATCCCCGAAATTCATGAATCTTGACATTAAGCCCCATAAACCTTCAATGAGGAAAGGCTGGACCTGTGTGCAGAAGTGCCCTTGCTGTACTTTCCAGGCATCGTGGATTCGCTGTGCAGAGCAGTGGAAGTGTCCAGCTATGTCTAGATTTGGGGCCTTTTGATGTCTTTTCTTGCCTTGGAGCCCCCATATGAAACAGTGCTCTTCTGCCTTAAGCTGTGGCTATCCTTGCAAAAGAGTCTTTAAGAGAAAGGCATCCTTGTAAGTGCAACACATGCCACAATGCTCATTTCTAGATGGTTAAAAAGAGCAAACTTCATCCCTGTGACATCAAATGAGCTGTGGTAAAATCTATACCATTATGATTATGCTACATAAAGGCTTTAAGAAATTCTATTTCTATATTTCATGTCTTTATCATAATTGAGACATTGTGTAATGTTTAGACTCTTCCCTTCCAATCCTTAAAGAAATAAAAAAAAATAAAAATGATCATTATTACTGGGGTAAGCAAATAAGCTCTGTGGGAGAGAAGTTTACTACACGGTTTCATAAGAATGATTCCAAATATACATTTACTGGCTATGCTTTCACTTGTTTGGACTTGGCATGCAAACTCTAAGTGCCTTGAAAATAGTTTTGCTGTCTTATATATGTTTTCTTCATCTTCACAAATGTATAGCTCTCCCCAGAGCTAATATTCAAGAAATATTAGTTGGTTGACTTGAGCTCTCTTTTAGCCTCAAGCTTCCTGAGAGTTTGTTTTCTTGTTAACTTGCTGCTGAGCAGTACTCAGCACCTGCTCTTCTCAACTTGATTGTGTCTCCTCCACCAGCCTAAACAGAAGGGTATAGAAAGGAGACAAAGAGATTCAACCAAAGTGGGGGTGTGTCTTGAGGAGATGGGAGACTCAGCATAGGACACTGGAGATCAGTAAGACATTCACTGCTCACATTGACTTTCCTTGACTTTCCTATTCAACATTTACTGTAGCATTCCCTGTGGGTTACTTGGGTATTCCTTGACATTGGTACTTTTTCTTCATTCATTGAGAGGTGATTTCTTGAGAGGGAGGGCTGTGTGGCTATGAGGAATTGCATCTCTAATCCATGGATCACTAAATATAGAGGTAGAGTATGGATTGTGAAGTAGAATAGGGTTACTTTTTAATTTAAGTGATCAGAAAGAAACCTTTTGAAATTTGTATTTCAGAAAAACAATTGAAACAGTACTTACTTAGAGATATGAAAGATTTTTTATACTTTTCTATGATATGTAATTCAGAGATAAGAACTTCATCTTCTCCTAGCTTATATTGTAGATGTCCTTTTCTCAGTGTACTGCCAAAAATTATCTCCTCTTTTCAAAGTGGAATTCTTCTCTACAGGAGAAGAAAAATCTAATTCTCAACTGATTATATGATTATTTATTGAGTTTATGATATTGACGGACAGACTGCTTAGAGTGTGGGAAGATGTAAAGTTATAAGGAAGGTCTAAGAAGTGCTTCCTATCTGAAAGGAGTGCTTAATTTTGTAAGAACATAATAATACATAAATGCATAAGATTACTGATTCATTCTAACCCCTGTGTTTCTACTATTCCCAGTCTGGAGGAATTGCAACAACATTCACACAGCCTCCCAATCCAGGATACCAGGAGTCACCCTGGACTCCTTTGTCTCTTTCATTCCCCAGAGCTAACTGGTCCAAAAGATCTATAGATTCTACCTCCTTAACGTCTCTACATTAGCCTCATCCACAACATCCTCCTGCCTTAGTTCCAGCATCCATCAGTTCTTGCCTCAATCCTTAGAATAGTCTACTAATTACTGTTTTTGTGTCAAATCTTGAATAACTTCAGCTCCCCAATCCATCTTCTACTCTACAACCAGGTTGATCTTTCTTAGATAAAGTTTAATTGACCCTGTAATTTCCTTACTTAAGCAGGACAAAATGTAGATACTTTCACTTAATATATAAGGTCCTTAATAATTTGTTCCCTGCCTGATTTTCTAAGTCATCTTTTGCCATTCCCTAATAATCTATAAATGCCAAGAGGATGGGATCAAAAACTTTTTTGTGCAGCTCTGTATCCGTTAATACTTACCAAGGATGCTGAACACAATAGGTGCTGATAACTTAGAATAAATAAACCCTTTGCTCCAATAAAGCTAACCTATTTATTATTTCATGAATGGCCCATATTGGTGCTGTTTCTGAGTCCTCTGACTTAACTTTTGCCTCTCCCTATAATGTTCTTAAGGACAAATTCAATCCAAGGAGACCATCCTCCAGAAGGTTTTCCCTGTTCCCCTTGACTGATTAAGATGTCTCTCTGTTGTGCTCCCATACCCCTCCAGGTTAGCTCTGTTACAGAAATTGCTGTGCTTTCTATCATAACAGATTCATTTCTCTCTGGCTTCCTCTAGACTGAATGCTCCTTGACAGCAGGGCCCATGTTTTATTTGGTTTTCTATACCGTGTGCCATCATTGTACCTGGCTTAAAGTAGGCACTTGATAAATGCTTAATAAACCTATGAATGAGTTGTATGAATGTACAAAAGCATAAGAGAGAGCAAATAAATTAATAGATAGATATATTGACCTGAACAGCACACAAGGCTATATGTGCTATTAAATGTAGGCATTTGAAGAGGAGTACAATCTCCTAGGAGGAAGACTTCTCTCTTAGTCAGTTCTTTGGAAATGACTTTCATGCTCGTGTTGAGGGGACTTTCTGGTGTAAAGAACAATAATTACTATTTTTCTTCAGTTCAATTTATTATTACATAGTATTTCTCTAAATATTCACAGATTTCTTACATAACTGATAAAACTATGTGGATTTAACAAATTAAATATTCCCCAACATTCAAATTGATTACATACTTCTCAAGTCAAAATGTGAAAGTTGCATAAACACTTTAAAAAGCAAACATGAAATAGAGTGAACACAGAATAATCAGTACTCAGCCTGGCTAATCCTTGTCATTATTCATCTCTCAGCTAAGCATCATTTTTCAGATAAATTTCTTTGATCAGCAATCTCCATAATTCTCTCTCATAGTTCCCTGAAATTCCTCTCAAGCATTAATTGAATTTGTACTTATATTTTTGTTTGTTTAACTGTTTAGCATCTCTCTCCACCACCGGTCCATGTAAACCCCACAAGGTAGAGATAACATCTACTTAATTTAGCTCTAAATTTGCAGTACCTAATGTAGTGCTTGCATATAGTCAGCAGTCAATAAATGTTCATTAAATGATTACATGTGTTTGTTTAATGCCTGTAAACTCTGTGCAGGCAGACATGATCTTGATTTTCTTTGCCATTGCCCCTTACGCACGCACTCACACACACAAACACTCACACCTGATATATAGATGGTACTAATAAATATTTGGTGAATTAATACTAAATAGCCTTCTAAAAAAATCTCCCCATATATGACCTTGAAGTCTTCCAAACCATTTTCCACAATACGGTCAACATGATCTTGGAAAAATGTGAATCTCGTGATACCGAGTCCCTACTTTAAGCTTGTTAGTATCATCTCCTTGTTCTTAGAATAAATTCTGAAATTCTTATCAAAGCCCACAAAGCCTCACCTTTCTTATCTCTGGACACTCACCCTCTCCTTTTCTGAGTCCTCATCATACAGGTGTCTCATCACTCTCTGAAATGGGCCTTGGTGCTCCCTCTCTAGGACCTCCTTCCTGTGTCCTTATTCATGTATGCTCTTCCCTTCACCTGGCCAATTCTCTGCTCTCCTAAAGTTCACATCTTAGAATAATATCATGTCCTCTGTGAAGACTTTCATGAATGCCCCACCCCACTATCAGGAAAGTTCAGATCCCCTCTGTCATATGCTCTCTTAGCACTCTATACTTCTCTATAGCACTCACCACAATATAATTAAATACCAAATTCGTGGTTGGTTGATTACAGTCTGTCCTTCTAGAAACTGAAATCCACAGGTTCAGATAGTACATCATTCTCATTCAACCCCAAATTTTTAGCAGCTATCAGTGTCTTATCCAGTGCATGGTCTCAGTAATTGTTTACTAAAAGACTAACTGAATGAATGGATATGATTTGGAATATTAACTGCTATTTGGTCTCAAGTTAAAGATCATCATTCACATTTGAACACCCCATTCATCATCACTTATACCTTAGCAGCTATGGCAGAAAAGATCATCACCTAAATAGCTGAATTAACCACCACCCCACCCTGAGTTCCAAGCTATTGTTTTCAAATTTTGTCTTAAAACTAAAGAAGTTTTACATCAATACAAGTTTTCCAATGCAACTACTTTTTCATTCTTCTTTGTTCTTGATAAAGAATTCAATGTTTCTTCAACCTTTCACTAATATATTGAAGCAGAGAAATTCCCTTCAATATGTCAGTCACTCTCCTGAGGTCACATGGCATTGAATACTGAACACAGAACTATGGGTATGATCTGATTCTCCTACACAGAAGAGGGCTAATTCCACCTTCATATGAGACACTATAGCTCCATGATTTTAATCTGAGGACTGATTCTAATGACCAAAGGTGATAAAATACCCAATGCACTGAGTGAGTTCCTATATTTTTAGTTATTACAATTTTAATGCTTTACCCTTTGGCCTTAATTTAGGGAATAATAAAGTTTAAGAAATCAACAGCAAAATGGGAAATTTTCAAAAAGAAAGTCTCTCAATCTCTATTATTTTGGGGTCAAGATATTCCTAATTTCTATCATTCTTTTTTTATATTTGCAACACATTTAAGCACATAATGTAGCTATTTTCCTTTATTCTCAAAAGAAACATGAGTAAGCATGACACATCTTTTTAAAATCCTGGCTGCATCATGCCTTATTCTCATTTTGTACATTATTCAAAGTAAGAGACATTAGGTGTTTTACTGAATCAAAGCCCAAGTTAAACTCTAATCCTCAGAAGTTTTCAAATGAATATTTTTAATAATTAAAATGCCTCAATGGAAGAGAAAAGGAAGAGGGAGAGGGAAGGGAAAGAGAAAGAGGGAAAAAGAGGTGGAGCAGTGGTGAGAGAGAGAGATTGTCTTGGAACTATGAGTACATGAAAAAAGAGTTGGAACTGTCATAATTCCACCACATGACCACATCTCCTAGGGATTATTTAACCTCATTAATACCTGTCTTTCATAACATTAGATGTTTTGGCCTCAACAGTTAAAGAAAACACTTTGAGAGATTTTCCAGTATGTAAAGAAGATGTATATTTTTGGTAATGTAGATGCATATTATATGCGTATGTTAATTCAGCTGCCTTGTTTTACTTGTAATATATTATTCTGTTTTTTTCTCCCTAAATCTCGATACCTATAAAAAAGTTTTGTAAATATTTTTCTCTAATGCAAAAATTATAATATTTTATAATATAAAAAGCAAAGTCATTTTTCAACAGTGACACATTCAATGCTCTAAGCAACTCCTTGCCAGGGCTTATTAAAGTTATCATAGATTATCTTTTTTAAAATCCTTTTTTATTTTTACAATGTTTATCTTTTATTTTCTCTTCTAATTTCCTATCCACCTATACTTTGCTTTTCTCTATGTACATGATAAAACTCATGAACTACTAAAGTGAACCGAAACTTATAAGGTCTATACCTCTCAGCTCAGCAAGACAACTTGGCAGTGGTATTAATAGATGTTTAAAAGCATAAATCATATATCTGTGAGAAATAAGAAGACATTGTTTATGGAAGAAGAGTTTTTATAAGGCATGGTCCCACTAAGTATGCCTCTAACCCCCTAGTTATATCACTACGGAGATAGTATTTGTCATCTATGGAGACCAAAAACAGTTCCAGGACTGTATAGATGCCTCATCTCTCTCTGTGCCTCTATGTTATTTATCAAAAGCATGGGGACAAGAGACTTCAAAGGGAATTCCTTCCTCAGATCAGCTCAGTGGGAGGCCGAGGGAGACAAGAAACAAGCTCTTGATTGGTATTTATTGAGTGCCAAATGTTTCCTCAACACTGTACAATACACAGGGAAAGACATGGTCCATGCCCCATGGGGTTACCATCTAAATAGGACCGATGAGGTGAGACATAATTGGCTGAATTCTTACTCTGTGTTGATGACTTCTCTATGGGAACCCAAATCGTCCTCTGTGAAGATTGGTGCTATTCACCAAACCTTAACAAGCGCGTTATGTCCTCTGAGAGCCTGGCACCATCAGCCCCATCAGGAGGGAGAGCTCTGTGTTTGTCATAACTGTTTCTCGTATTCAGTCTCCCGCCAGATGCAGTCTTCAATGGCCTCGGCAGCAGTGGGAGGTCAATAGAAGGCTTTGTGGATGATCCAGGAGAAGCAGGAAGACCCTTGTCCTGGAGACAAAAGCTTAGCCTAATACTTCTAGAATTGCTCTCCTGGCTGCCATTTTTAACATATCGCTTCAATGGTTACAGCTCCCCAGTGGCTCCCCTGTTTCTTCCTCCATTCAATGGAGACCTCTGAACACTGCCGCAGATTTGATCCTATCCTCTTGATGGCCAGATTATGCCCTGTGGCCAGCTTGCAGTCTCTCCTTCTGCATATCCTAGCCAAGGGGCCTCGCAAGCCAAGAAAAAACTATTTCTTCTTCTCCCCAAAACAACATTGATCTCCTACTATACACATGTCCTGAGAAACTAAAAATTAATCCAGTCTATGTAATTTCATCTACCGTCTCACAACCTACTTTTATAGTTTGATTCTTCATTTCTAAATCTTGAGCTATTTTTATCTATTTTGACTTCTCAATTTGCCTCATAAATATTATATCTATATCCACAGCTGATGAATGTGTAAATATAATAAAACCTGATATAATCCTCCCATGGTAGAATCCAGAAACTATTTTATTTTCTGAACACTGATGTTCTGGACTATACTCCTATATAATCCAGAACAATGTAATTTTTTTTCATCTCTAACTACTTTAATTCTAAAATTTATGCATTATCCTCTGTGGCTTTTATTAATCTTTAAATTCAACTGAGGTAGGGGTAAGAACTGTGCGTTAGTGCAGGCCAGGGAGGGGAGAAAATCTCAGACTTTTCTAACCCCATTAATCCTAGAGCCTCCAAAGTTGCCTGAACTTGGGTCACTCAGTTGCCACAGCTACCAGAAATGTGGTCAATGAAGCTGTCTTGTGTCTAACAATAGGCTGTATCTTTGACTAACCAATATGTTAAGCAATGAACTGGGTAAAGTCATAAGCAAAAGGCTTATCTAATCAGTAAAAAACATAAGATTGGAAGGACTCATTCAATCACTCAAAAAATACATATTGAGACTCAAACATTTTCTAAGCATAATGCCGGGTGCTAGGAATTCAGTGATAAGCAAAACTCAGATAAAGTTGCTGCTGTCCTACACTACATACTCCAGAAGGAAAATTTAAATTAACCATATAATAAATCTAAAATTCCAAGTCTGTTAGATTCTGTGAATGAGAGGCATATAGTATCAGGGAAGGGCTTTGACGTCAACTTCCAAGGATGTCATGGAAGACTTCCCTTTGGACGTGAGGACTGAGCTGAGATCTGAGGGCAACATGGTCTTACCTAGGGAAGGAGTGGGGGGAGGAACCAGCCATGCAAGGAGAGCAGATGTCATGGGCAGAGACCACTATTCTAAGGAAGAAGGAAGTAGACGCTTTTTTATTCTCCATGTGCCAACCCTCAAACAGCATGTCCTGGACCATTCATTCCCCTGCTTCCCCTTCATCTGGACTCCTTTTATGGCACTAGAATTTCTACCTTGTATTACAGTGCAATACAATTCTTCTGCTGCATTCCCAAAGGGAAAGATCACTGTGTTGTTCCTTAAAGACTCCATGGTACCTAAAAGAGTGCTTGAATACTGCAATTAGGTGGAATAAAGGGAAGAAACCAAGACGATGGCATTTGAAAGTATACGTAGTCAACTATACTTTAATAAGGATTAATGTTAAAAAGTATATGTATATACAAATATTTATTTCTTAAATAAGTGCTTCTTAAAAAATAAGACTAGGCAGACTTATCTTGAAAACACCTCGTATGATAAAGTCACATTGAGTTCAAGTTGAGGAAATAACCAGGGACCAAAACAAACAAGGAAGTAAAATGAGAATGGTCCAGGAAGGATGTAACCACATATGCTCAAGAGGATTTGGCTGATATCAGAAATCTAAAGCCTCATGGTTTAGTGTCCTATGAGAGGACTTTGGCCTGGGTAAAGTAGAATTAGAATGGAGATTCCCTTATAAAGTCTGGAACTTGTGCGTCCTACTGACAAGGGAAGATGACAAAAACACCTGTTTATATTGGTTTAGACACTGGAAGGAAAAAATATTGACACTGGAATAAGAAGTATTAACCATAGATCTGCCTTCAAATACAATTATACTACTGTTTGGTCTAGAAAACCCACATCAGAAAATTTCTTAATGTAGTCCAAGAGTAGTGGCACTTCAACTTTCTAGGTAGAACCAAATACATTGTCTATGAAAGAGTGTTTCCTTAACCCAGACCCATACATAAATTTGAGTTCACAACATAAAATTTAACAATTCATGAGAAAACGAGTTACCATGAGTAAAAAAAAAAAAAAAAATCATGGCAATAGACCCCTGGGATTCCAAATAGTATAATTATCAAATCCAGAATATAAAGTATCCATGCTTGAAATGTTTAAAGAAATAGCAGATGGAATTCAAAATATGAATAAGAAACATGAGACTGTAAAAATATAACTAAGCATATTTTTTAAAATAACTTTTCTAAAATTTAAAAATGTCAGCACTATAGCTAAAATCTCAATATACAGATTAAATAAAAGCTTTAATACAGTTGAAGAAATACTGACACAAAAGATACAACTAAAGAAACTATAGAACTACAGAACACAACAGTGAAAGGCAGATAGGAAATAATGTGAAGAGACAAAGAAATATGGAGGAAAGAATGTTTAAAAAACTAACATGCATCCAATTGGAATTCCAGAAGAAGGAAATAGAAAAGATAAAAGAGAATTAATATTGAAAGGGAGCATAACTGAGAAATTTTAAGAATTGATAATAATATAAAAAATCAGAAAGGGATGCACAAACAATACCCAATAGGTGAAATAAATAGAAATCTCCTAGACATTTATTAATAAATTTGCACAATACCACAAAGAAGTGATTTTTAAAGCAAACAGAAAGAAAAAATGTTGTCTATAAAGAAAAAGAAATTAAACAGAAGAATTCTCAATGACAATAATGGAAATGCTGGGAGAAAATATCTGTAAATCTAAAATTGTGTACCACCTAAATTATTTATTTCACAGCCAGAAAACAAAAACCCTGTAAATGCCAACTAGGTACAGTTTGATTGGGAGTGCTGTTCCAAAATTCTCTATAATACCTTTTTGTTTTTTCAAGTCATTCCATCAGTTTAAGAGAAATTGTTGTCAAAATTTCCAACTATGATTATAGATTTTATCTCTTCTCCCTTTATTGTTTTTTTACTGGAGTACAGTTGATTTACAATGTTGTGTTAGTTTCATGTGTACAGCAAAGTGAATCAGTTATACATATACATATATCCACTCTTTTTTAAGATTCTTTTCCCATATAGGCCATTGCAGAGTATTGAGTAGACTTCCCTGTGCTATACAGCAGGTTCTTGTTAGTTATCTATTTTATATATAGTAGTGTATATATGTCAATCACAATCTTCCAACTTATCCCTCCCCCTAACTTATCCCCTGGTAACCATAATTTTGTTTTCTACATCCGTGACTCCATTTCTGTTCTGTAAATAAGTTCATTTGTATCCTTTTTTTTTGATTCCACATATAAGTGATATCATATGATATTTGTCCTTCTGTGTCTGACTTACCTCACTCAGTATTATAATCTCTAGATCCATCCATGTTGCTGCAAATGGCATTATTTTGTTCTTTTTTGGCTGAGTAATATTCCATTGTATATATGTACCACATCTTCTCTGTGTTTTTTTTTCTAACATCTTTATTAGAGTATAATTGCTTTACAATGGTGTGTCAGTTTCTGCTTTATAACAAAGTAAATCAGTTATACATATACATATGTCCCCATATCTCTTCCTTCTTG
The DNA here is from genome assembly GCF_964341445.2 of Mesoplodon mirus. NCBI lineage: Eukaryota > Metazoa > Chordata > Mammalia > Artiodactyla > Ziphiidae > Mesoplodon > Mesoplodon mirus. Next base: position 169,536,523 of record NC_138977.1, on the reverse strand, counting down.
CATCTCCCTCCCTCCCCACCCTCCCTATCCCATCCCTCTAGGTGGTCACAAAGCACCGAGCTGATCTCCCTGTGCTATGTGGCTGCTTCCCACTTGCTATCTATTTTACGTTTGGTAGTGTATATATGTCCATGCCACTCTCTCACTTTGTCCCAGCTTATCCTTACCCCTCCCCGTATCCTCAAGTCCATTCTCTAGTAGGTCTGCATCTTTATTCCCATCTTGTCCTTAGGCTCTTCTGACTATTTCTTTCTTTCTTTCTTTTTCTTTTTAGATTCCATATATATGTGTTAGCATACAGTATTTGTTTTTCTCTTTCTGACTTACTTCACTCTGTATGACAGTCTCTAGGTCCATCCACCTCAATACAAATAACTAAGTTTCGTTCCATTTTATGGCTGAGTAATATTCCATTGTATATATGTACCACATCTTCTTTATCCATTCCTCTGTCGATGGGCATTTAGGTTGATTCCATGACCTGGCTATTGTAAATAGTGCTGCAATGAACATTGTGGTGCGTGTGTCTTTCTGAATTATGGTTTTCTCTGGGTATATGCCCAGGAGTGGGATTGCTGGGTCATGTATGTATGTATTTTATACATATTAGTGTATATATGTCAATCCCAATCTCCCAGTTCATCCCACCACCCCTCCCCCGCTTTCTCACCTTGGTGTCCATATGTTTGTTCTCTACATCTGTGTCTCTATTTCTGCCTTGCAAACTGGTTCATCTGTGCCATTTTTCTAGATTCCACATATACGTGTTCATATACGATATTTGTTTTTCTTTTTCTGACTTACTTCACTCTGTATGACAGTCTCTAGGTCCATCCACATCTCTACAAATGACCCAATTTCGTTCCTTTTTATGACTAAGTAATATTCCATTGTATATATGTATTACGTCTTCTTTATCCATTCATCTGTACATGGGCATTTAGGTTGCTTCCATGCTCTGGCTATTGTAAACAGTGCTGCAATGAACATTAGGGTGCATGTGTCTTTTTGAATTATGGTTTTCTCTGGGTATGTGCCCAGTGATGGTATTGCTGGGTCATATGGTAATTCTATTTTTAGTTTTTTAAAGAACCTCCATACTGTTCTCCATAGTGACTGTATCAATCTACATTCCCACCAACAGTGCAAGAGGGTTCCCTTTTCCCCAAACCCTCTCCAGCATTTGTTGTTTGTAGATTTTCTGATGATGCCCATTCTAACTGGTGGGAGGTGATACCTCATTGTAGTTTTGATTTGAATTTCTCTAATAATTAGTGATGTTGAGCAGCTTTTCATGTGCTTCTTGGCCATCTGTATGTCTTCTTTGGAGAAATGTCCACTTAGGTCTTCTGCCCATATGTTGATTGGGTTGTTTGTTTTTTTAATATTGAGCTGCATGAGCTATTTATATATTTTGGAGATTAATCCCTTGTCCATTGATTCATTTGCAAATATTTTCTCCCATTCTGAGGGTTGTCTTTTTGTCTTGTTTATAGTTTCCTTTGGTGTGAAAAAGGTTTTAAGTGTCCTTAGTTCCCATTTGTTTATTTTTATTTTATTTCCACCTATTTTTTGATCGGGTTATTTGTTTTTTCTGATATTGAGCTTCATGATCTGTTTGCGTATTTTGGAGATTAATCTCTTGTCAGTTGCTTCATTTGTAAATATGTTCTCCCATTCTGAGACTTATCTTTTTGTTTTGTTTATGGTTTCCTTTGCTGTGCAAAAGCTTTTAAGTTTATTTAGGTCCCATTTATTTATTTTTATTTTTATTTTCATTACTCTAGGAAGTAAATTAAAAAAGATTATCTTTTCTCCCTTTAGTTCTATCACTTTTGGCTTCATATACTTTGAAGCTCTGATATTAGGTGCTCACACCTATAAGTACATACACATTCAGGATTAGAACTTTCATAAAATTTATTTTTTTTTAAATTTTGCCTTTAATTTTTAGCTATACTTTGCATTAGTTTTAGTGGTGGCTCTAGGGACTATACATGCAACTATAAATTATCACAATCTACTTAGAACTAATATTATGCTACTTTGTGTTAAATACTATAATATTACAACACTATAATTCCATTAGCCACTCTTTCATTTGTACTTCTGTTGTTATATTTTCTACTTTTACACCTGTTATAAACCCAGTACAATGTTATAATTTTTCTTTAAACAGTCAATTTCCTTTTAAAGATGTTGAGAGACAAAAATATGTATGCTTTTTCATTTTTATCTAAATATTTAGAAGTCCAGGTGCTCTTCATTCCTACCTGTAGATTCAACTTTTTATCTGATACCATTTCCCTTCAGACCAAATAATTTCCACACAGAATAGGTTTGCTGGTGATTAATTCTTATCACATTTCATTTATATGAAAAGGCCTTTATATTGTGTTAATTTTTTAAGTAATTTGATTAGAAAGTGAAATTTGGATTGACTTTTTTTTCTATTATTCAAGGCTTTAAAACATGAATCCATTAAAAAAACAAAAAACAAACAAACAACAAAAAAATCATGATTCCATTGACTCCTGGCTTCCATTATTTCTGATGAGAAACCAGCTGTTATTGTGAATGTTCCTGTCTATATCAACCACTAATTAATAATCCAACTAAAACTAGAATTCAATTAAAGTAAGAGTATGTGAGGTTGGTGACTGGAAATATGTGTTATTGTTGTATTTGAAGAGAGTAAAAGCTAAATCTTTATCTTTAGTTGACTCATAATCTATTAACAAATTTTAAAATGCTTAAAATATAAGCATCAAGAAATAAAGAAGCATATTGTTCAGAGTAATGGAAATAAATAATTAACAAAAAATGGAATAATTGCCTGTGGCTAGTGGAAAATGGAACAGTGATAGAAAATAACTTTATTTAATAAGAAACCTTATAAAACCACTTAACTCTTTAAAATAAATGTATGTAAATCTTTGACAAATACCATAACTATATTTTTAATGATTCATGACATTTTACTCAATTCCTGTCCCCCAAAATACTATTCCTATTAACCATGGATATATTCTCTGTTCCTATAATTTTGCCTTTTCTAGAATGTTATATAAATGGAATCATATGATATGTAGCCTTTGGATCCTGGCTTCTTTCACTTACATAATGCTTTTGAGATTCATTCTTGTTATTGCATATGTCAGTACTTTTTTCCCCTTCTTATTACCAAGACATATTCCACTGTATAAATGTACCACAAATTTTTTCTGCATTCACCAGTTGATAAACATTTGGGTTCCAGTTTGGGATGATTATGAATAAAACTGCTATAAATATTTGCATATAGATTTTCGTGTAGGTGTTAGTATAATTTCTCTTGGGTAGATGTCTAGGAATGAAGTTGCTGGGGAATGTAGTAAATATATATTTTACTTGATAAGAAACTGAAAAATTATTTCCCAAAGTGGCTGTACCATTCTATATTCTCACCAGCAGAGTGTGAGAGTTCCAGTTGCTCTTAATCCTTGACTTTATTTGGTATTGTCAGATTTTGTTTCTGTTTTTAGCTATTCTAAGAGGTGTGTCTTCTTTTATTTCTCTCAACAAAGTTTGGGAGTTTTCAGCACACCAATCTTTCACATATTTGTAGGTTTATCCCTTAGTGTTACATGTTTTCAGGTATTCTTACATATGCTGTTGTTTTTACTTCAATCTCGTCGTTCAAAGCTAGTATATAGAAACACAACTTAGTTTTGTACACTGACCTTGTATTCCATGGCATGACCACTCATTGATTTGTTCTTCAACCATGTTTTATGGATTCTCTGAGATATTCTTTGTAGACAATCATGTTGTCTGTATACAAAATGTTTTTTCTTTATTTCCAATCTGTATGTCTTTTATTTCCTTGTCTTACCTTATACTGTACAGAATTTAGAAGTAGAGTTATTAATTTAACCTAAATGTGCAGATCCAAGCCACCTCACCTGAGACCTTCTAGGCACTGCTCATGCTTATCATTTCTCCCACTGACACTGTGTTTTACATATAAATACATCTGTGTGATCAAACTCCTAGCCTTCATCTTTCCTTCCAGTAGATATGACTGCAAGGTTAGATCTTTGGGCACAACGTGTTTGCCAGAGCTGTGTTGAGGATACAGAGATTGCTCAGCCTGGATTCACTGTTCCCTTCTATGGATTAGTGGGATCGAGATTACCATAGTAATGATTCAAGGGTGCTTTTAACACTTCATCATGAACTGTCTAGAACTGGGCTCTTTATTGCACACACACATACTCCTCTAGTCATGTTTCTCATCTCAGAAAATAGCATCACCCAGTTGCCTAAGCCAAAAACCTGAAAGATAACCATACTTTTTCTTTTCCTCTCATTTATGTATTCACACTCCAAGTAAATCCTGCTTATGCCACCACTCCATCACTAGGGATACCATCTGTTGTATGAATGAGCCAGAGATGTCCCCTGTGTATTAGCCTAAAATGTCCTATGTTGTTTCCTGCTTCACAACAAGCTGGTATCATTATCTCAAAGCCTGCCAGTGCCAAACTCAAATTCTCACACATCCAAATTGTTTTAAATATAGCTCCCAAACCCCCATATTTTTAGCCATTAAGATCCTACATACTTTTAGGTTGCTTCCATGTCCTGGCTATTGTAAACAGTGCTGCAATGAACATTGAGGTGCATGTATATTTTTGAACTATGGTTTTCTCTGGGTATGTGCCCAGGAGTGGGATTGCTGGGCCATACGTTAGTTCTATTTTTAGTTTTTTGGAAGCAACTTAAATGTCCATCAACAGAGGAATGGATAAAGAAGATGTGGTACATATATACAATGGAATATTACTCAGCCATAAAAAGGAAAGAAATAATGCAATTTGCAGAGTTGTGGTTAGACCTAGAGACTGTCATACAGAGTGAAGTAAGTCAGAAAAACAAATATCATATAATATTGCTTATATATGGAATCTAGAAAAATGATACAGATGAACTTATTTGCAGAGCAGAAATAGACACACTGACGTAGAGAACAAATGTATGGATACCAAGGAGGGGGAAGAAGGGGGGGATTAATTAGGAGATTGGGATTGACATATATACACTACTATGTATAAAATAAATAACTAATGAGAACTTATTATATAGCACAGGAAGCTCTACTCGGTGTTCTGTGGTGACCTAAATGGGAAGGAAATCTAAAAGAAAGGGGATATATGTATAGGTATAACTCATTCACTTTGCTGTATAGTAGAAACTAACACAACATTGTAAAGTAACTATACTCTAATAAAAATTAATTGAAAAATAAAATAAATAAAAACAACTATACCCCCAATAAAATATATAAATAAATAACAGATCCTACATACTTTAAACCCCATTAAGCTGCCCCCAACATCTGCTAACCATAAATAAAACAAGCCCTGTAGCTATAAAATACCCCAAATGGCTGCTGCCCTTTGGAGCTCTCTGTCCCAGGAACTCCCCACCTTGCCACTGAGTAAGATCACTTATACGTGTAAGCCCCAAGCTCCCCTCTGCTATTTGCCCACTGGGTGGTGGCCCCATACTGCTGCCTCTAGAAGGTTTCTTTCTGAGAGGGACCCTGTCCAAGTACTGCCCAAATAAAGCTTGTGTATTTCTGCCTCTTGTGGTCTTGTTTCTTCTTTGATCAACCCCTAAGTCCCTGAACTTACCATATCTCCTATTCAAGTCATCAAGACCCATCTTCTGAACTATAAAGGTCTCCCTCCAACCCCTCTTGCCCCATCCCAGCCAATCCATTCTCTACACAAAAACCAGATTGAGCTTTCTTAAATGTAAGTTAAAGGATGTCACTTCCTTACTTAAAAAATACCAATAGCTTCCCACCTCATCTAGAATAAAAGAAAAATATCTTAACATGGTTTTAACTACCCTATGGGATCCACCACTCTAAATCTACCTTGTGCCATTCTTCATCTTGTTTACCATCCTTAATGCTGTATTTTCCTTCTTCCTCTATACCAACACACCAAGTTTACACTTGATTTTAGGACCTCTACAGCTACCTCGCCTGGAAAGCTCTTGCCCAGATACAGCATTTGCATGTATGCTTCCTTCTTATTAGTCAGGTTTTAGATTAATGTCACTTCTTCAGACCCATTTTATTATACTTAAAAAATTCTTATTACTTATTTTATAAGTATAATAAGTAAAAATAGTATTTTATAACTTTAATTTTTATTTTATTATTCTAATTTTTGTATTTTTTTCTAGTTATTTACTTATTTTGTCTCTCCACAGTAGATTGCATTTCCATCAGAGCAGAGCTCTTATCTATTTCACTCAGGATTATCATCCCAGTGCCTAACATAAAGTGGTAGTTTAGTAAATAATTACTAGACAAATGAATGAGTGAAAAGGTCACCCTAAACACAGATGAATAGTACCCTGAACATATAATCATGACACTCAGATTATGAAAAGTGATTAAATCCAATATCCTACTCAACTCCTTTGATCTCATCTTGTTAAATGACTTATAGTTTCTAGGACTCTGAGCTTATGTACTTGTTCTTCCTTTTGTTGGTACATTCTTCCATCTCTTCCCAATTAGCTGGTTAATTCTTCCTCACTTGAGATCTCCACCCCCAAATTAGATTGGGGATCCTCCTCAAAATGCTCATATTCACTTGTATCATAGCAGTTATGACATACTATTGTCATTTCCTATTTTTTAACTTTATCTCCTCCATTAGACTCTACACTTCTTTTTTTTTTTTTTTTTTTGCGGTACGCGGGCCTCTCACTGTTGGGGCCTCTCACTGTTTTGGCCTGTCCTGTTGCGGAGCACAGGCTCCGGACGCGCAGGCTCAGCGGCCATGGCTCACGGGCCCAGCCGCTCCACAGCATGTGGGATCTTCGCGGACCAGGGCACGAACCCGTGTCCCCTGCATTGGCAGGCGGACTCTCAATCACTGTGTCACCAGGGAAGCCCTAGACTCTACACTTCTTGAAGGCAAAGAACAAGTATGTTTGTTTGTTTGTCTTTTCTCGAGTATCGGTTATGTGCCTGCCTCTTGTTATGATTGCAATAATCTTTGTAGTTGTTAAAGAGATAAATTTTACTCTTGATCTTCTTAAAGCAGTTTTAATCATTCCTAGAATCATGTATTAAATTTCATGAATCCTATTTTAAAAGAAACATTAATAAAATAGGGGTTGAGGGCTCTGGAAGCATGTCATATCAGAAAGTCTTGAAAGAATTACGGATATTCAATTGGAAGAGAAACAACCCAGAGGAACATCATGTTTCTTTTCTAACCTCTTAACTTTCCGTCTGAAAGAGACTAACAGTTGTGATATGGAGAAAAAACAGGTTATCACAGGCTTTAGTTAAGTCCACATGAAGCTAATCACTGACAGCTTCATTGACCGCTAGATTTTAACAATTATAATTGTCCGAGCCTGTCTTACAAACTAGTTTCACTTTTTTTCTTAATGAAGCTTTGTTGAAAGAATGAATAAAGAAACGCAATAATCCTGCAAGTAGTATAATTTAAGTAGAAAGATAATTAGCTGATTATGAATAAATATGACTAAAGATCACTAATGAGAATTTTTCTGAAAAGAAACTATTTCCTGTTAATTGAAAGTTAAATTATTGACTAAACCAGAAATAGAAATAAGTTAAACACCAGTGTGAAGCTGTGAGCCAAATGCAGATTGTAGGGTACTTTACAGGAAAAAAGACTCAGTTTCCTCAACAAACCATGATGTGAAAAGGCAAATTGAATGGGGTGTAGGGGAGCATCTTCTATTATGGAATGAAAGAAACTTAAGACACAAAACAACCAAAGGCAATAAGTAAATCTTGTTTGGATCCTGATTTTTTTTAAGAGCTTCTTTGAGACAATTGAGAAAATTTGAATATGAATTATTTGTTCTTAACTATGAAGGAATTAAGGTTAATTTCATTAGGTGTGATCATTGCTTTCTGGTTATGTAAAAATGATGCCCTTATTAGTTAGAGGTGCATACTGGAGTAATAAATGGAATATTGCCTGCCTTATCAGTAAACACAGGTCGTGACAGTCAATCAGTGCTTGCAGCCACCACCAGGGAGCTGGTGAGCCCTGAGGGAACTCAGGATGTGAAAACACAGGATACTAGCCACAGATAGTTGAAGTGCATATCAAAGGAATGATTTCAGACTCTTGTATCCTCCCATACATAGAAAAGTGCTAAATTCCTTAACTTGAGATATCTGGCTTTCCTTAATTAACAATAATCTTTTGACGTTGCAATGACCTGCCCTTTGTTGTAAAACTTCTATGTAACCTGGCTTCCCACTTGCCACCTCAGAGCAGTTCTCTCAGGATTACTTGAGATGCTGCCTCCCAGGCTGGAAGTCCTAAAAATTCCCACCGAATAGAACACAACTCTCAACTTTTATGTCGTGAATAATTTTTTAATCGGCAGGAGTATTTATGAGTGAAATGACAGTGTCCTCTATTTGCCTTTAAAAAAAAAAAGTTTTGCACCAAAAACAGGGAGAGGTGTGTGGATAGATGATATTAGCTTGGTAACATCTTGACGGATGTTGAATCTGAGTAACGGACACAAGGGTATTTGTTATATCATTCTTTCTAATTTTGTGTTTGTTTGAATTTCCATAATAAACATTTTAAATCTCATATAATATTAAAGAAAATAAAAGTAACTTATATCACACTTATAAAATATGTTCCTAGACCTAGCTCTGAACGTGGTATGTGAGATGTTTGTATGTAAGTGTGTATGTGTATGCATATGTGAGCACAATGTGTGTATGTGTGTGTGCATGCATATATGTATGTGTGTGCATGTGTATAAGTATTCAGCATGACATTATTATTATAACTATTTCATATCATACTCAATTTTCATTTTTCACTTGAAACCATTTTTCTCAGAAAATATTAAACATATCTGCCTTTAACCAAAGAGAACATAAATTTGTTCCATTTCTGTCATCTAATTATTTTTAATTCTCAGAAATTAAATACAACCTTAGGAGAAAAAGTAAATTTCCAGTGTAATCTAAAAGACTGAAGAGATTTTGATTCTCTGGATAATGAGGGTTCTGGTTAATGTAGAGTTATATATACCAAAGAGGTTTTGTAGCTATCTGTAGGAGTAACTTTGAAGAATTCCATGTAGGATGGCTTCCAAGTGGACTTAAAAGGCTGATTTTCATTCTGAAAATCTGGGGTAGGGCCAGAGACGCTGCATTCCCTATAAATTCCCAAGTGAGCTTATACCAATCTGTGACAATCTACTGCCTATCCATGACATTGACTGGCAAGGCCTTGCTGATTCACAGTAAATTTCTACAGGATAAAGTATTCTCAATTGAGATTCATTGGAAATAATGTTTTTTGGTTTTTTTGTTTTGTTTTGTTTTGTTTTGTTTGCGGTACGCGGGCCTCTCACTGTTGTGGCCTCTCCCGTTGCGGAGCACAGGCTCCAGACGCGCAGGCCCAGCGGCCATGGCTCACAGGCCCAGCCGCTCCGCAGCATGTGGGATCCTCCCGGACCAGGGCACGAACCCGTGTCCCCTGCATCAGCAGGCGGACTCCCAACCACTGCGCCACCAGGGAAGCCCCGGAAATAATGTTTTCATCAACCCAAAGGTTTTATCTCTCTGCTGAGCCCCTGCTTGAACTTGAATAGATGAGGACTGCTTGATTCAGAAGGGTTCTTGCCCCTTAAATTAGGTGCTCACAATCCTCCAGTTTACATCTACCTCCAGCAATCTCATGATAGGACTAGCCACCTTCACGGTGATTTCAGTTTTGTAATTTCAGTTGTACAAAGCCCTGAGATTGCTGTATTTTGAAATAATTCCTACGTTAGTATACCAACTGAGTAAACATAAATAAATAAGCCCCAACATACAAGTGAACTATCAAATTTAAAATAGATGACAGGTTTAACTCAAAGACTTTAATTCATACATGCTAATAGTTCTTTTATGATCCATTTCCAGAACATCAAGTGTCTTAGGATCATGCAGCAATAAGTTATCAGAGATGATTAGTACGACTTTTAAATGAAATTTTTCCTTAATTAATGAAAGAACAAGTGAAGGCTGTGTCAAACTTTGTACAAAGCACAGATTCTACTATATAGCCCACCAGATGCCTTTTGGTTTCTGTGTGTGTGTGTGTGTGTGTGTGTGTGTACATATATAGTATGTTTTATGTGTGCATAATATATGTTTCATATGTGTGTATATATATTTCATAAAAAATAATTCAGATCCTTTCCCCCAAATCCAGTTTCCTGCACTTTCATCTTTTGTTCTCTGAATACGTGTGAATGGGATGAGTTACCGTAAACAATCACAGCTATTTTTGGTGCATGACACAGGAGAGCCAAGTGTGTTACTGCATTTAGTTGATTTTAGTAGCCACTCTGCCTTCACCCCCGAGCTGTCCCCAAAAGTCACCCTGCGGGGATTGCAGAGCCATCTGTTTCATATTCGCTCTGCTCGTGGTGTTGTGTTCTATTTCAGCTTTCTGTGCTCTGGATCCAATTGATGACATTCGAGGTAGCTGCGACCCATAGTGATGAGGATCACAGAAGATGATGGGCTCGTTAAGCATATCTCATTTTAGACAAACTGCAAGTGGCATTTTGTTTATATGGTTCATTTCGCCAACAAATTAGATTTCAAATTGATTGCTTTCCAAAATGGCTTTGTTCATCAGTTCTGAGATCAGGCAATTACAATCAGAATCCTAGTAATTAATGGTGTCCTATATTAAAAATGTTTTTTAAACAGAAAGACATTCATGAATTTCAATAGAATGTAAAATCTGTCCATGACTTTTAATCCTGCTCAAGCACTATACAGTGTAGAAATGAAATACTTGTCTTTACACAGGTTTACTATGAAAAAAAACATGACAGCCCAGAAAAGGGGCATGTAAACCACTAGACCTCTTTATCATGAAGCAGCTGAAAGTCCAGCAGAATATAAATAAAAAGTTTTACATCCTGCACCAATGGAGACCAATGGTATTGGATTGTGATTGAATATTATTTGAGCCACTTTACTCAAAAAGCAATTTCTAGTATGTGGCTTTTAAAAAAAAATTCATGCACAAGGTGTGTAAGTTGATGGAGTTATTGCTCATCTTCAATTTCATTTTTAAAAGTAAGATTATTTTTTATGTGGCGTCTCTAAAATCAAATTAGAAATTGAAGAAGGGTGGTAGGAAGCCTCTATGGTTTTTCTTAAACTTTCACTGGCCAAAGTTTATAGGAATTAGCTACAGCTTTTTACTGCCAGCAGTAGCACTATACCTCTGAATCTTGGTAGAATCATTAGTGGTTTCCAATTCTACCTACACCACTAACATCTTGATGAATTAGGGATAATTTTCATAATCTTTCATTTGCTAAATAAAACATAAATTGAGATAACCACATCCATCAAATGTATAGCTAAATTAATTATGATCACCAGCCAGGAAACCACCCAGGTCAAGAAATAGCATCTTACTCCCTATTTGAAAAATCCCTTCCATGGACTCCATCTCTATCATATCCTCTGCCTCTTCTTATTCTCCCCTAAATATTATCCTGACTTTTATAGACATCACTTCCCTATACAAAAAAAAAAAAAAGTTAAATTGCCCAAACGGGTATCACTAGACTGGGATTCAGCCATGTCTCCAGGAATTGGAAAAGGTATTTCATATCTCCAAATTCTAATCTAGAAATCTGTAAAACAACTCATGTCATTTAGCTCCCTCATGTGTTCATGTGTATGTGGACTTAGCTTAGCACAGAGACAGTCACGATGCTCTTGTTTATCCCATCCCCCCACCTAGAAAGGCAAGATAGCTTGCAGAGAAGATAGTGAGAAGGGCAAAGTTCAGACCCCAAAGAAAAGTAAAATCTCATGAGTCTTGAATAAAAGAGGAACACAATGAATTCAATCTTAATTGATACATTTTGAAGGAAAAATCATGAAGAACCTCATCACTCTAGCTAGTTGTGAAAATGTCATCTCAGAAATGAAAGACTTTCCTGCTTGAGCATATTCTCTAGACCCTCCAGGCTCCTGACATGTATGCTTTTTATCTCAGCTTTGGCTCTAATGGACACAGTGACATTTGGCACACTACTTTAAAAAATTGGGATTTCTATTCTGGAAAGAATAGAACATCTTTGAACTTAAACCTCTCTATATACTGTAAAGACAAAGAAATAAATTTTAAACAAAGAGTACTTTTCTCAAGGTCAAATAATAGAAACTCAGTTCTCCTGATTCCAGTCTCAATTTTTTTGACCAACCCAAGTCATTTCTCTCTAGTAACATTGCACTTACTCCGTTATTGCCCTGACCCAAAGTCTTTCCATAGTGGTCTCTCATGCCCACTGAATAACATCCAATCATCTTAGGCATTCTTATCCAATGTTAGTCCTCTGCCATTTCTTGGCAAGTGAGGTCATGCTTTCCTCCATAGGCTTGTTTTTCAGAAGTGAAATATGTTTTAGCAGCCTCCTCTCTATTTTAATGAAAGGAGTTCTTGAGGCAGATTATTTCATTACCAAGCAGAATGGTAAGTATGAGACTACAAATAGGCAGCTCACAGGTGCTCTGGGTTGAGGTGCGATGCTAGAATCCATCAGGAGGAACCAGCATTGCAAGAGAAGCTGTGGAGTGTTAGCCTTGTGAAAGAGTGGAGAGATAAGATGGTTAGCATCAGAAAAGAGATTTGGGGAAGATTACAGAGTGACCCAAAGAGATATTCATGCTATTTGGTCATATGAAATGTCATGAACCCTTCTTTTCCTCTCTCCATAGTACCTTCAGAAAATATCTACTTCTTGCTTATATATTATGGGGGAATCAAGTGTTTCTGATATCAAAGAATAGAGTGTTGCTGCAAGATTGGCATAAACAGAGAAGCTACTCACAGAGATCCCTACAATTTTTAACTATGCTTGGACCTTTTCACTTCCTTTATTCATGTTCTTCACTACTTAAAAATATTCTTTCTGTCTCTGTATATGTAAATGTTATATATCATTAATAAATGTCTCCTGTGCAACCCACCTTGTCCAGACTTTACATATATTATGTCATTTAATTTTACAATGCCTTAAGGTACTTTTATTAACCCCATTTTACAAGTGAGTCCCAGTGAGACCACATGGCTTGCCCAAGATGCGTACTTAGTAAGAAATGGGGCAGGGACATGAACTCAGGCAGCCTGGCTCCAGAGCCCATGCTCTTAACGACCACACTCTCCTAGCTCTTTAATATCACTCCTCTGGTACATATCAATCAGCTCCCCTTCAATATGAATATATTTTATCTTCTCAACTTAATGGCAAGCTCCCTGCGAATAAGTAGTTTGTCTTTTTCTTTGCTTATCCTCTACAGATTTTTTTGAATTGACTATTTTGGTGAGGTGAGTCATTTGATTGGATTAGTAACTCCCAAATATTTAAAATTAGAATAACCCTTTTAACAAATGACGTCTGACCCCAGATGCTAACGTGTGGAGCACATAAAAGCAGAGCTTCAGGCTTCCCTGGTGGCACAGTGGTTGAGAGTCCTCCTGCCGATGCAGGGGACACGGGTTCTTGCCCCAGTCCAGGAAGATCCCACATGCCGTGGAGCGGCTGAGCCCGTGAGCCATGGCCGCTGGGCTTGCGCATCCGGAGCTGTGCTCCACAATGGGAGAGGTCACAACAGTGAGAGGCCCACGTACCGCAAAAAAAAAAAAAAAAAAAAAAAAAAAAAGCAGAGCTTCTCTGATCGAAGTTAAATAATTTGTCCCAGGTCAAAGAACTAGTATACGCAATAAGACATTTTGACCTAAGACCCTCTACTCTATACCCTAATTCTTACCTACTATGTAGCCTTGTATTATAAACCTTTCTCAAGCCAATAGCCTTAAAACAACAGAGCACAATATTGCATTACCCGATTAGGTAGGACGACATGTAAGAAGATGAATTTTTATGATTTTAATATTATTCATTCAAAAGTATGTAGTGGTTGTTCTTAGGAAGTACTAGGAATGAAATACATCTGGTGTCAAGAGAGAACTTCCTACACATATAAGTTTTAGGGAAGTAGAATTTGAAACTGTGTGAAGAAGACTGTGGCAAACAATGTCTGAAAATGTTAACAGGTGGCAAAATGTGAATATGCTATGTGAAGTTGTGAATTCTTTATCACTAGAGGTTTGAAGCAGAGGCATCCAGATAATAACCCTCTGGAAATGATGGAAAGTGTGGACTACATGCTTTGGTCAGAGAACTGGACTACAGGTTCTTTCTATTCCAGCATTAAAATTTATAATTCTATTATTTTAACACAATCTAATGTACATAAAGGACATCTAACAAATGCCATCAGATCATGACAATTATAGACAAACACACACACACACACACACACACAACCATAGCAGCATATACATAGAATAATGCTAAGAACATTACGCATGTCTTAGTAATGTCATTCATTTAAATTTCCGTCTTCCTGAATGGATATAGCAATCCTTCCTATAATTTAAATTCAAATTGACAATATTTGAATTTCTTGTTAGAAACCATAATTTTCTGAAAAATGATTCTTCATTTGCCTGAATAGCATAAACTCAAATATTTCTTTCATCAAGAGCAAAAATTTATACTTTCTTTCCCAAGTAATGTCTCCATTTGTATTCTAAAGACAACTATATTACATGAGAAGACGAAGTGCTCACCATTTTGAATTGGTTTAATGTCCATCATAGATCCCTTTATTGGTCTTTTAAGATTTTAGAAAGGGAATGCAAATTAAATTGTGTGAGGAAGAGATAAATGCCTCTTTCATTCATAATAAATTGATCTAAAAAGCTTACTGATCATCCAAGTGCTACATCTGGACTTGTTGTTATCACGTGGAAATTCATTATAGAAAATATACTATGCAGATTGAGTTGGCTAATGCAGCGTGTAAACTCTAATTTCTGCTATGATTTAAAATTATACTTTCTCATCTAGTGAAGGTTGCTTTGACAGGCATTCATCAGCTGCCTCCTCTTCTTGAATTTGACCTAAAGTATTTGGGATAAATATTTGTATGAAATACCTATCATGTAAAAGCCATGTTCATGAGGTTATATTATTTGTATAATTCCTGAAAAACAACACTGCCTTGATCTACCTGTCACTATATTATCCAGCTACCAAGTGAAACATTAGTCAGAAACTTGGGGTTTTGATGAATATCAAATGGCGACCTAACTCATAATCCTCTAAGGCAGTGTCATGCCTTGAAAATAAATGTGAGCCACAAATACAGGGCACACATGAAATTTTAAATTCTGTAGAGATGTTAAAAACAGTTTTGATACCAAGCAGGATCCTGTGGGGCTCCTGGGCACAAAATCCTTTCTCTGTCCCCCATTTCTAGATTACAGGAAATAGGCTTCATTCAGCTTCTGTGACTTTCTCTGAGTTCCAAGAGCAGATTCAAACAGTTGTTAATTAGGGAAGGGAGTAGATGTGGAGACATGGGAGGAACAGTCAAAAGAAACAATAGTGCAGCTTTGGGGAAGGGTCCTGCTTCCCACCCCCCACCCCCCAAGAGATATACATAACAATATTTTTGAGCTGTTTTGCAGATACTGAAAACCCCACCAAGTGGGAGAAGTTAAAACAGAATGCTGTCCACAAGTGGTAGATCCCCAGAAGGGTTGATGATACTGACTCCCACTTACCTCACCACCAACCAATTAGAAGGTTGTCCATGAGATGATCATGCCCTTTCTGAACCATTACTATAAAACTCCTCACTACCCTCTCCAAGTTGGCACACAGTTTTGAGGCCATTATCCTGCTGTGGCCCCCCTTTGCCTGGCAAAGCAATAAAGCTATTCTTTTCTACGGCACCCAAAACTCTCACTGAGAATTAATTTGGTGTTGGGATAGAGGCCAGATTTGGCTTCAGTTTTCACTGTTAAACAGTTGAAAATAATTTTAATAAAACATTTTATTTAACTGTATATATGCAAAATATCTTTATTTCAATGTATAATTGCCATAAAAATATTAATGATACATTTTATAAGTCTTTGAAACCTGCTGTACATTTATACTAAGTACATCTCAATTTCAACCAGCCACATTTCAAGTGCTCAATAGCTACATGTGGCTTGTGGCTACTTCAGATCCTGGCTTCACCATGAATATAAGCAAAGGGAGATAGTGGTACTGTTCCCAACAACACAACTCTAAAAGCTAAGTTTTCCACATTTTATCTTAATAACCAGTCCCTACTTTTCAGCCCTTTTTTCTATTGTAAATAATGATAATAGTTACCTATGTTTCAGCATCATTTAACCCTAGTGACAAACAATTCCAGCAGGATATTAAAATTTCCAAACATAATAATGAATGGATATAAAAGCACTTTGGACTATTACTATCTAAATTCTCATACATCAGGGGAACACAGCAAGAAAGTTTTCTCAGCCTCCCTTACCTTCATGGATGTAGACAGCCTATCCATTAGACTAGTTCTTGTTGATCTTATCTTTGGTACCAAGGATATTTTTTGTTTGTTTTCTTTATTCATTTTTGTTTGGGATTGCTTGGTTTTTTGTTTGTTTGTTTGTTTTCTTTACCCTGCTAACTGTGCTAGAGAATACTAGTGGAGCCCAGCTCTTTACCACAGAATGCCAGCTGCAGATAAGAAAGATTAGAATCCTTACCTAGTTCTGCTCTCTACCTTCATTCCCTGAATCCTGGTGCCCTTACACTAAATTGGAAAGAAAAATCTATTCAATCAGAGGACCCGCCATGGTTCATAGTGATGTATATAGCCCACTGATGTTCTCCACGCAACCTGCACAGTGTTATTTAATTTGAAATAGTTGACAACACTGGAAAATCAGATTTCAAAAGAATCTGATTCACAATTTTTGTGTGTGAAAAATTCTATCTGATGATCCCAAATCCCACTTCTTGCATGAGATCCTGACATTCTAAACCTCCATCCCATTTGACCAATTGAGTACTCTTGTATTGTGTATGCTCCTTGCTGGGTGTGTCTGTGTTATTGGATTTGGACAGCTGAGCACAGCCAGGGACAGGGTCAAGCCTTTCCATCTTACTTATCCAGCTCATGACCCAATGTCAACTTGCCCCTGTCTCTGTTGGATCCCTGACAGCAATGACACTGATGACTTGTCCTGTGGTAATTATTTTTCCTTGGTCGCCGAAGTGCATGTGAAACAAAGCTATGATTAATCTCTGTTATAGAACTTATTTGAGAATCAATGGCCATGATGTTATTGAATTACGTGTGAAATGAAGCCCTAACTCAACAAAGAAACATATCTCTTGATCAGTATTATGAACAAAATCTTATTGGGTTGGACAGTGAATATTCAGCTTGTACCTGGACATTCAATAACGTTGATCTTTGTAAATTTCCTTGAAAAACTGTGCTTCCTAAACCTCATATTTGGTTTCTAAAACCCCTACTTGTCCTTCCACTTAACTTGTAGAAAAATCTTGATTATTATATTAATGTTCCTGTTTTTGTCAAGCTGTCTACATTAGTTTCCTAGCCCTAATGTTCCTGTTTTTGTCAAGCTGTCTACTTTAGTTTCCTAGCCCTGCCATAACAAATTACCACAAAGTGGGTAGCTTAAAACTATGATAATTTACAGTTCTGGAGGCCAGAAATCTGAAATCAAGGTGTCAGTAAGGGCACACTCTCTCCAAAAGATCTAGGAGAAATTTCATTCATACCTCTCCCAGCTCAGGTATTAAGAGTTTTACATTTAGGCATTGGAGTGAAAAGACTTGGGTCCAAATCCTGACTTCATCATGTACTAGCTGTGCAGACTTAGGAAGGGAGCCTCAGTTTTTAATTGTGAAGTAAGCTGAATAATGGTATTCACCTCATAAGGTTGTCATTGGTTTAAATGAGATGATGCTTATAAGCCACTTGGAACAGAGACCATATGTAGTAAAAGTTCAAAAACTATTTCATAATCTTCATCACTGAAGACATAACTTTTAGAGTTACCTTTATAAGCCTGAATTGTGAGTTCTTTGGAAATATGCCTGTAATCTGATCTCTACTACCATGCCATGATGCACAGACAAATGCTAAATTCAGTTAATTTACATTTAATTTGCATGTAAATTAAATGATTTAATTTACATCAAAATATTTACTGACTGAAACCCATATAAGTAGAATTAAATCACAGCTATTCTTTACTCTTTATGCAACTATTAATACCAAACAATTCTCTGTAGTATAACTGTTCTCTGTAGTGTTACCATACGGATATCTAAAAACACTAAGGTCAGAAAGACTACTACACTATCAAACTTGTACATTAGTCTCCCTGGCATATACTGTACTTTCCTTGGTGAAACAATTTTAATTCCCTCTCCTTGGTGAATGTATGTCAGTTTGTATGATTCTACCTACCTATAAATTCCTGTTACACTTAATGTCTTGCCAGGTATTCAAAATTGACCGTATTAAGCTATTTTTAATCTATGGTTTGTGACTTATTAGGGCATGATAAAATCAATTCAGTTTGAGACAAAGAGAAGCTTTTTTAAAATGAAATACAGTAGAATAGAATAGAATGAAATAGAAGACAAGACAATATATGAGTGGATCAATCAGAATAAGTGAAAATAAATGCTGTTTTCTGAAGTTTATGTTTCCATTTTATATGTACATATGCATGAATATACCTATGTGTTCTGGTAGGTAATGTAAAATACATTTCTCACCAGGAGTTTTAGGCATTTGCTAATTAACATACATCCATTGCTGACATTGCAGATGGATATTCTATGTAATCTACTGTAGTAGATCACATTTTTGGCCTCAATTCTTTTTTTTTTTCTTTCCTTTTTTCAACTTGTGTTATTTTGAAGACTTACAAACATACAGAAAAAAATAATATGATGAACACCATATATTCTTTATGTGGATTCATAAATTTTTAAGATTTTAATGCTTTGGGATTTTCTCTCTCTCTAATTACACACTCCTTATTATTACAATCCTTATTCCTATCTTATAATTCTTATGGGCCATTGAGAATAAGTTATAGGTATCACGACTTTTCACCACTAAATATTCAGTATATATCCTCTAAAACAAAGATATTCTCTTACCTAACCACAGTACAATTACCAAATTCAAAAAATTTAATATATAAAGAATACTATTATCTGACATAGAGCCCATAATCAAGTTTTGCCAACCACCCCAATAATGTCCTTTATAGTGACATTTTTGGTTCAGGATCCAATCCAGGATTATGCATTATAGTTAGCTGTCTTGCCTTTTTGTTTTCCTTTCATACTAGAGCAGTCCCTCAGGGCTCAGTGTATCACATCACTTTCTACTGCCAAACAAATTTTCATCTAATAGTTTTGATGATTCTGGCTTGAATCAATTACTGCTATTATGGAACATAAGTTTTATATACATTTAAAGAGTAGCATGTATGTACACATGCACACGTACACACCATATGATTTATATGTTTTACATCTAATCGTCATGATAATTGTGAAAAGCAATTTTCATTATATAATAAGAAAGCTGGATCTCTCTGAATTTAAGACACTAGTCCAGGGTTATTTAGCTTGGTATGTTGTAGAACTGAAATCTGAACCCAGAACAATTTATATCATTCTGTCTCTGTTAGGCATTGACTTAAATTCTTTTTTGTCTAATATTAGTATGGTCACCCCTGCTCTTTTGACTTAAACTCTATTTGGTCTAATATTAGTATGGTCACCCCTGCTCTTTTAGTTACTATTTGCATGAAATATCATTTTCCATCCTTTCACTTTCAATCTATTTGTTTTTTTGGATCTAAAGTGAGTCTCTTGTACACAGTGTGGAGTTAGATCATGGTTTTTTTAAACTCATTCTTCCAACCTCTGACTTAATTGGAGAGTTTAATTCATTTACATTTAAAGTAATGACTGATAAGGAGGAACCTACTTCTGTCATGTTGCTTCTTGTTTCCTATATGACACATAAGTTTTTTAGTCCCTCATTTCCTGCATTACTGTCTTCTTTTGTGTTTAGTTGACTTTTTGTAAACTTCAATAACTTACAAAAACTGCTTCTTTAACAGCTTTATCCCCTCCATTTTTCTGTTGTTAGTGTCACAAAGTTACATCTTTATACTTCATTACTGAGGTAACTGGACTCCCTCAGCTTTTGTTTATCCAGGAAATGCTTAATTTCTCCCTCACTTTTTTTTTTTTTTTTTTTTGCGGTATGCGGGCCTCTCACTGTTGTGGCCTCTCCCGTTGCAGAGCACAGGCTCCAGATGCGCAGGCTCAGCGGCCATGGCTCACAGGCCCAGCCGTTCCGCGGCATGTGGGATCTTCCCGGACTGGGGCACAAACCCGCATCCCCTGAATCGGCAGGTGGACTCTCAACCACTGCGCCACCAGAGAAGCGCTCTCCCTCACTTTTGAAGGACAGTTTTGGTGGATATAGGCCTCTTGGTTGACAGTTTATTTTCTTTTAGCATTTTAAATATATCAGCCTTTTGATTTTGTGTTGACAACTGGACATTTGAATCTAATAATGTAGTGATTCTGGAAATCAGATTCTCCCCCTTCCCCAGGGTTTGCTATTTTGATTTTGCTCAGTTTTGATTGTTGTAGGTTGTCCCTGTGCTGAGGATCCTCCTGAGTTGTAAACTTTAGGTCTCCTCAGGTCTTTTCTGAGCCTGTGCCTTCCCTTGAGCATGTGTGGTCACTTTCTAATTCCCCTCTATACACAATTGCTTTTGAATGTCCTACTCTCAATGTCTGGCTCTCAAGAGGGAAAAAAGAGAAAAATAAAGATGGGGGTGGAGAAGTGCCATCCCTTTGAAGTCAGTTCAGTCAGAGACAGAGGGGCTTGTAACATGGGGAGAGATGCAACAGCAATGGCCACTGCCTCTTTGTTTGCACTTCTGTGATCAGGAACAGCAATCTGAAATAAGAGCACATGTCCTGTATATTTGAAGGACAGGGTTCTTTCTACCCACCCTGTGTGCAAGCTGCTCCAGGAACACATGCACAGATGCCTGCCACATAGCTGGGGTTGGGGGATGGGTAGCTACTACAGTACTAAGAGCTGAATTAACTGAAATTAATTATAATTTATTGTTCAAACCTTCCTGGAACTTGCAAGCCTCAATAGGCACCAGAATTCCAAAATAGTTACATTCGACAGATTCTGTCAGTGAAACTATTGTGTAGGTGGAGAGACAGATTCCTGGTGCTTCCTATTCTGCAGGCCTACCAGAATCCTCCCCTACCTCAATTCTTCACTCTTCCTGTATTCATGTCCTTTGCAATGTGACTTTATAATACCTTCCACTAAAGAGATGAAGTATATTTCCCCACCACGATTTTGGCTTTAGTCATTTGACTTTATTTGATAATTCTAATAAGTCAGATGTTGTATTGTGCCAGTTCTGAGCCTTGGCCTTAACAAAAGTTGTGAGTTTCTAACCCATTCTCTTGAGCCTCTGCTATCACCATAAGAAGAACATTCCCAAGCTGGTTCTAAAAAAGAAAGATGAGAAAGATGTGTTACAAAGCTCAGCTCTATAGCTGCACCCTGCATGATCAGCTAACCTCCTGATGTGTTAATGAATACAGCCAAGATCGGCAGAGCCTCTTGGCCAAGCCTAGCCTAAAACAGTCAATCTCCACTCAACCCACAGACTTGTGAGCCAAATAAAAGTTTATTATTTTATACCACTAAGGTTTTGCAGTTAGTTATAATATGGTATTATTATAGCATAAAAATAAACATACAAACAGCCTCCAAGGAATATTAGAAAGTCCTTGCTTTCTAACTTTATATATACATATATAAACATATATAACATATTTATTTACAACAACTTATAATATATTTCTTTTTTGTTTGTTTGTTTCCCTACTGCTATTATTTTCCTCATGAATTCTTCTGGCAGATATAAACATTTGTTCCACTGTGTTTCCATTACACTGATCACATAACTATACTTTCAAGAACAATGCTTTGCAATTTTATGTTTGCTTGTCCATCTCTCTCTCTACTGTTATTGCTTCTCTAGATTCCCACACTAGATTATGAGTCGCTCCAGGTGGAGAAATAATGTGATATTGTTTTTAATGGTACAGGTTTTGCACTCAGACAGACCTTGGTTATATGTCTTCTTTAGCTATGGGAAACAGGGTATTTGCTTTAACCTTTTTGAGCCTTTTATCTACAAAGCACATAATATAATCACCTTTTAACTTACATGTTTTTTGTGAATGCTAAATGAGTTAAGATGGGTAAAGTGTCCAGAACATGACTGGCATTTAATAAATGCCAGCTATTATTAATTCCTCTTACTGGTCTTTACAACCATAGAATTTTAGCATATTGACTGTATAAGGTTAAAAAATGTTCAATATATTGAACCACAAAACTGAGAAAGTTGGAAAACAGGGAGAAGAAACCACCATGTCATCAGGATTCAGATAAATTTTTTTTAAGAAAAGATAAATTTATGAGAAAATAATCCCAAGGAATTTTAAGGTAAAATGGTATCAGAATGGAGTTTTAAGTCTCAATTTTAAATATAATATTAAGTTTTTATTTTTTCTTTGAAAAATAGTGTGATTCTTCCTTTTGTTATGTTTCTTTTTCCTTTTTTTCTAACATGTAAGAAAGATAAAGATACAAGGAGAAGCAAAAATCAGTTGACATAGATTTAATTTTCTACTTTGAATATTATCTAAGCTTTTTAAAAGGAGTAAAATTAAATGAGGAGGAAAAACTCTGTCAATAAAACATTAATTTTCCCTCTTTCTACATAGTGATTTATGCCTAAACTTTAGTAGAAACATGATAACACTAAGAGACACTCCAATAGCAAAAGCTTAAGCTCTGAAGTCAAACAAACTGGACAGTGAATCTCAGCTTTGCCAGTTAGTTATTTTGTAAAACAGAAGAAGCTACTCTAACTCTCGAACCTTGGTTTCTTCACCTCTAAATTATGTACACTGATACTTCACAGCTGCTGTGAGCATTAAATGAGGTAAAGAATTTAAGGTGTCCCTATAGCGGACTGAATGGTTCACTCCAATGTCCACTCCTTCCCCTATCTACACCTTTGCCACATCCTCACCATGGATACTTTGATTGGATATAATTAACTTTGGTCAACTGATATGTGGGTAGATATGATGAATATGCTAGTTCTGAGCCTAGATTCTCAGAGGCCTTGTGTAGTTGTTTGTTCTCTTGTGTTACTGTCATTATCATGAGGACATGCCTCAGCTAGCTTGCAGGCAAAGGAGGATGAGAGATATATGAAGCAGAGTTACTCCTGCCACTTCGCTAATTTGCAGCTTGAAGCAGGGCTGCCCAGTAGAGCCCAGCCTAGATCAGCGGAACCACCATAAGTGACCAGCAGATCCAGGAGAATAAATGACTGTTTTAAGTCACTTGTTACTGGGATAATTTCTTATACAGCTCTATTGTTACAAGAGCTAATCAATGCAGTGCTGAACACTGTGGATGACACATAATAGTTTTTGATAAATATTAGTTCTTTAGTAACATAACAATATGTCATTTGGCATTTCAATTTATTTATGTTAAACTGAAGAGAAAGCCTCTTTTTATTGTACATGATTTGTTTTGAAGGCCAATTACTAATACAAACTTGTGAAATAAAATACTAAATAAAAAATTAAAGATGAATAGCTTGAAATTCTTAGCTTTATCTGTTTAGTGTCAGTATCCTTCTAATAACCCCTAATCATTGTGCTGCTCACTAACCCCTTAGGCTAAAACAATAGTATAAAAATGGTATGAACCTCGTATGGGATAAAAATTAATTCATACCAATACTCACTAAGCTGGTGACCACAATACCCATTAAACTGGTGGTGTATAGTTTCAGGGATTTGGATGCAAGCCCCCAAGATGTTTTATATACACCTTTTAAAATATATCAGTCAATGAAATATATTCTACCTATTTCCCACCCAACTAGAATTTGAACCACAAATGGCAGGTGCTAGGTTCATATTTCACTAATATAATCCTCCACACAGCTCGGTATTTTAAAGAAGAATCCTTATAACTTAAGTGCCTAATACCTGAAGGCTCAAAGTGAATTTGTGTTTGCATCTGGGCTTTCTCCATTCTACCAAGACACACAATGAAAAAGCATGCCAAGTCTCAGTTTCCATCTGAGACCCAGCAGAACATCAATTTCTCATGAACCCTCACTGGAGGCACTCTTCAGTTTGATGTCTAAAAAGGCCTCAGACAAATATTCCCACTTCAAATCTAGACTAAAAGTCACTACTTTTGCCTTTGATGATTTCCTTTAGCCATGCAAGTATGTACACTTTTCCAAATAAGATCTTGTGGGGAAAAAAAGCTGTGCTCAAAAATAAGAAAGTGCTCAGGAGTGTTCCATTTATGTATTTGTCTGATTTTCGACCAGAAAACTTAAACAAAAGGGCAGACCTGTGATTTTTCAATATTCCATGACAACTTTTGCAATAAGACAGTTCTCTACCTAATTCTATCCAACTCTTCCTCTGAAAATTTAGTTCTACGTATATGCATTACTATGTATTGCATCCATTAAGTTGTAAGGTTCAACTTCTGGATTGATATGTAATATTTAAGGAGTGTTCACTTCCTTCCTAAAATTTAGAAGTATAGCTGAGGTAAAGATTTGTGAGTCATCCATTCAAAACTTTCTCTTTTTACTTACACACTATGACATAATAGTAAGTGCATTTATTCATTTGACAAATATTGTGCAAACAGCTATCATGTGCCATGCATCATGTTAGATGCTAAGGAGTTGACAGTTTCACAGAGGAGTTGGGTATTAATCAAAAAATCAGAGAAAAATATAAAATTAAACATATGACGAGTACTATGTAATAAAAGTTCATGGTATTTCAGGAGTATATAACAGGAGACCTGACCTAATTTGGGAGTATGGGGAAGGCTTCCATGTGGAAGTGATGTTGGAACTAATACATGAAAAATAAGTAGAAGTTATCTAAGTAAAGAGATTGGGCAAAGGGGCCTTTCCAGGTAGAGTGATCAGCATATGGAAAGCAGGGAGATTATTCAAGTAGCTGAATGAAGAAGACCAGTGTAGGGGGAACAGAGAGTGTTAGAAAGAAGAATAGCACGAAATTAGGCAGGAGGTGGGACAGAGAACGGACTGGCAGTTGGGCTGGGAATCTTCATGCTCAATGTGTCCCTCCAGACCTACTCTATACCTTTCTCCACCATACCCTATACCCTAGAAGACAGAACTTTGAAAACTCCATCATTGGGCTCCTTTATCCTCCAGCTCCCAGGTGCATCCAGCCAATGGGGGACACCATCAAGAAATTGGATGGTGAGATGAAAGTGAAAAAAAGTGTATTCCTCTACTATAGGCATACCCACCAACCAGCAGTCAAAATGTATGTTTCTATTCAGATTCACATATTAAAATGATCACTTTGGCTATAAAATCCCCAAATTGGATTGGAAGGGGCAAGAATGGATAGAGACCTAACATTAGCTTGGACAGGAAAATAATGTTGGAAATACAGAGAACTTAATGGATTCAAGATGGGGAAAAAGACCTCCAAAGTGGACTCTTAACATTTTGTCTATGCAACTTGCTGGAAGGCAGTACCATTTATTCAGGAGAGCACCTTAAAAAAAGGAAACAGGTTTGCAGATGACAATCAAGCATTTGTCTTTGGACGTGTTGAATGTGAGGTTACTTTGAGACATCTAACTGGAGATGTGAAAAAGACAGCTGGATACACAGATCCAAAACTCTAACAAAAGGTCAGAAGTTGGGGATTTATGTTTGGGAGTTTTTGACATGTGGTGATGATTAAAACTGTAGTTGTATGTGAGGCTTCCCACAGGGTGAGAATAAGATACTGGCCCAGCTCTAAGAAACTTTACCATATACTGGCCAGTTAAAGGAAAACAAACTCAGAAGGATAAAAAAAGAAGAAGCAGCAGAGGTTCGGTGGGTATGTATGACACCCAGGAAATGTACATCATAGAAGACAAGGAAACAGAGTATATAAAACAGTAAGAATCATATGGTTGACTGAAAATATGTGAAAAAATATTCTTTTTCTGTGTCATTATAGTCCATTTCTTTTATAGGGAATAAACATTATATCTTAAAGGTAGGTGTTTTCTATGCCAGAGAACAATTTTATTGCACTTAGGTTCCCTTTGATTTTGACCCCTTCTTGTGTCTGCCCTGTTCTGCAATAGGAGATAGTTTTCATAGTTCTCACCTGTAATAAAGTTCAGTGTTATACCCTGCTGCTTCTAGTTATTACTGCTTACCCCAATCAGAACTGATACATTGGATCCAATGCTAGGAACTTGGATTCCAGTTAACCAAGGTTTTATTCTAGCAAACATCTCCCTGCACAGAAAGAAAAAGAAACACACAGACACATACTTGGAAAATATCAGAGTCAGATTCAAACTAATACTTTCACTAACTAATACTTTTCAAACTAATACTAATACAAACTCCCCGTTGTATGACACATGAAGGCATCACCATAACTACTCAATGTACTCTTTCCCTAACCTCGATATTGCAAGCAAGATGTAATAAAAACAAAAACTCATTAATCAGGAGAGAGAACACACAAATTGTAAAGCTCAAAAACTGGAAATTCTAACATCATGAATTCAATAGTGCCAGCAACTTTAGCCTCATCCTTTGAAAAATATGCCTTTGTCTCAGCCAGCTAGGACTGCTATGTAACAAAAATACCATAGACTGGGTGCCTTAAACCACAGATATTTATTTCTCACAGTTTGGGAAGCTGGGATGTCCAAGATAGCAGATCCAGTGCCTGGTGAGATCCTGTTTCCTGACTTGTAGATGGCTGTCTTCTCCTTGTATCCACACACAGTAGAGAGTAGAGAGCTACAGCAAGCTCATCCATCTCTTCTTATAAGGGCACAATTCCATTCATGAGGGAGGCCCTGTCCTCATGACCTAAACCTCTTAAAGGCCACACCTCCTAATCCCATCACCTTGAGGGTTAGGATTGCAACATACGAACTTTGGGAGACACATTCAGTCCATGATAGCCTTTTAAAAAAATTTTTTCCAAGAAGAATTTATTTTTCTTTGATTTAAAGAAAAATTACAATCTCAGTGAAACTATATTCACTAGTTTGTTGTATTTTTTATATTCCACATATAAGTGATATCATACAGTATTTTTCTTCCTCTAACTTATTTCACTTAGCATAACACCCTCCAAGTCCATTCATGTTGCTGAAAATGGCAGAATTTCATTCTTTTTATGGTTAATATTCCATCGTGTGTGTGTGTGTGTGTGTGTGTGTCTATATACACACACACCACATCTTCTTTATCCATTCATCTGTTGATGGATACTTAGGTTGCTTCCATATCTTGGCAATGCTGCTATGGACATTGAGGTGCACGTATCTCTTTGTTTGTTTGGGTTTTTCACTTTTTAATTTACTTCAGCATTTTAGGGGAAAGGAAAAACACAATCCCAAAGGGGGTGTTCAAAGCCCGCCTTGCTTACTGAGGCAAAGAAGTATTTTATATATATACCTTTAACATCCTTGGAGATAGTTCTCAAATTTTTTCCAAACTCATGAAAATCACCTCTCATTATCAACAGTGCAGACTATTTCAGAGAGCTGTAACATGACTGCATGGTCAGCTTGCCTGCAGTTTTAGGTACCAAAAGAAATCTCATTCTGCTCTTAATTCCCTTGTTTTGTGGATAAACTGTTCACCTGCCAAAACCAAGCAAGAAACAAACCTGTGGCCTTGGTACCCAACATATTTGAATAAGCTTGTTTTAGTGTCTGTGTTTCACTTGCTTCTTTACAGTTCATGTGAGTTTTTTTTTTTTTTTTTTTTATAGCAGCTGGTTTTGCTCTAAGGACAAGTGGGTGCTACATCAGAATATTCCTCTGACAGTGTAGAAAGTCTGGGCCACTTCAACATTAGGCCAGTGGATTTGGTGTCACAATTTAATTGAGCCAAGCAATGTTATCATGAGTGTCATGTGAGGGCTATGTTCTCTACAGCTTTGGAGAACTTAATTATTAAATCCACCCCACTGGCTGAAAGACAACATTGTACTTAAGAAGGAATGCATGGTGTTCGTTTCACTACAAACAAACATTATCAGATTGGTGGTAAATGGAGGTCTATCTCAGTTTTTAGACTGTCATTATCTAAGTTAAACTGAAATGGAAAATTTTTATCTAGAGAAATATAGCAAGTTAACCATAGAGGTGCTGTCTAGTTGGAAATTAGATGAAGCCAGCAACAAGACAAAATTTAACACAAATTAGAAGTCAAATTAATACATGTGATTGGTGGAGCTGCTGGGGTATTAGTGCTAAAGATGGGTATCCTTGAACCTTATGACAATCTATTGGCTGTCATTATTTTACTAGTCCAATGCTATTGCCAAGTCAAGCTAACACAGAGAATTGTCTCTAGTTTTGCTTTGGAAAATGGTTAAATACAAGGATTTCTCCATGCCTTCTAGAATTTAGTGCCCATCTGCTCTCAATCAGTAGGAAGACTGAGAAACAGAAAGTGCCATAAACCCTAAGACAAACCCACCTGAGAGGCTGAGACCTTGGCCACTTGTCATGAGATTGCTTTTCCTTCACCTATGGACATATGGTCTTGATAAACTGTCATGAGGACAGCATGATAGAGAAGACCTACAATATCAATAATCCCAGGAGCTAATTCATATATATTATAATTAATAAAAGATATGCTACAGCCATTATGCCTTATATGATATCATGAGAATTTCTGAGTGCTTTCTTTCTTGGAACATTTCTGTATGAGAACAGAAGCCATCTTTCAGTGCCCCAAATGTGAAAAGAGAAATTTTAATTAGATGTCTACCCTGTCAAACATCCTATAAAAAAAAGAAGGGGCAGTTCATGTCAGGTGAAACAAACAGGGACCAGTCATATCCATGTAGCTCAAGATCACCTTCCCAAGTTTGGGATTGTGGAGGGAAGGAATTTGCAGTCCTGCTCAGGCCATTTATCTTAATTCCCTAGAGCTACCATAACAAAGTACCATAACCTAGGTGCCTTAAACAACATAAATTTATTGTCTGACAAATATAAGGATATAAGGATCAGACAATAAGGATATTGTCTGACAAATATAAGGAGGATATAAGCTCAAAATCAAGGTTCCAGGAAGGTTAATTCCTTCTGAGGGCTCTGAGTGACAGTGTTTCATACCTCTTTCCTGGCTTCTGGTGAGAGCTAGCAATCCTTGGACCTTCCTTGGCTTATAGACACATCATTTCAATCTCTGCCTCTGTCTTTACATGGATTTCTCCCTGTGTTTCTCTCCTCCTCCTATAAGTACAATAGTCCTTTTGGATTAGGGCCCACCCTACTCTAGTATGTCCTCATTTTTATTAATTAAAACCGCTATAGCCCTATTTCCAAATAAAGTCACATTCTGAGGTTCTGGGGGTTAAGACTTTAACATATCTTTTGGGGGGTTACAACTCAACCCACAATGTCATTTAAGCAATTCTCAAAGAGGATCTCAGCAGAAAATGACTGAGACACTAGTGGGGATAAAAATCTCATCTTTACTTTCTATTTGCTTAAACAGAAGACAAATGAAATTTGTTTAAAAAAAAATTTTATCTAACATCTAACTTAAAGAATTGAAACTTTTATTCACTGCATTTTATAAGGAAGTACTAAGTAATTTATAGCCTGACAAGGAAGGAGTCTCCCCTGATCTTTGGTGAAAATATTCCCTGAAAAAAATAATTCATCCCATGAAAATGTCTCATGTCACTCATCTTCCCTGGTGGATCAGGGTGCTACTATACAGAAGTATATCAATAAATGTGTATTAAATATCCTAACCCAATAAGGCTTCCCTTTATTAAGTGCTATGGAATTGCCAAAGGTGATTTCTGCAGCTAATGGGGCATTCTTGGGAACTCAGAGAGAGCCAATTTAAAGTAATATATAGTGCTTGACCTTGTATTTAATCATCCAGATTATTGTGTCTGACTGAGTCTCACTGAGAGATTAACAAACACGAGTTTTAGTCAAGCCACAGAAATATTAGAAAGTGTATCCCTCTCGTAAAACAAGCTTGTCTCAGTAAAACAAGCCTAGAAGTGGATTACCATATCTGTACCTAATACTGAATTACCAGGACACCCTGATGGGATATTTCACCTTATAGTATCTGGTGCCTAAAGAATCTTGGCAAGCAACGGAGGGCTAACACCTTCTGGAGAGCTATTCCTTATTGGCAGAGGGATTTCTGCTTTGCCAAACTCAGTACCAAATGCCCAGGCCTCCCTAATTGCAGTCTTGATTCTCTGTAAGTCAAAGTTTATGACTCCCCTGACAGTCTTCAAGGCCCTGTCTCCCCTCCACAAAAACCAAAGGTCAAAGTGAGGTCCATTAGCAGCTCTGGTTGCATTCAGGCACCAAGAACAGCAGGGTTTTCCTGATTAGAAACATGGGGCAGCCTGAATAACATGCTCAGAGATGCAGCCAAATGTGCTGGATAGAGAAGAGGTACAACAAACAAGGCCCCCTGCTAATATCTGCAGCCTGATCTCTCATCACTTTGTGCTTCTCCATCTATGCTCCAGTAAGATTGAATTTCATCCAGGTCACCAGAGATGACGTGTTCACTCCTTCTGTTTCTCGTTTGCATTCCTTCTCACCTCTGGGTTCTGGCACACACTCTCTGCTGCTCTTAATGCCTTTATGAATCTTACTGTACTTAGAAAATATCAATATGTCCTTCAGAACTTAGGTAACTGTAGTTTCCCTCAAAAGTGGTCACTGGTCCCCACATCTGTGCCAGGTGCTGCTTCTCTATGCTCCCAGTGGCTTCCCATACATGGATCACTCAGAGCACTCACCACACCGTATGTTGCAATTGCTTGTATATTTTACTGTATCCCCTGATGAGATCCTTGAAAACAGGGACCATGTCTTATTTAGCTTTTTAGCCTCAGGATAGTGACTGTCATATAATAAATAGTTAATGAACGCTGATTGAATGAATTACAAAATTAATACAAATTTGGTAACCAGAAACCCACTGATGTAGTTCCAGCTTTGCTACTAACAAGCTCTGATTTTTCAGGATATTGTGATAATCGTTGTAACATTCATGACCTTGACACCCTCAGTCATGATGGAAAAATCTTTGCTTTTCATATTTCTACTTTTATGAACTTCTACTTCTTTTTTTCTTCATAATTGTAAGGTAGGGATGACTCCACCTACATGGTGGCTGGTATGAAAGGTTATCATAATGTATATTAAGGAGCTTTACAAAGTGCAAAATTCTATAGAAATTCAAATTATTATTGATCCTTGGTAGAAAATGAAGAGTGGCTGAGAGTCTGCAAATGTAACTTTATTGTGGAAAGTGTATTGTATCAGTGTAACATGGCACATTCACTACATGTCCTCCCCTTCCTTTGCTTTCTACCAAGTAAGTGGAGCATCATGTAGGGTGACACACTCAGGGACTGACTGTTTTGGTCTGGGCACTAACAAGTCTCTTGGTCACTTGCAGTGTTTTTGATAGAGTCAATATTCTGTCAGTTTCTATAACTGGGATTTTCCTGACTGAAATTTGCATAAGGTTTATTTACTTATAGCTCAAGTTCAAGGGGGAGGAAAAAAAACTATTACATGACTGTACTAAACACTTAAATTGAACATTACAACACAAACATGTAGGTTTCACTTTTCACCACTGCCTTACTATGGTAGTCTAATGCTTGGACTACTCAGTTTTTTGAGATGGAATGTGAACTTAGATAAATTTGGTTGAAATTTGAGTAGTTTGTTTAGTCCTGTTGTCTTATGCCAGAATCCCAGCCTGTATCATGTAACTATTTGAATTTGTGACTCCTGATTTAAATTATCTGAGTCTAAATTTCTTCATTGTAAAATGCTGTGGGTGAGGGCTTAGATAATTCCTAAGTGACCTTTTAGTCCTAGAATTATTTAGAGACATACAAAGCATGACCATTTTGACATGTTCTGGGAAAAGAAAAATGATACAATTGTAATACAATATCCCAGTCTCTAGGACAACCAGAAAATATAAAGAGAATAAAAGTAAACTTTTACATCCTATTTCCAGTTCATCAATTTTGTGATATGTCCATTTTGTAAAGTGGGAAGGAAGTCACTGAAAGAAAAAAATTTGAAAGGAAAATGACAAGGTAATAAAGAGCCCCACTGCAACTGCATAACCAAAACCTGAAATACAAGTTGTGCCATTACTACAAATCAATAAATAGTGATGTCAAATGGAACACTGGCATCAACTCCAAAATGGAGGAATATATAAAAATCCAAACGCAGATCTACGTGGAGATGGACGTGAGCACTGTGTTGGGAGCCAATATTAGGGAAACCATTTCCTTCTCTGCATCTTGTCTCTCTTTGTAACGTGAGGAATTTGGTTACATGATCTTAAATTCTGGCTCTAACAATCTGTAAGAGACTACAGCCGGCATTAGTTTCCTTCACCCTGTGTCTTATTAATCATGCTTCATGGAATTCGTCTAAATGCAATCCATGCTTGATTTTCATTCATAAGGAGCTCCATGGTCTATGTAGACTCTAATTGGAAAATTAGTATTGTTTCAAAAACACCAGCTAAGTCTCAAAATCAGATGCCCTCAGTATGACATGCATATCTAATTTCTTCCACGGCTGCATAAAGTAAGCAAGAAAGGCATTCTCAACCACCCCTGACAGCTTTTATCACAGGCTATTCAACAAATGTTTTCTGTCTACTTGTCTGAGAAAGCTGATTAGACAAAACAGCTGGTGGAGACACAAAGAAGAACATTCATTACTCACCAAGGGAATATAAAAGATATTTAAAATGAATGAATAGCAGATACAAAAATGACCCTTGGAAGAATTGTATACACATTTTTGAATTATGAAATTGTCAGGAGTGTGGTATACTACAACATTAGAGGCTGAGTTTCCATTACTTTGCAAGGATAGGTGTGATTTTTTTGTTTTAAATTAAATGGACACAATACAGGCTCCTACTGAATACAAAATTCTTTTCAGTGTAATCCTTAGGTCACTGCTCTAGAGATGATTTCTCAGAAAATCTAGGTGACTTGGAATGTCTAGAGGATTTACTAACCTCAATTCAGAAAATGTATCTTGAAGCCCTGGATCCTTTACTACTTCTTATGATCAAATTGTTCCTTTCAAATGCAGTGAGGGGATATTGGTGCATGATACAGAGAAAGGAGATTCAGCTGTCTGCCTCCTTCCCTCCAACAAACAAGGGAAGGAAGATTTGTGCTCATCACAAAATCTCAAATCCCCACGCTTTCATCTCCTAGAGTATTCCTTCACTATAGTCAAACATACACACGCCATATGTTCTCCATTAGAAAATAATAAAAGTAAAACTTAACTTTGCTTCGTTTTTTAAGGGTAGACTTTGATTATTTTCTCTAAATAATTTACCATAACAATTTCTTCTAAAAGAAGAAAGTGTAGGAGAAAGTGCATTGGCCTGGGCTAAGAGGAGACAGTTATGTTGTTCTCTGACTAGCAGACCATGTTCACTTGGAACCATCTTCCCTCAGGGCCTCAGTTTCTTCATCTGTAAATGATGCAATTTCATCTTTGGAATGGATTAAGGTATAAATGAATACAGTACACTAATCAAAAGGTTGAGGTCAATCCAGATAATCTCTGCCCTCTCCTCTTACCCCACTTTCCTTCTCTTGACACTCTAATCCTATCCAGGAAAACAAAACAAAACAAAAAACAACAACAACAAAAGGATTACATATCCCTGTATAAAAGCATTCCATATACATCATCTCATTCGCTCCTCATGCTGAATAGAAGGGAATTAAATTAAACTAATAACTATGGCTGACCCACTATGTACTGGCTCCTCTACTGTTTTTATATTAATTATCATCTTTTACCTTCAAAACAAATTGTACAGAATGGAAGAGTATCTTCCCCTTTCTCAGTGGAGGTTGCTGATGACGCTTATGATTTGCTATAGCTCACACAGACTGTTAGAGTCACTGGCTGTGTAATGTTGGACAGGACTGGGCCTCATGCTCTCCCCCAGATCCAGAGGGTAAAGTCATTCCCACCTGAATCACTTCCAAGAAAAATAGTAGAGAGATGGTTCTTCAGATAGAAGAAATGGGCCATTTTACCTAGAGATACGTAGACATACTAGATACATAGACAAAATTGCATACTCACTCTAGTTATTATGAATACATAGCCTCCTTCTCCTCCTCATCCTCTATTCTACTGCCAAGTAAATTTTCTAAAGAATCATTCACTAAAATGAATTTTCAGTGAATTAGAGTACAGAATCGAATGGCCCTTTCTGATCTGGCCCTATCGATCTTTCCTGGCTCATACTCTCTCCCTCCCTCTAGGGCCCCCTGAGCCAGTATCACCAAAGGCGTGTGCCACT
Organism: Mesoplodon mirus; assembly: GCF_964341445.2. NCBI lineage: Eukaryota > Metazoa > Chordata > Mammalia > Artiodactyla > Ziphiidae > Mesoplodon > Mesoplodon mirus. Next base: position 169,501,916 of record NC_138977.1, on the reverse strand, counting down.
TCATGCCTCCACACCTCTTTCTTCCATAATTCTTTCCCTCTTTCTCTGTGTGGTAAAGACATACTCTTCCTTTACGCCTCTGTCCATGTGTCATTTTCTTGGCATCTTCTTCCCTGGAGTGTTTAGCTCACTCCCTCTTTGCTCCCACATCATCTTTCTAAACTCAGTGAGTCTGACCAGTGTTTGCAGGGTCCTAACCCTTTCCCTCATACCCGGGTATACTGTGACTGTCTTAAAAGAATGTTTTTTCTCATTCATTTTGGAAGACTGAGAGCTAACACAGAGTCTATAGTAAAGTGAGTGCCCAATAAATAGTTTCAGAGTTTATGATGAACTGAGTGAGTGAATGAATGAATGAATAAATGTGTGTATTTGATCTGAATTGATTCCTAACTTGGGCTAATCCTCCCCCTCGGATTTCTTGGCTGAAAGGAAATACTTTGAGACCAATTCAAAAAGGATATTAATATCAAATATTTTAGAAACAGTCAAAGGCCTTATGAACTTGGGGGCATTTTCCAACCATGTGCTTTTCATCTCCTGGTTCTGCTGATAGAATATGGAAATAATTGAATGGCCACTCTTTTCTAGGATGTCAACATACATTTATCAAGGTTTCTGGGCAGTTAGTCTCTCCTTTGAAATTTTAAAAGATGTGACTCTTGGCAATACTGTATAAACATTAGGTTTATTTTCCTGATTTTTGCTTAAGAACTATCATTTGATTCATCTGCCAAGATAACTTCATTATATCCTTGAGGCAATTCAATACACCAGCTATTTGTGTCTCCATTTTTCAAATTCACTAAGAAAAAACTCCAAGTCTTAAAAGAAGCCAGTACAAACCTTTAGGAGGTGGGGTTAGGGCAGAGGGAGAGCATTAACTATTGTGGGTTCTCAGAAGCTTGTTAAAAACAAGATGCGGGCTTCCCTGGTGGCGCAGTGGTTGAGAGTCCGCCTGCCGATGCAGGGGACACGGGTTTGTGCCCCGGTCCGGGAGGATCCCACGTGCCGCGGAGCGGCTGGGCCCGTGGGCCATGGCTGCTGAGCTTGCGCGTCCAGAGCCTGTGCTCCGCAATGGGAGAGGCCACAACAGTGAGAGGCCCGCGTACCGAAAAAAAAAAAAAAAAAAAAAAACAAGATGCGATATGTGCATTGATTGTATTACTTTCTCTCAGCTTTTATTCATCTTCCCATCAGTGAGATTTGGATTAATCTATATTTTGCACCAACTGAATTTTTAAGACATTAATTATAGTTCTTTAATCACATTGTTCCTTGTATGATAGTTAGTGGTATACACAGGTCACCTTTGACCATAACAAATGTTCTGTTCCAGCCAAGTTCCACTTCAGTTGCAAGGCATAGAATCTTAAGGCTGGGTTGGCAAGAGAAAGAGTCCTGGAAGCTGGCGTATAGGGACTAAGAGAAAGGAAAGCAGCAGCCCATATCACAAAGTCTCCAGGAAGAATGAACACTTAGCCAAATCAGGACTGTATTTCTTAGGAAGCTGAGTTGTGGAGACATGTGACCACAGCCCTGTCAGAACAGAATGAGCTTCATCAGTGGGTGTATCTTTGTAATTCCTGAGAGATTCATCTCAGTTCAAGCAGACTTGCACTCATTAGCCAGGAGTTGAAGAAAGTGGCTCCAGTCATGGGAGTGTGAGGAGGGAACTGGCTAGAGATATCAGGCCAATAAAAGGTGCCCAATAAAAGAACTTTAACACTGGGGAGAAGTTTGTGTAATAAAGACAGTAACTGAAACCTATTAAGGAAACCCAAACTAGCTCAGCAAAAGTACAAATACGTTCTCAGAAGATTCATGTAGACTTTCCCCAGGCTGTCACAGGGAGGCAATGCTAAAAAGTGTTTAGAACTGGTCAAGTGGATCTGACTTTGAAGCTGGTTCTTTTACTCACCATGAGTATGACTTTGGAGAAATCACTTAACCTCTTTTATGCCTCAGGTTTGTGTCAGTAAGGATGCTTCCAGCAGCAACTAACAAATCAAACAAAAACTATTACCCAAATTGACATTTAAAGAGAGTAAATGCATTGGCTCATCAAACCTGAAGTCCTCCCTAGTTGTGTCATGGTGGCAAAATGTTTCTAGCAGTTTCTGACTTCATATGTGTTCACTATTAATTTGAGAAGAAACGAGAGATATGCTTCCAGGATCTCTCTCTTCAGAGTGAAGGATTTATTTTCTTAGGAGCCTCTAGCAAGCTTTCAGCCTGAATTGGGTCACTTGCCTATTCCTAAAACAGTTCCTCTGTCCAGCCTGTGCCATGGGCTCAACAGCTTAGGCCTGAGTTCCTGAACAAATCATTGGCAAGGGATGGAGTTATCATTATATCAATGGGGACCTCTCCTAGACCTGGGGATGGCATCACTTTTCCAGGAGGTATTTCCTCTGTGTTGGGAAAGGGTGGATATCTGAACCAAATCAAAGTACTGATAGACAGGAAAAAATAGGAAATAGAATTCAGGTAAACCACTACAATAGCATCTACAAGGTCCCTCATCTGTGAAAGGGGGACAGTGATATTGATGCCCACCTTGGAAATTGTTGGGAGGATCAAATGCGTTAATTCATAGGATGTACATAGCTCAAAACTGTGGTGGTGTTTTTCCTACTATTATTGTTTCCCTCACTCTCTATCTTCCCTGCTAAAGCCACTTGCTCCATTTTGTTGCTCCTCCCCCTGCTTTCTTCCTGGCACGTGAGTGTCAGTCCACACCCTTTTAATCGGCTCATCTGTTTGGTTCTTGCCACTGGGTTTGCACACTTGCAGTTACTCAAGAAAGAAGTACACCAGCATCATCCTTTAAAGATGAAAGTTCTAGTCTCATCAGTCAATGAACACATTGATGTGTCATGATGGTAAGAAAAATGGGAGATAAACAATTGAACAAGACTAAACTACTGACTCTGCAAAGTTCACAATATCAACATTCAGTAGTGTGGCTAGCACATGGTTGGTGTCCAGTACACTTTGTGGAATTAAATTGATATCTAATGGGAATACCATGTAGGTACAAATAATCAATGTAAATCAAGTTGTGGTAAGTACAACAGTAGATATATGAATAAGGCATTGTAGAAGTTGGTAACAGTTGAGGCACAAATATTAATTCAAGTTGGGATGTGATTTGGAAAGATTTCTTGGTCAAATTGAAATCTAAGCCACAGAGTAAAGAATTGTAGCACAAGTTTAGGCCAGTGAATGGAGGTGCTCAATTTCCAACCAGCAGATGTATTCTTGTATCCCATCTGTTGATTCTACACATGAAATAAATTTAGACAGTTAAACTTTATCAATTGCTTATCTTGGAAGGTTTTCTGAGTTTAGTTGGATAAAAACTGATGTTCAGGGAAATTTTCACTAGATACCACATATTCTGCCTATTAAGTAATACGTTCTAAAACAGAATACCAGATGAAAGGCATTTGAAAACTAGGATTCAAAATTGCTCTCCACTGCATGTATGTGTAATTTCTTGATGAGGCAAGGCAATGTTTGACATAGTTTCCTGCGGTCCTCAGAATTTGCTTTTTCAGCCCACACAATCCTGCTATTTATTATTTCACATTTAGTTTGCCTTCGGTAATGAAAAAGATTTAAAGATAACAAGATGGATACTTGGGGGTTACAGAAACCTGGCTTCATTTTCAAAACAGAAATAACTTGTAACACAAGTTAGACACTCAAAATAACAGAATTAATAAGGAGAAAATAAGCACAGACTTGTGGTTTTAACTAAGTGACCGTTGCTGTGAAAACAACATTGCCACCAACTGGTATAATTTTTTATCATTCATTATCATGCCTAGAGGAAGGCATATTGTGTGAATACAGACAATGTAGGAAGAAGTCCAACTGGCAATTTTTGTATCTCAACATGTTATGCATGGCAATGAAAAAGCAAAATGGATTTCAACTCTCCAGACACTCCATCTTAGTAATATATTTTAACAACAAAAGACAAAGCCTCCAGTTCCAAGCATACCAAGTGTGTTTTCACAATTTTTGTCTCACTGTGCAGTTCTCATTTTTTAAAATAAAGCAGGTGGTAAAAAAAAAACCTCTAACATAGACTGATCCCCATAATGTTTTGACAACATTCGTCATAAGTCTTATTCCTATCACATGAGATACTTAAAATATTATTCTCATTCTGTCATAGAAGTGAAAGCCTTTTTAAAAACAGGAAATAAGAAATATGGTTAAATTCAGGAAAAATTTCCAATGTGACATAATAATTTTACTGAGATATCAAATTTGATATTTTCCCTTGGAAATCCAAAACCAAAGTTGAGTTTGTGAGTAATAAAGACAACATTGTCAACATTGACTATTAACAACGACATTAACAACACAGGTCTCTATATTTTCACTGTATAAAATAAGCTAAACACGAATGTGTAATTAGAAAGAAAAGACTAGGAGGTTAAGTATCTGTGAGGTCCCCTTTGTTAGAGGCTCTAATGTGGAGAATATAAAGTCACAATGCTTTTGAGTTTTTTAATAGTTTCCATGGTAATCACTCCTCAAAATATGTAAAGGGACATTGAGATTTACTGGAAAGGAAGACATAAAAGGTTGCCGTGAATAGCATTCTGAGCCTTCTGTTCCCTGACATGTCTGCAGAGGTGTGTGTACACTCTCCTCCTCCTCTTCCACTTCCAGCTGTGACACACACATCCACATACAGTATATGTGTGCACAGACATACCACTTCTGGACTTGAATTCACAATACCTGAAGATCACAGGAGAAGAAGCATTGGAATCCATTAACAAAGAAAGCTGCTTGTGAGACCTTGAGTTTAGAATACTAAATATATTATTGCATAGATTCCATCCAGATAGTCTTTACTACAAAAACAAACTGAAATTAAATAGACTAAGACCAAGATCTCTCAAGCAGTTAGATTTTGTTTCAGAGTCCAAACTGCCCTATCCCCCTCCATGAACAATCAGGGACCAGAGAGATCTTGAGCCAGAGTATAGCATCTCAGAATCTTGGTTGGGACATAGGACATAATGCCAACAGTTTATAGATTGGAGAGTTAAATGCATTTACTCAATAAATAGTTACTGAGCACATACATATGCTAAGTATTGTTCTAGGTACCATCAGTTAAGAAAATAGAATATAAAAGATTTCTTATCCTCACAAAGCTTATAGTCTAAAGAAGAGATAGGTAATAAACAATAAACATAATGGGTATGTGGTATGATATGTTAGAAGGTGATACAATCCTACTGAAAAAAACTAGAATAAGGGGAATTAGGAGTACAGATGTATTAACGATGTTACTAGCTTCTGTAAATTTGATGCTGTAACATCTGCCCTACATGCATGTTCTGAACAACCCAATAACATGCCTGAGTCACCGTGCTTGGTCTCCTACCTCCCTCATTGCCTTCTACACCTCCTTGGGCAGAATACTCCTCCCAAGGGCATGCTTTTAAAATACAAACCAACCAATCCATAGCCTACACCCTCAGCCAGTTCCCTTACTGGGTTCTCAGACTCCAGGCCACTATCCACCTGCCCTAATCGCTCCAGGGCCAGGTGCCAGACAACTAGGGACAGCCCCTATGTCCCAGAGCCTGTTGAAATTATTCAAACTGCCTAATCCTAAACATGCTTGCTTTGCCTCATCCATTTCTTCACTTGGAAACCACAGTAAAGGCTCTTGCGCACAGTTTCCCCATCCCTCTGTCTAGTAACTGACCCTGATGCTGGCCTGCATGACTCCTCCATGGCGTGCCATGCCCCCTCCCCTTGGGAACTGTAACAATGAGCTTTATTTTCAATGGCAATTGTTTCCTGATCTGTTGGCCTTATTGTACAGCAATTTTCTATTAACACACTATATTTTAAAACAATAGGCATGGAGTAGTGGGCTAGGTGATCCCTGTAGGACTCAGCTCAAAAGTGACATTTGATTAAAGGCTCCAAGGAAGAGGAGGGACTCCTCTGGACAATTGAGGGAAGAACAGTCCAGGAAGAGGGACCAGCCAGTTCAAAGGCTCCTAGTGGTTTGTGCTTGGTGAGTTTGAAGAACAGTGAGTATATCTGAGGCTGAGTAAGCAGAATAGCAAAAGGTAAGGGAGACTAGGGAGGTAACTGTGGCTAGACCAGATGGAAACTTGTGCCTAATTAGAAAGACTTTAGCTGTTACTTCTCATGAGAGAAAGGAAGAGTTACTCAAAATGACATTTCAAGGGAGTTTCAGATGAGGGAAAGAAGATTCTAAAGAGCTGGTATACAAGAAAATACAATGGAGAAAGGAAGTTTTCTGTAGTTTTTTAGGAAAGTCATCCTCCTATCAATATTTAGCTTGGAAGCTGCACCATCAGTCAAACCTGTGGAGACAGAAGATGAAACTCCTCCTCACAGCACAGAGAGGAGAGATGAGAATAAGTCAAGGCTTGAAGTCAAACAAAATGGCAGCCCTGGAGAAGGGTAAGTGGACAGTAGAGAGAAGACCCTGGAGCGATCCTGAGAAGAAAAATAAACCACTGAGAAGGTGTTTTTATTAAAAAAAAAAATTTTTTTTTTGCTCAGGAGCATAAACATACTGGAAATTGAATATTGAGTGATAGATAAAGATATGTTGAGAAAGGCACAAAAGTTTGCAGCAGAAAACTGAGAATGTTACTATCTCTTCAAATGAATGTAAATGTATAAGAGAAGGAGGACAGTTAAAAGGACATTATAGGACACTTTGAGGAAATAGTGGAAATTGGAATTCAAGAGAAGCAGGGATTCTTAAAGAGGAGGAGGAAGAGGAGGTTAAGTGTGGCAAATGCTGCAGAAAAGTCAAAACAGAAAATAGGCCATTGGATGAGCAATTAGAAAACCAATGATGACCTTGATAAAAGCATTGGCAGGGAGGAGTAGTGACTGAGCAAAATCCAGAGCAAAGGAATTAGAAACACAGAGGTTTAGTGCAAATGTAGACTATTCAAAAATACACACATTTTTTCCCTCCCCTTCATTTTCCAGGTTCCTAAGCATTCCCCTAAGGAATTTCCCCTAGACCTCAGTATCAGTAGACTTCAGTATCAGTCTTAAAGGCCTCACTCAGAAAGAATTCTTGACTCTGCCTCGGGGATTAGATGATAGTGGCTTGTTCTTCTTAGGTATTGCATGGAGTTTTGTGCTTTAATAAGAAAATCCGAGAAAAAAAAAAACCCTTAATCCAAAATAATTAGTTGTATTTTGTGTGTGTGTGTGTGTGTGTGTGTGTGTGTGTGTGTGTGTGTGTGGTACATGGGCCTCTCACCGTTGTGGCCTCCCCGTTGCGGAGCACAGGCTCCGGACGCGCAGGCTCAGCGGCCATGGCTCACGGGCCTAGTTGCTCCACGGCATGTGGGATCTTCCCGGACCAGGGCACAAACCCTTGTCCCCTGCATCGGCAGATGGACTCTTAATAACTGCTCCACCAGGGAAGCCCAATTAGTTGTATTTTTATCTTTTAAATATTGATTCTACTTGTGATCAGGCCTCCTTTATTCATTCCAAATATTGTTTATTTGTGCCTTGTCTCCTTTTTTTTTTAGATTAATTATTGTCCAGGTTTTATTCTTTTGTAATTACTTCAGAGAAAGAATTTTTTTATGTTATTTCTTAACTACTGTACATATTTCCTATTTCATTAGTTTCTCTTATTTTTTACTAATTTCTTATTTTTCCTTTGACTTTCTTCTGTATTTCTTCTCCTAACTTACTAGGTTGGACACTTAGCTCATTAATTTTCAGACTTTTTTCTTTTCTTTTAATTCTATGTATTTCTCTTCATGTAATTTTCAAAGTATACACACATTTGGATATGTAGTATTTTCCTTATTGTTAAGTTTTAAAGATTATCAAATAAGTACAAGAAGTTTTTATTAATTATACAGGAGATTTTTTTTCAATTTTCTAAATGAATGGAATTATGCTATCTTCTTTTACTGATTTCTAACTCAGTGTCTTTGTAGTGAATGCAACGTGGTCTGAATATTTCCAAGTCTGAAACTTATTGGGACTTGCTTTGCAATCTATTGTATGGTTAACAATTGTAAATAATATTATTTAAAATTATTGTAAATAATCTGTGCGAATAATATGTATTCTCTGATTCTTTAATGCAGGACCCTATGTATATCCCTTAAAAAAAACATGTTAACTGTGTTGATTGAATGATTTATTTTTATCAATTACTGAGAGAGATATGTTAAAAATCAGTCTTATGAGGAATTGCTCCATTTCTCTCTGTTAATTTTTGCTTTATACATCTCAGTGTCAGCATATCATCTGCCCATCCAATATTTGAACCAAGCACATAAAATATTTTCTGTTAATTAAACCTCTTCTTACAACTTTGTGCTTAAAATAATTTCCAAGGATGTAAGAAAGGAGGGAGCATGTTCCATAAAATGGCAAACCCTAGCTAATCCTAGGAAAACCCTACCTCTAGGATTGTTATTAAATCCCTCTCTCTTTTCCATCGTGGAAAAGGCAAGAACAACAGCTGAGATGGGAGATGGAACTTTTTGCTCTACTCCCCAAACACAAATTCTTCAGCATCATGGCTTTGCTAACTAGAGAGGGTCCTCCCAGTGGATAAAAGATCTCTTCTTGTCTCAATTAAGAAACATGATTGTGAGCCTAGCTGAGAGCACACAAGCATGAGATAAACATGCAAGAGATGCTCCTCAACTGAAGTCCCAGCCACACCCTCACTCACTGTGTGACACTGGCCTAGTCAATCAACTTCGCTCCATAAGCTTTACTCTGCACAACTCAAAACAGAGGGGGAAAATGCCTGCATTAATTGGATATTGCAATTATTTGACATGATCTGCAGATAGCCTCTAGCAGAGCATCTGGAAAAACACAGGCACTAAATAGACCTTAGTTGCTATTTGTTTCCCTGTCATTTCTTTTTTTTAAAATTAATTTTTATTGGGGTATAGTTGCTTTACAATGTTGTGCTAGTTTCTCCTGTACAGCAAAATGAATCAGCTATACATATACATATATTCCCTCTTTTTTGGATTTCCTTCCCATGTAGGTTACCACAGTGCATTAAGTAGAGTTTCCTGTGCTACACAGTATGTTCTCATTAGTTATCTATTTTATGCATAGTATCAATATGTCATTTCCTTTAGTTTAGAGACTGAAGCTTGGAGGATGGGGGAAGAAAAACAAACTCCTGAATCTGTCCATGAGCTGTAAGAAATCAGCATCTTCTTTCAGTGGAGTCCTTCTGAGTCCTGGGCCACAGTTCCTTGGAGCTGGCTTAAGGCCACTATAAAGTGAAACCATCTTACTCCAGCCATGAGGAGAGCATCCATCACTTGCATGACACACCAAGTCACACATTTGTTCAGATAAACAGGGCAGCGGTATGAAAAGCAGCAGTATTTGCCATGAATCTCCCTGGGAAGCAACTCAACCACAGAATTCTATACTCTATTTTCAAATTTGAAATTTAAAATATATACATGAAGGGAAAATGTGACTATATTAGTCAACTCAGGCTGCCATAACAAAATACCAGAGACTGGGTGGCTTAAAAAATAAAAAACTTATGTTCTCACAGTTCTGGAGGCTGGAAGTCTGAGATCAGGGTGCCAGCATGGTCAGTTCTGGTGAGGGCCCTCATCCTGGTTTTCAGATGCCACCTTCTCACTATACCCTCAAGTGGCAGAGAGAGAGGACGTGCAAACTCTTTGGTGTATTTTCATATTAGGGTACTAATTCCATCATGAAGGTCCCACCTTCATGACCTCACCTAAAACTATTTCCCAAAGCTTATCTCCAAATATGATCACAAAGAGGGTTAGGGAGGTCTTCAGCATATGAATTCGGAGGGGACACAATTCAGTCCATAACAGGGACCAAGTAGTGATTTTATTTGACCTCTGATCCGAAGAAGTCTCAAATCTATATTTGCCATGTTATGTTATAGGCCTGTCAAAAAAGCCATTTTAACCTATTTTTATTTTTGTCCTTTGAGCAAACAATACAGACCAGCTAAGAAAGCAGGGTAATTTGAAATTCTGGTTAACTTAAAATGAGAGATGCCTTGGCATGTGTGCAATCAACCAATGTTCAATTAGAATGCTTTTAAAGAATTCAGAAAATATTTGCATTTAAGATGTATTTTTTGCTACCAGAAAACCATGGAGAAAGATATTTGTGGTCCCATCCTAACCACATTTGTTTTTAAATCAAACACTTGTAAAAAATGACAATTTGTAAAAGTGATATCACTTCAGATCTACAGTATTATTCACAATTTTTCTATGACCTTGCTCCAACTTACACTCCAACTCGTGAGAAAGCTTATGTTTCCAGAACCCTGGGTAGCAAGGGTTTAGGGAAAAGAGTACAAAGAGGGCTTCCCTGGTGGCGCAGTGGTTGAGAGTCCGCCTGCTGATGCAGGGGACACGGGTTCGTGCCCCGATCCCGGAAGATCCCACATGCCGCGGAGCGGCTGGGCCCGCGAGCCATGGCCGCGGAGCCTGTGTGTCTGGAGCCTGTGCTCCGCAACGGGAGAGGCCACAGCAGTGAGAGGCCCGCGTACAGCAAAAAAAAAAAAAAAAAAAAAAAAAAAGAGTACAAAGAAAGCAGAGGCTGCTGCAGGTAGCTTCTTTGTCTCTGAATTCCTGTAAGAATATGTCCATCAGCTCTCCTCAGGCATGTATATCACTTTAGCTCTGATATTAAATGTATTTGTATGTGGCTGACAGTTTCATTTCCCAGTAGGTAGAGGAAATGACAATCGAAAAGAGCTTATATTTGACCAAGGAGGAGGAATTGGCTGGTGAAGTGGATGTGACAGGAACCCGGGAAGAAAATGACCCTCTTATATATATGCTGTTCTCATTTCTATGACAATCAATTTCAAACAGACTATCTCAGCACCCTTCAAAGCACATGGGTATTTTTCAGGTCATATTTCCTGATCTGAGCTTCAGAAAGCTTGAAAATGTGATGTCAAACTGTGTTCATTCCCCTTCTCAGTGTATTGGGCAGACTTCTTATACTAAACAATCTAACCCAATAACTTTCACAGAGTAGATACTCAGTGAATTTGTTTTATTAAATAGATAATGAAAATTTAGAGCTCGGAAGGGGAGTGTGAATAGAAAAAGATCAACCCATCCTGTTCTCTCCTCTCAGGCAAGTGCAATGTGAGAGAAGATGGCAGAATTTCAGCCTAACTTTATCATCTCCCTCTGCTTTGGACTAACACCTAAGGCAAAACAATCAACAAACATCTAATGAGCAATTATTCCGAGTAAACTAAAGAAGAGAGCTAACATTTTCTGGCACCTAAGTGCCAGGCAATTTATTTGGCCCTTTTTGCACATTACATCATGTAATCTTCAAAAAACTCTACATAAGAGGGAGAATTTATATTTTTCATGTAACAAATGAAAAGGCTAGAGTTGACGTAATTTGAACAGAGCAAGCGTTGGGAACTAAGATTTTCTGACTTCTAAGCACACACTCCAATGATAAAAAGCACTAAGCTGGAAGCTGGAATTGTGGTGTCTCCACAGCACTTCTGTGAGCTGAGGTATTGCGTGTAGCTTTTCGCTCTAGAATCTTTGGTTTGAAGCCGAGGGCAAGACCTCTGTACACGGCACCCTGTGAGCAAGTGAAACTGGATTAAGCAAAAAGGAGAAGGAAAAAAAGGAACTCATATTCTCTTCTTCCTGCTGGTGTCTGTCAGTGGTACTGCAGTATATAGTGCTACAACAAGTCAGTCGCTGAGCTCTCATTGGCTATTGGCAGCCAAATTACCAGGTTGCCCATCAGCACTATAAATCAGCCGTGTGGCTGACAGGGTCTTGGTGCTCTGGCCGGGTGTCAGGCCTGTGCCTCTGAGGTGGGAGAGCCAAGTTCAGGACATTGGACCACCAGAGACTTCCAGGACCCATGTAATATCAATTGGCAAGAGCTCTCCCAGAGATCTCTGTCTCAACACTAAGACCCAGCTCCACTCAACAACGAGCAAGCACCAGTGCTGGACACCCCATGTCACACAACTAGTAAGACAGGACCAAAACCCCACCCATTAGAAAAGAGGCTGCCTAAAATCATAATAACTTCAGAGACACCCCAAAACACACCATTGGATGCAGTCCTGGCAACCAGAAAGACAAGATCCAGTCCCATCCACCAAAACACAGGCACTAGTCCCCTCCACCAGGAAGCCTACAGAACCCACTGAACAAACCTAACCCACTGGGGGCAGACACCAAAAACAATAGGAACTACAAACCGGTAGCCTGCAAAAAGGAGACCACAAACACAGTAAGTTAAGCAAAATGAGAAGACAGAAAAACATGCAACAGATGAAGGAGCAAGGTAAAAACCAACCAGACCAAACAAATGAAGAGGAAATAAGCAGTCTACCTGAAAAAGAATTCAGAGTAAGGATAGTAAAGATGATCCAAAATCTTGAAAATAGAATAGAGAAAATACAATAAATGTTTAAGAAGAAGAACTAAAGAACAAACAATGATGAACAACACAATAAATGAAATTAAAAACTCTTTAGAATGAATCAATAGCAGAAAAACTGAAACTAAAACTAAACGCTGGTTCTTTGAGAAGATAAACAAAATTGATAAACCATTAGCCAGACTCATCAAGAAAAAAAGGGAGAAGACTCAAATCAACAGAATTAGAAATGAAAAAGGAGAAATAACAACTGACTCTGTGGAAATACAATGGATCATGAGAGATTCCTACAAGCAACTATATGCCAATAAAATGGACAACCTGGAAGAAAAGGACAAATTCTTAGAAAAGCACAACCTTCCAAGACTGAATGAGGAAGAAATAGAAAATATAAACAGACCAATCACAAGCACTGAAATTGAAACTGTGATTAAAAATCTTCCAACAAACAAAAGTCCAGGACCAGATGGATTCACAGGGGAATTCTATCAAACATTTAGAGAAGAGCTAACACCTATCCTTCTCAAACTCTTCCAAAATATAGCAGAGGGAGGAACACTCCCAAACACATTCTATGAAGCCACAATCACCCTGATACCAAAAGCAGACAAAGATGTCACAAAGGAAGAAAACTACAGGTTAATATCACTGATGAACATAGATGCAAAAATCCTTAACAAAATACTAGCAAACGGAATACAGCAGAACATTAAAAGGATCATATGCCATGATCAAGTGGGGTTTATCCCAGGGATGCAATGATTCTTCAATACATGAAAATCAATCATTGTGATACACAATATTAACTAATTGAAGAATAAATACAATATGATCACCTCAATAGATGCAGAAAAAGCTTTGGACAAAATTCAACACCCATTTATGATAAAAACTCTCCAGAAAGTAGGCATAGAGGGAACTAAACACAATATAATAAATGCCATATGTGACAAACCCACAGGCAACATCATTCTCAATGGTGAAAAACTGAAACCATTTCAACTAAGATCAGGAACAAGACAAGGTTGCCCACTCTCACCACTATTATTCACCATAGTTTTGGAAGTTTTAGCCACAGCAATCAGAGATGAAAAAGAAATAAAAGGACTCCAAATCAGAAAAGAAGAATTAAAACTGTCACTGTGTGCAGATTACATGATACTATGCATAGGAAATCCTAAAGATGCTACCAGAAAACTACTAGAGCTAATCAATGAAATTGGTAAAGTAGCAAGATAAAAAATTAATGCACAGAAACCTCTTGCATTCCTATACACTAATGATGAAAAATCTGAAAGAGAAATTAAGGAAATGCTCCCATTTACCACTGCAGCAAAAAGAATAAAATACCTAGGACTAAACCTACCTAAGGAGACAAAATACCTGTATGCAGAAAACTATAAGACAGTGATGAAAAAAATTAAAGATGATACAAACAGATGGAGAGATATACCATGTTCTTGGATTGGAAGAATCAACATTGTGAAAATGACTATACTACTCAAAGCAATTTACAGATTCAATGCAATCCCTATCAAACTACCAATGGCATTTTTCACAGAAACAGAACAAAAAATTTCACAATTTTTATGGAAACACAAAACACCTCGAATAGCCAAAGCAATCTTGACAAAGAAAAACGGAGCTGGAGGAATCAGGCTCCCGGACTTCAGACTAAACTACAGTAATCAAGACAGTATTGTACTGGCACAAAAACAGAAATATAGATCAATGGAACAGTATAGAAAGCCCAGAGATAAATCCACACACATATGGTCACCTTATCTTTGATAAAGGAAGCAAGAATATCCAAGGGAGAAAAGTTAGCCACTTCAATAAGCAGTGCTGGGAAAACTGGACAGATACAGGTAAAAGAATGAAATTAGAACACTCCCTAACACCATACACAAAAATAAACTCAAAATGGAATAAAGACCTAAATGTAAGGCCAGACACTATCAAACTCTTAGAGGAAAACATAGGCAGAACCCTCTATGACATAAATCACAGCAAGAACGTTTTTGACCCACCTCCTAGAGAAATGGAAATAAAAACAAAAATAAACAAATGGGGCCTAATGAAACCTAAACGCTTTTGCACAGCAAAGGAAACCATAAACAAGATGAAAAGACAACCATCAGAATGGGAGAGAATATTTGCAAAGGGAGCAGCTGACAGAGGATTAATCTCCAAAATATACAATATTTTGTATTGAGCTCATGCAGCTCAATATCAAAAAAACAGATAACCCAATCCAAAAATGGGCAGAAAACCTAAATAGACATTTCTCTAAAGAAGATATACAGATTGCCAACAAACACATGAAAGGATGCTCAACATCACTAATTATTAGAGAAGTGCAAATCAAAACTACAATGAGGTATCACCTCACACCAGTCAGAATGGCCATCATCAAAAAATCTACAAACAATAAATGCTGGAGATGGTGTGGAGAAAAGGGAACCCTCTTGCACTGATGGTGGGAATGTAAATTGATACAGCCACTATGGAGAGCATCATGGAAGTTCCTTAAAAAACTAAAAATAGAACTACCATATGACACAGGAATTCCATTGCTGGGCATATACCCTGAGAAAACCATAATTCAAAAAGAGTCATGTACCGCAATGTTCATTGCAGCACTATTTACAATAGCCAGGTCATGGAAGCAACCTAAGTGTCCATCGACAGATGAATGGACAAAGAAGATGTGGCACATATATACAAAAGAATATTACTCAGCCATAAAAAGAAATGAAATTGAGTTATTTGTAGTGAGGTGGATGGACCTAGAGTCTGTCATACGAGTGAGGTAAGTCAGGTAGAGAAAAAGAAATACCGTATGCTAACACGTATATATGGAATCTTAAAAAACAAAAAACAAAAAAGGTTCTGAAGAACCTAGGGGCAGGACAGGAATAAAGACACAGATGTAGAGAATGGACTTGAGGACACAGGGAGGGGGAAGAGTAAACTGGGACGAAATGAGAGAGTGGCATGGTCATATTTCCTACCAAATGTAAAATAGATAGCTAGTGGGAAGCAGCTGCATAGCACAGGGAGATCAGCTCCGTGCTTTGTGACCACCTAGAGGGGTGCGATAGGGAGTGTGGGAGAGAGACACAAGAGGGAGGGGATATGGGGATATATGTTTACGTATAGCTGATTCACTTTGTTATAAAGCAGAAACTAACACAACAATGTAAAGCAATTATACTTCAATAAAGATGTTTTTTTAAAAAAAGCATTAAGCTAAGTTCCCTGAAAGGATTTAAAAGCAATATTCATTTCTGAACCTCACTGAAGCTCTACAGCCTAATTAGGGAGAATTACTGGCTCATCCAAACTTACATTCAAGGATCTTAGAGAGCATCTAATCTAATGTATTTGCTCTGCTCAAGAGGAAGCCAAAGCATGAATTCACATAGTGCCTTGCCAGAAGCAACACAGCTAGCGAGGAGCAGAGTCAGTCTAGAAATAGGATCTTCTGGCTCGTGTTCAACAAGGTGACATGCATTCTTAAACTTTCCATGGCATTTAGATGTACATTTGTCATGAATTAAAAGCATTATGGGATACAAAGATGGTGACACATAGCCTCTCCCTCTTCACCCTGTAGTCGAGAAGAAAATAACATAACAAGTAATCATAATACAATGCAAGACTAGAAGAAGGAAAGGGGGAGCTGGATTAGTGAGAGCATTTTTTAGGATTCTTGGCTGCTAGTGGGCTTAACTCAACCTGATCTACTTAGACCAAAAAGAGCTGTAAATCTTTGAACGGGCCAGGTAATTTTCATGTTCAAATGCATTGTCTTGGAATGCTTTCTCCTGTTCAATATTTCTGGCCAAGTCTTCCCAGAGCAGCAGTCATCTACACAACAAAGGCTTCTCTTTATCTCTCCCCACTTCCCAAAGGCAAGGGGCTGAGCCCTTCTGTTGTAATTTTTCAGTCTTCAGTCTTCCATAATTGATGAATTTTCTTTCTCCTCCACCAGTTTATGAGTTCTTCCAGAACAGAAACAGTCTTGTTTATCTCTGAAATACAGCACCTAACACTTAGTAGACAAAATAAACTTTCATCAGATGCATTGTGAATAAGCGGTAGATGAATATTTTTTTTTAAATGTTGGCAGGGCCTTCTTTTTTTTTAAATTGAGGTATAGTTGATTTACAATGTTGTGTTAGTTTCAGGTATACAGCAAAGTGATTCAGTTATATATATATATATATATATATATATATATATATATATATATATATAATCTTTTTCAGATTCTTTTCCCTTATAGGTTACTACAAAATATTGAGTATAGTTCCCTGTGCTAAACAGTGGGTTCTTGTTGGTTATCTATTTTATGTATAGTAGTGTGTATATGTTCATCCCAAACTCCTAACTTATCCCTTCCCCCGCCTTTCCCCTTTGGTAACCATAAGTTTGTTTTCTATGTCTGTGGGTCTATTTCCGTCTTGTATATAAGTTCATTTGTATCTTTTTTTTTAATTCCACATATAAGCAATATCATATGATATTTGTTTTTCTCTGTGTGACTTACTTCACTTAGTATGATAATCTCTAGGTCCATCCATGTTGCTGCATTCTTTTTTTTATGGCTGAGTAATATTCTGTTGTATAAATATACCACATCTTTATTGAAAAAAAGAATAAGGGGAGAGGAATACTTCGAAGGTATATTAAACTTTTAATTCTATGAAAATAAGATTACTACTAATTTCTAGTTTGTAACAGATACACATTATCTAAAATTATATAACTCAAAACACTGACCACCAATAGTTGATTAATTCATTTAAATACTTCTTTTTTTACTATTTTGCAAAGTTTATTACACAGTTCTAGGAATTGTGTAAGGTTAGCATAAAAAAATGTATTTTGAAAACTTCCAAAAGGCAATATACTGTAAAATAATGTAAGGCTTTTCATGTCACTCCTCTTCCAAAAAAGAACTTCTTTGAACATTTTTTACATTTGTTGTTATAATAATGTACGTTTTTGTTATGTGGAATTTTAAAAACAGGAAGCCCCAATAGGTATTTTATATTTCCATCATGCAAAAACTTTTAAATAGCAGTGGGAGCTGTCTAAATATTTACTGAAGAATAAATTTGCTGATTAAAAAATAATTGTTTCCTTTCATTTTTATTATTTTCTTTAGGATAAAGGATCAAAGATTTATTCAAGCAACTGGAAACATGCTAAGATTTTTATAAAAAATTTAAAATACATTCTTATCCACCTTCTTGATTTCCCTTTAACTAGACTCATGAGGACAAAATTTTACCAAGTTGACTAATCACTTGGATTGTTACTGACTGGAGTCACTGTTAATTTCTAAAGTTGAAACTAAAATTATGGAAAATATGATTTTCTTCATGCACCCAGCAGTTTGCCATATAAGGCAAGTTACCACATTTTCATTATTCCAAGGTTTATGAACATGGGCAATATTAATTATAAATACCAAACCAATTATTTTGGAAACATTTTCGGTTATATACTAGCTGAAGACTCTTTACTTCCTTCATACATATCTCGTAAGAAGCTGCTTAATAAATAAAGGGGCAATATAGAACCAAAGATTTTAGAAAACAAAACCTGCAAAACTAGAAGCTTCTTGTTCCTGCACTGTTTGTTTCATTGGTTATTACTCCTAATTTTAGAAGTTTAAGTCTCATGAAGCATGCTATTTTTTGCAAAGTACCAAAAAATGGAATAACAGTTTTTCTCTGAATTTTGAAAGACTGCAATAAGAAAACAAGGGAAACCCATTAGCTCAGCAAATAGAAGCATCATTCTCTGTACTTAGCATCTTTGGTGATGGTGGGAATATATGCCTCTCAGAGTAGAAAGAAATATTTAATGAGATAATCTATTTTCTTTCTTATTGGAAAACCAATCTTTCAGGCTGGAACAGGTTTTATTTGTTAATCTGCTTTGTTTTTTAAACAAACCAGCATAGTGTATTTTTATATTCATATTTGGATAGCCTTTTCAAATTTGAAAATTTTTATACATAAATTCATCACAAATAATACCTCATTTGAGTGGTAGGAGATGGAAACTGGAAGTCAAATAATTTGGATTGAATTTATTTTCTTTTATCGATCATCAGGATGATTGCTATTCACATCAGAAGAAAAGTAGTATCTATCTAGCACTTATAAGCTAATATCTAAGCAAGGCATCAGTCTAAGAAGGTCAGAGGCTCTTAGTGGTAGAAGAAATCCTAGAGATTAGCAAATACAGCCTCCACCACTAATGTTTCTCTGTGCACGATGCATGCACCACTTGGATCAGAATCCATTGAGGTGCATAGTAAAAAGGCACACCCTGTACCAGACCTGCTGAAGTACAGTCTACTCCATTAGCATGCTCTCAACATTTGAGAACAAATCTAAATATTTTTCACATGTTAGCTCTTCAAATATTAAAGAATGATATTGTCTTGCTGCTGAAATATTTTTTTCCTAAATACCCTGTGTCCAAGTCTAGTTAAATATCTGATAAAAAAATACGCAGATCACCACTATTTCTCAAATCAAATTTAAAATGGAAGAGATTAGTCTCAGCAGACTTATTAGTCAGAATTTATCAATCCTTGTTTCTAAGGAGACTAAATCTAAAATTAGATACTACATTCAAAACACTTAGCCCAGTGTCTGATGCACAACAAGTCCAAACAGTAGTGATGGTGGCAGTTGGAAAGGTGGCAGTGGTCGTGATAGTGGTCGTGGAGGTGATGGTGTTATTGTAGTGCTCTGCAGACTCACTGCCGCCTGCCTGCCTTCCTCCTTCCCTCCCTCCCTCCCTCTTTTCCTTCCTTTCTTCTCCCTTTACACTTTTTTTGTAATTTATTTTTGTGTTTATCAGTCATATATTCACATGGTAACAAATCAAACAATAGCTTTAATTTTTTTAAAAAAGGAAAACTCCTTTTGCATATTCAACCAAACAAAGCCTAGTTACACAATGTCATTATCTTTTAGTAGTTTTAACCCTTCTGATAGTTTTTTTTCCGCTACTAAGTAACACGTTAATAACTACATTTCTTGACTTATCAACTTAGGACCACAACCAATGACTCTATAATATGATGAATTAGCTCCCTAAACTTCCACTTTCTCCATTCCCTTCTTCCCAAAGGTTATCATTTACACTATTTTTCCAGTTCTTCAAGTGATCCTCTCTGTAACGAGATAATTAACCTCTACCTCTACTTCTTGTTCCGCCAACTTTTGACAGTGTCTCTTGGTTTTTCAACTGTATGAAATGAGGATATTTAGCAGCAGGCTCTTTGTTCCTCTACTTTCATGCCCCCTTTATCTCCATCACACTTTCACTGTGCATCGTCCTTAAATTGATCATAAACAATGAACAGTGTTTAATAAGTATGTCATGTTAAGATTATGTTTGCTTTTCTAAAGGTCCCATACTGGGCTCTTGGGCCTAATGAGGGGGATATTCTGTATTATTTAATTTGTTACCACATGCATATGACTTGGATAAATGTTTAAAATAAATTGTGAAAAATTCAGTATGTAGGGAAGTGGGAGGGCAAGAAGTCTATGAGTACAACTAAGGCCATCATCTCTCCTTCCACTGCCACTGCTGCTTGGACCTCCACAACTAATGCCACCATGAAAATTCTCTTTCTTGTACACCATAAACTGCTGAAAATCATTACACATGTCATTTTACTTCCCATTTGTAATTTTTTATTAGTTGGACTTTTAAAAATGTAGTTACTTTCTTTTATCCTTGTATTACTTGCCTTAATTATATCCTCACTTAAAAAAAAATCAATCTCTTGATTGCAAATCTATGTTGATTCAACTGTTTATTTTTTTTTTCCTTGAAAATGTCCTCCAGAAGCTCTCTCTCCTTCTTCTGCAATGCACACTATTCTCTCACTGTAGAGACTCCACTAATTCTCTACTGGTCTAGACCTGCTATTTCCTGCATGCCTTCATTTTTGTGTGTTTATTTGTTCACTTTCTGTGTATAATACTTTGTTACAGTACATTTTTAAGTAACTTCTTGAGAATGACTAGATGTTTTTTAAATCTCCCTGAAAGTTTTAGAGTATGAGCCTTTGTTTTCCAGCAACAAGTGTTTCTTGAAGCTTCTATGACCTGTATTATTCTTGATGTTTTGAAATTTTACAGTGATGTTTCCAGATATGAGTCATTTTTCCCCCATTCATTGCTGTGGACACTTAGTATGTCCTTTTAATATAAAAATTTGTGTCCTTCCTTTATCCTTAAGAAATTCTCTTCTTTTACCTTTTAATAATTTTCTTTTCCATTTAATCCAAATTTTGTTTCTGAGGTTTAATTGGCTAAAGGTTGGACCCCCTGTATTGCTCCAGTAGGCTCCTCTTATTTTCTCATATTTTCCCTGTCTTTACCTCTTTTGTTTTAGCCTCTAAGACATTATTTCAAATTTACATGTCTGTGAATAGAAATTTTTACTCTTTCAATCATATTTTTAGTCTTTATTGTTTTCTGATTTTCTTTTTTAGAGAATACTATTTTTATTTTATTGACATGATATCTAATTGAGTCTGTGTATATTAACTTTTCTTCTGCTCCTTGAATTATCTCTGTTTCCTCTGGGATGAGTTTCTCTGTTTGCAGTGGCTTTTTTCTTTCATACTTCCAGTCCTCTTTAAATCACTGATGATTCATGGTGTCTCTACATGTTTAAAACAAAGGACTTGCCAGCTCATGTAGATGGCCTCTGCTTTCTGTGAAGAGGGCTCTTTCTAACCAGGTCTTGGGGTGGGAATTTTAATGAAGTTTCTGTGTGGGAAAGATATGTTCTTGGAGGGGAAGATATGTCAAATGATTGGCAAGTGTCACAGTAGGAGGAGCAGGCAGTGACTGGCTCAGGCAAGTCCAAAAGTAGTTTTTTGCTGGAAAAGGATCTAGCCAGGTTCCCTAGATCTAGACAAACGCTAGTGTAAGAGGGTTTTGTTCAGAGGTATTGAAATTCACTCTAGAATAGTTAGCTTTCCCCAAATATTTGCTTCAATTTTGTTAGAGAAAACTCCCCTGCTCTACTTCCTTAATCTTTGATGCCAACCTGGGCTTATCTTGTTCCTGGTAATGCAGGTGATATGTTTTGAACACTGGCAATCAACACAAACATCTGCTCTTCTCACCACTGCACTATGCCATCTTTCCAAAGACTCAAAGATATATGAAAAATATTTTATGAGGTATTACTATTTGTTATTGGAAACAAACTGAAAATTTCAATATTCCTGGTTATGTCATAGCCTAGAACTTTAGCATTTGTACAGATCCACCTTAAAAAAGAAAGACATGTGAGTGGTCCAAATTTTGTCCAAGTATCTTTCTAACTCCACCACAGTTTTCAGAAGCATGAAAATTTCTGAAGACGAGAGGATGGTAGTGCCACCAGGTTGATGTAATTTTCCCATTAATGGATCATCAATGTATTTTGCCAATTTCAGCCTACTTGTCTTGGCGGTAATCCTTAACATTTAGCTAAGATTTGCTGGGAGCTGCACCAGACAAACTGGTCCTCACCTCTTCTGATATGTGTTTATGTTGCAATGACTCCCTTGTCCGTCTACATTCTGTCTCCCCCAAATCTGTGGAAAGCCTCTGTTCACTAGTCTTACCCATGTCTATTCATTTTTCTTAATTTCCTTTGAAATTAGGGGGAAGGGCTCAAAAGGAATGAGGGACTCACTTCTGAATAGTTTAAAGTATATAATATAACATTTTTCTTGGGATATTTGAAGATGCTTTCAGAGTTTGATCCAGTTCTAAGAAATGCTGACATTCTGCCAATACCACCATTATTAAATGAATCCCTTTCTTGGATTTCTTCTCCCTTTCTAAAATCCTGGAAAATAAATCTCTCTTTGGACAACAAATTCTCATCTAGCCTTTGTACTCTTGTCACCGTAAACAGTTGTTGTAACTAGATATTTAAAAGAAGAAAAGATTCTGTTTTCATAGCAAAAAATCTTTTCTAATATCCATATATGGATTCCTTGACTGCTAGACAAATCTCACCTAAATTTCATTCCAGACTCAAAATGAGCTGCAAATTGAAGTTTACTAGTGATATTTCACTCATAGCCACTCCACTACTATTTTTTACAAAGACATCTATCTGCATAAAAATACTCCTAAAGTAGGTGCTGCTATAGCAACTGAGTATTTCTTTCAGTCCAGGATGCCTAAGGGTGCAAACTGCAAAATTGACAATTCTCTTGGTAGTTTCTGACTGTATCAAAGCTGAAAGATACATTTTTTTTCTTAAAGGGATGTTTCTTCTCAAGGTCACAGATCCCAGAGTCAAATCTGAATCCTGCATCATGCTCTGAATTAAGCAAATATCATCTCAAATAACACTTGCATTTTCAGTTTCAATGCTGCCTTTGAATTTGCATAATTAAGTTCTTAGTTCACTTCTCATCTTCCTAAAGCTGACTTTACAACAGTTTTTCCTATAAGCACTTTATCCAAGGGAATCATGGAGGAAGGCCAGGAATCAGACTGTTGTTAAGAATTGTGATACCAGCTATTATTTATTGAGTGCCTGATAGACGTCAGGCAGATTGCTAAGCTCTTTGCATAAATTATCTCATTGTATCTTTATGAAAACCTTATCAGTTGGATGAGAAAAACAGATCCCTGAAGTCAATTTAGGCTAACTTCCCAAACCATGAGGTGAACCTACATCATAGTGTGACATATTTCACTCCCAGATATTTCAGCTGCAGAATCAGTAGCTGTAAAGCCCAGAGGCTAGAAGAGCTTGGAGAAAATGCTTTTCTCGAGAAGAAGGAGCTAATAAACTCATTTTCCCAACTTTGGACATTCATCCAATTGGGAACTATCCAATTCAGATATGTTCATTGTATATGCAGATGTATATGTATATATATGTACATATATATGTGTATATATATATTTTTTTTCTTTATCCACTCATCCATTGATAGACACCTAGGTCGCTTCCATATCTCAGCTATTGTGACTAATACTAAACATAGGACTGAAGATATGTCTCCAAGATATTGATTTAATTTCCTTTGGATATATACCCAGAAGTGGGATTACTGGTTCATATGGTAGTTCTATTTTTAATTTCTTAAGAAACTTCCAAACTGTTTTCCATAGTGGCTGCACCAATTTATATTCCCACCAACAGTTTTTTTTTTCTTTTATTGTACATCCTCACCAACATTGGTTATCTCTTATCTTTTTGATAATAGCCATTCTAACAGGTATGAGGTGATATCTCATTCTGGTTTTGACTTGCATTTCCTTGATGATTAGTGCTGTCAAGCACCTCTTTATGTGCCTGTTGGCCATTTGTATGACTTCTTTGGGAAAATGTCTATTCAGGTCCTTTGCCCATCTTTTAATTAGGTTATTTCTTTTTATTTATTTATCTTTGCTATTGAGCTTTATGAGTTCCTTGTATATTTTAGACAGTAATCTCTTATCAAATATGTGGTTTGCAAATATTTTATTCCATTCCATATGTTGCCATTTCATTTTGTTGACTGTTTCCGTTACTGTGCAGAAGCTTTTTAGTTTGATGTAGTCCCACTTGTTTATTTTTGCTTTTGTTGCCTATGCTTTTTTACATGCTAACAATGAATTGTCTGAAAAATAAATAAATAAAACAATCCCATTTACAATAGATCAAAAACAATAAAATATTTAGGAATAAATTTAATCAGTGAGGTGAAATATCCATACCTGAAAACTGTAAGATATTGAGGAAAGAAACTGAAGAAGACACAAATAAATGGAAAGGTATCCCATATTCTTGAATTAATATTGTTAAAATATCCATAATACCCAAAGCAATCTAGAGATTCAATAAAATTCCTATCAAAACTACAACATCGGGCTTCCCTGGTGGTGCAGTGGTTGAGAGTCCGCCTGACAATGCAGGGGATGCATGTTTGTGCCCCGGTCCGGGAAGATCCCATATGCCGCGGAGCGGCTGGGCCCATGAGCCGTGGCCGCTGAGCCTGCGTGTCCGGAGCCTGTGCTCTGCAACGGGAGAGGCCACAACAGCGAGAGGCCTGCATACTACAAAAACAAAACAAACAAACAAACAAAAACTACAACATCATTTTTTTTACAAAAATAGAAAAACAACCCTAAAATTCTTATGAAACCTCAAAAGACCCCATAACCAAAGCATTCTTGAGAAAGAACAAAGCTGGAGGCGTAACACCTCCTGATTTCAAAATATATTACAAAGCTCTAGTAATCAAAACAGTGTGATACCAGCATAAAAATAGACACATAGACCAGTGGGTCAGGATATGGAACCCAGAAATAAACCCTCAGATTTTGAATCTTTGACAAAGATGCCAAGAACAAAAAATCAGAAAAGGATAGGTTGTTCAATAAATGGTCATGTTGGGAGAACTGAATACACACATGCAAAAGAATGAAACTATACTACACCACCCACAAAAATTAACTCAAGATAGATTAACAACTTGAATGTAAAATCTAAAATTGTGAAACTCCTAGAAGAAAACATAGGAAAAAAAGCTTCTTAATATTAGTCACAGCAATGATTTTTTTGGACATAAAGTTTACTGTATATATTATATACAGGTAATCATAAAGGACAACCCACAGAACAAGTAGGTTATCAGTCTCCAGTTCCTTCACACATGATGACTAGAAATACCCCTTAATTGGGTATGTTGGGGAAGGAGAGTTTTTTCATTTTCTGTAAAGATTGTGTCCTCTTATAAGGGTCTCATATCATGTTTTCCTTGGTCAGGCAATGTACTTTCTGCATAAAGTCTTATTAGTAAGTTGCAATCCATGTTATGCATTTGCTCAAAATATTTTCTTTTTTAAAAAATTTTACTGGAGCATAATTGATTTACAATGTTATGTTAGCTTCAGGTGTACAGCAAAGTGAATCAGCTATACATATACACATATCCACTCTTTTTTAGATTCTTTTCCCATATAGGTCATTACAGAGTACTGAGTAGAGTTCCCTGTGCTATACAGTAGGTCCTTATTAGTTACCTATTTTATATATAGTAGTCTGTATATGTCAATACCAGTCTCCCAATTTATCCATCCCCCTGCCTTATCCCCTTGTAACCATAAGTTTGTTTTCTACATCTGTGACTCTATTTCTGTTTTGTAAATAAGTTCATTTGTACCATTTTTTAGATTCCACATATAAGCAACATCATATGATATTTGTCTTTCTCTGTCTTACTTCACTCAGTATGACAATTTCTAGGTCCATCCATCTTGCTGCAAATGACATTACTTCATTCCTTTTTATGGCTGCATAATATTCCATTGTATATATGTACTACATCTTCCTTATCCATTTCTCTACTGATGGACATTTACATTGCTTCCATGTCGTGTCTATTGTAAACAGCACTGCAATGAACATCAGGGTGTATGTATCCTTTCAAACCATGTTTTCCTCTGGATATATGCCCAGGAGTGGGATTGCTGGGTCATATGTTAATTCTCTTTTTAGTTTTTAAAGAAACTCCACACTGTTCTCCATAGTGGCTGTACCAATTTACGTTCCCACCAACAGTGTAGGAGCATTCCCTTTTCTCCACACCCTCTCCAGCATTTATTGTTTGTATTGATTTCTACCAAAGTTGTAGCTCTTCACCATATTTTTATGGTATCTGTTTATTCATTTAATACCTATTTAATGAATATTTATGAAACATCTGTCATGTGTTACATATTGAACTAGGAAATTAGAGTAAATAAGGGAAACACGTCTTATCCTTTATGAGTGAGACATACAAGTGACTAGCAAATTATGATAAGCTGGATAATTATGAGCATATTTGAAGGTATCCCTTATCCAGGCTGAAGAAGGGGGAGGGTGGAGAAGTTAGAAGAGGTGATATATAAGCTAAAATAAATAAAAATTTGTCAAGATGTGATAAAGAAGCTCTAGTAGAAGGAATAGTATACACAAGCCCCAGAGGCCAGAAGGAGCATGGTGTTGTTATAAAACTCAAGTGTCTGGGCCTGACTGGAATGTTCAGTGGAGGAAGTGTCTAGAGATCTAGCCCTAAGTGGTAAGTTAGGCAGGGTCATGGGCTTAGAGGGTCCTGTAAACCATTATACAAAGTTTGGAAACATTACTAATTTGATAATAGGTTTTAAGGAGAGAAATGACATGATCATATGCGTTTTAGAAAGATAGCACTGGCTGCAAAGTCCCACATGAATGGGAGGGGAAGTATTAAATGCACGTGGGCCACTTATAAGGTTCCTTGTAGGACTCTAGTGTCTTCTGCCCACAGTGTGATTCTCACACCAGCAGCATGGGCATCACCCGGAAGGGCCTCAGAAATGCAGAATCTCCAGTCCCACTCCAGAATCACCGAATCCGAATCCACATTTTCACAAGTTCCCCAGGTGATGCGTTTATACATTGAACTTTGAGATGTGCTGCATGACAGCAGTGGTTCTCAAAGTTGGGGGCACGTGGTATTATCTGGGAAGCATTAGCAAAGTAGCAATGCCTGGGCCTTAACCTCAGAGCTTCTTATTTATTTGGAAACCAGTGGTTCTCAAACTTTGCCATATGTTAGAATCACCTTGAGGGGATTTTAAAGCTGCTGATACTAAAGCTGTACCCCAGACCAATTAAAAGTAGACCAGAGGGCTTCCCTGGTGGCCCTTCCCTGAGAATCTGCCTGTCAATGCAGGGGATACGGGTTCGAGCCCTGGTCTGGGAAGATCCCACATGCCACGGAGCAATTGGGCCCGTCAGCCACAACTACTGAGCCTGCACGTCTGGAGCCTGTGCTCTGCAACAAGAGAGGCCGCGACAGTGAGAGGCCCATGCACCGCGATGAAGAGTGGCCCCTGCTTGCCACAACTAGAGAAAGCCCTCACACAGAAACAAAGACCCAACACAGCCAAAAATAAATAAATTAATTAATTAAAAAAAAAAAAGTAGACCAGAGAGATATTTCTACACCAGAAAGATATGCAGGAGGGAGAAGACTGACAAAACTTGTGATTAACTGGATGTGGAGGGTGACAGAGAGAAGTCAAGAATGGCACCCAGATTTCCAGCTTGAGAAACTGGGAGAAGCGTGATATCCATCAGTCTTCCTCCTGATCTCGCTGTGCCTCTAATATGCACCATTGGCAGCTGTATTCTCTCATGAAATGCACATTCTTTGAACCCTGCCAGGAGAGGGCCTTTGAATATATATTGATCAGGGGAGTCCTCACAAAGAATTGGAACTCTAGACTAAAAACCATATTTCCCCAATATGCAGAAACATTAATTTCTATTTACTGTCAAAACCTTTATCTCCTGCAGAATAAGCTCAGCTGTGTCAAAGGCGGTAGCACCAAGTCCTCTTGTAGATCATAAGAGAACTGATCACACTGCATGCTTATCATTTCTTTCCTTATCTGATTCCACCTTCAGACTAGAAGCTCCTTAAGGGATACATCATCTTTGTATCCCCAGAGCTCCTAGTACATAGTAGATGTTCCTGAATGTGATTTAAATGAAGGCACAAGTGGTCAATGAATAGAACATAGTTTACACAAAGAGATAATAAATTCTCTTTGATGTGGCTGCTTCATAAACATACTTTTTCCCCCTAAATTGCTCGAGTTTTCTTTTCTGTCCACATCTTCCCATAGACAGCTTCCAGGAAGCCACTGCCAATTAATGCTAAACACATTACTTGGTCCAAGGGGATATTATTTCTGATTAAGAATTAACAGTTTGGCATGAAGCTGTCAATGTCTATCGGTTTAAATCAAACTGAAATGTCAAACCACTTAGCATATGGCTTATCCATATCTAATGTTGAAAGCAAGGGTGACATTCTCCCAGAAAGAAAACAACCCTAGAACACAGTGAGCTGCAGAGTCTTTAAAGGGCCAAACCCCAATTGAAAACGCATGAAGTCTTGTACTTAAAATTTTCAATATACACCCTTTCATAAGCATGTAAATGTAAATTATAATGGAGCAGGGACCAGTCTACCCTGTTCTTCATGTCATTCTCAAGACTACACAGTGCCTGGTAGAAGGAGAACACACTGTAAATATCAGCTAAAGGAAGAGATATGAACAGTTATCTGTCAAAGCAAAAGCATCAGCTCTGCCCACCACCACAGATGCCATTAGCAGTCATGTATTTTTGCTGATGTTTGCTTTAAAATGCAGTACAACTCCTTAAACAACAAGTCCTGAAATGCTGGTAGTAAGGAAAGAGGACAGTTAAATAATAGGTGGTAAGAAAATTATGAATATTATCTGTGCAAATGGGATTATCAAAACCGATACCATCAACCTGCTCAGTTCTCTTGTGAAACCAAACACTGCACCAATACATTCAGATTAGCCCTTGTAGAGTGTTACTTTGGACTTACAAATAACTCATGAATAGCCTTTCAAAAACTAGACGGTCATAAGTTAAGGAGCCTCTTTGCCATATAAAAGATAACCAACATTTATTGAATGTTTACTATATGCCGGGCAATGTTTGACATTATCATTATCTATTCATTCACTCATAATTCACAAGAAACCTATCAGCTTGCTACTCCCATTAGCCCCATTTTACAGATGAGGAAGTTGAGGCTGGGAAGAGTTAAGCAACTTGCCCAAAGTCTCACAAGCTAAAAGGTAGCAGAGATAAGAATCACACTCAGCACTCAAGCAAAATACAGAATAGGTTTTGTTTTGTTTTGTTTTGGCCGCGTTAGGTCTTCGTTGTTGCGTGCGGGCTTTCTCTAGTTGTGGCAAGCAGGGGCTACTCTTTGTTGCAGTGCATGGGCTTCTCACTGTGGTGGCTTCTCTTGTTGCAAAGCACAGGCTCTAGGGTGCAAGGGCTTCAGTAGTTGTGGCACGTGGGCTCAGTAGTTGTGGCTCATGGGCTCTTGAGCGCAGGCTCAGTAGTTGTGGCACAGAGGCTTAGTTGCTCCGCAGCATGGGGGAATCTTCCTGGACCAGGGCTCGAACCCGCGTCCCCTGCATTGGCAGTCAGATTCTTAACCACTCCACCACCAGGGAAGTCCTCAAAATTGGTTTTAATACAATGTAAACACAGTTAAAACTAGTCTAATATAAATCTCTGGGCAAGTTTCAAGGAAAATAGTTAAATATTATGAGTCTATTGTCAAATGATCTCTCAAAATTGCAAAACTGATCATTCATTAGGAACAAAACCAATCAATAGAGTGTCTTCCTTGTGCCTGGCATAGTTTTGGGGGGGAGGAATGCAGTGGAAGTAAGTTAGGGTATGCCGCTGCTTTCATAGAGCTTACATTCTAGTGAGGAAAAGTAGATAATATGCATAAAAATACGTAAAGACAGTATTTTCAGATTATAGCAAGTGCTATGGAGAAACGAAAGCAGAATAGTGTAATAGAGTGACTTTGTGACTTATAAGTTACTTTAAGTTGGGTGGCTGAAAGATTTTCCCTGAGATAGTGATATCTGGGCTGAGCCCCATGTTGACAGGAAGAGGCAGTCTCTTAAAGATCTAGGAAAAGAGAAATTCAGCACAAGGAACAGCTGATGCAGAAGTGCCGAGCCTGGAGAGAGCCTGGAGCTCAGGGAGCAGAAATAATGTGCAGTGTGGGAAGGAAGGGAAGGGAAGGGAAGGGAAGAAGGGGATGGAAGGGAAGGAAGCAATACCACTGGGAGTTTCACTGTAATTGCAACAAATGTATAAGGTCATTTGTGGATAATTAGCATCACTTGAATATCGTGTATTCCCATCCACTAAATGGAATGTCTCTTTGTTCCAGGCCTCTTTCCTGTCCTTTAGTAAATTCTCATGGTTTTCTTTATATACATCCTACACAATTCTTAACTTTATTCCCAGACACTAAATTTATAAATTATTATAAATGGTATTCTAATTGTTTCTTCTTGTATATATCAAAAATTCCCCAGAGCTAATTAATCTCTTTTAAAATCTGTGTATTGTGGTGTGTGTGTGTGTGTGTGTGTGTGTGTTTGTGTGTGTGTGTAAACATTTTTTCCATTCTCTTAAAGTCAAGCTGCTCTCAGGGATGCATCAGGACACAGACACCCCACTTCTGCTGTGCTGATCCTCCCCTCTGGGAAGAGCTGTGAGTGAGGTGTATAGAGGTGGGTTGGCTATTCATCACAATAGACTAGAAGAAGTTTCTGTTCAACACACAATGTGACCTCAGTAAAGGCCAGTTGGAAAAGAATTGCATTTTCTGATGTGAAACACTCTTTTAATGGGGGAATGGGCTAAAGGAAAACAGACATGCTCTTATTGCTCCTGTTGGAGGGGGGATGAACAGTTTTGTTTGTAAATTATTCACTCTCTTAAGCCAAGTTATTCAGAAAATGCATTTTAATAGGGCACAGGAAAACCAGAAGGATCCACAGGTAGAGCATCTATTCAAATTGCCACCTGCCACAAAGAAACTAATACTGTATCCTCTAACTAATGTCATTCACCTTTACATGCTGCAGGGTTACCAATGATTCTAGCTCCTGGCTCCACGATAATTTATAGTAAATGAGGCATGACTTTGTAGGAATTATTTATTTACTTTGAAGTGAATCTGTGATCTGTGAATGACCCTATTACTTGTTAAAAGGAGGAAAGAAGTACTTGTTACTGTAATGAAGGCAAAAGCATATAACATGTTCAACATACAGTTTTCAAAATTTCTCCCCACAAGGCTCATTTCAGTAACATTCACGAGGAGATAAGCAAAACACAACTATTATCCACACTTGAGAGATGAGAAAATGGATCCCCTCATACTTAGACACCTGGCTTATCCAATTTTACCTAAAAAGTTCATGAGCAAGCCAGAACCAGGGGGACTTTCCAACACAGGGGCTCCGGGTCGTATTGAAATATTTAATAATTATGAAGCTAAGATTAGTATTGCATTTTACATTTTATTAAGTAACTTTACAACAAACAGTTCATACAATAACTCAGTTTAAAAAGAGTATTTGGAGTACTATTCACAGCACGTCTTCAGAACAAGAAAGTACAGTCTCAGGAAATTTAAAAACTTGGTTCAGCTCATGCCCCTAAAAAAGTGACAGCATTCAAGGGACAGTGTTTCTGCTGGCAAATTCCACTTTACTCCCATACATTTTATGATACCATCACACCTAGAATTTCAAAGCATTTAAAGCCAGTGTTATTCTATTTCCCCAATTCATGAAATAGGGGGGTAAAGGGATTTTCACCCTTATTTCCCAGAGCAGAAACCAATGGTTTAAAATTACAGTCACACCATTGGGAGAATTAACAGCTAGCTCCAAAATCAAGTGCACTGAATCCCCCTCTGCAAGCCTTAATTAACTGTTCTATCTAAACAATCACAGTGGTTTCCCTACGAAATCAGCAGAACTGCAGAAGTCTCTAAGAGCACATTGCTTTGGTCCTTTATAGGATAAGGCTCTGACTGCAGGGTTTCGGAGAGATTTTCTAGATTTGACCACTTGGGGGCAGTATTATCATGGCATTGAAAGGCTTCCCTCCTCAGTAGTTCAGGAGAGTGCAGTGCCAATTAATTCAGGAAAGCATCATTTTGCGTCCTCTTCTTTGACTTAGAGATATGCAAAAAAAGATAGCAAGCTGTGCAGTCCCTGAATGAAGAGCTCTGCTTCTTCCATCCAGCTTAACTGGAGGGATGTGGGTGCAGGATGAGGGGCAACGCTACAGCCTAATGAGCCAATTACTTTGAGTGGCACAAATACACCTAGGGATTTGGAGAAAGGTGCTTCCACAAAGAGGGCAAAGAAAAGAGCAGGACTATAATTTTAGGCAAATCACAAGCTTAAAATGTGCCCCTGGGCTTAAAATGTCTTCTCTTTTCTCTTTATTGGACTTTCCAGCAAAGAAACAGGAAAGAGATGTTTATATTGGCATTTTCCCTTTTTGATGGTGACTTTTAATTTGTACAAGTCACATTTTTCCTAGCAATAAATCTACAGTGCAACCAGCTTGCAAATCCATGCATTCAAAATATTTCATCCTGTTACTCTTACATACAATTTTATTATGGAGGAAACTAGTTCTCACCCTCCCATATATACATATATGGGAGGGTGAGAGCTTGTTTTTTTTCTTTTTCCTGGTATACTGAAAGGACTATCTCACTTTATCCTCACAGTAATTCTGTCTGGTAGCTGTCATTATTTCCATTTTACAGATAGGGGAAGCAAAGTCAAGAAAAATGAACTGAACTGACTCAAGTTCACACCCAGCGTAAATGGGCAGAACCTGATCTATTCAGTGTAAACTCACAATTTGTCTTCTCAGCATACTCATTTCACACTCAGAATCATTCCTCCCTCTCTTTTCATTAATATTTGCTTTCTTTCTTTTTTTATTATTCAAATTTATCTTTAAATGTTTAAATAGAGAAATCTCAAGAAGGAAATAAGAAATAGCTGATAAACTCATTGCCCAAATGAGCCCTGATGTCTTAAAGATAAAAAGGAGGAAAAATATAACATGTTGATCTGATGAGAAAAAACAACCATACCCAGAAGTACAAAATGAAAAGTAAAAACTTCTCTATGACCCACACACATACCCCTCTGTATAAACATTACCACTATACTAATAATAAATAATAAATAATTTAAAATATAAGTGTAATATATAATGTAACAATATAACCTGCACTTATAAAGCATCAACTATTAGCCAGGCACAGTCTGCAACACTTTAAAAGTAATAAATCAATTAATCAATTAAATCATTTAATGTGCATGAAGAGCCATACATTCACTTTTTATTAATACTAAAGAGATCTTACTCTTCACAGCATTTTAAACTTTTCCTATTTTTCTTTTTTTTTTTTTTTTCATTTAAACATGTAGTTTGGAGATCTTTCTATACCCATGCAGGCTGATCTTTTTCTTTACATAGAATATTCTATAGCAAGGATGAATCATAATTAACAGATACTGATGGTTTATTTCAGCTCCCTATGATCTTAAATAATAAACATGTATGGTTAGTGTTCTTTTAATTTAAAAGTCACATCTTAGCAACAACCATAAGAGACTAAATATGGTTCAAGGGTGGTTAGGTTAGAAAGGAACTGATAAAATGAAGAGAAAGATTATTATTTTTTTTTTTTGAGAAAGATTATTTTTATGGTTTAGAAGGCTGTCATGTAACAGCATTGCCAGGTACCTTGAGGCTGTAGCAAGCAGCACCAGGGTGGCCAAGGACAGAGGCCAGCTGACTTCACAGGTCAAATTATCCTGTCCCCCGAGCACTAAAAACCTCCTGAAATAAAATGATCCTCCTGCTTCAGGTCCATGGCAATAGGTTCCAATCCATATCCTCTAAAACAATGGTCTTTGTGCCACAGTTTGGAGAGCCAAGGAGTGCCTTCCACCAGATGTTAAGTCTATCTACTCCATTGGGTTCTGGAGAACCACCATAAAAATAAGAAAGACTTGGGCCCAACTCCATTTATTACCCTGCTTCCACTGACCCTCCCACCCCAGCTGAAGGACTCCTAGCATCACTACCAGCTCAAACCCTAACAGCTGTCCCAAAACCTGAGTTTTCTTCTCTCCTTGCTGCCAAACGGCTGCAGGGCATTCTAGGAAGGATCAGAGGTATGTTTACTATGTACTTTGATCTTCATCAAAGAGATCTGCCATCTTCTTCTGTTAGTTGGGTTCTGGGTCTGTAAACTGATATAGATCTGGAAACCGGATAAGGGACCATGATTTCTCACTGTGACAACTGGTGGCAAGTTTCTGCCCTCCGGCTGTCAATCTCTTCTCCTCTTCCCCTTTCCCTTTCCTTTCCCCTTCTCATTCCCTTCCCCTCCTCTCCCCTTCTCTCTCTGTCTCCAGCATCTCTCTGTCTCTCTACATGTCTTTCTACCCTCCCCCCAAAGAATGTCATAATTTAATAGTTATCACCCCTATCCTTGTTGGACAAGGCACCCCAACTGCCACTCTGGTCTTGATGCCCATTATGATCATTATTTCTATCTTGCAACTGGCATTTAGATGCTGGCATGTGGCTTCTGTCATTCCTAAAATCTGCCATCCATATGTGAGAACCCTCAGTTTCATGGCTGCGTCTCCCACTGTCAAACCAAGTCTATATAAAACAGCCACCACTGAGCTTTTGAAAAGCCAGTGCACTCCTCACCAGTGTGTTCTCTACTCCCTTAGTGAAGAGTGTGTTCCCTGGGCTCTCCTGGGAACCACAGTCAGCTGCGGTACTCTCAAAGTCTTACACAGTAAAGCCATTCAAACATTTCACCTACCCAAGCCTTCTGATCCATTCCTCCAAATGCTTCCAGGGAGTTTCTGCCATTGCTGCCCCCCATCCACTGTAGTTCACTTTTATATTCAAGCTTCAAGGTGCCTATCCTGAAAACCCAGATATCTTTTCCAGAACATTATCCAGAGTCATGAGTAAGTGCCCTGATATGAAAAAATTCTCCCCCAGCCAGCCTTGTTGTCTACTCTACCTGCTCCAATACCCCTTAATTCCATTCTCACAAATGTTTCCCTAGTTCTTTTTTTTTTTTTTTTTTTTTTTTTTTGTGGTACGCGGGCCTCTCACTGTTGTGGCCTCTCCCATTGCAGAGCACAGGCTCCGGACGCGCAGGCTCAGCGGCCATGGCTCACAAGCCCAGCCGCTCCACGGCATGTGGGATCTTCCTGGACTGGGGCACGAACCCGCATCCCCTGCATTGGCAGGCGGACTCTCAACCACTGCGTCACCACGGAAGCCCTCCCTAGTTCTTAACAGTACATATTAGTCACCTTCTGAGATTCCTTTAGGGCGTAAGCTCTTTTTTCCTGGGGCTCAGATGGTACTTCCCCGTTCAGACAGGGAGTGCTAAGATCTGATCGTGGATATTGGTCTAGAGGAACCGAGGACTGGTGGAGGCAGAGCTCGAGGAGAACAGGAGAGCATTGTGAGGCCCTGTTTCATAGCAGAGCTTCACATGGTCTCCAGGCAAAGAGAGGCTCCTTTCCTCAGGCAAGGGGAAGGTGGCTGCTTCTTCCTGGATGGAACATTCAAGAGAGTATGAGGTGCAAGGTCCTCAGGCTTATTGACCGAAAAACCAGTTCTCAGGCCCTTCCTCTTTTTCTCTCATGATCCTAACAAAGGAAGCCCGTCATGGCTGTGCATTTGCTCTCTTCTGCTGCCGCAACCCCTGATTTCCTGCATCATCTGATGCAGAGCGATAACAGATCTCATCGCTGTTCAAAGCAGCCACAGAACCCCTCTGACTTTCACAGCATGTTCAGGTTGGCAGTTTACTTCTCGGAGTCTATCATTTTCTTTTTTCAAGGACTGCGATGCAGTTAATCTACTCCAATATTTTCATAATTAGCATTTTCCCCAAACTGTTTATTCAGCAGAGACTTTTCATAAATAATATTTCACCTACTCCTTTCACCTCACCCCAATTAATTGTAGGGGGAAACATTAGTGATTGTAATGCCACTACATGCCAGGGGTTATTACCTGACTAATTACCAACAGTATGGGTCCCATACTGCCATCAGACCACAAGTAACACAACTCTAAAACAGATTCTTGGGGTCTTCTTTCTAGGGCTTTTCCCAATCTCAATTGGCATAGCATGGAGTTCCCACAAGGCAGAATCCAAACCATTATCGATAGGAAACGTTTATGGGGCAGGAGATAGGACAATACAAGAAGAGATATTTAAACAGATAACTACAAGATAACAGAATAAATTCTAAAATAGCGATATGAACAATATCTGCTCTACCACCCATCTGAGAAGGTGGTTTGAATGTACTTGAAGACTCAGGGATGTCTTCAAGGAGAACTAAGGTAACAACACTTATTCAGCATTTGCTGTGTGTCAGGATCCATGCAAAGCCCTTTATACTTAGTACTTTTAATAATCTTATGTTGCAGGTAGTACTACTGGCTCCATTTTAGAAATGAGAACATTAACTAAAGCTTAGCGAATTCCTGCAGATGCTAAGTCCCAGAACCAGGGACCATGCTTTTGAACACTATGCTAAACATTTTTTCTGTAGGACTTGATGCTGGCCTAATTTTTGATAAGGTGTTTTTTTATCAACTATAGAAGGAAAAAGAGTACCCTGGGCAAAAAGGAGAGGAGATACAAAGTCAAAGAGATGTGAAAGGGACTACCATGCTTTAGGATAGTAAGAAATTCAATATGAACTGGGAGCCATTTAGAGGGTGTCTTTATTTGGGTTGTTATAACAAAATACTACAGACTGGATGGTTTGTAAAGAACAGAAATTTATTTCTCACCATTCTGCAGACTGAGAAGTTCAAGTTCAAGTCACTAGAACATTCCTTGTCTGGTGAGGTCCATCTTCCTGGTTCATAGATAGCTGTCTTCACATGGTAGAAGAGGCAAAGGAGCTCTCTGGGGTCTCTCATACAGGCACTAATCCCATTCATGAGGGCTCTACCCTGATGACTTAATCACCTCTCAGAAGCCCCACCTCCTAATACCATCACACTGGAGAATAAGTTTAAACATATGAATTTGGGGGGAACACGAATGCTTGGTCTACAGCAGAGGACGAACAAGAGTGGAGAACATGTGAGAGAATTTAGAGTGTACAATCAATTGGTGAGTTTTACAATAGAAGGTCATGAAACTCTGAAAGTGAATTATGGCCTGGATACCAGCAAGGGGGCATAGAATGTGTGCCCCTTCGTTCCTGTTATCTTTACCCCTCTCCCTCCTGTGTCTAAGTGCCAGATACCCCACTTGCATCCATATGACTTTGGGCAAGTCTCTCAACCTCACTATCCTGTTTCTTTAGGTATAATATGAGGAAAATAATAGCTGCTACCTACCTACCTTGTCAGATTGTTATAAAGATTAAATGAAATAATGCAAGTACTGTAATCAACATCCACATTTCACTTATAAGAATTCAACCATAAGCTCTTGTCCAGAGACAGAAATATAAAGAATGCAAGAGAGGGAATAACAGTTCAACATTATATGAAATTCCACTTTCAATAACTGGTAGTTCTTCCTTAGTGAGAAGGGAGGTGTGAATCTGCCGTTGCCATATTTAGCCCTAGTTCCCCTCTGCCTTTCAGAGTGTGAGCATCTCACAGGCTAGAAATCTTTTGTGCTTGAAGCTATAGCTTAGCACAGTGAATGAGACAGTAAGTATTCAATGAGTGTTCATCAAATGTTTGCTCATATCCTTGTTATTATTATTCTCCTCCAATCTCTTCATCTTCCTAACAGCCTGCAACCTCTGTCACCAGCTGATATGTCAAATTTTCTCTCTTGAAGAGACAGCTGTCCTATGTTGGGGACTTTGCCCACCCTGCCCTGCAGAGGAGTTGCTGATCTGTCATAAGTGATTTCCTTCATGGTTACCTAGAAGCAGCTATTTTTTTTAGAATTGGCTACTCAAACCAGAATCTGTCTCTGAGTTCTTGCCTAATTCCCCACAAATATTCTACCTAGAACCGATGTCCATCTCATGCCCTACCAGCCCCAGAGGGAAAGACGATAAAGAAGAGCATATTACTCTCTACCTCTCTTACCCTTTATTTAAGCCCCATCTCATATCCCGGCCTGGGACTAATCTCTTCCCACAACCCTGCCAGGGACAATATTCTTGCCCATCCCAGGAAAAATCCATCTCTACCCACAGGCGTGATCTGGTCCCAGGGTCCTGGCAATCATCATGATCTGACAGTCCATTCCTGAAATGCTTGTTTATTTAGGGTTAGTCAGCCCTGTATACAAGAGACCAGTTGAGTTGTGCCAGAGTTGTGTTGTGCTACTCCAAGTTGATCTCAATTCTTTTTCCCAGCCCTTCCTCCAATGCTGGGTGAGGATGATATCAAGCCAACACATCCCTTATGTGTGGTCTGCCCTCCACTCTCCACCTCCTGCGAGCAAACGCTTAGGCAAAAAAAAAAAAAAAACATGCTAACATTTTCCTAAAACAAAAAATAATGTTTAGACATAGAGAAATTTAAACCAAAATTTAGGGGAAAAAAAACCTTGCACAGTTTTCAGGTACATGAAACCTATGTCCAATGTAAATTACTAAACAAATGACTTAATACTGCCATCAGCAGCTTCTGTGTTTGGGTAATTCCACTGTCAACTGGGTCCTTGCCAAGAAAAATGGATGTGGGTTAGTCTAATGTCAATAAGATTGAAAGACCCACCAAAGTCCTCTCTCCCAGGAAAAAGAGACCTATGACCTAAAGACAAAAGCAAGTTAAGTCTTCATGCTAAAGGTCAGATTTCCATATACATTGCTTGGTACAGTACTCAGTTTCTTTAACATTGTAATTGTCATTTGTTATCACCTTGCTGCATGCCATCCTTCCAGCATATGCACCAAGTGCAAAAGCATCATAGTTCTCTTTTTATTTTCAGAGTCAAATGAAATAAAAATAGGTCATCTCCATCCCTAATTCGTGCAAGGGTTTGATCCTATGAGATGCTTTGAATATATCATTTGTTGCATCAAAGTTCAGTTTACAAGTTCAGAAGTGGTTTATAAGCCAGTTTGCTTTGCCAAGTGTCCCTAGTGGAAAAGTTAGCACTCTCATGGAATGGGTCACCCTCAATGCCCAGTGGAATGTACATAGATTTTTAGTGCAGAGAATTTGTGGGTATTTGTATGGCAGAGAAAAACAACAAAAGAAAGCTAACCAATCCCCTTTTTGTGAGATTTAAACAGCAACATTTCAACTAAAATTATGAATAAAAATCTTATTCCAGTGACCTTTTTATTTTAGTCTGCATGGCTCGGCTCACATTTTATAATATTTGAAAGAGTTGAAACAAGTGCTATGCACATTTAATTTTTTGTTGGAAGACTAGAATCTTTGAATATTAGAGTTGACATAACACATACACAAACTAACAGATCATCTTCCCCACCACACTCACTTTATGGTCTGGCAGCTTCTGGGGAAACTAGTTGGTACAGGGGAAATGAATGAATTTTGAACACAGGGTTGCCAAATATAAGTCAAGCACCTCAATTTACTAGTCCTGTGATTCTTGTTGAGTTACTTCTCCTCTCTGGATTTCATCTTATTGGTCATAAAATGGAAATGATAATAACACCTACCTCATGGAGATATAGTGAAGCCTGAGTAAAACACTGTATATATGGGAGGCTCTTTATGTGCTCTAAGGTGTTGCACAAACATTACATGGAGACTCGCTGATGTGCTGTGTGAGTATATGACTTGAATGCACAGGACCTTAGTTTAAGTCCTTGTTTTACCACCTGACCTTTATAAGTGACACAGTCCATATCTGTAAAACGGGATACATATAACATTTCCCTCATAAGGTTTCTGTGATAGCCCATGAGATATGTGCATAGCACTTATAGTGTCCACTACATAAAGGCCTCCAGCAAGCGTCAACTATCACTAGATATTTGATAATAAAATTGATATTTCTTCAACAAGTATTTAAAGAGACCCAGCAGTGTACTAGGCACTCTATCTGTGCTAAGAGTGAAGGTGGAAAAAAAGATACCTTTTGGCTCTGAAGGGACTCACCGTGAAGTGGGAAATATCTTACTAGCTCATATGTCCATTACCAAAGTGATCAGAGACTTCTCATTGTCCAGAAAATGAAGTTCTTCATTCTGCATTTGAAACACTCCACTGGGCTTCCCTGGTGGTGCAGTGGTTGAGAGTCCGCCTGCCGATGCAGGGGACGCGGGTTCGTGCCCCAGTCCGGGAAGATCCCACATGCCGCGGAGTGGCTGGGACCGTGAGCCATGGCCGCTGAGCCTGCGCGTCCGGAGCCTGTGCTCCGCAACGGGAGAGGCCACAAAGGTGAGAGGTCCATGTACCGCAAAAAAAAAAAAAAAAAAAAAAAAAAAACTCCACTGTAGGACCTCACCCTATCGCCCACTGAGCTTGCTTATGTAATCTATGTTTCTAGTCAAACAAAATTTCCCGTGTCGGTGTCATTTCATTGTATTAGTCATGATTCTTCAGAGAAACAGAACCCATAAGAAGAGATTTATTATAAAAATTGGCTCACACAATTATAGAGGCTGAGAAGTCCCATGATCTGCCATCTGCAGATGTAGACAACCAGGAAAGCTGGTGGTTAATTCAGTCTGAGTCTAAAGTCTAAGGAACAGGAGTATCTGTATTTGAAGGCAAAAAAGGATGAACGTCCCAGCTCAAACAAAGAGCAAAGTCTCCCTTCCTCTACCTTTTTGTTCTATTTAGGCTCTCAGTGGATTGGATGGTGCCCGCCCACACTGGCAAGGGTGATCTTCTTTACTCACTCTACAGATTCAAATGCTAACTTCTAGAAACACCCTCACAGACATACCCAGAAATAACGTTTTACCAAGTATCTGGGCATCACACTCATGCTGGATTCT
Organism: Mesoplodon mirus; assembly: GCF_964341445.2. NCBI lineage: Eukaryota > Metazoa > Chordata > Mammalia > Artiodactyla > Ziphiidae > Mesoplodon > Mesoplodon mirus. Next base: position 169,460,979 of record NC_138977.1, on the reverse strand, counting down.
CTGCCTGGAATATACCTCATCCCCTTCTCCCTATGTCAAACCCCTACACTTCCGTCAGAGCCAAGCCAAAGCGCTCTCTGTTGTGAACATCTGGTTCTCTGCTTTGCTTCATGCTCCTTTAAGGAGCATCTTCTCTACACCTCTTCTGGTATAGCTGCATATGCCACTCCTTGGCCAAAAAAAATAGGTACAAGAGTACCTAGTTCACATCTAAGAGAGTATGGTATCCCCTTCGCTTCAGGGCTTAGTTTAGGGGTAGGCATGTGACCCAGTATAGACTGATGAGAATGACATCTGGGATTAGTTCAGATATGTTCAGAAAGAAAATTTCCTTTTAAGCTGGAGTTGTTAAGGTAGCTGTTAACGAGATGATTGTCAGTCAAGAGCTACAAGATACCATCTTACCTATGAGAACACCCAACTCAGAGGAAAGCAGAGCTGAGAGATGGAGAGAAACAAACTCCTGATGGCATCACTGACCACTTGTATGGACACCCCTTGATTTTCAGTTAGGGAAGCCAATCCATGTATTATTATTATTACTACTATGACTACTACTACTATTATTATGACTATTTAGTTGCAATCTATAATCTCCTGCTGACCAAGACCACAGCTTATTTATATCTGTGGCTCCTATGAAACATCGGGATGAGTTTTTGCCCACTGTAGGTTCTCAGTAAATGTTAGGTTAGATTAATTAATCTATAACTCATGGAAAGAAATTTAATGGATTCCAAATGGCATTCAACCTCACTAACATGTAACATGGCTCATTAAAGCAGAGGAAATATATCTGAGCCAAATGATTTATTTGTAAAGACTTTTCAGCCATTCAATTTCTCTAGAGCCCCAAAGGATCCTGTACTATGCATAACAACCTACACAGATAGGAAAATTATAATTTTCCAAGTGTTTTTAATCCTTTCTTTAGAAATGAGAAGCAGAAGGTCTGGAGAGTTTAACTGATTTCCTACAGTCTCACAGGAAGTGGGTAGACCACTGCTATGGAATCCTTTGATTCCAAAGGACTAGTGATCCTTTGTTTTGCTCTGTCTCTAGAGCTGGGCTAGTATAGGAGTAAGAACCTTTGAAGTCACACAAGCTGGAGTTGAAACTTCATCTCCACCAGTTGTGAAGCACTACCTCAGGGCCTAGTACATATTAAGTGCCAAATAAATGACAGATTTTTATTACCATTAACACACATTTTTATGTTTCTCAGTACACTAGATAGTTTTAACTGACTCAGAAATCTTGGGGCAGCTTCATCTGATTATGTTACCTGTGAGATTTCTCTGCCTTAGGGAAAAACAAGTTCCCCAGCAGATGTCTCAGTGGGGAAAATGTAAAGACATAAGTTACTGGTATTTGTGTAATGATTAATTTCCCACCCATTATCCCGAGGCTTTCTTCATTCATAATAAAATGGGACTTTCCTGGGGCTTCCCTGGTGGCGCAGTGGTTAAGAGTCCGCCTGCCGACGCAGGGGACACGGGTTTGTGCTCCGGTCCTGGAAGATCCCACATGCCGCGGAGCGGCTGGGCCCATGAGCCATGGCCGCTGAGCCTGCGCGTCCGGAGCCCATGCTCCGCAATGGGAGAAGCCACACAGTGAGAGGCCCGCGTACCGCCAAAAAAAAAAAAAAAAAAAAAAAAAAAGGGACTTTCCTGTGCTCATTGAAGGGAGAATATTATTTGGCTACTGTTATAGATTTGCTAAATTTCATTAATTTTAGAATCTAATTTAGGTTGAGATCCTTATATGTTACAGTAGGAACTTCTCAATAGATTAAGGGAATTTGATGACTGTAGACGAATAAGAAAATGTGAAAATTAATATAAAACTTAACCCTGTAAACCTGAAAAGGTTTCAGAAATTCTTCCCTCAGGTTGAAGGAAAAATTAAAGGACAATTGCCTCCTTTATGTGACTTCAAATCTCATCATTGTCCTATCTAAATGTCAAAGGACAGACCTGCAACGAAAGCGCCAACCCAAAAGACACAGCTAAAAACAAGGTTTTCTTACCCACCAAGAAGGTTATTTGGGGCTACTGTAGAGAAGCTTTTATTATGAAAACTTTATTTAATTCTTTTTAGTTTAATCTAGGTAGGCCAAATGTGATTGCTTTGTAAATTTTTTAAAAAGTAAACACACCTGACGACTTAAACAATTCTTAGGATGTGTGCACAGTTTAAACTATGAAATTGAAATTGAAAGCATGCCAGTACAGGAAAAGAGAAGATACCCTTCTTCCTGGGGGAGAAATATTTTAACTCTTTAATTGCGGACAAGTGTGCCTCTATGACAAAGGTCTCTCTCAAAAATTTTAAAGAGAAAGTTGAAGAAGAAAGGGATATTAGGGGAAGGGAATTAACATGTAGTTGGTGAGCATCTACTTCATGCCAAGTATTGTCCATGATGCTAAATATGTGTGAGCTCCTATCATTTTCCCCAAAACCCTTGAGATAGATCTCCTCAATCCACACAAAGGGCCTTTGAGCCCCAGACATACTGAGTAAAGTGGCTATGATCTCCTCACTAATAAACGGCAATGTTGAGACTTATTAAAAAAAAATCAGTACTGTGATTAAAACACCAAAACAGAACCTCCAATGTTCACTCTTTTCCTATTCCATCAGTGTTCACATAAGTCACTCTTTTGTGTTTAACCTTAGTAACTTAGTTATATTGCTGTAGGCCAGAGTTTAGTTGTTTATCAGACTGAATTTCTCTCCTACCTGGACACTTTGCTAGACCACAGTTTCCAGGCTCCCTTAAAGTTTTGTGGCCACGTGACTGAAATCTGGTCAAAGGAATGTGGTGGGTGTCATAACATCATCCCCAGACCCAACCCACTGGAACTTTCTATGCAGTCCTCCAAGCTCTCCCTATTACCTCCTCTCCTAACCATATTCAGATGATCTAATGGAGGACTCAAAGCTCAGTGGATATTGGAGCAGCTAGTCGGAAAGAGCCTGGGGCCTCCATGACTCTATGGGGCGGAGCTATGAGGCCAATTTACACTGGAGTGTGACATGCAGGAAAAACCTTTACTAATTAAGCTCTGAAACATAGGGATTATTTATTATAGCAGCTAGTCTTCCCTGACTAACACATGATAAACCATTTATACTTAATATTTTTATATGAACACATCTACTTTTTTCTTAAAATTATATATCATGGCATTATTTACTTTATCCTCTTTTGTAGATTTGATGTACTGGTTATTTTTTTTCTATTACATGAAAACAAAATCAAAACTATATTTTAAGGTTTATTGTATAATAATCTTGTGATAATGTGCTACTCTAATCACTTCCCTGTGCTTAGCCAGGTAGTGGGACCCTTCTTCAGCCAAAACCCTGAATATCCAAAGTGCATCTTCACGTCAGGATATGCACACAGAGGCACTGTGTCATACCAATTTGACAATTGCCCTTTAAGTCTGGGGGCCCAACTAGAAAGGACAGAACTGAGCAGAAACTCCAGAGCTACTCTGGCTTAAAAGGTAGCAGAAGCCTCTTGGCAAGAGACAATAACTCTGGCCACATGTCTCTCTTGATTGCTCAGACCTCAGCCCTGTGGTTGCTGTGGTCTTTTAGGAACCGCTGAGGATTGAATAAGCAAGAGCAGTGGCTCTTCCTGCCATCTCTCTGCCTCTGGACAATGGAGCTGCTCACATTCTTCTAAGTTACCCAGAACTGTGGCCTCAGTCAACATAGCTTCCAACCTGTACATTTTGTCATCTGCCCCCAGAACACCATCTCTTCAGCCCACAAAGAAAACCTTCTAAACCCAAGACTAATGTTCCGAAAACAAACCAGAAGAATAAGAACTCCTGGAGGACAAGGACCACATCCTAATTATCTCTGATTCCCCAGAAAATCCCAGAGCACAAAATAGGCACTAAATGAGCATTTGCTAAACTGAACATCAAAGGTTGATCTGTTCAGCAGAAAAAGAAAAGTTTTCATGTAACCTCATGGTGATCCACTCCACAAGAGAGAATTGCTTAAGAATTCCATGAAAAAACATGAGAAATTTTCAGTAGGCATACAAGTATTAACCAAGTTTTCCTTCCTAGAAAGGAAACAAAAAGCTGTGTTTGAAACTCCACTGTAAAAAATCAGATGACTACTGAATCTCATATAATTAAGACAGAGTTGGCATCTACAAGGAGTGAACTGCTACTGAAATTCAACTGCATTCACACACACACACACACACACACACATACACACACCACATTGCTGCTTCATTAAATAGCTTAAATCCGCCAGTGTTTGGTGGTAGTGCTTGGAGCTGTCTAATGTTGAAAATCAGGCCACCTACCCAAAACAGAAAGAGAGAGAGAGGGAAAGAGAGAGAGAGCACTTTTAGTACGAAATATATTTAACATAAAATCTAGTGACTCTTCTGCATGGCAGAGCACTAATTACTCTGGTCCCAGACATCTTTTCCGTACAGGCTTTCTGCACTCTTCCACTTGTTATTTATGGAAAGATGGGAGGAAAACAGCAGATGAACTCTTACCATGGCAACCCTTGCAGAACATGTTATACCTAATACTATCTGTCATTGCTTAGAGAGCTCTTCTTACAATGAAAATAAAAATGCTTTTGACTTGATTATATGAGTATTTAACATCCATCAGGGAAAACATAGAAATCAATTAAAAGAGCATTCACTTTGTCCCCTCAAGTGTTGAAACAAAGCTCTTAGGCTTCCTTCTTTTTAATAAAATCCTCATCTCTTTTGTGGAAGAATTGACTAATTGGTAAAAGTGATCTCCAGTGTCTTAATGTGGTGACCAGGTTCTACCACTGTGCTAAGATTAAAGATAATGAGTATGTTTAAGTTTCCTTTCCAGTGTTTTCCATCCAAAGTGAAAATGTTCCTTCCCGAGCAGCTGTTTCCTTTCAGGTATTTACCCCCAGGTTACCATGGATTTACTTCTGAATCATTCGGTCACTATTGTCACTGGGCCAACTGCTTTCAGTCTCACTCTCTCTCTCTGCCCACCCTCACCCTGCAGCCTGTGGCCTTGTAAGTCTTCTAAAGACAAGCAAATACCTTTGTTCTCTCTCCTGGTTTTGCTTTTAATTACCTTCTCCGAGCTCTGGCTTCCTATATTTCTGAGAAGCCTCTTAGAATTGCCTGAAATGTAAATACTGTCAGACTATAGGAACATAAATAGCAAGGAGAAGAAGCCAAGGGGATAGCAACTGCATCAATGCTATGGTGTGAGACAGTTGAGAAGACAGGTTTTCATTTCTGGTCATCAATCTACAGCTGGAACACATGTAGTTGTTTCCCAAAAAGTCCTAGCCTCTAAGACTAGCCCAGACAGAGTGTCGTATTTTCAAGGGTTAGATTAATCAGAAACCCTTTACAGACATGTTCAGAAACACACCTCTATTCTGATAGTTGATAGAGCTCACTGATTCATTCAGAAAGCATTTTGGAATGGCCATGTTCTAGGAACTGTGCTGGAACACAATAAAGCCTGTTATTTTTCGCAGTCTCATTTTAGACTGTAAATCCTTTAGAAACCATTCTCTAACTTCTACAACTGAGTCAGGTATCCTCCTCTGTGTTTCCCTGGCACCTTGAGTTTGACCTTAAGCTATCACTAACTGTTTTGTAATTAATTTCTTTTTATAATAGGATAGGCTCAGTTAAGCTTCAGGAGCAAGTAAACTCCCAAATTTCAGTAGCTGAACAAATCAGTATTTTCACTACCCAAACAGTTTTTCATGATGCCTTCCTATCAAATTTTCACCATCCAGTGTAGACTGGGTGGTCCTATAACAACACTCTTATCTAAGAACCCATTAAGGGACTCAGGCTGCTCCTATCCTCAGCTCCTCTATTCAGAAAACTTTGCGTCCAGCTAAATGCACAGGATAAATAGTGTCGGGGGAGAGAGACAAAAAGACAGAGAGACAGAGAGAAATATATCAAGACAATGGAGATGCCAAACATGTTAACTGTCTCAAGAGTTAAGAATTGGGCCTCCCTGGTGGCGCAGTGGTTGAGAGTCTGCCTGCTGATGCAGGGGATACGGGTTCGTGCCCTGGTCCGGGAGGATCCCATATGCCGCGGAGCGGCTGGGCCCGTGAGCCATGGCCGCTGAGCCTGCGCATCCGGAGCCTGTGCTCCACAACAGGAGAGTTCACAACAGTGAGAGGCCTGCGTACTGAAAAAAAAAAAAAAAAAAAAAAAAAGAGTTAAGAATTGGCAAGACTTCCGGGTAAGATGGCGGAAGAGTAAGACGCGGAGATCACCTTCCTCCCCACGGATACAACAGAAATACAGCTACACGTGGAACAACTCCTACAGAACACCTACTGAACGCTGGCAGAAGACCCCAGACCTCCCAAAAGGCAAGAAACTCCCCACATACCTGGGTAGGGCAAAGCGGAGAGATCCGCACACAGAGGATCGGTGCCGAGCGGCACTCACCAGCCCGAGAGGCTTGTCTGCTCGCCCCGGCGGCGCTGGAAACTGAGGCTCGGGCTTCGGTCAGAGCGCAGGGAGAGGACTGGGGCTGGCAGCGAGAACTCAGCCGGAAGGGGGCTAATGAGCCACAGCTAGCCGGCAGGGAGTCCGGGAAAACTCTGGAGCTGCCGAAGAGGCAAGAGACTTTTTCTTCCCTCTTGGTTTCCTGGTGCGCGAGGAGAGGGGATTAAGAGCGCTGCTTAAAGGGGCTCCACAGACGGGCTCGAGTCACGACTGAAAGCGCGGAGCCCAGTGACGGGCGTGGGACGCTGGGGCTGCTGCTGCCGCCGCCAAGAAGCCTGTGAGCGAGCGCAGGTCACTGTCCACACCGCCCTTCCAGGAGCCCGTGCAGCCCGCCACTGCCAGGGTCCCGGGATCCAGGGGCGGCTTCTCTGGGAGAACGCACGGCGCGCCTCGGGCTGGTGCAACGTCACGCCGACCTCTGCCGCTGCAGGCTCGCCCCGCACTCCGTGCCCCTCCCTCCCGCCCGGCCTGAGTGAGCCAGAGTCCCCGAAGAGGCTGCTCCTTTAACCCTGTCCTGTCTGAGCGAAGAACAGACGCCCTCCGGCGACCTACACGCAGAGGCGGGGCCAAATCCAAAGCTGAGACCCAGGAGCTGTGAGAACAAAGAAGAGAAAGGGAAACCTCTCCCAGCAGCCTCAGAAGCAGCGGATTAAAGCTCCACAATCAACTTGATGTACCCTGCATCTGTGGAATACATGAATGGACAACAAATCATCCCAAATTGAGCCAGGAGTCAGTGCTGTGCCTCTGAGGTGGGAGAGCCAACTTCAGGACACTGGTCCACAAGAGACCTCCCAGCTCCACATAATATCAAACGGCGAAAATCTTCCAGAGATCTCCATCTCAACACCAGCACCCAGCTTCACTCAACGACCAGCAAGCTACAGTGCTGGACACCCTAAGCCAAACAACTAGCAAGACAGGAACACAACGCCACCCATTAGCAGAGAGGTGGCCTAAAATCATAAAAAGTCCGCAGACACCCCAAAACACACCACCAGACGTGGACCTGCCCACCAGAAAGACAAGATCCAGCCTCACCCACCAGAACACAGGCACTAGTCCCCTCCACCAGGAAGCCTACACAACCCACTAAACCAACCTTAGCCACTGGGGACAGACACCAAAAACAACGGGAACTATGAACCTGCAGGCTGCAAAAAGGAGACCCCAAACACAGTAACATAAGCAAAATGAGAAGACAGAAAAACACACAGCAGGAGAAGGAGCAAGATAAAAACCCACCAGACCTAACAAATGAAGAGGTAATAGGCAGTCTACCTGAAAAAGAATTCAGAATAATGATGGTAAAGATGATCCAAGATTCTATTTCCCAGATCCAAAATCTTGGAAATAGAATAGACAAAATGCAAGAAACAGTTAACAAGGACCTAGAAGAACTAAAGATGAATCAAGCATCGATTAAAAACACAATACATGAAATAAAAAATACTCTAGATGGGATCAATAGCAGAATAACTGAGGCAGAAGAACGGATAAGTGAGGTGGAAGATAAAATAGTGGAAATAACTGCTGCAGAGCAAAATAAAGAAAAAAGAATGAAAAGAACAGAGGACAGTCTCAGAGACCTCTGGGACAACATTAAACGCACCAACATTCGAATTATAGGGGTTCCAGAAGAAGAAGAGAAAAAGAAAGGGACTGAGAAAATATTTGAAGAGATTAGAGTTGAAAACTTCCCTAATATGGGAAAGGAAATAGTTAATCAAGTCCAGGAGGCACAGAGAGTCCCATACAGAATAAATCCAAGGAGAAATATGCCAAGACACATATTAATCAAACTGTCAAAAATTAAACACAAAGAAATCATATTAAAAGCAGCAAGGCAAAAACAACAAATAACACACAAGGGAATCCCCATCAGGATAACAGCTGATCTCTCAGCAGAAACTCTACAAGCCAGAAGGGAGGGGCAGGACATAATTAAAGTGATGAAGGAGAAAAACCTGCAACCAAGATTACTCTACCCAGCAAGGATCTCATTCAGATTTGATGGAGAAATTAAAACATTTACAGACAAGCAAAAGCTGAGAGAGTTCAGCACCACCAAACCAGCTTTACAACAAATGCTAAAGGAACTTCTCTAGGCAAGAAACACAACAGAAGTAAAAGACCTACAATAACGAACCCAAAACAATTAAGGAAATGGGAATAGGAACATACATATCGATAATTACCTTAAATGTAAATGGACTAAATGCTCCCACCAAAAGACACAGATTGGCTGAATGGATACAAAAACAAGACCCATATATATGCTGTCTACAAGAGACCCACTTCAGACCTAGAGACACATACAGACTGAAAGTAAGGGGATGGAAAAAGATATTCCATGCAAATGGAAACCAAAAGAAAGCTGGAGTAGCAATTCTCATATCAGACAATATAGATTTTAAAATAAAGACTACTAGAAGAGACAAAGAAGGACACTACCTAATGATCAAGGGATCGATCCAAGAAGAAGATATAACAATTTTAAATATTTACGCACCAAACATAGGAGCACCTCAATACATAAGGCAAATACTAACAGCCATAAAAGGAGAAATCGACAGTAACACAATCATAGTAGGGGACTTTAACACCCCACTTTCACCAATGGACAGATCATCCAAAATGAAAATAAATAAGGAAACACAAGCTTTAAATGATACATTAAACAAGATGGACTTAATTGATATTTATAGGACATTCCATCCAAAAACAACAGAATACACATTTTTCTCAAGTGCTCATGGAACATTCTCCAGGATAGATCATATCTTGGGTCACAAATCAAGCCTTGGTAAATTTAAGAAAATTGAAATTGTATCAAGTATCTTTTCCGACCACAATGCTATGAGACTAGATATCAATTACAGGAAAAGAGCTGTAAAAAATACAAACACATGGAGGCTGAACAATACACTACTTAATAACGAAGTGATCACTGAAGAAATCAAAGAGGAAATTAAAAAATACCTAGAAACAAATGACAATGGAGACACGACGACCCAAAACCTATGGGATGCAGCAAAAGCAGTTCTAAGAGGGAAGTTTATAGCAATACAATCCCACCTTAAGAAACAGGAAACATCTCGAATAAACAACCTAACCTTGCACCTAAAGCAATTAGAGAAAGAAGAACAAAAACATCCCAAAGTTAGCAGAAGGAAAGAAAGCATAAAAATCAGATCAGAAATAAATGAAAAAGAAATGAAGGAAACGATAGGAAAGATCAATAAAACTAAAAGCTGGTTCTTTGAGAAGATAAACAAAATTGATAAACCATTAGCCAGACTCATCAAGAAAAAAAGGGAGAAGACTCAAATCAATAGAATTAGAAATGAAAAAGGAGAAGTAACAACTGACACTGCAGAAATACAAAAGATCATGAGAGATTACTATAAGCAACTCTATGCCAATAAAATGGACAACCTGGAAGAAATGGACAAATTCTCAGAAATGCACAACCTGCCAAGACTGAATCAGGAAGAAATAGAAAATATGAACAGACCCATCACAAGCACTGAAATTGAAACTGTGATAAAAAATCTTCCAACAAACAAAAGCCCAGGACCAGATGGCTTCACAGGCGAATTCTATCAAGCATTTAGAGAAGAGCTAACACCTATCCTTCTGAAACTCTTCCAAAATATAGCAGAGGGAGGAACACTCCCAAACTCATTCTACGAGGCCACCATCACCTTGATACCAAAACCAGACAAGGATGTCACAAAGAAAACTACAGGCCAATATCACTGATGAACATAGATGCAAAAATCCTCAACAAGATACTAGCAAACAGGATCCAACAGCACATTAAAAGGATCATACACCATGATCAAGTGGGGTTTATTCCAGGAATGCAAGGATTCTTCAATATATGCAAATCAATCAACGTGATACACCATATTAACAAATTGAAGGAGAAAAACCATATGATCATCTCAATAGATGCAGAGAAAGCTTTCGACAAAATTCAACACCCATTTATGATAAAAACCCTGCAGAAAGTAGGCATAGAGGGAACTTTCCTCAACATAATAAAGGCCATATATGACAAACCCACAGCCAGCATCGTCCTCAATGGTGAAAAACTGAAACCATTTCCACTAAGATCAGGAACAAGACAAGGTTGCCCACTCTCACCACTCTTATTCAACCTAGTTTTGGAAGTTTTAGCCACAGCAATCAGAGAAGAAAAGGAAATAAAAGGAATCCAAATCGGAAAAGAAGAAGTAAAGCTGTCACTGTTTGCAGATGACATGATACTATACATAGAGAATCCTAAAGATGCTACCAGAAAACTACTAGAGCTAATCAATGAATTTGGTAAAGTTGCAGGATACAAAATTAATGCACAGAAATCTCTGGCATTCCTATATACTAATGATGAAAAATCTGAAAGTGAAATCAAGAAAACACTCCCATTTACCATTGCAACACAAAGAATAAAATATCTAGGAATAAACCTACCTAAGGACACAAAAGACCTGTATGCAGAAAATTATAAGACACTGATGAAAGAAATTAAAGATGATACAAATAGATGGAGAGATGTACCATGTTCTTGGATTGGAAGAATCAATATTGTGAAAATGACTCTACTACCCAAAGCAATCTACAGATTCAATGCAATCCCTATCAAACTACCACTGGCATTTTTCACAGAACTAGAACAAAAAATTTCACAATTTGTATGGAAACACAAAAGACCCAAAATAGCCAAAGCAATCTTGAGAACGAAAAATGGAGCTGGAGGGATCAGGCTCCCTGACTTCAGACTATACTACAAAGCTACAGTAATCAAGACAGTATGGTACTGGCACAAAAACAGAAAGATAGATCAATGGAACAGGATAGAAAGCCCAGAGATAAACCCACGGACATATGGTCACCTTATCTTTGATAAAGGAGGCAGGAATGTACAGTGGAGAAAGGACAGTCTCTTCAATAAGTGGTGCTGGGAAAACTGGATAGGGTCATGTAAAAGTATGAGATTAGATCACTCCCTAACACCATACACGAAAATAAGCTCAAAATGGATTAAAGATCTAAATGTAAGGCCAGACACTATCAAACTCTTAGTGGAAAACATAGGCAGAACACTCTATGACATAAATCACAGCAAGGTCCTTTTTGACCCACCTCCTAGAGAAATGGAAATAAAGACAAAAATAAACACATGGGACCTAATGAAACTTCAAAGCTTTTGCACAGCAAAGGAAACCATAAACAAGACCAAAAGACAACCCTCAGAATGGGAGAAAATATTTGTAAATGAAGCAACTTTCAAAGGATTAATCTCCAAAATTTATAAGCAGCTCATGCAGCTCAATAACAAAAAAACAAACAACCCAATCCAAAAATGGGCAGAAGACCTAAATAGACATTTCTCCACAGAAGATATACAGACTGCCAACAAACACATGAAAGGATGCTCAACATCTTTACTCATTAGAGAAATGCAAATCAAAACTACAATGAGATATCATCTCACACCAGTCAGAATGGCCATCATCAAAAAATCTACAAACAATAAATGCTGGAGAAGGTGTGGAAAAAAAGGAACACTCTTGCACTGCTGGTGGGAATGTGAATTGGTACAGCCACTATGGAGAACGGTATGGAGGTTCCTTAAAAAACTACAAATAGAACTACCATATGACCCAGCAATCCCACTACTGGGCATATACCCTGAGAAAACCATAATTCAAAAAGAGACATGTACCAAAATGTTCATAGCAGCCCTATTTACAATAGCCCGGAGATGGAAACAACCTAAGTGTCCATCATCAGATGAATGGGTAAAGAGGATGTGGCACATATATACAATGGAATATTACTCAGCCATAAAAAGAAATGAAATTGAGCTATTTGTAATGAGGTGGATGGACCTAGAGTCTGTCATACAGAGTGAAGTAAGTCAGAAAGAGAAAGACAAATACTGTATGCTGACATATATATGGAATTTAAGAAAAAAAATGTCATGAAGAACATAGGGGTAAGACAGGAATAAAGACACAGGCCTACTAGAGAATGGACTTGAGGATATGGGGAGGGGGAAGGGTAAGCTGTGACAAAGTGAAAGAGCGGCATGGACATATATACACTACCAAACGTAAGGTAGATAACTAGTGGGAAACAGCCACATAGCACAGGGAGATCAGCTCGGTGCTTTGTGACTGCCGGGAGGGGTGCGATAGGGAGGGTGGGAGGGAGACGCAAAAGGGAGGGGATATGGGAACATATGTATATGTATAACTGATTAAATTTGTTATAAAGCAAAAAAAAAAAAGAATTGGCAAGAACTAGTGATATTGACCCCATCCAAATTGAGGATGGGAAATGTGGAGGAACATATGATGAGAACTATCATAGTCTGTTCCTATATGCAAAATTAAATTGTAGACTCTTAGATGACAGAGACTGGTCAGCATGTTTGTATCTGATAGGAATTAACCAACAGACACAGAAAATTCAAGATTGATTTATAAAGTCTTATTAATGAAAAAGTTCACCATATATACTTGATACAAGAGCAATATTAAGAGATCACTTTTATTGCTAATATACCAGCAATAAACAAATATAACGTACAAGTTTCTTAAAAGCCAATTTTTTTTTACAAGGGAAGAAAAATTATAAGGTGTGTGGGAGTGTAAAATGATTCCTTCACTTTGGAGAACTGTTTGGCAACCTATTAAAAAGTTACATATCTACCTTACGACTTGGCAATTCTATTCCAGGTATTCACCCCAGAGAAAGAAATGCATCTAACCACAAAGAGAATTGCACAATTTTCTTAGGAATTCTTAGGAGATTTGCTCATAATAAGCAAAACCTGGAACAACCCAAATGTCTATAAATGCATAGTAGAATAATCATGTAAGAGAATAGTACAGACAGTAAAATCAAATAAAATGCTGCTCATGCAACACACAAAAGAACCCCAAAACATGTTGAGGATGAGCCAGACACAAAAAAAGTACAAACTGTATAATCTGATTTATATGAAGTCCATGAATAGGTAAAACTAATGATAGAAATCAGAAAGTACTTATTTTGGTGATAAGTGAAAATTTGATAGGAAGGCATCATGAAAAACTGGGGTAGTGAAAATGATCTATATTTTGTTTGGGATATACAAAAACTTATACAACTATCAAAACTTCTCAAATTGAACACTTAAGATCCATGAATTTTATTTAAATAATAATTCAGTATGACAAAGAAAGAAACCTATAAGTACTCCGAAGCAAGTTTTCAAAAATGTTCAAGAATGTCCAGAATAATTCATCAGACTTTATTGAAAAGCATTAATGAAAATATATATCATTCATGGAGAGGAAACCTCAATCTCATAAAAGTACTAATTTTCATTAAATAAATCTGTATATTCCATAAATTGAATTCAGTCTCAACACCCATTTGTGTATGTGAGTGAGTGAGTGTGTGTGTGTGTGTATTATCACCTCAGTAGCTGATTATAGAATTTATATAGAAGAATATAGGGCCTAGTCTAGCCATGATAACTTTGAAGAATGATCATAGTAAGAGAACGAGTAGAAAAATGATGGAGAATACAAAAGTTTAATTTATTAGATAGCAAGACATACTATATAGATAATTTAGAACAATATATATTGGAGTGTTGACCTTAAAAACAATATTTCTCCAGCAAAAAAAAAATAGATTTATTCAAAATCAGCAGAGAATTGCACTTTGGGATCTGCAACCATGATGAGTCACATGCAAGTCCTCACACAGTAAGGGAAGGATAATTCTTTTATAGAGGGGAAAAGGAAGTTGGAAGGGCTTTAGTTAATAAAGATCCCATGGCTTTTCATTGGCTGAGTTGTTGCCAGGAAAGATGAGAAGGTTTTCTTCTTCCTATTGGATTCTGCTATCATCACAGATTGTGAGAGCTCCCCTTTCTGTTCTCTGAACTTTATTTAATTGAGGTTCTGTTTCTTAATTTTTTACACTTCCCCCTTTTGCTCAAGATCTTTTTCTAAAAGCATCACTGACCAAGAGTCAGGTTGTTCAGTTTCAATGGCTTTTTTGTCCCTCAGTGCCAGGAAGGACCTTTCCTGGGGGTAGTGTCTCACATCAGAGGGAAAGTACACAAATTGGAAACCTATTGAGATCACATTCAACTAACAAGAAGGGGTAGGAGAGAGAACTCTCAGTCACTTTTTATCTAAAATACATATGTTGTCAAGACCATAAACACTGGAAATCATCTAAAGCACTATGTCATCATCAAAACTTTGGTGACAAACTTAAAAACAGGCCTGGCCCTGATATCTTAGAGGAGCTATCTCATCAGATACTGTCTGCCTCAATTCTGGGAAATCTTTACTTTCAGGTTACTAAATGATGTGCAGGTCCAGTTAAGGGTCAGTATTTTCTTTAGGTATGTCATATGAACCCAAGTATATTCCCTGAAGTTTGGTGGCACAAAGGTTTGTTAGCAGTACATGGCAGGGTCCTCTGCAGTGAGGTTGAAAAGCGTCTTTCTGGAGGTGTCTTTTTTTTTTTTTTTTTTTTTTGGTGGTAGGCGGGCCTCTCACTGTTGTGGCCTCTCCCGTTGCTGAGCACAGGCTCCGGACGCGCAGGCTCAGCGGCCATGGCTCACGGGCCCAGCCGCTCCGTGGCATGTGGGATCTTCCCGGACCAGGGCATGAACCCTTGTCCCCTGCATTGGCAGGCGGACTCTCAACCACTGCGCCACCAGGGAAGGCCCCTGGAGGTGTCTTTTTTGTTTTATGTTTTTGATGTCATATTTTACATCTTCATGTGTATCCCTTAACTGTATATTGTAGTTACAGTTGATTTTACATTTGGCTTTTAACCTTCATACTAGCTTATTACATGGTCTATCCACTGCGTTTACTATGTATTTGCCTTCACCAGTGAGATTTTTTTCCTTCATATATTTTCTTATTTTGTGTTACAGCTTTTTCTTTTTTGCTTAAAGAAGATCCTTTAACATTTTTTTGTAAGGCCTGTTTAGTGGTAATGAACTCAGGTTTTACTTGTCTGACAGCCTCATTATCTCTCCTGCAATTCTGAATGATAACCTTGTCATGTAGAGTACCCTTGGTTGTAGGTTTTTTTCCTTTCCGCACTTTATATATATCATGCCACCCCCTTCTGGCCTGCAAAATTTCTGCTGAAAAATCAGCTGACAGTCTTATGGGTTCCCTTGTATATGACTCTTTGTTTTTTTCTTTCTGCCTTTAAATTTTTTTGTTTTATCTTTAACTTTAGTCATTTTAGTTATGAGGTGTGGCTCTCTTTGGGTTCATCTTTTTAGGACTCTCTGTGCTTCCTGGACTTGGGTATCTATTTCCTTCCACAGGTTAGGGAAGTTTTCAGCCATTATCTTATCAAATATGTATTCTGCCCTTGTCTCTCTCTCTCTCTCCTCCTTCCAGGACCCCTATATTGCAAATGTTAGTATGTTTGATGTTGTCCCAGAGGTTCCTCTAAGCTATCCACTATCCTCATTCTTATTTTTTTTTTCTTTTTGCTGTTCTGATTGGGTGATTTCCACTATTCTTTCTTCCAGGTTGCTTATACATTCTACGGTAACACCTAATCTGCCGTTGATTCCTTCTAGTGTATTTTTCATTTAACTTATTGTAATTAGTTTTGATTGTTTCTTTTTATATTTTCTAATTTCTTTATTGAAATTCTCACTGTGTTCCTCTATTCTTCTCCTCAGTTCATTGAGCATTTTTATGACTGTTGCTTTGAACTCTTTCAAACTACTTATCTCTGTTTCATTAAGGGCTTTTTTTTTTGCAGGGGATTGGTTATTATTCTTTTATTTGGAACATGTTCCTCTATCTTCTCATTTTGTTTGATTTTTTTTTATTTTTCTCTATGAAATTAGGCAAAACAGTTACCTATCCTGGCCTTGAAGGTGTATCCTTGTGTAGAAGTGTCCATATGCAGTTTGCTTCTGCCCAGTGGCTTTTGAAAGAGGGCTGGAGCTGAAACTAGCATGGGCATGGGCCAGGGCTTCTCCCAGGGCATGCTGGCAGCCACGACTTTGGCAGGGTGGCTGGAGCCAAGGGGGATAGAGTTGGTGACTGGTACAGGCCAGGGTTTCTCCTAAGGCATTCTGATGGCCATTGCCTTGAAGGGGGTGGTGCTGGAGCTAGAGAATAGTATGGGCCAGGGCTTTTTCAGGCAGCTTGAGGGCTGCCACCTTGGTGGGGGTGGTTGGTGCCAGAGGCTGATGCAGGCCAGTGGGTATGCTGGGGCAGTCTTGGCAGGACAGCTAAAGCATTAGACAATTTGCAACCTGCTGCCTCTGTACTGGGACTGGGAACATGTAAGTTTTTGTGTGTACTCTTTAAGAGTGGAATCTCAGTTTCTTAAAGCCTCCCAGTTATCTTAGTCAAAAGCCCCACTGTTTTTCACAACCAGTTAAAGGGGCTTGCTTGTCTTCTCAGTGCCAGACCCCAGGGCTGGGGTACCCAGTGTGGGGCTTAAACCCCTCACTCCTTAAGGAGGAACTCTGAGTTGTGATAGCCCCTTCTTCTTTTGGGTCACCCCTGAGTGAGTGGGTCCTGACTAGATCAATTTTCTTTCCTACCTATTCATCTTGGTGTGGTCTTTTTCTTTTAATCCTTAGCTGTAGTAGAGCCATTCTGTGCTAGTCTTCAGGTCGTTCTCAGAGACAGTCTTTTCTACGTATAGTTGTAGTTTTGGTGTGTCTGTGGGAGCAGGTGTAATCAGGGTCTTCTTACTCTGTCATCTTGATCCCATTTCTCTAGCTAGTTTTTCAACGTTATCGTTTGTGGAAATAGCCCTTTGGGCATGACAGAGGCTTGACTACTGTTGGTCCATTTAAAGGCAGCATTTCTTGCAGAAATGTCAGCAAGGTGATTTCCCTTAGCTTCCAGAAAGTCAAGTTTAGAATGCCCCAAAATCTTAATGATAGCTAAAGCAGCAGGTAAAAGTATTGCATCCAATAACTTCTGAACATAGGAGCCATTTTAATTTTATTTTTGCTAGAAGTAAGGAAGCCACATTGTTTCCACAACATTCCCATATCATGAGCTACTCCAAAAGCATATCTATTATTAGTATAAATATTGGCAGTCTCGTCCTTGGTTAAAGTACAAGCCCATGTAAGAGTGTATAATTCAGCCTGTTGGGCTGACATAACCATAGGTAAAGATGCTGCTTCAACAACATCAAAAAGAATTGCAATAGCATATACAGCACAATATCTGCCATTGCTACCATTTAAATAAGAACCATCAGTGAACAGTGAGAATTCACCGTTACCCCCAAAGAATTTCCTGCAGATCATCACAAGGAGTCAGGAGGTGGTACATTAGCATTAAGCTGTCATGAGAGACTTTGTCAGTGATGGAGGGGAGAAGAGTAGCAGGATTAAGGTAATTACAACATGAAAGAATAATGTGAGGAGCAGTTACCAAAAGGACTTCATAAGAAGTGACATGGCTAACAGTAATGTGAGTGTGATGAGAATTCAGGCGCATTTCTACTGTATGAGGTACAAAAATGGTTAAAGGGGATCCCACAATAATTTTCTTGGTGGCCTTAACCAAAAGAACAGTGACAGTAAATGTTCTAAGTTAAAGGGGGGTATCCTCATCCAGCAGGATCCAGTTGCTGGCTATAATAACCTATGGGTTGATGCTGATCTCTGTTTTGGGGTAAGAACGCCATGGGCATCCCCTTTCTTTTCATATACAAAAGGAAAAAGAGAATCTGATCATTGAGATGCCGAAGGGAAGGTGTGTTCATCAAACTCTCCTTTAAGGCTTTAAAGGCTATGTTGTCTGGTTCTTCCCATAAAATTGGGTTAGGGTTTTTATTCTTTAGTAAAACATACAAAGGTTTGGCCATAAGAAAGAAATTTAAAATCCAGTTTCAGCAATAGCCAACTAGCCTGAGAAAACCTCACATTTGGTGCTTAGTTTTGGGTTTTGAGAAGCTTAGGACACCATGGATCTCAGTGTAGCCCTTATTCTGATATAAGATGCCTTAAATATCAAACCTGGGTTTGAACAAACTGCAATTTTTCTTTGGTAACCTTATGTCCTTTTAAGGCTAAAAGCTTCAGCAAATGGATGATACCTTCCTGTGAGGAGATTTGAGAAGGAGAGCAAAAACCAAATCATCCACATATTGCAACAAAGTAGAACCTCTAGGGAACTTTATATCATCCAAATCAGCCTTCAGGATTTGTGAGAAATAAGAAGGACTATCAGTAAAACCCTGAAGGATTACTGTCAAGGTGAATTGTTTTTCTCCCCAAGTGAAGGCAGAAAGGTATTGGCTAGCTTCATCAACTGGAATACTAAAGAATACACTGCATACATAAATAACAATGAATAATTTGCTTCCAGTGGGAAAAGATGTTAGTAACATATGAGAGTTAAGAGCAATAGGGTATTGAGGATAATCATGTTGTTTATTGCTGGACAAAACTCTACTTTCAGCCCTTAGGTTTTCTCACCAGCAAAATAGGTGTATTACAGGAACAAATACAAGGGATCATGAGGCCTTGAGACTTGTAATCTTCTATTATGGGCTCCATGCCTTGAAAGACTTCTTCACTTATAGGATATTGATTAATTCTGGGAAGAGGTTTTGAGGGATCTATATGAATAATGGGAAGTACACTGTGAATTTTGCCAACATCAGTTGGAGATTTTGTCCATAGGGAGGGTGGTAGCTGATTCAATAAGGACAAATGATCAGTTTTTCCAGAACCAGCTCTAGTACTGTCAGAGACACAGCACATAAAAGTTGTCAACGGGTCATTTAATTCACCTGGTTGTCTGCTTTGATGACTTCCTCAGGCTCTAGAATTATTTCGCCCTTTTGGGAGAAAGAAATTCCATTATGATATTTAGCCTAATAAATGGATAGTAGCAGGATAACTAAGGAGAAAAGGGTTTGTACTTCTTAGGTCCTAAACAAAAGGGAATAGATTCAGAGACAAGTACCTCTTGAGGTTTATTAGCGGTCCCCACTATTTGAACTGTTTTAGTATTCCAAGGCAGGGGCTGCTTTATAGTAGTGGGGTTGAACATAAATTCGGACTGGAAGAAATTCATCCCCAGTCTGAAGAAATGTTTCTCCAAGTTGATTAAAAGGGAGGATTTGGAAGAGCCCCTGAGTTCCTTAGAACACTGTCACTGAGAATTGGGAGGAGAGTGGAAATGGTGGTTAGAAGGCCGAAGGCCCCTGATGTGCTTGAATATGTAACAATCTATTTTCTAATGCCCTGGCTCTTTGCCTTTAGAGCAGAAACTAGGAAGGCTTGATTTTATGTAGTGGTTTTCAATTGCTGGAGTTGAAGATTAAGAATTTGGGTCATCTTCCTTTTAAGTGACTCATCTGGAGTGTGAGAAGAGCTGGTTTGCCAGATTAACTAAATATGAAGTGGACGTAGCTTCCCATTCCATCCTGGTCCTTTTTACTAAAAAGGAAAGGCTCTGGTTCATAAACATAGACTTAAAAGCTATTCAGGTGGAATCAACATCTGAGGGAAGACAAGAATTTTCTTTAAAAATAATCTGAAGTTGATTTTAATAGCCATGAACAGGTTCATCACATTTTTGCATGCAAGCCCGAATTTTGTTCCAATCAACAGGCTTTGAAAAAGTCCTAGGAACTGCTCGATGAAGTCACCTAGTGATTGCCTGAGCCGGAATGTGTATATAAGTCAGTGGGCTGGTCTCTTGGTTGTAATTCTAGAGACCTTTCAGCATTTTCCCAATTAGTTTGTATCCAGCCCACAAGTATATGAACTAGCTGATGTAAGTCAGAGAAACCAGGTTGATAAGTTTGAAAGACTACATTAAATTCCTCAGCAAATCTGTGAGAACCTTCAGTTACTTTGGGAAAATCTTTGACTATGGCTTCAGGTTTAGGCCAGGAATGTAAGAAATTAAGGGTTCAGTTTCTGGATCCTCCAAAGGCTTAATTTTAAAGGGACAGATTCTAATAAGTTCAGAGGAAAAGGGAGTGGGGAGAGTTTCAGGGAAAAAGGAAGTTTGGTGAGAGAATTAGTACGGGGAACTAAGGTTATAGAGAAGGTGTTGGCTACATAGATGGGAAGGGGGAAGATGGCACTGGATGTGGAGCCTGAGATGAAAAAAAAAAGCCAAGGAGGAGGAGACTGAGGTTTCTGGAGCCATTTTATACTTCTGGCATTGTTTGTTTGCCTCAGTTAATCTTAAAATCTTATTTTTCAGAGAGGCAATTTTAGGCTTCTCATAAATTTTGGAAGCCTCAAAATACCAGCTGAAATAGGCATTCCATTCAATCCTGGTAATTTTAGAGTTATAGTGATCCAATTCAGTTGTAAGAAAATTAAGTTTAGGGAATTCAAAACTTCCGGATAATGGCCATTGATATTCTAAATTGCCTTTGGTGAGGTCAGTTCATTTAGTTAGAAATGTGTATGAAGAAGGATCATGGTTTTTAAACATAAAATTGGCCAGAGTCCCTGTAGGGGGGTGCCCTCAAAATAGTTAGATAAAGGGGAATCCTATTTCTCAGAGTTTTTCCTCAGGATTTTTCTAGAGTAGAAGAATAATTTTCAAACAGCCTAAAAATCTTCTAGCTCAAACAGTTGAAGACTCAAATAGATCAAACAACTTGAACACCTCAAATATCTCAATAACGTGCAGGCTTAATACTAGCCACTTTTAAAGGAAAAGATTGTCCTAGAGGAGCAGGCTGAAGGCTTTTCAGGTTAGTTCTCATAGAACATTCCTATTCCAAAAGAATGAGCCAAAGGCTGAAAATGGCACCATTTCAATGAAACAGCCCCTGTTCCCAAAGGAATGGCCAAAGGCAAGCCAGTTTCAATTGAAACAGTCAAAATCAGACTGAAGTACCAAATGAGTACTCACATACAAAACAAGGCCTTAACCAGAAAGAAAGAAACCTTAAAATGGGTCCCAAATAAAGCCTGGAGAGTTTCAAAATGCAAAGAGGTTGATAGCTGGGATTCAGGAGAAAGACATACCTTCAAACTTTACAGTCGGTTAGGAAAGCAGTGAGTGACAATGAGCTCAATTTTAGGTACTGCACCCGACTTCTCAGAGCCATCAGGGGTCTTCTCTGGTCCTTATATGGGCCACCAAAATGTTGACATAAAACAAACAGACTTCCAATTATTTCTCCCGCAAAAAAAAAAAAAAAAAAGATTTATTCAGGATCAGCAGAAAATTGCCCTTTGGGGTCTGCAACCATGACAAGCCATATGTAAGTGCCCACACAGTAAGGGAAGGAAAACTCTTTTATAGAGGAGATAAGGAAGTTGGAAGGGTTAAAGTAAACAAAGAGTCCATGACATTTCTTTGACTGAGTTGCTGCCAGGAAAGAAGAGGAGCCTTTCTTCTTCCTGTTGGGCCCTGCTATCATCACAGGGCATGAGGACTCCTTCCAAATCTATTTAATTGAGATTCCTGATTATTAATTTTTTTACAGTAGCAAATATAATAAATAGACCAATAGAATAGGGGAAAAGCTTTCTAAAGGTAATAATTAAAACAATCTGCACTCTCCTGCATAATCAGAATTCCACTCTATACTGAATAATTTGCATTTATATAAATGTATTTTTATTTCTTCTATCCTTAAAAAATATTTTAACCCCACTCATCCCTATTTTGTTAACTCACTTTATTGAGTTATAAATTATATACAAAATGCTATACATATTTAATGTATACAACTTGATGAGTTTGAAGATAAGTATACATGTGGTGAAATCATCTCCATGATCTATGCCATAAACATATCTATCACCTCCAAAAATTTCTTCCCATCCTCTTTATTTACTATTATTTTTGAGATAAGAACACCTAAGATCCACTCTCTTAGAAAGTTTTAAAGTATACAATACAGTTTTGTTAAGTACAGGCACTATGCTATACAGTAGATCTCTAGGACTTATCTTGTATAACTGAAACTTAGTACCTTTTAACTAATATCTCCATGTCCCCACCTCCATCAGCCCCTGGAAATTACTATTCTACTCTACATCCCTATAAGTGTGACTATTTTAGATCCCTCATCTAAGTGGCATCATGTAGTATTTGTCCTTCTGTGTCTGCCTTATGTCATTTACCATAATGCTTTCCACGTTCATCCATGTTGTCACAAATGGTGGGATTTCCTACTTTTCTAAGAGCAAATAATATTCTATTGTATGCATATGTCACATTTTCTTTATCCATTCATTCATCAATGGACATTTTGTTTGCTATTGTGAATAATGCCACTATGAACATGGGAGTGAAGATATATCTTCAAGATCATTATTTCAATTCCTTTGGATAAATGCCAAGAGGTAGGACTGCTGAATCATATGGTAATTCTATTTTTAATTTTTAAGGAAACTCAGTACCGTTTTCCATAATGGCTGCACCAACTTACATTCCCAGCAACAGTGTACAAGAATTCCAAATTTTCTTCACTCTCATTGCAGAAAAACTCCCTGAAAAAGAGTTGTCTGGAATTGCTATCCCCAGTTTTTCTCTTCCCATTCTCTTAAGCCCATTCTAATCAATTTGTCACTCGCCACCCCTGCACTGAAAAAGGTCTATCAAGGTCAACAATGACTTCGTCATTTTACCTGCATTTTTAATATTATCAATCACTTTCTTCTCTTTGATAAGCTTTCTTGCCTTCCAAGTTATCACACTCTCTTTGTTTTCCCCTCCTCACTGATCCTTCCTTCTCTGTCTCTTTTCTGAGTTTCTGCTCTTCCCCCTGACTCTTAGAGTTATAAATTGCAACTTGGGTTATCAGAAGGTAATTAAGTATAATCCTGACTTCTGATCTGAATGAGGACAGCAGGTCTAAAAAGAAAGGTTGAAGAAATACCAGGCATAGCTTAAATTCTTGCCTCTTCAGATTTTTCCTTTCTTCATTTACATGCTCAGAAAAATAAGTGAAACTACAATTACTATTGCTTATAAGTACATCAGGAAAATATTTAATGCAGTGTTAAACTATGATAAAATGAGGAATGAGTAAAGTTAAGAGACAAAGGAAAAAGATCTTAGAAATAAGAATGACAAAACACTAGAATAGTCACCTTTTGGAGTCTCCATCCTAAAAGTCATGTTCTGCATGGATATCCTTCATCTGACTGAACATCTGTTGTTGGCACAAATGATCTTTCATAGATACTTTCAGCTCTATGGTTCATAACTCAATTATTCTGCTCAACATCCTTTCTTTATATCCCAAACCAATCCACAGGCTCTACTTTCTCAACCACTTGCATTGCTAGCACACTAATATGAGATACCATTATTTCTTTCTGAGTTACTGGCAATAGCCATCCAACAATCTGTATTGATCAAATAAGTTAACTGCTATAAAAAACAATTCCCAGATATGAGTGGCCTAACACAATAAAAGTTTATTTTTATCTCATGCAAAGTTGAAAGCAGATGTTCCTGGTCTGGTGGTTCTTCTGGAATACTCTCCTCCTAGCTGTACTATAGAAACCCCAGACCTCTTCCATATGATGGCTCTACAATTTCTAGGACCTCAGGGCCTCTATAAGAAGTGACAATCTCCTGTTGTCACACTGCATTGACTGGAGCTCAGTCACCTGGTAAGGTTAGCTGACAGGGATCCTGGGAAACATAGAGGAACACATAGTACAGAATATCTGCCACAAAAGTCCTCCCCACTTTTATGTTTGCCTCTCTACATCTATTCTCAACACAACAGCCAGAGTGATCTTAAAACATAAATTAGGTAATGTCACTCCTCTACTTAGAATCCTGGGATATCCCACTTTACTCAGACTTGAAGCCAAAGATCCTAATAGTGGCCCACAAGGCTCTGCAACATCAGAAATCCCCATTAGCCATCTCCTCCCACGTTCTACTTCTCCTCCATGTTCCTACTCTGCACATCAGATTGCAGTGTGTACCCCCGACCGCTTAATTACCTAATGCTCATAAAGCCTGGACTGCTGACCCAAATCCTGTGGTCTTTCCTCTCCATGGGGTAAGCTCTTAATCAACTGGATGTTCAATTCAGTTTAATTCAATTTTTTTTGTTGTTTTACTGACTTGAACCATCTTCCAACTGAGCTTACCAAAGTACCATCAAGGACTGCCATCTGAACAGGTTTACATGGACTTCGGTCCAGATTTTAATCAGTCTAGCTGATTGGTATCTACAGTGTGGAGATGGTGACTTGGGACACAGAGGCTGCTGCCCTGAGTCAGTCTGTGGAGCCCAGGGTCCATCTACCAACAGTGACACTTCATAAAGGACTTGTCAAGAAGAATGGAGGAACTGATTGTGCTGCTTAATGTTAGTTTTCAAGGGATGCTCTGATTCGTATCTTCTTCTGCCAGGTGTTATTAAAGATATTTAGTGATCAAAGCATTTACACATATATTTGTGTGTTGGACCCAGAATCTACATTTGCCCTTGGATAAATTATCATTTACATGAACAGAGAGACATCTGAATTGTTTCATCCCTGAAAGGGAACCTATGTTGATAGATCTTCTAGGTAGCTGCTCAGGAATGCTATGGATAGGCAGGCCAACCATGACAGTCTTTGTATGAAACCCCAAGGATGTACTACTTGCCCACCTCACCTCTTGTACTGGTCATCTGTTCCTCTCTGTCTGGCTGCCTCTCTGTTTGAGAAATACTTTCCCCCAATTCTAGTTGATTCTCTAGATAATATTTCCCTGCCTTTGTATGAATGAAGATGGGCATGCAACATGCACTGCTGGTCAGAGTACCCTAAAACCCCTGGACAAAAAGGCTGACACTTAGGGATGAGTCTGCAACCTAAGGAACATTTGAGGAGGAAAAAATAGGTGAGCAGTCAAACAGGCATTTTACAATGTGGATTACTTTTCCATTGCCCTATAACAGATTACTTCAAAATTTAGCAGCATAAGCAACACCCATCCTAGAGTGGCTGAATGTCAGAGATTCGGGCCTGGCTTAGATGGATCATCCAGCTCAGTGTCTCTCAAAAGTCTAGAATCAAGTGTCAGCCAGGTACTCATTCATCTCAAGGCTCAGTTGAAAGAATATAGATTTCTAAGCTCTCTCCTTAGGTGTTGGCAGGGTTTAGTTCTCTGGGGCTATTGGACTAAGGGACTCAGTTCCTCACTGGCTGTTGGTCAGAGGCCACCTTCAGTTTCTTGCCACTTTGGCCTCTCCATATAGAAGCTGGCTTCCCCAGAGTGAGCAAGTTAGAGGTCAGGAGAAGTAGAACCAGCCAGAGAGAGAGTGCTAGCATGAACAAAAGTCACAGACTTTTGTACATGAGTCTAGGAAGTGATAGCCCATTGCTTTTAACATATTCTATTCATTTAAGGCAAGTCACTATGTCCGGCTCAAAGGGAGGGTATGGTACAGGGTCATGGTGATCAGGAGGTGGATATAATCTGGAGCCATTTTGGAAGGCTGGCTACCACAACAGTCTGTCTACATATGTGTACCACAAGCTGACACTAACTCACTTTGGGCAAATTAGAAAAAGTATCACCCCACTGATCAGATACAACCCAGATGCACCCAAGTCAAAAAAAAGTATCCCTTCCTTGGAAGATGCATCCTTGAGCCAGGGCACATGGCTTGGCCCACAGAGACTACCACCTTTGAGCAGTGCATACACTACAAAACTGAGAGTAGCAGCTCTGTGCATACTGTTAAGTCATTTTCTGTCAAAACATAATTCTATATCAAATAATACTACTTTGGAAGTGAGGGCCAACCTTTCCTATTTTAGAAGAGTGAAGGCTTTGGAAGAGAACTAAAGTCAGTATAATACTATTCATTAAATGAGATAATGCAAATGGCATCTCTGAAATTGAGTTGTTATCTCTAAATCACTAAGCAAATGTAAGGAATTATTACCCGTATCTGTCTGGTGAGTCCAACCAACATATCCCACCCAATAGCAGCATTTCATTTAGAACACTCAATAATTAATCTCAGACTCCTATGCCTCTCTTATTCAGCAAAGCTTCACTGAGAACCATTTTTATATAACGCACTTTCAGGCATACGGAGTCATAATGCTGAATAAAAGTAATAGTGTCAGATATGGGTTAGCCTTTCTTCACACAGGGGTGAAACTCGTTGGACTCAAATGTTCCTACACTTCTCTCACTCCAAACCGGCTCCGTATCATCACTCTGTGAGACTCCCTAAGGGGGAGAGCTAATTCAGTTAGTGCTTACAATGTGCCATTCATTATGCTATATTGTTTATCTATCTTTGTTAAGACTATGAATAAGAAAATGTAGATAAGCTAATAGGGTAACTTTCTGGGACTAACTGTCCTCCATGCAGTGGTTAGTGTCCAGGATGCTTTCACCTTGTGCTTCTACCATCTCAACACAAGGTTTCCTTCAGGCTGTTCATAGGAAAGAGAGATTGAAGAATTGTGTTGTGGCTTTTCACTGCTTTAGGCTGGAAGTGATCTATGTCACTTCTGCTCACAACTCATTGTCCAAAATTATTCATACTGGTTGACCAGGCTCCAAAGGGGCTGAGAATTGTGGTCTTCTGTGTGCCCAGAAGGAGATGGTAAACTGACAACATCCACTACCACATTCACATTACCTCTCTACAAATAATGCTGCTGGGTCTCAGAAAGTGTAGGCAATGTTTCCGAGATTATCCAGCAGAGCCTGGATTAGAACTGCTGTCTGTCTGGCTCCAAAGCACATTTTGTTTTGTTTTGTTTTGTTTTGCTTTCCACCACAGCATCTTACCATCTGGTGGAACCATTCCTTTGCGAACTACTTACTAAGGTATTTATTTCCAAATGTCATGCATTAAATGGGGGCAATCTTAATGCCTTACCCCAAATCCATCCTAAGGGAATGAGCTCTCTCCCATATCTGAACACCTCTCACTTAGACTTAACCTCTCCTCTGTCATTCCACATCCTCTACCCACGCACAGACCTTCTGAAAATCCTGCATGTAGCTCGAAAGCTCTCTACACATATAGCTGTTACTTGAGAGAGTAATTTTTTTCCATTTTCCCTTTAAATAGCATCTGTTTTCAGGAAATACTTCAGTGTCTACTCTAGGTCATTATAAGTCGAGGAAAGTAAGCATTTTCCATCTCCCATCCATCCCTTCATTCCTCCAACAGACACCTCTAAGTAGAACCTGGAGGAGGAAGGCACATATGAGAAGGGAGGAACGTGGCTGGTGCAATGTCTAATGTCTTTCCTGGAAAGCTGCAGTCTGTAAGGAACAGAGCATGCTTTACCACTATGCTCTTCCAACATTGAGTGATAGGGTGATCATAAATAAAATAACAATTAGGTCAGTTAACATTTAGTTGGGAATTTAGCACATGATAAGTTCTATGCAACTTTATATGCATTATTTCATTTACTCCTCAAAACAATGTTATAAATGCAATAACTGGAATAAGTTTATGACTCAGTAAGATCTTGTGCTCTATATTCAGACCACCATATTTTAAATTCTAGCACTTCCTAGTACTTAGCTGGCTGTATTGCCTGTTCCTCAACTTATTCATCTACAAACTGAGTGACACGACTAAACAGCACCAAAGAGAACTGAAGTTGCTGCACCAGTGTTTTTCTTTGCCTTTGTCACCTATATTTTAAGTGTCTTGGAGTCAGGGGCATTTCTCAGTACTTCCTGTGTCCTGACACATTGGAACATTCAAGAAGTATTTTTGATAAGTTAGTGAAAGCTTGGTAGAATAAAGGACTTTTACCTTGTTGAAGAATTTTCATAAATCAAAGCATATGGCATGAGCTGTATGATTTCAAGAACTTCAGCATTCCAGAAACCACCATATATTGGAAAGATCCTCCTTTATCTTCATAAGCCAAGGTAAGCACCTGTTGTTACATGGAAGGCTCTGGATACCCAAAGGAGATAGCTGTGTAGTGCAGGCCAAAAGGAGACAACTTTTTTCTGTTTCCCTGTTAGCTTGGGTTTGGGCCCAGTTACGAAGAAGTTGGATCAGAAAGTAACTTCAAGATGTACAAGTTTTCCTAGCACAAGAAAGGGTGCCCCACAGCAGAAATCCAACCAGAAGCTGCATTTGTGGGTAATAATGCAAACCATATCCTGGCATTCTAAACACATTATTGAATCCTTTGCAATTACAGGAATCCATTGCTAAGAGTTGAAGCTAGACCATTTTCAAAGTTGGCATGGAACCAAGAAATGAAGAACTCAAGCTCCATCTATTTTCTTTTTCCACTAATGAATACTCTTTTTGTTCCAAAGTCTCCCAAGTCACTCCCTTGACAATAAAGGTAATTAATGGACCATTCTTGATTCAGATGCTGTTGAAAATGTGGGGGGATTTGATCATTGAATCTGCATCCAAACTTTCCCATTATCTAAGTGACTAATAAGTATGCATGAAATTAATAACAATACTTTTCTAGGAACTTCAAAGTTTATTTATAAAGCTCATCTGACAAAGAGAAAATGGAGGCAGAGAAGCTCTGCCAAATAAGACTGGAGCAAAAAATTCACTTGTGATTCCTTTTAAGATGAGATTTGAGATTGGATTTCAATCTCAAATTCAAAGACCTAGGTCCATCATCAGGCTCCCAAAAGTCAGAATTAAATAATTAAATAGCACAATTTCATTCAGAAACTTTTTTAAATGACCTAAACCTAATTTTTAAAAACTTTGAAATACAAGATATGGGATAGGGTGACTCTCAGAGTCAATAGTAATAATAATATCTAATGCTTCCAATATTATTTTATTAAAAAAAGGTCTTCAATATCAACCATTTCCAGGACACTTTAAAATTGAGATTAAAACAGGTCTGGCTCTGATTTTTGGAGTAAATTGTGCAAAATGAGACTCTAGAAGTTGTAAATGTTTTAACCATACAGAAACTTACCTTTTTTGGAATTGGCCTTAGTGAATTTAGCTAGACTTTCCCCTCTGTCTCACAAAGGAACTTCTGTACTAAATTTAAATGCACAGGACAGAATATGAGCTGGTTTAGAAGATGCACTCGTTTACTAATTTGAAAAGATATATGCACCCCAATGTTCATAGCAGCTCTATTTATAATAGTCAAGACTTGGAAGCAACCTAAATGTCCATCCACAGATAAATGGATAAAGAAGATGTGGTGGAATGGAATATTCCACCACACACAATGGAATATATATATACGCAATGGAATATAACTCAGCAATAAAAAAGAATGAAATAATGCCATTCCCAGCAACAAGGATGGACCTAGAGATTATCATGTTAAGTGAAGTAAATCAGACAAAGACAAATATTATATGATATCACTTGTATGTGGAATATAAAGAAATGAAACAAATGAACTTATTTACAAAACAAAAACAGACTCACAGATATAGAAAACAAATATATGGTTACCAAAGGGGACAGCAGGGGGTGAGGGGAAAGATAAATTAGGAGTTTGGGACATATAGACACTATTATATATAAAATAGATGTACAACAAGGACCTACTGTATAGCACAGGGAACCATATTCAATATCTTATAATTACCTATAATGGAAAAGAATAGATAGATAAACAGATATGTATTAACTGAATCACTTTGCTGTACACCTGAAACTAACATGACATTGTAAAGTAACTTTACTTCAATTAAAAGTGGTTAAAAAATCAAAAGTAAAAAGAGATGCACTAGTTTAAAAATTCCACAGATGTAAGTTTCTTATCCCTGTGGAATTCATTGGCATCTTCTTGTATTCATGGCAATGTGCAATATCCAGAAAAAGATTACCATAGGTTTTGCAGTTGTTCACACTAAAATATCACAAGCATTGCATTAATAATTTGAGAGAACACAAGATGAACAATAAATGATTGCTCATAAACAAAATTTTGGTTGCCATTTCATGTTTTCTCATAGAAGCACAGACAACATATGGGTCAAATAAACAAGAAAAAAAATTTTGGGGGTGTCACAGAGGAATCACAGTGGAGGTACTTCAGGTCTATTTCCCAGGAGAAAAGGAAGAAAATTGAAGAAAATATAAAGAAAGAGATGATGCTCGGAGGGGATCAGCAAGTTGACTGGCAATTCAAAATATCAATATTCAAAGAATCAGAGATTGTGGCAAAATGAAAGGGCTCTGAATTCTTTAACAGGGAATCACTGTGGTGCAGAAGCTTTTCCAAGACACAAGGGGCCCACAAGATGTTAATTGGCATTCCTCAGAAACATCGGTTTTGCAGTCAAATAAGCTTGGGAAATAGTGAGTGTTATAATTCCCAATCTGGGAGATTCAAATTTACTAGATGTTAAAGACAGGCAAATCTTGGAGGAAAAGATCTATTTAACATAGTACAACCTAACATTTCCTAACTCATTTTATCATGGAACAAAACTGTCCCCATCCCCACATACATCCCTCCTTCCTTCCTTCCTTCCTTCCTTCCTTCCTTCCTTCCTTCTTCATTCCTTCCTTCTTCTTTCCTTCTTTTAGCTATCTTTTCTGGATACTCATTAACCTCTACTACTATACACAACTGTGAGCTCTTGCAGGCTTTTAATGAAGAGAATGACATAACCAAATTTGCATCTGGAGTACAACATGAAAGGTAGATTGGAGTGGGTTGAGACTAGAGGCAGAGAGACCACAGCACTACATGTGATTAGAATTGATAAGACATAGCTTGGATGGCAGCATGGAGCAGTCAAGGAGAAAAGAACAGAACAAGAATGAAAGAATAAATGCATGCATGAATGAATAAATAAATGAAGATCTATACCAGCTACATCAGAGTAACTCATGTTTCTACCATGTATTCCCAGTGGTGACTGTAAGACAGAAAATAGAAGATGTATTGTTTAGCTTTGAAAATTCGTGGTTTCTGTGGCATATTTCTGGGGAGATGTCTAGGAAGCAATTCAGGATGGGCAGTAAGGAGATAATCTGGGCTTTGGTGTTAGGTAAGAGTCATCAATATGTCATTGGTTTGTAAAGTAATGAAAATGTTAAACGTTTACAGCAACATATTATGTTAAAGCTAACTTTAGGTATGGATTTCAATCTACTACAAACCAAAATTGCAGGGTCTATTATTAACTTGTAAAACAATGAGAATGCTAAGTAGCATATGAAGTCTACAAGTCAGAAAAATTGGTTCATACCTTCAGTTCCACTGGGTATCTAAGATTTAAAAAGTAGATACAGGTAGATCCCTTATCTCCCCATGGCTCTAATGTGCCGAGGCAACCAGTGGATCATTGAAATATTCAGTGTAGCCAGTTATTAGGCATCATTTAAATGGGACATGGGTGAATCTCAACTTGTTAAATTCCTGAATCCAATCATTTTTTATTAGAAACCATGAACTTTGCCCCCTTGTTCCTGATGCCTGAAGTTCTCTACAACTTGTTTGTCTCCCAGACAAAACTAAATCATTTTCAAGTTCTAGCTGGAGGTCCATTCCCTCCATGAAGCCTTTTCCAGCTGTCTTCACCAACACACAAGTCAACATGAACCATTTCTTTTTCAGAGCTCTTAACACCTCACGTCATACACCACACTGTTACTAGATGGACATAAGTCTTTCCTTCAGTTACATAGTGTGCTCCTTCAAGGTGAATCTTATTTATCTCTAATTCTCCCACTTTACCCCCTTTGCTTAGTTCCTGGTAAGTAAGTACCATTCAATTTCTGTTGAATGCATAGTGAATATCTAGTGAACAAACAAATGAATGTATGCATTACAAAATGTATGAAAGCAAGAATGAAAGAATAGATGCATACATGAATGAATAAACAAATAAAGATCTACACTGGCCATCTACACCAGGGCACTTAATTTGGTCCACTTGGTTTGTTGAAATTTGCTCTTTAGGAAAACTGAGTGGTCGGTATTCTGAAAAGCACTTCACATGGGATTTTAGGCAATTAGGAACAGTCAGGGCTCATAGAGGTGCAGGGAGGCCCCACTTATTTCATAAGATCCACATAGACACAGCCATTGTGTTTCTGGTTACAAAACTGAGGAGCAAGCCATCTTTTACAAGTTTTAGATGAAGAAATGGAAGGGAAAGTTGCTTACATGGTAATAATTTTTGCTTGGAACATCACATTGAAAGTTGAAAGGCCAAAACCAGGGGAAAATGTCAGACACTGGCAAAAAAAAATATGAAGGCTGATTGTGTAAACCTTGTCTTGTTTGAAGGGTAAAGACTGTAATCCACAGATCAAGTTCAAATTTCCTGTTTAAATATTGTTAGTTTGAATGTTAATCTGAGTTCCTTGTTTGATTGCAGGGATAGGGGCTGCAAATATTGATTGCCATGAAATGAAAGCAGAAATTCATTTCTGAAAAGGAAGCTGCGGAGCACATTTATATGAACCCAAGTAATAAATAATACCTTGGGATTCTGACTCATTCCCAAACCAGAATGTAATTATTTCCTCTTTCACCCTGCTTCTTCAGCTTCCTTTCAGTTGACTGAATGCACATCCCATATCTGGGCACATTTACAAAAGCTAAAACAAACAATCCAAGTAGCCAAACACCATGGCAACAGAACCAAACTTGACACCACTAACTCACAACAATAAATCTCCACAGATTTCAGAGCCATCACCAGATCTCCTGCTTTGTCCATTACAAAGCCCCACTTTCCATTGAATCACAGGGAGTCACTCTTTCATGCCATGCCTTCTAATAATTGCCAAACCCAAGCTGTGATGGCCGACAAGGGGAAGTTCACAACAGAGAATCCCCAGCTGAGCAAAACCTGCTACCCCTGTCATGGTTTGCTTTTTAGAACAATCAGAAAGGTCAGGTAGGAGACGCAATCTTACAGAAGGTTAATGAACTAACTTGTGGCAGGCATGAGAGATGCCAACAGAGCTGACCCTAATGTTTTTCTTCCTTCAACAAGTCCCTAGGCCACTGAGTGCATGGATTAACTACATTTCCATGCATTCTGGTTGTGTTGGTCATATATGTACATAGACTTTTTCATTTGTGATTAATGCACCAAACTTGAGAGGAGGTGGAGAACTGAGGCAGAAATCTTGAATTATTTGGCATTATACACTTCAGTGGTGCCCAAATGCCAGTGAGTAGATAAGTACAGGCTATGACAAAGTTCTCACCACACCAAGGAAACGAAGCAGAAAATGAAGAGAATCAAGTGAGGTTTTCAGAAGCTAAATGATCCATCTTAATTCTGAAAGTATGCTATCTGTATTTCATCGGTGTTAAAATATCTTCTCCTATATGCCATGATAGTAGAGGCAAAAAGTATTATAGTTTTTTTGTTGTTGTCATTTTTATTTTTGTTTTTTTACTTGTTAAAGTAAAAAAATAGACTACAACAAATACCATAATTAAATATATACATCATTTTATAAAATAAAAATGTGAAAAAGTATGCAGAATAATGTAATAAATGCTTATATTTCTCAATTTTTAATGAATAATTATCAATAATGTATAGTTTGGTATAGTTCTATGTTATTTTACATAATTAAATAGTTCAGATAAAGCAGGAGTCACCTTGACCTCCAATCTCAGTTGCCCACAGTTCTGAGTGATAGAAGCAGGACTAGATTTCTGTCTTCAGGTCCTTTTCCACTATTTCAAGTCACTCTTTGTAATCAGAGAAGCCAGAGGACAACTGGTAAATGATACTCTAAAGAAGCATCCCCCATGTGGATGTTCAGAGGGAATGCAAAGTGGCTGAACAAGATGTGAAAATGAGAAACAAAATGGAGCAGTTACATCATAAATTGTAGTCTCTGCTCTGTCCTGGTATTATAGTTCCCAAATCTTCCTAATAGAGCAGGTAAAGCTCAAGAAACCAATTTTCACATTCCTTTGAAAATGCAAATCTCATACATGATTCCACTGTTACTGGGACAAAGTACAACATAGTTAAAATAACTTTGGAATCTGGTCACTCCTACTTAATAGGGTATGTGACTTGGGACAAATTAATTATCATTTTTAAGTCTCAATTTCCTGAACTTTAAAATGAGAATGATAATACCTACCACAAAATTTTAACTTACTGTTGAAGGATTAAATGAGATAACATAAAGCACTTAGCACAGCGCTCCATAAACACTACCAATTATTGCTGTTACTAGGGGGTTTTCTCCTACAGAGGCTACACACTGATGCTGAAAGATTTTGACTCTGAAGATTACATCCTTCAACTGCTGAGTTCATTTCCCCCACCTCCATCAAGATTTCCTAACCCACACCAGCCCTCAGCAATCTTTCCTAAACTCTCAACATGGAGCATTTATTTTCTCATTTGCAACTCTTACAACCCAAATAGATGTAATTTGCATATATGGTATGTGACTATCTGGACTGAGATCAATTTGGAAAGTCAAGGCATAAGCAATTTAATATATCATGCAAGAGATAAACATACAAATATTCAATATGCAAGGCCTCATATACAAAAGCAAGAGAAAATTTCAGAAAATATTTCATGACAAGAGCCAAATAGTTGGTATGAGTAATGTCTTTTGGTGTCAACAGATATTAAGAGTTCTACAGGCTGGAAAAACTGTGGAAAACTCCATAGTGGAGAAGAGTCCAAAGCTTGGTCATTAGGGTGGGTACGATTTGGTTTGGCTGAGATGGGGATAATTGCATGAGTAAAATCAATGAATAAATGATTTGGAGTAAAGCAGAGAAACTAGAGCAGTACAAAGTAATTAGAAATAAGTCTAGGTTTTATGTAGTTAGACTGAGGCCAGGAAGTGGAGGTATCAAAGTTCCCAGACACCCTGTACTTCTGGGAAGGTGCCATTTGGCAGAACTTTCTTCAATTCTGCTTTGTGAAATATTTCACACCCACCTCTATTAGTTCCCCTTAGTGCAACTGTAGTGTTCTTTTTCAACATTTTAGCTGTAGGGTTTTTTTTTTCTTTTTCTTAACTCGGATTTCATGACTTTTTGCTTTTCTCTTTCCTGATGCAGTCTCTGACCTGCACCCCACCCTCTCCTAATGTCATACTTTGTCACCTTTGAACTACACCCAATATGAGACCACTTCTTCCTCTCTCTAGATCCACACAAGACCAAAATTCTCTCTCTGATACTAGAAAACCTGTTCCAGGGCTGTGTGAGAGTCTGTGCCTGCCCAGCCACGAAATAGAAGTTTTCACCTCTAGGCAGCGGGGAGACATTGAAGGTTTCAGGGGCAGGGGTGGTGATGGGGAATGATGTTGAAAAACAGTTGTTGATTTTTTGTGTCAGTGGGATTTCAAACACTAGAATTTGGTGGCCATCCTAGAGAATTAAAGGATTCAAAACACCACTAGCAAGTCAACAAAATTGAGCCCAGTCATTGCCTCAGTCCATCAGTCTCTTGTGATGCCTGAACAATCACTGTGTTTCATTCTCTGTTGTGTACCATTCACCATTCATTCAGTCACCAGGCAGCTCTCTGCCTTCTTTTTTTTAAATCATATTTTCTGCTTTAATCAGCCTTTCATATTTTTGCAAGATGAGGTTCTCATCTTACATGTCACAAATTTTTAACTTGGAGCCAACTTGGTGTTAAGCCTTCACCTACAGTAGTTGTCCCCAGTTAACTGTGCTGTCCATTCAGGCATGTTCCCTGCTTGACATAAAGAGAGAGTCTTATAATAGTTTGAATAATACACAAGCACTGTGAAAATCCACATTGAATACTGTTCAAAGTTGTCAGCTAACCTGTGAAGCTTTAAGGCTCATTTGCATACTATGATAGTCCAGTGGTAAGGCACTGGACTGGAATCTTACAAGCAACCTCATACTTAGTGCCTGAACTCCCACAAAGCACAGTGACAATAATTATTCACCCAGTCTCTATTTAAATATTTCTAAGTAGTTTCTCACAAACTGTATTTGAGAAATTCTATTTGTAAAGAGTTTCTCCTTGCAGTGAATCAAAGTCTTCTTTCCTCTGTTATCCACTAGGCCTAATCTTATTTTTCAGAACCAACAGAATAAATCTTACCCAGAAGCAGACCTTGAGGAAGGATTTTTCTGCCAGTGATTCATTTTGGGAGTGCTCCCAGGAGAACTTGTCAGGGAGTTGGGAAAGGAGCACAGAAAAAGGGAAGAAGCCAGGGAAGGTAAAAGGTCAGGCAAAGTCCCTTGAAGCTTCAACCTGACCCTGCAGGGGAGCTCTCTAGAGTATAAGTTACATCTCCCAACTTTATCTTTATTTGGGGCAAGGAAGCTGAGGCTCTTATACTCCACCATGATTCAGTCATTGAACAAAGGGTCTCCCTGGAGCCATAAACCCTCTGCACTTCTGTCTCTCTGTGTCTGGGGGCAAAGCAGCTCAGTAGCCTGAGAAGTCCTCTGAAAGAAGATTGCAGGTGTGCATCTTTGAAAGCAAAAGCACAGGGAAGCCAAGGGGAGGAGATCACAGAAATGGCAAAGGGATCTGAGCACATCAGAATGGATACCAATTGACTTCCCTGGTGGCACAGTGGTTAAGAATCCGCCTGCCAATGCAGGGGACACAGGTTTGAGCCCTAGTCCGGGAAGATCCCACATGCCGCGAAGCAACTAAGCCTGTGTGCCACAACTACTAAGCTTGCGCTCTAGAGCCCGCAAGCCACAACTACTGAGCTCACGTGCCACAACTACTGAAGCCTGCGTGCCTAGAGCCTGTGCTCCACAACAAGAGAAGCCACTGCAATGAGAAGCCTGCACACAGCAAAGAAGAGTAGCCCCCGCTTGTCGCAACTAGAGAAAGCCCGTGCACAGCAATGAAGACCCAATGCAGCCAAAAAAAAAAAAACAAGAATGGATACCAAGTGCCCACTACACCTCTCTTCCTTGTAAGAGCCCTGCATACCATTGCATACACCCCTCACCGCCAAGTCTCCTAGTCTGTCCATTAAACTTTCCTAGTTCTCTTGACACATCAAGGTAGCACCCAAACCTTGGGAAACCTGAGCAATACTGAGTTGTTGCTGGTCTATCATCTCTTGAAAAAAGTGGTACTTTAGAAAGGTTTCCCTGGCCAAGGAATGACACTGAGGTGAGCCTTTTAGAGAGCAAATGTTAAAAGGGTTGGCTATTAATTTCTGCAGTTTTCCATCTATCAACTGCAAAAAGAATAAACTGTGACAAAGGATTTTCAGAAAGGCTCATTGGCCAGTCCACACCACCTCCAGGGAAACATTTCCCTGCCCAGACCCTGTGCTGGTTTCAGTTGAAAACCTAAAGTTTCAGCTACAACAGTTTTCAACTCAGCCATGTTTATGGAAACAGCAACTTGGAGCTTGAGAACATTTGACACCAAAAATGGTTTGAATTTTAGAGGCTGAAAAGTACATTTCTAGCCTTTCGAAAGGTCACCTTTCCTGTTTTCAGGTTTATGAACCGTAATGTTTCTGATGGCTCTCTTTCAACTCTTGTTTCTTTTTCCTTCAGGGCATTTCTGTGTAAATGTCACTTTCTCCAGCCAGCGGACTGCAAGGGTGGCTTAAGGCAGGCTTAAGTGTAGAAATCTGAGGCTCTGTTCCCCGGGGGTAAGCAAGCGTTAGTTTAGACTTTTTTCCCTGTATTTAATTGATCTTCTTGCTGATATATTGCTGTTTGCAGCAAGATCGTTAGTCACAAAAGAGGACCTCTAAAACACCAACCAAAGAAAAACAAACAAATGTAAAACAGTATCACAACAGTATGCTTACACTAGGTGTGAAAGTTATACTTAAGTACATACTTAAGTATATACTTAAGTATTCTTCCCTCCCTGAATTTAGAAAAAATTAGGAATAGACATAGGAGTCACAGACAGAGAACAGAGTATTTGCTTTTGCAGAAGCAGGTGAGGTTACTGTGGCCTGGACCAACAGACAGGGGGCTTCCTAATTCTCTTTCCCCCATTGAACTTACCAAATCTCAACAGAGCAGCAGCACTGTGTCTGGCCACTTCTGCAGGGACACACCAGTCATCAGGCAGAATAGTTTGTGGGGCTGGGTGGGCAGAAAGAGAAAAAAAATGAAAACAGGAGCCAGAACACTCTGGTTTGGGCATGTGTAGCTCTGTGATCATGGACTACTTACTCTCAGCCTTAGACTCCTCACTCATCAAACAAGCTTTCTGAGAATTAAGGTGTTCTCCACAGTTCCTGGCACATAATGAGCCTTCCATGAAGAGTAGTTTCCATTATCAAGAATATTAATATTTTATTCCTACCTACCTTCAACTCACAGATTCTTAGGATTTAGGGGTTTCTTCTTGTCCATTCTTCTCCTGCTGTTGATGCTAATGCATGTGATGTTTTCCCTTGGCATTTGAGGCCATAAAGAAAGGGTCAGAAGCAGCTGACAGCCCCCCAATTCTAGGGCTGCTCCAGAGAACTCTTTTTGACATAACTTGGTCATGCAACACTTAATGAGTACATGTTTCCTTTTAAGCAAAGAATTAGGCACAAATAGGAGCTGGAATTTGGAATGAGATTTTTCACAGAAACAACGTTTATAATGCACAGGTTGTGAGGGCGTGTGAAAGGGGGGGTATTGGTTTCTCAGTCTCATCTGTTAGCATTGTTTATGTGGCAAAATATCACATTCCCAACAGCCAATAAGCAAATAAAATTTGGAGGCCAGAGAGCACCCTATGTTCACAGACTCTGCCAACACAAACAGAATTATACATTTCAACATGTGATTCAAATAACATATACTTATTTCTATCTTTGTATCAATATTCTAACAGAAGTTTCAAAATCCCTAGGTCATGAAAGTAGTTCCCAAGTTTTACCAAGCCCTCAGGAAGGGAATAAACACTTCTTTAATCTTCCCCAAAGTCAGTAAACCAAACAGAAGGGCATCTCACAAAATGACCCCTACACACTACTCCTTAAGTTACTTGTAAATTATTAATGGTTGCTCAGCAGCAAAATCTTCAAGACAAAGGCAGAACATAAAATAAGAAGACTCTCTATTCAGAAAAGTCATCTCACTTTGCAGAGATCACATTTAAACACAGCCTTTAACATTTAGCTCCTACTGAACAGTTATGGATATCGTTTCCATCATGGAAAAT
Source organism: Mesoplodon mirus (assembly GCF_964341445.2). Lineage (NCBI taxonomy): Eukaryota > Metazoa > Chordata > Mammalia > Artiodactyla > Ziphiidae > Mesoplodon > Mesoplodon mirus. Next base: position 169,421,364 of record NC_138977.1, on the reverse strand, counting down.
TTAAATGCATTAAATTATAGCCTCTCTTTTCCATTATGATTTATGTAATTAAAAGAGCAGAAGTAATGTGGAGAAATTGGGATTGCAGTAATTGGAAGACTAACAACACTGATAAAATTTATAGCACATTCATATCTTTATAAACTCAAAAAAAACCTGTATTTCATGAGAGTACATTTACATTCCATAGAAAAATCAAGATGGTCAGCTTCTACAGAGGCTACTTAATGTGTTGGGTAGTTACAGCATAACTTAGTCACAAGTCACACTGCTGGAAATGTTAATTATTTTTTTATTGGGGTAAAATTGATTTACAATGTTGTGTTAGTTTCAGGTATACATGGAAATGCTATTAATTCTTTTATCTATTTATTTACTCACTCATTGCAGAAATATTTGTTGAACACCTCCAATGTGCCAATTGTTTGAGGAACAGATGGGATTGAAACAGAGAGGATCTCCTCCTTCTGACAGTTTAAAATCTGGTGGTAAGCATAGCTTTGACTCCAATTGTGAATTTCAGAATTCTTGTAAACAGAAGAACTAGCACTTTATGGTGTGATAGTCATTCAATCTACAGACAGATACCATTAATTTCTATTTTACTAACATCCATAATAAGCATAATTATCTGGTTTCCTAACCCTCAGTACATTTTAGGCAGACAATGAGAGGTTCCCACCATTGTTCAAAAATATAAAACCAATAATGGTACTTGCTACCATTCATTAAATGCTTGCTTCCTGACAAGCATTGTTATCAATGCTTTACATACTTTTATACATTTAATCTTCACAACAATCATACGAAGTAGGTACTATTCTCATCCCTGTTTTTCAGACAAGAAAACTATACTACAGAGAGTTCAGTAACTTTCCAAGATTACTTTACTAGTAAGAAGCAAAGAAGGGAATGGATGCGCAGTCTGATGTCAAAAAGTCATGATTTTGAACACTGCCACACACCCACTGTCCAGCAGAGGACACTCTGTCGGCATACCATTGTCTTCCTGTTTTAGCAATATTTGATAGATGCATTGGAGTGCCATATAAAATTATAAGCTATTTCAGTAGTAATCATTATGTCTAGTTTTCCATGAAATGGGAACTACTTTAAGTCCCATACACAAAGGCCAAGTAGACGGAAGTCATTGCTTACTGTTATGTAGTGGCCTTTTGTCCTAATAGCAAATTGTAGTTCTTAATAAAAATAACTGCTGTAGAAGAAGAACCAGGGATAAATTTTAGCCCAGACTTCCCTGTCAAAACTATCATTTGGTGAGAAAAACACCATTTCCATCATACTCATCAATAGCAAATTTATTCTTCTCATGTATTATTTTACATTGAGATAAGTAGAACTAAGATAACAGAACTAAGATAAATAAAATGGTTTTGAATGTTCCTTTTCCATTAGAGAAAACTTATTAAGAGAAAAAGGATGTGGCTTTTCAAGCTTCTATCTGCAGACCTAAGCCATGTGAATCATAGATGTTTGTATGAGGCAACATCAAAACATTTCACACTTAGTTGGAAAAACTAGGTAATAGATTTAGCACCACAACTTAACTTTCTGACCTTGAGAAAATGAATCACTTAACTGTTATGAGCCTCAGTTTATCTGCAAATGGGATACTCTCTATGCTACTAAACACACAGGGCAATTATTGACAGAGTAAAAACACAATGTATGTGAGAGTGCTTTATGAGCTCTGCATAAATTCTGTTTAATTAAATTCACAAGCATTTGTTGAGTATCTTCCATACGATAGGCATTGTGGTGAGCCCTGAGGTTACAAGGTCAATTGTATCTAGTCCAAAGCTTTAAAGCATTATTATCACTAGCATGTTAGTTTTAAGTCTTGTTTATGGCACAATAGAGTTGCATTTTATGTGTAATATACACAATTTATGGTACATTTGGACCTTTGTTTCATAAATACTTACTGCATGTTCATTTTCTAGGACATAAGGCATAATTTTACACTTTTTAATTATTGTTGTGGCTTTGTGTCTTTATGACATACTAACAATCATTTCTATGATTTATTTGTTGACAAATCCTTGGTTGAAAATATGTGTCAGTTATAACATTGTTTCTGTAAGAAGCACATACCACTTCAATATGTATATGTATAACTGATTCACTTTGTTATAAAGCAGAAACTAACACACCATTGTAAAGCAATTATACTCCAATAAAAATGTTAAAAAAAGAATACATTACACTCTAATTTGGAGGCTGCCTGATTTCTAAGTTCACTTTTTTCATATCAAGGCACTAAGACCCTGAAAAATTGGTGTTTTCTCAGATAAACCAAAGCATGATATCTGAGGCAAATAAGGAGAAGCACCGAATGTTCTTAATTTCCTATAGATCATTGCTCTGAGGTTGTGGTTAGTATAATGAAATATGCATTTTTCTTTATCTCCAAGTGAGAAATTATCTCATTAATGATTCATTTATTTACCATTCATTTGATGAGCATTTATTGCATAGTCACAAGGATATGAGCAATTTAAAAAATGGCAGATGAATTAATGATGTAGCCCCTGCCCTTGAAGATCTCTCAGAAATAAACATTCCCTGGGTCAGGATACAATGTCAAGGACAGCTCATCAGAAAAATAGAGTCTAGTCTCTGGCAGAACCACAATATCAGCTCTGAAATGTCAACCTCCAGTCAACATTTAAGTAGAAAAATAAAACTCCTAATTGGTTTGAGCCATTTGGGGCAAGTTCCTATAATTCATGGCTGAATGCAATTCCCAACACATGAAGATCACTGACTCATTTGTAGCCCAAAAGAGGGAGTCTTTTTTTTCCCTCTGGGCAAAAGCAAAGGTAGAATTGTGCTAGGATTCTGAAAGGACGATGAGAAGCTCGGACAGGCTTCACAAAGCACTGGAAACTTTTAAAGTATAACTTGTAAGGAGGCTTAAGATCTGTCTAGAAGCAAAGTAAGAAGAAAAACATCTCAGGCAGGAGTAAAGGCAGAAGTGAAAGCGTGGAGGTATGAGAAAACAAGCCTCTTGAGGAGCAGTGAGGGTCCCTGGTGTGTCTGGGATGCAGGGAATTAGGAGAGGCATTGGGATTGGAGCAGCAGCAATCACCTGGAATGCCGTGCTAAGGATTTGGGACTTCACATCCCAGGCACTGAGGCGAGATCCCAAGTGGTTCAGAACGGCATTGTGTTCTCCCTCGTTTGTGCTAACAGCGCCAGTGAGAGAGATCTGAGCACTGTGGGAAAGTGAGGGCTTGGGACTGTGGCTCCTGGAAATGCTTATTAAGCAGTGGCCCAAGTTCTACCAAACAGAAAAGGCAATACATTCCCTAGAGTTACAGCAGCACAGCACCTGCCATCAGCTAGCTTTTCCAGAGGCTGCCCATGATGCTGCATCTCAATATCTCTAGATATGTTCCTTTACAGCATATGAGATAAAACAAACTCACATGGGTCATCTCATTGGGGGGAGCAACTGATGTACACAAGTCTCAATCCATCAGGAGACCAGAATTATTCTCTAAGGAAAACAAGAGTCCTCAGATTTTCTTTCTTTTATGTCGCTTTGTTGCTTTCCCTGTATTTGTTTTTCATTTTGTGATTTCTATCACTCTCCTTTAAATAAAACAAAATTTAGCAAATATTTCTTGAGCACCTACTGTGTGCCAAGCACTGTGCTAGAATGCACAGAAAGCAGAGAATTTCAACTTTATGGTGATGAATGTGGACATAACATTTAGGTTAATCTGGGGTGAGACACAGTAAATAGGGTTTCCAGATTTTGCAAACAAAAAGGATGCCCAGCTAACTTTGAATTTCAGATGAACAATGTATCATTTAAATTTAAGTATGCCCCATGTCTTATTTGAGACATATTCTAAAAGATTCATTGTTTACCTGAAATTCAAATTTAACTGGGTGTCCAGTATTTAATCTGGCAACATTAACAGCAAAGGATCTGTATAGAAAGGAAATATGAAAAAAAGATATTTTGGTCCCTAGGAGGAGTCCAGAAGAGAGTGTCATAATAGCAGCTTCCATTACTGAATGCTTATTCAGTGGGTACACCTAAACTGATTGTGTATTTCCAGCACTCACGCTGATTTGAGGGTGCTCATAGTACATTGTTAAATATTTTGAGTATCTCCCTCTGCTTTAGCCTTTGTGTGCATTGCCTAGTTCACCACAAGGACACTCTCAAAGGAAAATAGGTGCACTCAGCATTTTATAAATCTTTTAATGATGCGAAAAAGCTGATGATATCCAAATTACAGGCCGAATTGGTTCTTGCCCAGCTTTGCTGTTTTGTTTTGAGATGTGTTTAGGTGTAACCCAGTGAATCCTCTGGACAGGACAGATGGGCGAGGTCAGGGACTAGAACCAGGCTGAGTTACAAGGGATGTGGCCAGAGTTGGTGGAACAAGGCCAGATCAGGCCAGAGAGATAATGAGTTCCCAAACAGATAGGCAACAGTGGAGCACAGCTCAGACAAGGAATAAACAATGGACAGAAAGACAGGCATGCAAGAGAGGGAGAAAGGGCAAAGCCTAGAAGGGAAAGGAATCCAGGCAGGGGCAATCAGGATTCAAAGCAAAGAGCTCGGACTGACAGCTGCTAGAGACCCAGGTCCAAGACCAAGTTTGAGGACCCGCCTCCAGTTCCTGGGAAGAATAAAGCAGTCAGAAGAAAGGTTTTGGGTTTAAGGGGCTTGGTTTACTAAGCACATGAAAAATGTTTTAGACAGAAGCCAAAGTGAGTTTTTCTTGTTTGCTTTTTTTTAAAAAAAAACTATGACATAAAGTGAGAATGTGTATGGAAACTAAGATTTTTTAAATTGGGAATTCATCTACCCAATCACCAAATAGTGGTTGAGTATATCTATGGGCCATGCCATGTACTGGGATAGGAAATAAGGAATAAAATATATAATATAATATAATATAATATAATATAATATAATATAATATAATATAATATAATACAATATAATACAATACAATATAATACAATATATAATAATAAACTGCTAGAAATAACAGCCAATATTTTTTGAATGCTTACAATATGCCTAATTATTTTCCATGTTTGTTGTGTACATGAATTCATTTTAGTCTCACTATAATCTATGAGGCAATTTCGATTATTACTCCCAATTTACTTATGAGAAAACTGAGGCAAGGAGAGAGACACTGTGACTTGCTCACAGTCACACAGTTAGGGAACTGGCAAATTAGAGTTTAAATCCAGGAAATCTGGCTGCAGAACTCATACTCCAATTCACTGTACCACACGGCTTCTCAACTCGCTAGGCTCTACCCCTGCCCTCACTGACCTCCCAGAGTAGAGATGACAGAGGAGACATACTGGTAAATCACAGCACATGAATGTCACACAAGCTAACAGATAGCAAACATATAAAGTCTTGGTAGTCCAGAGAGTGAAGATCATTAGAGGTCTAAGACTATTTCTCAAAGAAGAAAACATTTTTAGCTGCATCTGGAATGATGAGTGGGATTTTTTCATCTAGATAGGAGATAGAGCTTTCTGGATGGAAGGAATGGAATGGTAAAAATGCCTGGAAGGAGTGTTCAGGGGTGGGCAAGAGGCTGGAGCACAGGACATAGTGAGGAAAGTGGAAGGTGATGAGGATGGGCAGGTAGAGTTAAATCCACTTCTGCATACTCTGGTAAAGTGTGGACCCACTGTGGGCAGCCATCCTGGGTTGTAAGCAGGGAAGTAACACCAAAAAAGCCAGGAGCAGTGTGGAAATGGATCAAGTGATGGGAAAGAAAGATAGGTTCTGGGTGAAACTGGAACGAGTCCCAAAACGTGAATGAAGTGCTACTGAAACACATTCAGCCTCAACAGAGGCTGCCCAAGCCATCCCCAGCTCTCCAAGAAGGAGAAATACAGAGGCTGGGATTCAGGCTAGGCTGATATATAACAACGATACTAATAGAAAACATGTTCATACAGCATTTACCAAGTATCAGATAGTGCTCTAAGTGTTTTACACTGATTAGCTATTTAAATCTTCACAAAATTCCCATCTTACAGATGAGAAAACAGAGAGGTTAAGGAATTGGCCCAGCATCATACAGCTAGTTGGTTGGAGGACTTATCTTTGACTGCAAGCAGCATTACACCACATTCTATGCTCTTAGCCAGTACACTCCATTGTATCTCTAAAATAGAATGGAAAATAATGATGTAATAGACTCACTAATTATAATCATAAAATTTTCAGGACCCAGAAAAGTCATAGTATTCTCAGCATGGTATGATAAAGGAATTGGGTTAAATCAGCGATGAAGTGCTGAGATGTGGAGGAAGAAAGAGAACTTCCTCCTTTTGATCCTTAGGTGGCAATAATACAACCTGGTAAGTGTGGCTTCTCAACTAGTGGGCAGAGGTTGGCTATAGAGTCTTAGCTCTGAACCAGTAAAGAATTGGGTTCAATTTTATCTCCACTATTGTGAAACTGTGAGCTAATTTTTTTTTAGCTTTCATTGTTTCTTCTATAAACTCTGAGTGATAATACCCCACAAAATTGTTGAAAGGGTTAAAGATGTCATATGTGGAAAGCACTCAGCCCAAGGTTAGTTCTCAACAAATGATATTTAGATCATCATAATAATGGTGAAGATGTGATGAGTTCCCTATCTCTAGAAGCAATCAATTTGGAAATAAGTGGCCATTACAAACACTATTTAATGGAGTCTTATGAGATATGGAACTGTCCTTTCCAATTCTTGGATTTTAGATTCATTCCAAGATATGGCCAAAGCCATGCAGGGGAAGAATTATCAAATTCTTGTGATGCCATCCCACTAACCTGATGCATGATGATACTTAGGTTCAGTGCAACAACAACTGGAAAAGCATCCAGAAAAAAAATTGCTGGGGTTCCATAACTACAACATGGAAAGTTAAAGGAACAAAGAAGGAAATTATTGTGAAGACTTCCAACAGTTAACTGCTAGTAGATATTATGCCTAGGATCTAAATTCTTCAACTTATTCCTCATTTCCTCATCAAATATTATCAGCTAAGTCTACTAGGGAAGATTTCCCTCACTGGAACATATTTCTGATATTATCACATTGGTCAATTAGAAAACCAGGATCAGTGTTTAGATGTTGCTTTATCCACATTAGGAATGAATCCATTTTGGTATCTGAAGCATGGCACTGTTTGCATTTATTGGAGCTTAGCCAGAAATTCAAGTTAGGCTAGGTGAATTAAGACTTAAGTAAACTTACAAACTTATACGCATAGATATATTCTCAGAATTTTTTGTTTATTCAGATTTTGCTTTTCATTTATGTTTTCTTCCACATTTAAAAATGTAATAAATATAATTCACTTGTAGTACTATTAGGAAGATCCACAAAGGCTTATAATTATAGCCCTTGAAATGATTATCTCTGACCGAAAGGAAAAGTTTCAAAAAATTGGTTGAAAGCAATGATGCAATGCAGATAAAAGCCTCTCGTCACTTTACAAGACCTGAAGTTCACCCAAGAACTTGAGGGCAAGCCTAAAATGTTCCAAAGTACAGATACTAGAAGTTTCTTCTACTTGCAAAAGTTGGAAAATGGAATGAGATCAGGATTTTAGTGCAGCTGTTGGCATCCCTTTGTTTTATGACCTGGGAACATCATTTACCTCTCTGGGTCTCAGTTTCCTCGGCTGTAAAATGGAGTAGCTGTACTTGATTTCCAAGGACTTGTAGGCTTAGTGACTAGAGGATTCACACACACTACTTAAATCAAGAGGACACGTCCCCAGTAGTGGTGAAGAGTAGGGACTTGAGCCATGCTGCCGAGTTCATATCTCAGTGCTGCCACTGACTTGCAATGGGACCACAGCCTACTTTCAGTGTCTCATTCCCCCCTTTGTAAAACTGGTATAATGATAATATTCATAGGGCTTTTGGGAAAATTGAAAGAGTTAGAATTTTAGCACAAAACCGCTCTTAGCACAGTGCAAGGCTCATCTTAAAATCTCTAGGCCTGCTCCTGTGCTAAATTCCTTACTTAAATTTTATCATCCAATCCTCACAGCCCTCCTGCAAAGCAAGCTGATATTCTCATCCCTAAGGGTCCCATATCCTGCCAGGAGCTGCACAATTGCTACAGATCAAGGTGGCATTTGAACCATGCAATGAAGAGCCCCCCAAATCTTTGCATCTTTGATCACACAACATTGTCTCCCTGTTTTTTTTCTTTCTACTCTTTCTAGGCTTTTCTTCAAGCAGAACCAAAGTTCACCCCATAAAAACTAGCAAATGAGTTCAAGGAGATGATATGTTTAAAGATGCATTTGCAAAGACTTGAAAGTCGTAGAATCAGATAATCAGTCCTAGAATCGGATGTGACTATGGAAAGCAAGTAAATCACTCACCTTGGGTTCCTTATTTTAGTAAGTGGTATCACCTGCCATGGAGTCTCCCAAGATAAGTTTCTAAAATGAGATTAATACCATAGAGTTAGGGCTTCCCTGGCGGCACAGTGGTTAAGAATTCACCTGCCAATGCAGGGGACACGGGTTCCATCCCTTGTCTGGGAAGATCACTCATGCCGCAGAGCAAATAAGCTCATGTGCCACAACTACTGAGCCTGTGATCTAGACCCCGCGAGCCACAACTACTGGAGCCTACGTGACACAACTACTGAAGCCCATACACCTTAGAGCCCATGCTCCACAACAAGAGAAGCCACCACAATGAGAAGCCAGCACACTGCAACGAAGAGTAGCCCCAGGGCCTCCCTGGTGGCGCAGTGGTTGAGAGTCCGCCTGCCGATGCAGGGGATACGGGTTCGTGCCCCGGTCTGGGAGGATCCCATATGCCGCGGAGCGGCTGGGCCCGTGAGCCATGGCCGCTGAGCCTGTGCGTCCGGAGCCTGTGCTCCGCAACGGGAGAGGCCACAACAGTGAGAGGCCCGCGTACAGCAAAAAAAAAAAAAAAAAAAAAAAAAAAAGAGTAGCCCCAGCGCACCACAACTAGAGAAAGCCCTCACACAGCAATGAAGACCCAACACAGCCAAAAATAAATAAATAAATAAAAATTTTTTAAAATAAAAAAAAAATGCCATAGAATCAAAAGTTGTAGCCATGGGCTTCCCTGGTGGCGCAGTGGTTGAGAGTCCGCCTGCCGATGCAGGGGACACGGGTTCGTGCCCCGGTTCGGGAAGATCCCACATGCCGCGGAGCGGCTGGGCCCGTGAGCCATGGCCGCTGAGCCTGCGCGTCCAGAGCCTGTGCTCCGCGACGGGAGAGGCCACAACAGTGAGAGGCCCACGTACCGCAAAAAAAAAAAAAAAAAAAAGTTGTAGCCATGAGAAGAGGTGAGCCCACTTAATAATCAAAAGAGAAGCACAGTGTGATTATCATATAGATGCCAAAAATGACATTGATGCAATCAAACATCTATTACAGATAAAATGTGTTAAAAATGTAACATAATAAATAGCAGTGTGAGCCAAAACTCATCATCATGTTTAACCATGGCACACACAAGGCATTGCTGTTAAAATCAAAGGAAGGAAAAAAACAATGACTGACACATTGACTGTTGATGATTTCTTCTCTGGAACATCTAAACAATGCTATAGGATGTGAAACTGGTACAATGGGTGTGACTATTATAAATAATGAGAAAAAATATTATTAATTAAAAAAAATTATATATCTATAAATCTCAACAAACCAAGTAAGCGTCCAGAATTATAATAAAGAGGATTTTTAATAAAGTAACTGAATACAAAATAAATATTCAAAAATTAATAGCATTGTGTCTTACCAACGCCACAACAATAGCCTCTCATAGCTTTTCCTCTTCTTGCTCATACCCCTTATAATCTATTTTCCACAAAATAGCTAGAATAATCATTTTAAAACAAATCTGATCATGATACTGGCTATCTTCATATCCTTCAATGACTTCCACTGCATCTTAAATACAATCCAAATTCATAACTCTGGCCTCGCCTCCTCACTCAGCCTCATCACCTGCCTCTGTCCCTTGCTTGTGGTGCTTCAGACCCCTTCACATTGTTTAAGCTTCTCATATATGCCCAGATATTCTCACCTTAGGACCTTTGCATGTTCTTTCTGTTTGCCTTGCATGTCCTTGTTTTTTACTCTTTGGATCCTTCCTATTCTTCAAACCTCGGCTTCAAAGACCGCTCCTTAGAAAGGTCTTCCTAAAACACACAATGTTGGTAGATTCTCTTTCAGCCTTCCAAATCTCACATACACTTATTGTCAATCACCAAACTCTACTAACTGCTTTCAGTTCATGTATTAGTATCCGAAATTAGATGTTCACTTTTTTGTTTATATGGTTACTGTCTCTTCTCCCTTTGTGGATTACATTCCACAAGGGTGGGGACCAAAACTGTTTTCATGCAATTCCAATAGCATATCTGGGGGAAACTGACTAAACAATTCTGAGACTTATAGAAAATAATAAACTGATGATGGTGGGAATTATAATTTTATAAATAAAGTGAAATGAAAACTAACCTCACCACATAGTAAGCAACATTGCAAAGCTACAGTCATTAAAGTAATTAAGCAGAATAAGCCTGAAACAATTGCTAGTAAGTGCAGTATTTAATATATGATAAAGGAAGCATCACATTCAACAGGTTAAGAGATGGATTTATTCAACAGATATTATTCAAGAATTTGTCCATATAAGGAAAAAATTTTTGGCTTTTTACTACAGAACATAAAACAGAACAAAGTACAGATTAATTTATCTGTTAAGTGTTAAATAAATAATAGAACTGGTAGATAATAGTTCAAGGATCTTAAGGATCTTGTGATAGAGACAAGATGTCTAAGCTTAAAAGTAGTGAATGAAAAGACATCTCTACATTAAACATAATCATAAAAAACTTTAAATTTCTTGAAAATTACTTATCAAGGAAACTCTATGAAATATGCTTATAATAGGATAATATTCTTCATCTATATAGAATGTTTTACAAATCATTAAAAAATTAAAAATAGGCAAAGGAAATTAGTAAATAATTCTCATCGGTAAAATGACAAGTGTGGACATATGAAAAAATGATCAGCTTCCCAAATAATCAAATATATATGATTTTAATGGCTAATATTTTTCAAGTATTAAAGTAGCAAAGATTTTTCAAGGATAATCCTAGTGTTGGCAAGGATGCATTAGACAGGCACTCACCCATTATGACAAGGAAGGATAGATTGGCACAACTTGATTGAACTGCAATTTGGCAAGGTAAATTGAGGGTCTTTAGAAAATTTGTATCTGTGGAATCAGTAATCTTCCAGAAATACATCCTGAATAGTCAACATGAGTACATATATTTGTGTACAAGTATGCTTAATGCAATATTAATTATAATGGTAGGAGAAATGTTTCTAGCCTAATGTAATAATAGGGCAACAGTTAAATACATAATGATATATCTTTTATGAAATATAGTTTAACTATTTAAATTAATATTTTGAGAGACTAAGGCTATCAGAAAATACTAATGACATAATCTTGAGTAAAATAAAAGATGAGACTACTAAGCTACATTCAATATCATCCTGATTTTTGTGTATATTTATACAATAAAACTTTATGATAATATAATGAATTTTAAAATTAGGTGATTAAACTACAATTACTTTTTATTCTCCAATGTTTTATGTTTTCTTTAAAATTTTCACTATTATTACTTTCAGAATATTATCACTTTGATACCAAAAATTATTTTAAATTTAGCAAATGATTAAAAGAAGAGAAACAAGCTTAGAGTTTAAGGAGAAAACTCAGGGGAAGGTTTGGTTTAGAAAAGTTAAACCTTGATTTTCATCTGTAGGCTAAGGTGATAAAATGATTAAAATCAAAATATGGAGAACAGTATAAGAAAATATGATCAATAAACATATGCAAAAATAGTATGGCTTAATCAATAGGCTGTAAATAAAATAACAATGCAAATTACATAACAACAAAACATCTCATCTATTAAATCAGCACCTAGAAAACTGATGACTATGTTTGCAGTGGAGGGAGGGGAAATCAAATTCTCAGTAATCCCAAGGTCAAAACTTTGCACAAGTTCATTGTCAGTGTTGATACAAACTAGAGCTACCTTTCTGGAAACTAGTTTCCAAATGTTAAAAGCCATAAATGAACCAAAGGAAATAAAAAGTTATATGCTGAAAACAGGCATGACATTATTGTTGATAGCAGCCTCAGGTCAAAAGCAATCTAACTATTGGAAAGTAGGTGAATAGTTAAATAAACAATGAGACTGTCAATTTAGTTGTCTTTAACACAAGAAGAATGCTACATAGCAGTGTGTCTATGTTGTGTCGATATAGTATTAAGAGGCAGAATTGCAAAATTTTACATGTACATGACCACAAGCAGTATATGACTATACATAGGGCCAAAACCCAAAAGTTTTCAAAGCTGATGGGATTTTCATTGACTTTTCTTTTAATTTTTTAAATCTTATACATAATTCTACTCTGATTTACATTGTTTTGAGAGAGACAACAAAAGAGAATAGTGTAAGTGAAGCACGTTCCTAGAAGAGAAGGGCAGGGATCGTTCCAGCAAAGATTTACTCCTGGGGGAAAATGAGGTTCCTAAATTCTCTGTGCCATCATTCTTTTAGGTACTTTCAAGTACATTAACTCATTTATTCCTCAAAATATTACTGTACATGTGTTATTTTTAATCCCCATTTTCTGTACGAAGAACGGTGGGCTTAGAATGGCTAAGTAACTTGTTGAAGATCATACAGTAGTAAGTATAAGAGTCTAGATTCAAACCCAGATCTCTCTTACTCCAAAGCCTAGCTCTATCCACTACACCTGTCCAAGAAATTCCCTTTTCTTTCAGACAGGTGGAGAGAGGAGTGGTTGAATGAAGATAAGTTTACTTGGAGTGGTGTGGGGAAGAGTGGGGAACAAATGGGAAGACAAAGGAACATTGAATGACTTCAATCTTTTCAATCAAATGAGGGTGGAATTGTTCGCTGAGAGTGGGGTCATAAAACTTTCAGAGAGTGGAAAAGCCATCAACAGCATGGTGAGAAATCAGGTCTGGTACCAGCAACGACCTGAAAGATCTTGATTACTATTCAGGAAAGAGGTAATTCCAAGTGCTTTCAGGAAATGTTATAGGGAAAAGAACATACACTATGGAATCACACAGTTTAAATTTTGAATAATTTTGTCTTCAATACTACCTACAGTAGTGATGATTCTCAACCAGGGATAATTTTGCCCATTCCCCCACCCCAAGGGACATGTGACAATATCTGGAAACATTCTTGGTTGTCATAGCTGGGGATAGGGTGCTATTGGGTAGGGGACAAGGGTGCTGCTAAGCATCCTACAATGCATAGGACATCCCACTGTAACAACTGTCTGGCCCAACATGTCAATAGTATCAAGGTTGAGGGACCTTGACCTAGAGGGATAACCATAGGAAAGATATTCAGCTAAGTCCTCTGAGCCTCAGTTGCTGTGTTTTCAAAATAATGGTGGTAATACCTGCATTAGAGGTTTTAAAGTTTAGAGGAATTTTGTGTACAGTATGAAGCACAGTGTTCAGTCACATGGGCACTCCTAAACCAAGATTATATCTCCACTTAACCAACTTACCTTGGGCTCCCACTTTCTCAGCTTCCCTGAATAACTACCAAATCCAATCAAGCTGCAGTCCCTGATATCCAGTCTCAATATTGACCTACTTGCCTATCAACCAATCAGGCTTAACCTTCACACCTTAAAAGTTAAATTGAACCAATATTTCTATTACAAACTAATAATAAAGAGGTAAAATGCCAAGATATTACTCTGAGATCCAGGAATACATTTCAATTCTACAATTGTATTGATAGTAAGGAAATCATCATGGATATGCACATTGCTTTATCTGCAAAGATGTTTATTCCAGAGTTGTTTGTGATAGGGAAGATATAGCAACAACCTAAACATCTACTAGTGGTAATTAGTTAAATAAATGATGGCACATCCATTTTGAAGAGTCTAATTTTTGACGTAAAAAGATAAAAACTAGATGACAATTTAGCGTGTGAAACATGAATCATTTCCATAAAATATCAGTTAGCACAGAAAATACCTGGAAAGACAAACATCAAAATAGGAACAGTAATTATCTGAGGGTAGTGGAGTTACAGCTCTTTTTTAATATGTTTACTGTATATTCCAAATTTTCTAAAATGAATTTGATATCATCACTTAAAATAAAAGCAATAAATATCACACAATTTTTGAGTTAAATGTATATTTTCATCAGGTTCAAAAAGAGTTGCACTTTGTTTGAATAAAGAAAATTATAGGAAATCTGAAAATGTGAGCATGAAATTTCTGAGGTTCAAAGAGAAAAAGAAAACTACTAAATTGTCAAAAAGCTTCCTTTCTGTAACAGTTGCCAACTTCAGTGTAAAACACTTGCAGCCAAAGAGTGAGAAGTGAAATCTTAGCTCTCCAAAAGAGCTGCTTCTCTTCCAAAAGTGACAAGGTTCCCACCCAGATTTGCTTTTTTTGCTTTGTGGTGTCAAATGGTCATTTGCCTTATCTCAATTGAAAAAACTTCAAGTCTGAAATCTCCAAATAATTATACACACATGGTCTTAAAATCAACACAAAAAGCTTTCCTATCTTTCTGAGGCTTTCTTCAGTTCTGCATGGTGGAGTAGTTTTCTAAAATATTTTTAAGTGTACCTATATATAAGAATTAAAGAATGAAAACTGTGAAGTGTTCCAAGTGCTTTCGGGAAATGCTTTTAATCTGTAAGTACTTCAATGTGGAGTTTATGTAAGTTGGGGAAAAGAGCAGTTTTGCAATGGATCCAACCAGCAAAAACATCCAGTGTTCTTCCACAGCTAGGCAGCTTCCACACCATATACATTTTGAAATGGAATTCCTAAATTCTCCTAAAATTTGTCCAACATTTTCCTATAATTCAGGCTGCATCTACAAAAGCACCATGCAGTGAAGACCAATAACATCAGCATCCTTGTGCCACAAAACATAAGATCCTAGACCCTCTCACCTTATTCTTGCCTTTGTTCCTTAGCACCCACTATATTCCTGTGCTACTTAAAATTTCACTTCTTGGTTTTCTTTTTCATCCTCAGCTCCAGATTTGTCCTTGGAACATGGCAATAGATTTGGCTTCTTTAACTGTAGCCACAAGAACCCTCTTGACATGGTTTTATACTTGCCTTCTGAAGTCTCTCCTTGTTGTTGCCCTTAGGGTCCACCTGGGTTGTAACACCTGCCTGGCACAGATCCATAAGGAAAGCACATTTGCTAGGTAGCCCTACCCCCTTTGTGATGGTTAATTTTATTTGTCAACTTGGCTAGGTTAATGGATGTCCAACATTTCTTGGTGTGCCTGTGAGAGCATTCTGGAACAGATTAGTATTTGAATCAGTAGACTGAGTAAAGAAGATCCATCCTCTCCAGTGTGGCAGGGAATCATTCATTCCATTGAGGGTCTGTATTAGACAAAAAGTCACAGGAAGGGAAAACTTGCTCTCTGCTTGAGCTGGGACAATCATCTTCTCCTGCCCTCAAACATCAGAGTTCCTGGTTCTTAGGCCTTTGGACTTGGACTTACATATCAGTTCCCCAGATTCTCAAGCCTTCAAGTCTACACTAGAACTACACCACTAGCTTTCCTGGGCTTCCAGATGGCAGATACCAGACTATGGCACTTCTCAGCCCATGTAATCGATTAAACCAATTCCTCACAATAAATCTGTCTATATCTCTATGTCTGTATCTATACTATTGATATATCTATGTCTACATCTATCCTCTTGGTTCTGTTTCTCTGAAGAACCCCACTAATAAACCCCTTATCAGAGGTTGGAATACCTTTGTATTTAAAAGGCATTATCTTCAAAGCTGGAGTCCAGAAACCTAAGAATTTAGGGACTATAAATAGCAATGCCAACTCAACTGTAATGGGAAGTGAATAATTCCACTGTCAGCTATATTCTGTTAACACAAAAACCATGTAGGAATATACAAATATAGCAATGTAAAATATAAATATACAAATGTATATTTATTGTATACAAATGTAAGATAGATAGCTAGTGGGAAGCAGCTGCATCGTACAGGGAGATCAGCTTGGTGCTTTGTGACCACGCAGAGGGGTGGGATAGGGAGGGTGGGAGGGAGATGCAAGAGGGAGGGTATATGAGGATATATGTATACATAGAGCTGATTCACTTTGTTATACAGCAGAAACTAACACAACATTGTAAAGCAATTATACTCCAATAAAGATGTTAAGAAAATATGTACTCAATATCCTTGTTCTAGAGTAAAAAAAAACAAACAAAAAAACAAAACCATGCAGTATCTGTGAGTGTTTATCTTCAGCACTCACAACATTGTCTAGATTTTTGGTGTTGGGCGAATAGGTTCCAGTTCTGCCACTGCATGATCTTGTACAAGTAGTAAAATTTTCTGAGCTCTGGATTCTCATCAATAAAATGAAAAACTCAGATCAGTGCAGAGGAGCATGAAGCTCTCTGGCACAGAGAAAAGATCATAGATTAAAGTCAAACAGAGTTGAATTTGAATGCTAACTTTGTCCCTTATTCCCTGTGTAATATTGAGCAATTTATACAGCTTCTCTGACCCTCCATTACCAGTACACCTCTAAAAAGTATTCTAAACATGTACTATACATAAACCAAATATTACACCACAACCCATGAACAGCAGACATTAATGAATCACAGAACTTTAGAACAAGAATGGGCTTAATCTTGGATGGTAAAATATATTAAAATTCTTAAGTGTAACAGTGTAACAGACTGTACATGTATGCAGTCTTATGGTATAAAGGCAGTATATCGCCCAGAAAAGTAAAAAGTTGTATACTAAAATTTAGTAAACTAGAATAAGTCTTACACTAAAATTATAGTGATCTGTATTAATTCTTTTTTTTTTTTTTTTTTTTTTTGTGGTATGCGGGCCTCTCACTGTTGTGGCCTCTCCCATTGTGGAGCACAGGCCCTGGACGCGCAGGCTCAGCGGCCATGGCTCACGGGCCCAGCCACTCCGTGGAATGTGGGATCCTCCTGGACCAGGGCACGAACCCATGTCCCCTGCATGGCAGGCGGACTCTCAACCACTGCGCCACCAGGGAAGCCCTGTATTAATCTTTTTCAGACATTATCACTAACTAGACTTGTGTTTTATCAGTAAGTCATTTCTAGACGTGAATTTTCTCTTCCGTAGAGTGACAGTTGTATCAGTTTATACTCTTAATTTTTAAGTAACAAAAATACAACTTGAACTAGCTTAAATATTAAAGAGAATTATTAACTGAACTGTGAAGACCAGGTTTGGTGTTAAGCTTAGGGGTGACTAGGACAAAAAACTCAAATTATATAATTGGGGCTCCATTTTTCTCAGGTAGACTATCTCCATGTAATGGGTGTGATGGAGTCTCAGAATATAGGACTCATATTCTACCACTGGAAAAGTCCCTTTCCCCATAGCACTGGCAAAAAGAAATAGATCTCAGGGAGAACTCTGACTGGCTGTTCTCAAATCATGTGCCTATTGCTGAACCAATAACCTTGACCAGGGTATTGGGTGTTTGGATCTGAGTCATGTGCCCAGACCTATGGGAGGTAGAGAAGAAGGAAGAGCCCACCACCAACAGAGCCACATTGAACTGGCTCTCCAGCAAAGTTGGTGGGTCTTTTATCAGAAGGAGGAATCGATGTCAGGCTGGAAAAGAAGAAGGCTAGTAGGTTATATGATCTCAAGATTCTTTACAACTTGTTTTTTCTATTTTCTACTATTCTAGGCCTCACTACAAATAGGTACCTAAGAAGCTAGGCTAAAATCTGAAGCAAGGAATGTTTAACATAACAAAAGAACATAAATAGGATGTTTTAGGACAAACTGGAACTTTGTACCAACATATGTTCTGAAATGAAAAAATAGCAATTATTAAGCTTGTTGCTTTGTGCCTAGTATTCCACTAGGCTCTGTTGGGAAGACAAAGAAAGCGTGCATAAACCAGTAAGTCAGTGAACGTGTTTGAAATCAGAAAACTTACCTTTAGGTACATAACCTCATATAAGTCCCTGAGGCACTCTGACTCTGACCTGTAAAATGGGTGCATTAACACCAATACCCTCTCCAAATAATTGCAAAGACCAAATGAGGGAAATTTAAAAACATTTCAAAAATATTATGCAGTACAGACATAATTATTTTTACAGAACATATTTAAAATAGGTGCTAGATTTTGTGGCTCCATTTATAAATGCTACAGAAATACAAATAATGCAGAGGGCAGTGGGTAACAGTCTGATCATAAACGGAGGTGGGATTGGAATGGGGCCTGAAATGATGTATGTAGTTTGGACAGAGAGAGGAGAGAGAAATCTGTTGTGACAAAGTCTTGTGACTTGACTGTGGACTGGCTTTCAGAAACTTCCAGCACCAAAGTTTTCTTCTTTTGCTAGTTTGCAGTCAAGTTTACAGTTTTCTTTTTTCTGTTCACTGTTTGTATTTTGCTTTCAGAGCATGGACAAATTCCACAAGTGTCAGTTGATGAAGAAAGTAATCTATGGAAATCCTGTGCCAGAGAGAAAAGCTCTCCATGCTTATAGAAAAGAGCAGAGATTTGCCAAATAGTCTGAAAACAATTTGGAGTCTGGTATCAATGAGGTCCTGGAAAGTGTCTGCACAGAACCAAATATTTAATCTCATCCTTGGCATTTCAAGTGACAAGTGTTACATGGAGAAATTAGAGCTGTTGGGCAGTGGATCCCAGGTTAGCTCCTTATAGAAATAAAGTATTAGCAATTTTTTTTTCTCTAGGCTCTGAGATCTTTCCTACTCTTCTACTCCACTATTCAACAATGCTTTATTATGCCCTTCTCTAGCCAGCAACTTGTAAGGTTTCAGGGAGACAAAGATGAAAGTCGTTGTACAAACCTGATCTCAGCAATCTTGTATCTAGTGATTTAGATTGGGATTACACTTCAAAGAAGATAACACAATAGAAGCGTGACTTTTTAGATAGTACATGAAGAGGCATGCATGGAGACACTGCAAAATTCTAACATGGAATAGAGCAGGATTTACCTGGACCAAACCAAGTTTAGCCATCAATCTGAATCAATGAAATCATCTTTAGTGAATGGAAATCCCAAATTCTTATAATATTTACTATTTGAATTGCACCCACTTTATAGATGAGGATCCAAAGAACCACAGGATTTGTGTAGAGAAACACTGTTAAGAGGTGACTTTTTTTTATTCTAAACGTTGTGCCCTTTCCACTGTACTTTCCTACATTGTTCTATGTCGTTTATGCGTATTTGCCTTGTCCTCCCCATCTTATCATTTTGAATTTGTGAGGGAAAATTGTGATTTAATTAGTCAAGTAATCTTTGAACACATATTATTAAGAAGGTACTATGCCAGACACTGGAGATACCAAGATAAAAACAACATGGTCCATCCTTCTCCTCAATTTTGTACAATAATTAAGTAACTTCGTATTACACAGGGCATTGTAATATGGTAGTTAAGGGCCTAGACTTTGGAAGAGTAGTAGACTGAAGAAATATTCAGGAGGTAGGAATCAAGAAGACTTGCTAATTAGTTGGAAGTTTAATCAATTTTCTCTATTTTTCTGGTTTTTATTTTATTGATTTCCACACTTATTATTTCCTTCCATATACTCATTTTGAGTTTACTTTGCTCTTTCTCTAGCTTCTTAAGGTCACTTAAGATCATTGATTATAAACCTTTCTTATTTCTAATCTGAAAAATCAAAAATTCAAAAATGAGTAAAAGACTTGAATAAACATTTCTTGAAAGAAGACATACAAATGGCCATAAGCACATGAAATGGTGCTCAAAATCACTGTTATAGAAATGCAAATCAAAACTCCAGTGAGACACTACTTCACACCTATTACTGTGGCTATTATCAGAAAAACAGAAAACAAGTGTTAGGAAAAAACTGGGACCCTGGTGCATTGCTGGTGGGAATGTAAAATGTTGCAGTCACTATGGAAAACATTAAGGTAGTTTCTCAAAAAATTAAAGATATTCTCGAAAAATTAAACATATGAAACATGTGATCCAGCAATTCCACCTCTGTGTGTGTACCCAAAAGAATTGAAATCAGAGACTCAAACAGATATTTATACTTAAGTGTTCAAAGTAGCGTTATTCACAATAGCCAAAAAGTAGACATAATCCAAATGTCCACTGATAGATGAACAGATAAACAAAAGGTGGTGTGTATATGCAATGAAATATTATTCAGCCTTAAAAATGATTGGGATTCTGATAAAACATGGATGAAACTTGAAGACATTACACTAAGTGAAATAAATCAGACACAATAGGACAAATATTGTGTGATTATACTTATGTGAGGTACTTAGAATAGTCAAATTCTTAGAAACAGAAAGTACAACAGTGGTTACCAGGGACTAGGGGAAGGCAGATAGGGAATTATTGTTTAATGAGAACAGAGTTCCAGTATGGGAGAATGAAAAAGTTCTGGAGAATTTTTTTTTTTTTTTTGAGAACTAAACAATGTTTGTCTACATTTAATGCACTCAGTGTTTGTGTCCCCCCAAATTCACATATTGAAGATCTAACCCTCAATAACATGGTATTTAAAGATGAGATCTTTGCAAGATAATTAGGGTTAGATTAGGTAATGAGGGTTGGCCCCTCATGATGAAATTAGTGGCTTTTTTTTTTTTTTTTTTTTTTTTTTTTCGGTACGCGGGCCTCTCACTGTTGTGGCCTCTCCCATTGTGGAGCACAGGCTCTGGACGCGCAGGCTCAGCGGCCATGGCTCACGGGCCCAGCTGCTTCGCGGCATGTGGGATCTTCCCGGACCGGGGCACAAACCCGTGTCCCCTGCATCAGCAGGCGGACTCTCAACCACTGCGCCACCAGAGAAGCCCCAAATTAGTGGCTTTTTAAGAAGAGGAAGCCCTGGTCCGGGAGGATCCCACATGCTGCAGAGCGGCTGGGCCCGTGAGCCATGGCCGCTGAGCCTGCGCGTCCAGAGCCCGTGCTCTGCAGCGGGAGAGGCCACAACAGTGAGAGGCCCGCGTACCAAAAAAAAAAAAAAAAGAAAAAGAAAAAAGAAGAGGAAGAAAGAGATCTCTCACTCTCAGATCCCCTTGCACACACCACAGAAAGGCCATGTGAGGACATAGTGAGAATTTGGCCCTTTGCAAGCCAGAAAGAAAGTTGTCAACAGGAACTGAATCGGCTGGCACCTTGATCTTGGAATTCCCAGCCTCCAGAACTGTGAGAAATAAATCTCTGCTATTTAAGCCACCCAGACTATGGTATTTTGTTACAGCAGCCAAGGACATTAAAACACTGCATCCCACAATTTTCTCGTTTTTATTTTATTTCAGTTAAATACTTTCAATTTCTCTTGTGATTTCTTCTTTGACCCATGGGTTATTTAGAAGCATTTTGTTTAATTTCCAGATATGTAGGAATTTTCCAGATATTTTTCTATCGCTGATTTCTAAGTTGATTCCACTGTGGACCAAAGAACTGCGACTTGCTTTGTGGTACAAAAAATGGTCTACATTGGTAAATAAAAGAATTTATGCTCCTCAGCAGATCAGTGGAGAGTTCTATAAATATCAACTAGGCCAAGTCGTTTGATAGTTTCTTCTATATCCCTATTGATTTTCTGACTAGTATTGTATCAGTTAGTGAAAGAGGAGTGTTGAGATTTCCAACTACATTTTTAAATTTCTCCCTTCTCTATTTCTTTCTTTTTCTTCTATTTCTCTATTCTCTATTCTTTTATATCTATATTTCTGCTAATTTTTGCTTTGTGTATTTTGAGTAACTGCTTTGAGATACATACACATTTAGATTGGTTAGGTCTTCATAATGAATCCATCTTTTTGTCATTACAAAATGTCACTGTTTATCTCTGACAATAGTCAGTACCCAGAAATTTACTGTGTCTGGCATTAATGTAGCTCATCCCAACTTTCTCATAACTAGTGGTATCATGGAATATCTTATTTCATCCTTTAAATATTTTTTTTAGAAAAAATTTATTTTTTGGAACAGTTTTAGATTTACAGAAAAAATTTAGATTCTGGGACTCCAGTTACAGAGTATGTGTGTTAGACAGCTTGATATTTTATTCTCAAGTGACTTAGACTTTGTTTTTGTTTATTCTTTTCCTCTTCTTCATTTTGAATAGTTTCTGTTGCCATGTTTCAAGTTCACTGATCTTTTCTTCTGAAGTGTCTAATATGTTTTAAGAGCATTCAGTAAAAATTTTATTTCATATATCTTATTTTCCATCTTTAAAGTCTACATTTGTTTTTGAAATATTTCTCCCATGTCTTTCCTCTTTAGGTTCATGTTTCTTTAAAAGCCTGAACATATTTATAAAAGCTCTTTTAAGATCTCTGTCTACTACTTGTTTCATCTCTGTTATTTATGGGCCTATTTTTCTATCATCTTATTTTTTTCTCCTGGTTATGGGTCACAGTTTCTTCCTTCTTCACATGTCTCACATTTCTTGATTGGATGCCAGGCATTGTGAATGTTACATAGTTGAGGGCTAAATTTGGGTGTAATCTATGAGACAGCTTTGAACTTCATTATAGCAAGCAATTACTTTGCTCAATAATTTGTTCCTTCTGAGTACTGTTTTCAAGCTGTTTTAGTGATGATCTATGGTAAACTTACCTATAGGTAGAATTTAGTACCACTACTAAGACATAAGTCTTCTAGGGTTTCTAATAATTGTCCCATATATTTAATACATTCTCTGTATTCTGAATGTGAAAATCAAGTGATTCCTGATCCTGTGGGACTCTGGGAATTATTCAGCTTACAACTCTCAGGAAATTTGTTTTCCTTCAGAAGTTGTCTTATGTCCATACTTGTGGAATTTCACCTTTTTCTGGTAAAGCACAGTGGTTTTCCCTTTGGAAACCACCATCTTGTTGGGAAAGAACTCACTTTCTGGTTTAAGGGATGTGTAATATCCAGCCTGAGAAAATGAGTATATCCTATTCCCCTGGCCTAAGAGATGGATTCAAAGCTGGATACCTAATTCAAGTTGAACAGTGAAAATTATATTAGGGATTTTTTGTGAAATTATTGAGGATAAAACCCTTTCTTTCTGTTGTTATGCTAGACTGAAAGAATGTAGGTATAGAATTGGTAGGGATATCTTGCTACCATGAGAGGAAAAACCTTCCTGAGATTGAACAAGAAAAAAACAAACTATGCATAAAAAGATGAAAAATAAAAACAGATTTTCAATGAAATTTAAGCAACTAAGTTCAACAATACCTGATGCCAGTTCCCCTTGACTTTCAGTTATATGAACAATCAACTAGTTGAGGCTCTCAGGTGAATTTGAGCAAAAGTAGAAACACCCTGGCTCCTTAGGTTGTCATTCACACTCTGAATCAAGTTTGACCCCAGTACTATTCAGCAAGATGGCTTTGACATTATTCTCAGCTTGACTAAACTTTAGATGTTTCTTCCTTACTACAGGTTTCTGACTCCCCTTTTCTTAGGATGTTACTTTAGAAAACTTAAAATTGTAAATTCTTCCTCTACTCTTTTGAGATGTAAACCACCTTTTGGCCTCTTGCCAGTTTTACAACCCAGGAATATCTTTCTCAAGGATGCGGGAGCCATACTTTTGAAATGAAATCATCAAGAAAGATAATCCCCTATCTACCAGTTTCTGTGAGAAGGTAGGAGCCTAGCTTTGATAAGTATCAATTAGCAAACAGGATGACCCAATCACATTGACCAATCTTCCCCCACCAATATCATCTACTACTTTTCTACTAGCTCACCCCAGGGCTTATAACCTCTCCTGCCTTTTGTTTCAGTGGAGTTGAGTTCAATCTCTCTCCCCTGTTGCAATAGTCTTGAATAAAACCTGTCTTGTCTTTTTACCCCTGATGCAATTTTTCTTTGGCATTATCTTACATTGGGACTTCTTTTTGTGTAAGAAAATGCATTATTTTCTTTAACACAATTGAGTCACATTTTTCTGTTATTTGCAGCTAAAATTAAGTGATGCAAAAATTATTTTCTTC